>NC_092819.1:32125000-32725000 GCF_023375885.2 Dermacentor andersoni
ACCGCATGTGTGTACAGGAGGCCCCCTCGTATGACGTCATGGAAAGTAGTTGGTCTCGATCGGCAGACGTGTCTGTTACGGCGATCATGTTCTAAGAAAAAAAAAATAAATGAGAAAAAAGCGAAGAAACCAGAACGGAAAGCGGGTGATAGCGGAGAAGAAAAGGAGGACGGCTTTCCTTGAGGAAATGAAATCCAGGGCCGCCTTGCTCGGGCCTTCGCGCTAGTGCAGCGTGCTCTCTGTTGCTTCTCGCACACAGCCGGGGAATGCGAGGTGGCAAGCGTTCGCAGTGTGTGCAGGACTTCTGTGCAGTGACTCGACGTATTTACGTAACGCTAGCGGTCGCCGTCAATCGTTCGAACGCCGATCCACCTCAGGCACTAGTAGAGTTGCAACGCGATAGCGTTAATAATGTTGCTGCAGTTAATACGCGAATTAACCGGAATCTGATAGTCTACGGGACTGACGCAATTGTGTGAATGGGGCGTCTCATTATTTATTTATTTATTTATTAACCTATTTATTTACGTTGTGAATGGCTGAATCGCGGTTCGCCCGGCGGGTTTTCCCTATATGTTTCGTTCCACAGTGGTGTGTGATGACTATTACACATCAGTGGGGGCGAGCATGTTGAGTTCAAGGCACACATATGCCGTCGGAATTGCATAATAGAGTCGCAAAGGTTTGGGGCTTCGTTGGACATATATTTTTATGTTCTTTATATCGAATTTAGTCGCTTGTGCCTAGGAAGAAACGATAACTGCCACTCCCCGCCCCCCTCACCCAAAGGAAATAAATAAAAAGGAATCCGTTCTAGCGCAGCGAGTGGCGTCTCAACAACGTACTTATATTTGCGAACAGCACTGACGGGTAGCTTTGGTAGTCTGAGGTCTGGAATGTAACCTCAATTTACTTAATGCAGCTAGGCGAACACAACGAAACATTCCCCTTTGTTTTGCCAGAAATTCTCCTACGTCTCTCGATCGATGTAACATTAAGAAAAGAGTGGAATTGCTGCACCCTAGGTATTGACGAGAAATTTGATGAGCTAAAATAACGTCTTTGTATTTAATTCAGAGGGAGCTGACAGACCGACGCTGTGATCGCGTAATACCGCCGAATAAAGCTGACCATGACGGGCGCAGAAATCTGCAATGTGTGAAGCAGTTTCTCGTGGAAGTTTCGACCTAATAACAATCGCACAATTCTCGAGACAGTGTCGAAAGTAACCAAGAAACTCCTGCTTCTCAGCACCATTTGCGATATTATGCTCACGCAGTAACATGCACGTGCTCGAGATGGGTTTGTGCAGCGCAGTACAGGATGTATATATATATCAAAACGTTTATTTAAAAGAAAAAAAAATGCAGAAAGCGAGTGGGTGGAGCCCCTAAACCACGCGTTAAACCGTACTTCGCACGGCCACGATTCTCTCGTTTCACTTCTCGGAGCAGCGCGCCTATACATGTGCTGCACGCAACTGCAAGCGCGCGACGCGGGGCACGCGGCTTACGTATCTGCTACGTGGGTCGACGTAGCAGGGGGGGGGGGGGGGGGGGGGAGAGAGCCTTCAAGGCCAGGCAACCCCCGGGTTCCCTCGACGAAGACCGGCTACAACCTGTTTGCCACGAGCCGACGTCGTCTGGTTAGTCAAGACAGTTGTTGCGCCAATCGCCGGGCTCACCCCCTTCTTCTTACTCTCCCCACATCCCCCCTCTTTCTCTCTCCCACAGCAGACCTTGTTTACAACGGCATTCACTATTATCAAAGGCACGGCAGTCGAGAGTTTTGCCTTCCTTGGTAACGAGTCAAAAAACTTCATTCTGAATAAATTTGCTGGCACGTCACCGGGGACCTACCTCTTGGGGAAACATCCGATTCGATGACTCGATTGCGCATATCTGTCGCAACGCGCTCTAGGTCTGAAGGCCAAGTAGATAACAACACGACGTGCGAGGCGCTTAAAACAAGTGGGGCAAGCTGCATTGTCAATAGACTAATCGTTTCACCTGAATTTGCTGCCTCCATTTCAGGCGCGCTTTCCGAAGGCCGGCAGTAAATAAGAACGCAAAGAACGCATAGCCCGTGCTATGCTTGAAAGTCAAGTAATATAATCAGAATAGGCCGGCCTTGCTGAGGAAGTTCTTGCTTGTCGACTCAGGTGAATTGATACAAGTGGGACGTAAAACGCGAGGTTACTGCAAAAGAGACTGCGAGAAAAAAAAAAAAAAAAAGCTCGAGGGAAGAACGACCTCGCCAAAGTTGTTGTTGGCACTTGTATAGTGCGTATGCCTCACATCTAATCCACCTTCATTTGCCTATTGCTGCAGCTTTTGTCTCTCGCATTGGAAGCCGCAAAATACAATTTTTTGTGCGCATGCCTAACCGAACTCCCTTTCTCACCGAACTATATACGCGGCACAGAAGAGCTGTTTTCGCTTGCCAGCTTGATTGGATCGTGCCTACAAAAGTTACGCTGCTACGTAAAACACGGGCAAAGGACTTCCCGCTGCATCGTTGCGTTTGTTTATCTATATCTCTCATTCACCCGTCTGTCTTCCCGCAGCATTCTAGTCCGTTCATTTGGAACACAGCGCAAAACGCGATAACTTCTCATCAACGCACATGGTCGTGTTCCTTGCTTTCACTTGAACTACACAGATAGAAAAAAGAAAGAAAAAGCGAAAGAAAGAAAGAAACTGAGGCATGCGTAATTATTCACCCACTTAAAGGTAACAGAAGCTGGCAATGAAACTAGGTCGCTGACGCATGCTTTCGCCGAAGGCATGCTCTGAATACCGATCAATGTGCGGCAAAGTTTTCCGACGCAGGAGTGCTCTGCGCAAAAAATGAACGGGAATTCACGGCTTTTTCAGTTGCTTACGCGGCCATTCGCTTGCACCTCAAGACGTTCCAGGCTACCGAAGATTAATGTCCTAATGCAAATCTGTCGGTGCGGTGGAATCTGCCGTTTGAAACAACGATCGGAACGGAAAGTTTCCCGACCCGCCGTGGTTGCTTAGTGGCTGTGGTGTTGCTCTGCTAAGCGCGAGGTCACGAGATCGAATCCCGGCCACGGCGGCCGTGTTTCGATAAGGGTAAGATGCAAAAAAAAAAAGAAAAAGAAACGTGCACTTAGGTTTAGGTGCACGTTAAATAAGCCCCAGGTGGTCAAAATTCATCCGGAGTACCCCCGCAGCGGCGTGTCTCGTAATCAGGTCGTGGTTTTTGGCACGTAATACCGCATAATTTAATTTAATTGCACGGTTTCCTCTCCGCCGAGAGGCCAACGTGCGTTGGTCCTTTCATCGACCTGAGCTCGCTGCAAGCCAGGTCGTCGCGTTCGTGCGCTGCTTCTGCGTTCGTGTTGTTTACGACGCCGAGACGCGGCCTGTCGGGTGCGCGCCCATCGCACTTTGAGCTACCACCTGGGGGCAGCATTCTCTGACGTCACGTCGAGCTACTTTTCAATAGTGTCACGCAAGGAGAAGTGGGCACCCAACATAATTGTCTCGCGAAAAGCTCCTGGCTCTTGATGGTTGCGTGACAGAGGTCTCGTACAGCGGCGGCGACAAACGCGAAAACACCCGCAATGTGCCCTTTGTGACGCGTGTTTGTGACACCACTCTTTCGTGTTTCGCTTTCCGCTTATTAAGGCTATTCTGTACCGGGCAAGATGAATGGTGTACCGAAATGCCACAAGTATAGACTTGCTAAAGTGTTTACTGCTAGCATTGTTAGCGACTGTTTTAGTATTGCATGGCTCTAAAAATTTCATGTCGGTATGAAAGAAGCATTTTTCTATCAAACCAAATATGCCGAAATCATGCGCCAGCGGCAAGGCTGGCGTGGCGCTCTTTCGCCGGGGCGTCCTGATGTGTTACATCAAGATTTATTTCACAATATATTTGCTGGCTTTCGTCATTCGGGCTTTTGCTTAGCGTAGCTGGCGTCTGCATCAGCATGTACATAGATTCCCTCTTCCACGTTCCCCTCGTGTAGGGGAGTCAACAGGATTTATCCGGTCTAGTTAACCTCCCTGCATTTTCTTTCCTCTCGTCTCTCTGTGATCGAGAACGCCTGCTCACTGTATTGTTGCACGTGAGTACAAAGAGCACTGTTGGTGCTACTTGCAGTGGTCTTGAACGAAGGCTGCGAAGGCTCACGGCACTGAAAGAACATTATGGCGGCACCCAGGGGTCTCTATTTGGAAAGGTTTTACTCTATTGCGTTCTGCAGAATACCTTGACCGGCACACCTGACGCGCATTATTGCTGTATGCGCATATAACGATAAGCAAGCATTTCGGACATTCGTCCAAGATACGAAAGAAAGTCGGTACCGTACCTCTATGGTTCCTGCTTGCTTGGAGAGTTTCTACGTAACGGCTTCTGCGTGTTTCTCGAGGCTTGCCTTTGCAGTTGCAGTACGCTTACGCTTTTTGTTGCTTCCCATCTGTCCCATGACTACTCTCTAAATAGTAATTTTTCTTCGCTGAATTTATAATGTGGCCTAAATATTCGTAATAGGTGAGGGAGCACTTGTAATTTATCATTTACTGCGCAGTAGCTATTGCTAGTGTACTTCGACGGCGAAATAACCGGGCCTTTCGATTAAGTCGACGGGAGGAATGAAATGTATGAATCAGTGCTTGCCTTTTTCTCTCGTTTCATCTGCGATGAAAATATTGATGCTTGTTGCGCGCTGTAGCTTTTTCAATATCAAACGCGGGACCCTGCAGTGTCGGCAAGTTTACAATCATATTGGCTCTTATCCGCGCTTCAAACTATGGGATCTGCGAACGTCATCCAACGCCGGTCGAACTGTAGTGCAACAAACATGCAGTGACAAATTGTTTCGCTTATAGCAGTGGCATGTTTTCCGTTTCAAACTTGAGTGGCTGAGATTTGAAACAACATATACACATGTAGCAGAAAGCAGTATTTAATGTTGCGAAGCTAGCTTCGCAGCGTATGGTTCAAATAATAATAATAATGACGTACAAACACCTACTCTATAGCATATAAATCAAAGATGGAATAAACCTATTAACCACCACTGTGACATTGTCTAAAAGTACGGACCTTAACTGTAAGATAAACGATGTTCCTAACGTTCTGCTTCTTGGTGGTGATGAAGATGAGCGAGCAGTGAGGCGTTTAGATTTGCAGCGACATATGAGGGCATTTATTAAAATATCTTTCTGGGCGAGTTGGTGCATACTTGATATAAAAATTGTTACAGCGCAAACACATGCAACCACAAAGTGTGTCTTTTGTGTCTCGTCCTTGATACTTTGCGGTTGCATGTGTTTGCGCTGTAACAATTTTTATGTCAAATATGAGGGCAGCGACATGAACTTTTCTATATGTGCAAGTACAAGTACGATCGTGCAAGTACGAGTACGTAATACTTATCCTTGCTCAATTACCGAAGGCGGTGATGAAAGCAACGTTTGCGGAAATGAGTGCACAGACAGGGTCCGCCAACAGACAGGGTCCGCCACTTTCCAGAATGCACTGACATCACTGAAGTAAGTTCGTGTGTTTTAATTCAAACATTGCATGCAAGGAGTTTCAAGGTGTACGCACGCCAGTGAAGAGCGGCGTTGCGAGTTTCAGCTACAGTCACGTGGGATGCACCACCTCTCAGAAAAAGAAAGGAAAACGAAGCATGCAGGTCCAAAAATGAACATGTTGCAGTCAGTGTAAAAGCGAAACTTTAGTGAAGCGGTTAAATAAACGCTATACAACAAACGGCGATGCGGACAATTGTGTAATCTCACGCAGTGGTCATGTTTACGTACTACAAAGGTCAAAACTTCTATGCGCCTTGTGTCACACTTGCACTTACCCACTGTGGAGTATTAGACAGGAATAGGCTCACACCCAGTGGCATATATATCGAATGGCTACTTCATAGAAATGCAAAGAAATCAAATAAGCCGCTCAATATAATGTACTATTCCATTAAGAGGCCGGTGTGCTTTTATATTGCGCCTACGAGCCTGCAATATACATTCATCTGTTCCTTCTTCTTGCTCTTTTTTAACAGTTACCGCACTACTTTGGCTGTAAGCGTGCGGGGATTATATAAATCTGTTCGCTACTTGCACTTATAGTACTTATAAGCTTCTTATATATATCCGAAAACATATCCGGCGAAGAAAAGACGATTGCTAAACCCCGGAGAAGAGGCCAAGAAAGTTTAACTTCAAAAAAAGATGAAGCGGTTCTACTTTTATGTACGGTCAGCAACACAAGTCCCAGTACGACAGGAGCCGACGTCATTCGAGCCAAGTTCAATACCACTGTCTCGTGCTGCGATGCCTACAGTGTAGGATTTCGTGCACCTTGTGTCATTGGTCCTCAGTGCTAGCGATAACGTAGACTGGCCCTTGACGCCGTAATCGGACACAGTGCGCCGAAATGGCACGGCCGGTGCTACAGCGCTATCCCAGATCTCGTTTCTCGTTAGAACATTTGATTAAAGATTAAAGAAACAAGTGATTTATTCGTCACTGTGCTAAAGACTAAGCCTAGGATGAGGTAGCGCCTCGGCAATTATACTTATATCTTCTGTTCTTTTTTTTTTTCTTTGAGCTCCCGCAGTGCCCTGCATAAGAGAGGCCAACGCTTTCTGCGGCACCCCCGAATCAGGGGCGAACAGTCCACCGCGCGACTCAGGGTGTGCCCCTGCAGCCGTTGGCCATGTATGCCCAGCCAAGCGCGCGTCGCAGCAGATGAGATGGGGCGTTCTGCAGAGAAGGGGGGGGGGGGGGGACGAAATGGTAGTCATCGCGCTATGGAAGCCAGGCAGGCAGGAGGGAGTGGGAGGGGGGGGGGGGGAGGCGCTCCTTTTCAAGGCCAGGCAATCCCCCCCGCTTCGTTCCGCAACCAGCGATAACCTGTTTACGCTCAGAGCGCGGTCGCGGGTCCAGCGGCGACCTTGACGGCCTCCGGCGCGCACTTAATCGCCGTCCGTGCCGGGTGTACGCAAACGCAGGAAGTGTGAGCTCACGCAAACGCCAGGCGCACTCTTCTCTCGTTCCCCATCGGCACCCTCAGTCTAGCGCGCATCCCCTGAGGTCGGGCCGCGGACTCGGCTCGCGTGGTTCTTCCCGATATCGCGAGCTGCTTTACATCAGCGATCATGCGTATAGGTGCTCGATACCTCAACTGCATTTCGGTTGTTGCGAAGACAAATGACGGGAAGTGTTCAAGACCAGTTTAATGGCGGGCTCCTGGCTAGCTTTGTCCTTCGTCCGCAGCAACAATCTGCCACTTCCAGCCTAGACCCGCCAGGGTGGATTTATACTGTCGCATTGTGCGGCTGAGCATGACGTCGTGGGTTCAACTACCAAGTGCGGCGGTAGCGTTGTGCTGGGAGTGGGAGTCAAAAGCGGTTGAGCTCTTAGGTTTAGGTGGCCGTTGAGTGAGTGTGTGCGTACAGAGCATATGTGTACGACACTACTTAATGATGAGAGAAGGAGCCTGTACGGGCCTCAACGTGCCCTTTTTATTAGGTCAATAAAGGACCAGGTAGTCAAGACTAAACCACCTTAATTTGCCACGGCGTCCCTTATAGTCCTTTGCACGTACAGCCTTAGGCTATGAGAGCACAATTGAATTATTCTTACTATTACTGCATGACGCGATGACTCAGGCCATGCGATAAACCTGCGTCCGGAATTTTTTTACGCCTCAAGAGAATGTTGCTGTTTATTAAAGGATGCGAAATTTTCTCGACTTAGTGGCTATGGCGTTGCGCTGCTGCGCTGGAGGTCGCGGGTTATAGAAGCGGCTTGCACGAACATTTACTTAGTAATGATCAAACTAGCAGCAAAGGCTAGCTTACTTATATAGATTTAAGTGGGCGTGGATGAACCCCATATGAAAATACACTCGGAGCCCCCGCTGGCGGCGTGCCTCATAATCACATCGTGGTTTTGGCTCGGAAACCCACGTAATTAACTTTCGCTTTTTTTTTTGTCGAAGTTCAATGCTCGTACTGCGCGAATTCTTTTGCTGTCCTCGTCGTTGAAACGTGAATCAGCGCCAACTCGCCCAATTTTTTGTTCTTTTTGAGATTACTGAGTGCACTCGTTTGCAATGCGCCAAGGCGCCAACAAAGCGCGTTGCACTGAGAACGGCGCATAACCCGCTAACTGCACGAAATGTCGCCGACAGATATTCCGGGCACTCGAGCGCAACAATCCTTGATTAACCCGCTTTCTGGCAGCTGTCACTACGCTCTCTTGGACGCTTGCCGAGACGCTCCGGCTCAGCTGATAACGCCATACGCTATTTGCATCGCCGGCGGCGGGGCTTCTCCCTCGAGCATGCATGCAATGCAATGCGGCATCCTTTCTGACCTCTTCATTCAATCTTCGGGGAAGAACATCCCTTTGCTTTCCTGGGATGTCCCACAGTCTCGGAAGTTTCTCGTTGTCTTAAGGGCAAAACAGCTTTACGAAAGTAGTGTCTGCCGGTCTTATCCGCTTAAAGCCTATGGCGCACATCGCTGGCTTCGAGTTCAAGTATTGTCAAACAGAATGAAAATATAAAGAAACAGAAAAATGTCACTCCCGTCCCCCTCTTTTGAGTCGGAGATTTTAAAACTGCAAAACGTCAGAAACGCATTAAGAAGATTAATGTGCAAGGGAAATATTGATTGCGCTGTCATGGTCCGCTTGAGTGGATTAGTCATGGTATCACATCAAACGGAATACTCGAGTAAGGCAACTTAAGTTGGCAGCTCCCTTAGACTCGTCTCGAAGTTGCCTGCGAAGAGGCTAAAGCAAACACGAAATCCTATGGCAGAGACGGCCTCATTATTTACAGAAAATACAAACCTTAAACGTACTTGCAGGAACGCTGACGGTTGTTCCCGGATCGTTGCACCTGTCGGATCTGTCGGCCTAATCTGAAGGATAAGACAGCGCTGCGTTGTGACACGAGTCGAGGTGATATCAGGGACAGTTCTAATAGGGGCGTGTGCTGGGTTTACGGGCGAGCATATATGATGCCGTCCTTACAAACTATGCGGCGGCGTATGCATGCGTGCGTGAGTGTATGCAGACACGCACGCAACGAATCTTTTATAAGACAGGACTAAACTCTAGATAAGAGAGAGGTTCACAGGAAAGTGGAGACTTCAAGCGATCACAAGTGATCGAAGAAAGTATGTCTCGTACCGAAGCCAACGTTTCGGCCAGGGGACTTGTCGAAATGGTGACCAGGGGCGGTTTGCACGAACATTTAACAACGAAAATAGTAACGAGTTTAAGAACGCGTTCCTAAATGTTTCATAGACAACGCCTAGTCGGCACAAGAACGCGTTCTTAAATTCGTTATTATTTTCGTTATTAAATGTTCATGCAAGCCTATCCAGGTCCTGCCGATGACAAGTTTCCTTGCTGGAACGTTGGCTCCAGCATCTATTATCAGACAACTGCTGATTACTAAACTAAGAATCTCGACAAGCAGGGACCAGTAGAGACAAGCAGAAACTTGCAATTCGTTCATTTCAGTGCACGCAACCGTCTGGTCTTCCTACGTCACTATGAAAATTAAACTATGTATCTAGCATGCTCTAGCTTTATTTTCGAAACAATGGATTGTTGCACGTTGATTTGTTGCTGTAAGAGTCAAGTAGGTAGGGTAAATCTAGATTCACGTGCAGATGGCGGGGGGGGGGGGGGGGGGGGGGGGGCTGAAGGGGAGGAGGAAGTAGAAGAAGAAGAAAGGAAATGTATGTAGGTCAACAAGACGCACCTCCGGTTTGCTACCCTATATATTCTTGTCCAAGAGAGTTAAGGGATGAGAATAAAAAAAGGAGAGTTAGGGAGGCACCAACAGTGCGAAGAAATCGCGATGCCTATTCAATTGTTCCCTAAGGCCAGTCGATTCATACAATGTAGTGATGCACCCGTTGGTTTGTAAGCCTGCGACCTACCCAGATTGAAAGGACTTTCCTCCGGCTATTCATTCCGGGCGTCCTAGTCTATTTAGAGCCCAGCTTTATTTCGCTTAAATACCCTGCTGCGGCTTAGACGCTTAGAATGACTGCGTAGCGAGATCGCTCTAACCGAATAGGAAATAGGAAACGTTAAAGAGGCACTAAACAGGAAATACTCGTTAGCCTGAACTGCTTGCACACTACTCTTTCAAAGCTCTCTCCCTCAGTTTGAATGGCAGAACAAGCGGACATATAATAGTTGGTGCGCGTAAGAACGCGTTTTGTCTTTTTCATCTAGTGGCTGGAGGCACAGGCGCGCAAAGCACGGAACACACAAAAAAAGCGCGACTACGTGTGTTGTTCTCTATGCTTTGTGGCTCTGTCGCGCCGTTGGAAACGAAAGTACAGCGAACCTCGCCAATTAATCCACGAGCTTACTTTTTCGCGCTTTATTCTTCAGTCCAAGAAAACTTGGTTTTGGTCGTCCTCGTACAGAATGCGCTCGCGACAGATCGAAAATGACTGAAATGCAGGAAAAGCGTACTGCCCCTTTAAAATGATGTCTGCCTAAAGAGGTTCATTGCACTGAACGAAATGAAGTTTACAATAGTGAACATTGCAAGGGTTTCAAGAAAATCCTTCTGGTTGAACGCAAAGATGAAAAGGTCAAAGGCCTGCGCGGCAAACACCCAGCACAGTCACACCGTAAGCTGGAGGAGCGGCTCCATGGGAGCTCCATTTTCGGCAGTATGCTCTAGGGGGTCATTCGCGGCCAAGTCTCTTTGCGTCGTTTGCACGAGAATGATCTGAACTATACAGCCGGCGTCGACGGCGAGCTGCGGCTTGTGCTGCTCCCTGCACAGCGGTCCGCTGAGCCCGGCGTAGCTCTCTACGATTCGCTTCATCAGTAGTGGTTCGTACCTTGCGAGAAAGTGCCATAAGTTGTACCGAAGAGTAAACACAGGCATCGAGACTACGCGGCCCACACGTCACATTCCTTGACCCGTGGCACGCTACGATGCGTTGGTGAGGATGATGATGATGATTATGATGACGATCATTTATTGGCATTCCTTTTGATACGGGGCGGTGAAAAATAGTCACCTAGCCTACTCGAGTTAACCAGGTCCAGTGTACATGCTACATACAACTGCTACAGGTCGGGACACCTGTTGGAATACAACGCAACTGCAATACAAAGTTTGCACGTATCGATGCTACGCGGCGCGCATGTCCCATCGTGTGACAAGTTGCCTAATTCGATGATGCTGCTGACAGTGATGATGATTTATTTGCCATCCCCTTCGAAATGGGGCGATGACAAACAGTCACTTAGTCTGCTTGATCTAACCAGGTATTGCATACATGTTTACATTGCAGCGTTCTTTGCACATCTCCTTACCCTTCTTTAACCTGCTCAATAGAATCCAGCCATTTCTTGGCCAATCCCCCATAGTGGGCAGGAGCCTGGCGATAGCTGCGACGGTCACAGGCGGCGGCGGACAACATCGCCAACCGAAACGCCTGTAGGAATGAGCCCATAACCACTTACGCTGTAAAAGATGTCTTGGTGGGAGTGACAAACGAAAATTTCGAGACAGAAGTACGGCATGCGACGGACACTTCGGAACCCTAATTGAATGCTTGTTGAGCAGATTCGCAGAACTATAAAACGTCTGCTCTGGTGGGCCGCCCCACCAGCTAGTGCAGCAGTAGTTTAGGACGGTGCCAGAGCAGAGGCGAGTTTTATGTGCCTTCATTGAGGAAAACATATCTGAAGCCTTAATGCACAGTGCGTTACGAAAAAACAAAAAGAGTACACTGAAAGAACAACTGTGCCAGAAATATATTTAGGACGCCCCTTGGCAGGCTAAATCCAGCAGAGCGTAATTGTCGCACCACATGCCGGAGTAGCCTGCGAGGCTCGAGCTCATAAGACGACAGCAGAGAAATACTCATGGGTGCCTGACGTGCCATTAATTTCTTGCAGTCTTGCACAATCAAAGCGCTTACTTTATTTTGTCTTGCTCTTAAGTTGCAGCCGTTCCGCTTGTTGCCGTGTTAGCACTCTTTGTTTATTACTTTAAAAAGAAAGTAAGATTTTTCTTCGTTTCGTGTTGAGAGAGAGAGAGAGAGAGAAGACGTTTCGTGTTGAAGGCTTCGAATAGAAAGCGGCCTCGCAAGCGGCTCCGATCAAGAAGTCCTGATAATCGCCGTAGCCTGCCAGAGATGTAAGCAGATATCTGCGAAAGAAAAACAAGCATGGTGATAACGAGAAATGATTCCGCCGAGGCAGGACAGGGTCGTAGAGGGGTGCGTTTCAGTCGCCCGCCTTTTCGCAACGCCGCGTTGTCGTCAACATAAATGCGCAACGGGGGCGGCAAAGAGTGTACTTCTTGGGGTCCCTCTGGATTTCGGCATTCTTATGTGTATGTGTACATACACGAGCTGGTTGCGTAGGAGAACAAGAAATCGTGTGAGAGAGAGAGAGAGACAGATGGAGCTGCCGAGTGTGTGTGAAAGGGGGGGGAACTGGGATGCCCGGAAATGAACCATGCTTCATCCGTCGAAGGAAAGGGGGAATGCGAGTGGTGTGGGGGGGCATCCCTCACGCGTTGGGTGGAGTTCACCGTCCTTGAGCGTGTTTACGAGTTTTCCACGGCAAGTGTCAGTGCAGGCGGACCCGTCGAGGGAGCCACGCTGGCGCCCCATGCGGAGGCTCGCCCGAAACGCGCGCCTTTCTTCGAGCTAGCCGGGCGTCGTCTTCAGGCGAGCCCGCAAATAAACGCCCCTCGGCTTTTCACGTCACGAAGGCGCCCTCGCGAGACCGGGTGCGAGCACCCCGCGCGGTGCGAGGCTCCGAGTGGAAAACGTGGCGCGGCTGCAAAGAAAGCATTCTTCTGCGCTCGGTGCCGCTGGTCGCCATAATCGAAGTATCGGTTTGCGGCTTCCGCGAGCGTGTTTGCCTCGTCTACGAGATTTGTAGAATGTGGCCGTCCGATGACTACGCGCAAGTTCATCTAGAGCTACTAACTACACATTTATGATACGAAAGTGCTAGTTTTACCGTGAATCCAGGCTTTGTAAACAGCCGAAGACAACGATTTAAAAAAAAAATCATGTCCAAGGATTCGAGGCCGTCACCTAGGCTGCGGTGCTTATGGCCCTACCCCGCCCAAATCGCCGGACATTTAGAATAAAGTTTTCACTCACTCACTCCCGTATGAGGGGCCTGTTACCAGGGTGCTCTGACAGGGTAAAGTAATATTTTCATTTGAACATCAATGCAGCTGCAAGGAAATGTTGCTCAGCACTCATGTCCGCGTGGAGGTCATAATCCAAGTTACGATTTACACGTTCCGCGAACTGCGTTGTCGAGGTTATGGAACGCCGCGGTATACTGCGCGGCAAATTATTCTTGCGTTAGTGAGTTAGATCATTGGAATACAGAGATGTCACTTTTACCGTTAGTGAGGGGGGCTTCCAAATCCGCCGAGCGAACGTGATGGCGACGCCACTCTACAATCTCCGGACCAACTGGTCCCTGATGTCGGGGATTTTGATTTCGTCTACTCAGCACTAAATATTACGCGTTACAGTCGAATATGCGCAAAAAAATCCAACCCGTCAACTTTGGAAGCGTTCGTTGCTGGGAAAACTGCCGAAATGCGCGGAAGTATGCTAAAATCTGTGGCGTTGCTCATTTTGATCGACGCTGCAGCTTTGGCGCGGAATTCAGAAAGGGAAGCTCTACTGGTTTGTTCCTGAAAAAAAATATACAATAAAGGGAAAATAAGAATATGTAGTCACCTTGTTAAAGTGACGGCTACTTCTTTTCACGCAGTAGCGATTACAAAATAATATAAGGAGATACGTCTAGCACCACAAGCTAACTAGTGTTTTTTCTTTATCTTCCCCTGAACTTCTCTCTATTGTGTCCTTCTGACACTGGTATAGCGGTGGCAAAATGACGCTTCTCCGATTAGAGCCCACGTCCCAAGTATCAGATGGCCCCTTTTGCAGATTGACAGCATCTGGCGGAAATATGTGTTCCTAGAAAGCGCAACGGGTAATCGAGTTCCATCGACGACCGGCTGGGGCCGCGGCCTCTCATGAGCACTGCTTCCAGGAAGTCCTACATCGGCAATACATCCGCAGTGAGGGAGAGGACATCTGGCGCCGTGTAAACAACCACATTGTCAAGCCGCCCAGCCTAAAAAGAAAAGAAGAGAGAGAGAGAGAGAATCTTAAGGAAGGTAACGCGTTGATATCACAGCGCCAAAGAGAGTGCGAGGTTTGTTTGGTATTAGTGGTAACGACAATATTGGCAGGCGGCGCGTCACGTTTGATAAGATGCACATCCTGAAGATACCTTCTGACGCCTTATTGCGTAACCAAGTGTCACACGGTAAGGTGCGTCGGCACTGCAGCGTGTCGTGTTGTCCTTTCCTTCAACTCTCACGTTTTGTTTGCGGTAACTTCCGAAAATCATGTGTCATCCTACGTGCAGCTGACTGAAGTACAGCGCTAGTTCATTACTTCCGTTAGACGAACGAAGGATACAGAATGTGCGTCAATCAGCTGTCACCGTCGATCTGATGCAACTGTATAGGCTAGAGTGTCATACAACATTGTCCTGCCTTCTTTCTTTCTTTCTTTCTTTACTGAAGGTGAAGAAAGGAGCTGCAGGGCCTTTACAGTGGTTGCAGCCGGTACTTTTCAAGTGAAGGAAACGATGCAAAAATGATATGCACCAGGAGGTGTGTCGCCTATAGCCAAGCTCAGTGATATAGATTCGATCGCACAAGCGTTGCGCAGTCGAAGTTATTAACGACCGTACTCATTCAGCCGGCTTTCAGCGTGTGCTTTGCGTATACGGACGAGCGACATTGCCACCATTATCAATGAGGGGCAGACGATTGAGCAGTTGTACTTTTCCTGTATGGGTAAGCACTGTTTTGCTGTCTTTGTTCTCGCCATTTCGTGTGCTAGCAGCGGCTTGCCAGTGAATGTGCCTTCTCGGAAGCTAATTCCACAGTTGAGAAAAAAAGTATCTAGAGCGGTTTGTGTTTGGCGTGGCCCAGGAGCTCCGCGGGAAAGGGACAAGGTGCAGGAAGCGAACGAGGACGGAAGCTGGACGGTTGCCGGGAAGCTCGGGTGGTTTAAGCGAAGATCCCGACGCGAGATTTCCAGTAGGTTCGTCGTTCGCCCGGGGCTGCCAGACGGTCTGAGCACGCCTGTACGCACCTGAATGCGAACGCTGCGCCCCACTCATTTGAGTCAGACGATGCGGCCAGACAGAGCGTCTGGAAGTGCCGTTCTTATCGCTCAGCTTGTTCCGAAAGGCGATATCTATGCTTTGTTGACGGGAAGGGGGGGGGGGGGGAGGCTTCCCATTTCCTAATGTCCTGAGCTCTGCACCGCTGGGTGTGTGTAGTTAATGAAGCGAAGGCATTCGTGGAATCGGATGTGAAAAAAAAAAATTCAATGTTTCTTAAGACCACAAGTTCTTATCAACAATCTTGGTAAAGAAAAGACACTGACAAGGTGCATGCATGGTAATAAATTGACTACCATTAAGAAAGAATGACAGAGAGACAGATCAAAGCGGGGAAAGCTAGGGAGGTCAACAACACGAGCATCACGATTACTACTTTAAAGGAAGAGGGCGGGATGGGGCGGGGTAAGAAGTAAAAAGAGAAAGGAATAGAAAGAGGGATCAAAAGGGAGTATAAAAATATGGGGTTTTACGTTCCAAAACTACTATCTAATTATGAGGCACGCCATGTGCACAGTGAGGGACTCCGGATTAACTTTGACCACCTGGTGTTCTTTAACGAGCACCTAAATGGGTGTCCTTGCACTTCGCCCCCGTCGAAATGCGGCTGCCGTGGCCGGGATTTGATCCCGCGACCTCGTGCTTAGCAGCGCAATACCAAAGCCACTAAGCAACTACGGTGGGTCGAAAGGAAGTATGAGCATTGCACTTTGCTTAATGCACGCTACTACAAGAAGGCCACTAAGGCCGGCATTCTCAAAGAATTTCAGTGGAGCGCGAATTTCATACAATAATTTCTCATTGCCCGGCCACCTTCGCTAATGGTATGCCCGCTATTACGATCGACTGGCGCTTAACGATGAACTCGTGAATTACGGCCAAGTGCACTGTTCATCGTGTTGCGCAAATGGAGGCGCTTGACTTTGTAACGAGGCTTAGGCGACTGCTAGACAGCCTTCCAGCACCGGAGCACGATAATAGCGTCACTTCTAACATGATTTGAACACCCCTATCCACCTTACGCTTGAGGAGAGATGTTCGGTATCGCTTGGGGCAATCACCACTTCCCCACAAGCGTCCCACCGCGCGCAAAAGGACTGCATCAGTGCGCGATAATTTCGCCCGCACCACGCTGCCAATATATATATATATATATATATATATATATATAGTCACGTGATACAGAATATCTTTATGACAAGAAGTACTGCTCCGGCAGAGACGAGCACTAGAAGAGTCGATGGCCGACCTAAAAACAATTCTGTTCCTTGCCTGAATACTGGTGGCTCGCGCTCGCCGCATCTGGTGACCTGGTGGCAGTTTCCCCCTCTGGAAAAAAAAGAAAAAAAAAGAAGACGCGCTTCGTTCCGGTGCCCTTGCAAGTGAACGTAGGTTAAAAAAAAGGGGGAACGAAGAGACAGTATACACCGGGGGGTCGGGGTGGGGGAGAAAGAATGTAAGAACGTTCAGACGTTGTCGCGCTAGCGCGTGAAATAAGCCTTGAGTCGTACAACGTGGACAATATCCGAGCGGTACTTTCGACGCTGGGGAGATATGCCAGTATCCGGGAGAACATCGTAGTTCACGTCACTAACGCAATGCAGCACTTTGCAGGTTCCAGAGTAGCAACTGAGCAACTTCTCTGTCAATCCTTAGCGGCGAACCGGTGTCCGCACCCAAACTTGGTCGCCCGGGTGGTATATAGCTTGGCGATGGCAAAGACTGTAGCGGCGTTCATCAGTACTCTGATGTTGCATGGTGTGTAGGCGTGCCACTCGGCGAGATTCTTCGGCGTACTGCGTAAATTGCTCAGCGTCAGGGTTGAGCAACGCGTCGTAATCGTGTGGAAGCATCGCATCCAGCATGGTCTGACCCCACGTACGTAGGCAGGGCGGAACGGCGTGAATCGCGTTGTTTACTGGATGACTGAGGCGGGCAGTGAATCCTTTGTAGTTCGTCGCGCACCACTGATCAGATAAGGTCGCAGAGAGAGTCTAAGTTGATGCTTATTCCGGCAGCTCCGCTCTGACCCACACTGATTTACCAGTCGATGACGCCACACTGATTAGCCGGTCGTACACAGCTGACCGCTGCTGAATCACTTATACCATAGTCGTGGCTACCACTAAAAACTGAGCCACGGTCTCCTGGGGACTCCGAACGAGGCCAGCGAGAAGCTCCTCCTTAACCCATCGCATTAAGAGGAAGCTTTAGCTCGGACCCAACTCCGACGCGGCCTGTTCAAATGTAAAACGCAAAAACGCTTTTCTGAGATAACCACTGGATCGATTTTAATGAAGTTCGGTGCATTTCAGAGATAAAGTTAAATTCTAGTGACTGTTGGAAGCGGAATTTCAATTTAGGGCCTGATTTTCGTGCAACGAGTTTTCACAAATATGAAAGTAATAAAAAAATAGGCGCACGAAGTTTATAAATTAATAGCTCTGCATCAAGAACACATATCGCGGGTCTGCAAACGGCATCCATTAGATCATTCAAAGCGGATAAATTCAATGTGTCAATTTATATGTTACGTGAATTTGTTACGTTGTCTACAAGGGTTCTGCAAAAGCTGTATTTCCATATTACTGAATTTCTTTAGATTAATGTGCAACAAATTAATTTTGTACGCTTTAGATGTACTATCAGATGCAATTCATAGATTTGGGATAGCATCCTTTCTTGCTGACTTAGAGAGTTGCAGACTCGATAGTGTTGTTTTATGAAAATTTTCGATTTTTGCCAATTTTTAATAAACATTTGACATGTAAATCAAGAATTCAAAACCAACAGTCACTAGATTCAATATTGTTTTCTTTTGAATGCAAAAAACCTCGTCAGACTTGGTGCAGTGTTTGCTCAGAAAAACGAATTCTCCTTTTACATGTATTATGATAGGCACACCCGAGCTAAAGCTTTAGCTCGGGTCCAACTCCGATGCGGCCTATTCAGCTATATGTAAAACGTAGAAACACTGTTCTGAGGTATTTACTGGACCGATTTTAATGAAATCTGTTGTATTTGAGAGGAAAATTTAATTCTAGTGACTGGTCATAGCAGAATATCGATTTAGGGCTTTTATTCTGTTACAAAAAATTTCAAAAATTCGGTAGTTCAAAAAAGAAAAAAAAAAAGAAAATAGAAGCACCAAGTTTACAGATTGACTTCCTATCTTCTGCCCTGTCCGGGTCAGCTCCACGAAAGTGGCGCGTCATGTCCTCAACGTACATATCGGCATTCGGATGCTCGACTGCAGGTTCAGGGCTATCAGCAGGCGTATAGGGCATTGGCTGGGACTACCCAGCACCTACACCAGACTGTCACATGCTACAGAAGGTCTTTATGACAAGAAGTCCTGCACTGGCAGAGACGAACACTAGCCGAGAAGATGGCCGACCCAAGAACTTTTTTCCTTGCCTGGAAGCTGGCTCGCGTTCGCCGCATCTGGAGACTAGGTAGCAATATATATATATATATATATATATATATATATATATATATATATATATATATATATATATATATATATATATATATATATATATAATGCGAAGAGGTTAACCGGAAGATAAATATCCAGTTTGCTATCCTGCACTCCGGAAGAGGTACGAGGAGACAGAAAGAGAAAGAATAAAGCTGTACAGAGAGAGAGAGGGAGATACTATGTGGTAAATGTACTCGAATTTTGAGGATTAAGTATCACAGACAAACTTTGAGCTGCGCCTTCTGGGTACTGCACCATTTACCAAAACCCACGACGTCAATGTTCTATTTATGAGCTGTGCTTTTCTTCTTTTTGTTTCAATTGCCAGTGCAAATCGTATACATTGTCTTGTTATTTCCTTCTTCATATTTTTGTTTTGCTAGAGAACCTTCGGTTATTATGTTTTATGCGGTTTTGTGAGAGCGAGCTCTACGTTGACTATACTCGCCACATTGTCACAGATATAGATGAACATAAAACAGTGTCTCACGTGCTTAAACAGAAACATAAGAAGGGAGAGTCGGAAACCAGGGTAAACCACACGAGCAGTTGTTTTTCGGGCACAATCTGTAAGCGTTCTCCGGCAGCGACAACAATGCGCACATGGTAAGTGCACCAGCGCTCACGCTATAGCTCGGGGCGCGGATCGGTCCACTTCAGTTGTTTGTCGTAGCCGAGAATCCTAGGAGCGCAGATATTGTCCCAGCGAGAGCGCACGATGCTCGGCCCCAACACGTGAGGGCAGAACCAGCAGAGTGGCCGAGATAACGGAAAGCAACGTCTAAATGGGCTTTTGACAGTTCCTTGGCTAGCGCTGCATCGGTAGTTTGATGTGGTTTAACTTTCCTAAGCAACGCAGTCTCCCCATGAGCGGCGCCATTGTGGAGAGAGAGAGAGAAATGTTTAATGATAGGACAGGCGGAGAGGTCGAATTGAGAAGGTTGCCTCTGGCCGGCTACTCGAAAACTAAGGTAGAGGCGCACGAGACTAATCACGACCATTTGTTATGCTGTAACCCTCTCGCTGTCAGGCTTTTTTTTTTTTTTTTGGAGGTGACGCAGCCCCAGCGTCGGCTTTAATGTCGCATCATTATGAGCATGCAGACTGGTGATAGGGCATGCTAAGTAATACTCTTGCTTGGCCTAGTTGGTTCATGCTTGAATGAGTAAAGGCAAGGCGCAAAAGACCATGACTGAAGGTGGACACAAACGACAGGACCGGCGCCAGTCGATCCTGCCGTTTGGTTTTGGAGGCGCCGGTCCTGTCGTTTGTGTCCTTCTTCACTCCTGGTCTTTTGCGCCTTGCCTTTACTCATTCAGGGCATGCTAGTACTGCGTTACGTGACGTGGAACGCAAACGGGGCACTAAATACGACAATACGAAGTGTATTCGCCGGGTCCTCCGTCTTCTATGTTGTCTTGCTTGCCCCGTTTGCGCCATATACGTAACACATAAAAAAATGAACCCACCGCGCTCGGAACCCACCGCGCTAGAGCAGACCGCAATGTTGGCTGCGGCGACTCAACGTCTATGGCGTCGTTCTGTTGCTGAGCAGAAGGTCGCGGGTTCGACTACCTGTTGCGGTGGCCGCATTCTGTCAGGCGCGGAATGCGAAAAGAACGCTCGTATATTTGCATATATATAACATATAATCCCGAATGGCCGAAATTAAATGCGGAAACCACCACTGCGCGGCGTCCCCGATAACCCACTGTGTTGTTTCTCTATGTAAAAACCTCACTTTTTTTTTCTTCTTTTGGGGGGAGTCACTCCAGCGGCTACCAAGACGGTGTCGCCCACATCTCAAAGGTGTTCGGGCATCGTACGCTCTCCGGCCCACTACGCACCGCCAACGTACGTTAGCGGCTCGGAGTAGTTTACGATGATGCTTTCGTATTTCCGCAACGGGCACCACCTGTTCGTTGGCTGGCCGAAGTCGTCTCGTTCACGAGTAACGGAACGCGGCGACAGTTATCGGGGTCCCGGTGTCTCGCCAGGTGTTAGGCTCCTCGTGGTGCGGAGGGCGGGCTGTTCTTTTCGAAGCGTCTGTGAATCCTCTCCCCTCTGTCTATAAGGACATCCTCATTGCAGGTCGCTGGCAACTGCGTGCGACAGATGTGACTTCTGTAACGATCGTAAAACGAGCACGTCTCGACGTGCCTGGGAAGTCACACCGGCATTTTGTGTAGTATATAGAAGAGAAGCGACCGGAAACAGCAGACACACATTTTCAATGCGCCGAGGCCAGCTATACAGCCTTTGCTTATCATTGAAACTGAAATGAGTGTGGCACGTTTCCATGCCGCATGGCGACGATGGCCAGCTGTTTATAGCTAAAGACAGCCGCTTCTTCACGTTGACGCTTGGTGGGTGCTAATTTTTTTACAGTCGCTTACTAATACGAAACGAACATATTTTCTCACGTTTTTTTTTTACAGGCCTGGTTTTACTCACTGCGTGGTACAAACGCTATCGTTAATTTTCTTCTTCTATTGCCACACGAAGCAAAGGCATGACGGCGAGGCCGTGAGTGTGGCTGAAGTTTCGGTACCATTTCTATCGCTATGAAAGATGCCAATGTTCGACGGAATGAGGGCATGGCAAGCTCGAAATGAGGCATTTTCCGGTTGACAACTGTTCACATGTAAGTTCACATACACAATTTTCTGAGCTTTTCATATTTTTTTAGAATATATCCTATTAACTAAAGTTAATTATTTATTAGAGTTGTCATAGCTTTATATAGGGTGCTTACGCGTATGCGGTAAAATTGAATACGTCACACTGCTTTGTACATGCACGGTCTGTAAACAATCTCGGTATACTGAGAAAAAAAAAAGTGGCGTAAGGAGCGTTCTGTGTTAACACGAAGCTGTTGGCCAATGTGTTGACAGATCGCATTCTGGTCAACAAGTTATGCAGCAACCGACGCGACATCTCCTTGCCTCGCCAACCCAAAACATCGAAAAAAAGAAATGAATATGAAGATACGCGAAGCATCATCTGCGCAGTTCTCAGTATGGCCCCGTTATGTATGCGAATGGAACTAGAGCCGCGCTGGTGGGAATGAAGAGAAATGTGACAGCTCCGGCTTGACGCGAGGTGAGAGCCTTCCGTGAAGGAGCGTTGTGGACTTCCAGCGTCGTTCGAGATTTGATAAGTTGAGGGAAGGAAAGAAAGAAGGGTTCAAGAAAGGAAATGTGTAGAACGTGCGCGCGAGAGAGCTGAATTCGGGGGAGCCATGCAAAATGTTGAGGACGAGGTTATATGCGGCGGATCTCATCCGTAAGACAGCCCAGGCGGCTGAGGAGACGACGTCTAGCGGCGAAGGGCTCGGCGGCGTGTCCCGCCAGCCTCTGCATAATGCACGAGCAGGCAAGCGGAACCGGCTGGGAGCATAGAGTGGCCCTGGATCGGCGCCCGCGCTCGCGCGCTGCTTGCTGTTTCCCGCCTTGATGGTTTCCAGCCTTGATGGTTAACGTGGCGCGACTTGCGACATGTTAGACTTTAAGAATTAATGCTTCCTGCTAACCCTGGATAGCGTAGGCGGTTTACTGAATTGTGCTCTTCTGCCTCTATATTAACGCGATAGCGTTAAGGGTCCCGGCCGTGTCGTAGAATAATACGGCATCGGTGACGGCGTTTGTCTGCGAGCGAAAATTTCCGCATATATTTACGTATATGTGTATGCCACGCCTTGCTATGCAACGTGCGGTATATGCGGTTTATATTGCCACACAATTCGATCACTATAGTTGCTCGTATCTTGTCTTACCTTCTTTACGAAGTTATTCCTCGGAATTTTGAGAATGACAGCCCACAAACAAATTTCATGAAACAAAACAGTGACTGCACATGCCTTTTATGTTAAATCTTCTCAGACTTACATAATAAAAGTGCGAAACGATAAAACAAACCTGAAAATTATGTAATTTTCTTTGCGCGGCTGTGCACTACCTATGGGATCGGTCCACGAAAGAGGCCGCATTTCTACTAGAAAGCTCGCACTTCGTGCATAGCTTTCGCCGCCAGCGTTTCCCGGTACATATTACAGTTACATAAGGAGCAGTTGCCGGGAAGCGTGAGAAGCAGTCCGGGAACTATAAATACTGTAGCGTTCCACTCTTAAAGGCGAAACTTGAGCGTCCTCCAAGTCTTCTCTCTCCCATTACTCGTTATTTCTCTTTCTATTCCTTTAACCCCTTCCCGCCGTGTTTGTTGGGTGGGCAACCAGAACCACCTCGGGTTAACCTCCTTCCCTTTCTATTGGCCCTTTCTGTGTTGTTTCGACGCGAGTAGGTCGCGGAGTTAAGCATATGAAGAGCAGTAGCAATTCTTTGAGATGTTGGTCCTTTCTTGTCCAATCGTACCGTCCGCCTCTGAGGTGTCCTCATCTGAGAGCCAGTTACTGCGCTGCACTTTATCCCATGTTTCTCCTTCCCAAACAAGAATCTCTCTCTCTCCCGCCTCGCCCCCCTTCCATCTACCCACTCACAGACGTAAACACACGCGCACAGCAAAATTTATTGATGCTAAACGTCGTTGCGACTCCGCCACATAGCTCCGTATTTTTGGTGAGCAATATGGGACTTTTCACGAGGAAGAATCCAATACACTTTTCGATTCGGAGGCAGCTTAATGCCCTGCGATGAAATTTAGTTTTTAAATATATTTTTGTTTTCGTATACCATGCTCCAAAAGCGTTTGTGCTTGAAAACACGTGTATGTGCTGACAGTTTTTAGATTGATGAGATAAATGTTTGGGTTATTTCTCATACCCGCGATCTGGCAGCGAACGTTCATTCGCAGTCGAGAAAAGCCGCGCGCCGACCCGTCGAAATTGCGTTGCCCTGCCTGCCCTCTGACAGACCGCTGCAATCATGGCGTGTATGCGTGCTTGAATGCCGACAGAGGGTACTGGCGACACACGCTGGTGCGAGGTTCACGCCCTCCGCACCACGTCTCCTACATCATCCCCCGTTCCTTCGTACATCGCTTACTAAGCTTCCGTGTTGGATAAATGGCTCATTTCGCAAAAGGCGTTATCTTGTCGCTCGTGTAGAGGTCCCGAGGTGCTCCTCACCGCAAGCGTCACCTCTAACGGCTCTTGAATTTCGCGCGGTCGTCCTCGTTTCGCAAACTTAGCGTACGTGCTGTGGGAGCTTTGGGCTGCAAAGCCAATGAGCTTTCAGGCGCTCTATTAACGCGATAGATGCTTGCGCAAACAGAACAATGTCGCACTCGATGAATGCCAGTATAGAGCGTATCACGTAGAGTCGTATTACATCTCGGACGTAAATTAACGACATACTGTATATATAATACTTCGTGATACGCAGCGACTTGACCGCAAAACGTGGCGTAGTGCGCTTGAGCTACTTAATACTGATACGGCGTCTTCGGTTGACTGTAATTTGTTTCCTGCGCACACTGTGAGGTGGTGACGTATATTGTAACGATTTATTCCATTTTACGTTAATTCTAGTCGTTGTTTATTCTCTATTTGGACTCCCCAATTCTGCCTTTATCACCGTGCGTGATCAGCCACTGTGCCGCGCGGAAGAGAAGAGAAATGAAAAATTAACTGGAGTGTTGCGAAATACCGGAGCTGTACTATTATATTTCTATTTCGAGTGTTCTACGTCATGTGCTTGGAATAAGGAACACGGGCTCGCCCTAAGCACTGATTTCTGAAGGCGCTCGTTTCACGGTGGAATGTGTGCCCTGTGGTGAGGACATTCGAAGAAAATGACGACGCGCTTCTGAATAAAGGCTGGACAAAATTGAACGAGGCATGACGAGGCAATATTCCAAGAAGGCTGCGTGCCATCATGTTGGTTAAACTGTGTTTATAATATGCATAGAAGTGCAGGTCAGTTGGTGTTGCATTGAATGTATATATATATATACCCGCCGTGGTTGCTCAGTGGCTATGGTGTTAGGCTGCTGAGCACGAGGTCGCGGGATCGAATCCCGGCCACGGCGGCCGCATTTCGATGGGGGCGAAATGCGAAAACACCCGTGTACTTAGATTTAGGTGCACGTTAAAGAACCCCTGGTGGTCAAAATTTCCGGAGTCCTCCACTACGGCGTGCCTCATAATCAGAAAGTGGTTTTGGCACGTAAAACCCCATAATTTTTTTAATGTATATATATATATATATATATATATATATATATATATATATATATATATATATATATATATATATATATATATATATATATATACTGTACATTACAGACAGGGAATATGTCTTCGCTAGACGAACAAGGGCGACATGTAGTTACACCGATGGTGTCGGTAGTTCTTTAAGCAATCAATATTTAAGGCATAAGGAGATTTGTTAAAGTAAAGACTAATAAAAGAAAGTGCATTCGCCGGAAATTGAGCGCTTTCGAAATATGCCGAGCGCTGACGAATAAGTGAACTTGCTCACGTGCGCTTGAATAAACGTTGGGAGTGGCCGACCAGACTGCGGGTCGCTGTACTGTATACTGCACTGCGGCAGTGACGGGGTAGGCATTTCTCTCTTTGTCTCTCTCTCTGTTTGTCTCTGTCTCTGTCTTTATCGCTGTTTCTCTTTTTGAAATGCATGCTGTACAGCGAAGTACGGGTACGACGACATACGCGGTCACCAAGCTAACGTGGAGGAAGCGCTGTCAGAAAACTAGCCAGACCTTTTCATCATCCGTTTAAATCAACAACACTCCCTCCCTCTGTTTTCCGTTATTCCTACGACTGCCTGCTACGTAATCCCATGCTCTGACGGGTCGAGGAATGGAAACAGGAAGGAGTAACTGCGAAGGAGGGTGGTGGAGATGGCACACGCTGCACAGCTATGACGGCGACGCTGCTGGCGGACCGAACGGGAACGGAAGGTCGCAACATAAATCTCGGCCCATCGGGCGAATGGCGGCCTCCGCCTGAAGAAGCCATTAAGAGCGTCCCTGGTCTCATGCTGCTTCTGGGCGAGATATATCGGATGTGTTTTTCTCTGCTCCCGCGGCGGGCGGGATGAGGAAGGGGGGGGGGGTGGAGGAGGTAGGCGACGAGCGAGCGACTACAAGTGGATGACATCCGCTGCACGCTGGCGCTCTTGTCGCCCAACAGCCTACACTGAGATGAGAGCCCTTCACATAGTGATGTTTATTCGCCGCTTCCAATTGTTTCTCCGGCTGCGCTGAATCAGCTGTTCGGAGCAGTATACGGAATGCGGGAGCGGTTGAACTTGCCTCTCGTAAAATTTCGCCGTCTTATAATGCGAACTAACAAGGTTCTAGCGTATCTTCAACTTTCGTGCGTTTATGTTGATTGTTTTTTTTCCCTACATTTACGAAATATACGGCTTTTTGAACTTCCTTTATGCCTATACTGCTCTTAATTCGTCCTGTTTGGAGGCATATCATTCTTTTCCATTTTGAAACTAACTGACCTCTTTCTACGTTCATTCTATAGAAAAGTCTGACTTAGTTTGGTTCCCGAGAGGGAGAGACATTGAGGAGGAGAAATAGTAGTAAAGAAAGAGAGAAGGCATAGATGTTAACCAGAAATGCGTTTGGTTGGCTACCTTACACTGGGGGACGGGGAAAGGGGAATCGAAAGATGAGATAGAGAGAGAAGGGGAAAGGGAAAGACGCGTTGAGAAAACTAAAAGGCAAGTGGGTTAACACACTAATAGTAGTCTATTCCGCAACTGGCTTCGCACGCGTTTTGTACTATAATATAGACACTGCTTCTGGAACGAAGCTAGAAAAAAAAAAAAAAAGAAAACTGCCTAAAGGGAGCGTTTGGGTGGGTAGTAAAACTGACGCCCGCGAGAATTATCAAATAAAAGAGAAGAAAAAAAACCGCAACAACAGGACTATGGAGTCCAGTTAGTGGGAAAAGCCATACAAATGCATGTCCGCTTCACGATCGGACGCACACATTAGTGCACCTGCTTGCCGAGTATACGGCCATCAGTCATAACAGAGCTGACGTCCCGGGGCGTTTTCCACGCACAAGTCGTGTTTGCCTTTTCTTTCGTTACTGCGCTTCGACTCGAGAAGACGTAGCGAGCGAGCCTCCTTTGCGATATTCCAGGAAGGGGAACCTAATGACCAGGTCGCCATTAACATGCGTCTTGTCACACGGGTTACGAGGAATGAGGGGACGCTGTAACGACCGGCCAAGCCACTTGTTGAACAGATAGTTTAATCGTTCCGTTCTCGGGTGTCGGAATAACGTTTATTTTTTTATTTTTTCGCACGTGAAGAAACTTGATGACGCACGCGTATGCGTACTTACGATTGAACGCAGCGCCTCCTATAACAAAGAAAAAAGAAAGAAAAAAAAAACTCGGCAGATACACCTACGACTGCTTACGTGTGGGAATCCCAAAGCGTTACAGTCCCTTTAGTGAAATTTTATTTTCCGCCCAAGCTCTCGCCTGCGTTCTAACTGCGCCTCGGAAGGCCAAATCTAAACGCGCCGAGCGTCTCAACGCGCTCGCTTGCCTGCGAGGCGTTCATAACTCGAAGAACCGCTCAGCGCCTTTCAATTAGACATTAGAGCTTTTTATTCTACACACTCATTTTATACACTGATGACGTGGCGCGACCTCCTCCCGATTGGCTCCGCCGTCACGTGTGCACGCACGCACTGGGCACAACTTTAATTAACCAGAATCGTGCAGCCGCCGTGGCGTCGGTTAAACGTAGTCGTTTTAACTTTAATCTTTAAGCCTCAATGTATAGGAAGATGTACCAAATATAAAACTACGCATTTTTGCCACGGCCGTGTTGAAATGCCCTTGAACTGCGATTTCAGATCCTGACGTGCGTGATCCCAATGTCACGTTTCAGTGTCAGAACTTTCGCGTGGAAACAAATACCTTGAAAGCCGCTGTTGCCAACACAGGATACGAAACGTCTCTAAAATCTGCTAACGCGCCCTTTCAATGTTAACCCGCAGTTTATTTGCAGCTGCACCTGTAACGTCCCTAACCAGGGTTTGGACCCTGCAAGCGTGAGAAACGACGTAACCGTGCAGCTAGCCTCGGCGAGTCCGCCTTGAAATGAAAGTCCCCTCGTCCAGGCGTGCTCTCCTCCCCGGCTTTCTTCCGCGTCATAATTCAGTGTTTGCGTGGGCCCCCGACTGTCGTCCTTGCGTCGTCAAAACTGTCGGAGTCGTGCCGTCACCTGCTCCTATTTTTGAACCCACCCTGCGCTGGCGGAAATGCCTTCTCGGCAGTGCGCCATCACTATTTTTCGCTAGAATTGCGCACTGTTGCGGAAGAGGTATGTAGCTGGCGTCAGCCAATCAGAGGCCGAATTCGCAGTGCTGGTAACGCGTCGAAAGCTTTCCTGACTGGACCGCTGAAACCAGCGATGCGGTAGGCAGCATTTACTGAAGATAGGTAGAGACGGTCAAAAATGCAGTGGTCTACAAGCAGAACGTATTGTTGGGCTAGTTGGTGCCGAGACGACACAAGAAGAGACACGGACAAGCGCTCGTCCGTGTCTCTTCTTGTGTCGTCTGTTTGGCGCTTTAGTATTTCAGTAACGTGCAGTGGTCTACCTTGCCTGCTTATGTAACAGAGAGAGAGAGGGGGAGGGACGAAAGGGAGGAGGTTAACCAGACTTTCTTCCAGTGTGCTACCCTAAGCGTGTGGAGGGGGAACTGAAAGAAAGAACATGTGAGCCTAGCTCGTTCCCACGCACTATATAAGCAAGCTGTCGCGCATCTGCAGTTCGGCAGTCACGTCTTTCGCCTTCATGTACTGCACGGAAGAGCTCTCGTAGACTTTCTGGGCTGGTGAGGTGCGATGCCAAGCTCCGAAGCTCTTTTGCTTCTGTAAAAGAGTGCGGCAGCGAGCAATTATACAAACAATCGGTATGATTCACCTGGCGCAAAACCAGGTCGAAGAACGAAGAAGGACTGGCAGAAGCGCTAGCCTTCAACTAAAGATTTGTCGCGCCCAACGAAATCTTTTCTAATGGAAGTATGTAAATTTCCAAGCACGCAGTAGCGATAGCATTGACAAATTAGTATATGTGTAATACCTAGTTGGGTACAAATACGGGTAAAACAACATTATGATACGCACGCACGCGCAGTGCCCCCCTTCCCTCCACCTACCCAATTATTTCTTACTTCTTTTTTTTTTCTGTACAGCAAACATGCATGCATACCAGTAATAGAGGCGTTCTTGCGGCTTGAACTTAAGGAACTAACTCATCTTTTTTTCTGCATTTGCATATATTTTGGTTTCCGAAATTTTATTTGTTGCTCCGTTTCCCTGACTCCTGTGTGCGTGTTCGCGAGTGCTGTGTTTGCCACCAACGGGGGTCGTCATTCGTCCTGTAACGTGAACATTTAAATTTGGCGAACTGCTCAGGAGGATTTGATTTTGTGCATATAATATGTTCTGTGTGCATGTGAACTTTCGAACTGTTGCCATTATGCACTTTTCTCTATTCTTCGTTTGAAACTTTGCTGATAGTCCTGCATGTGATGTTTGCGGATGCGAGGAGAACATTCACCACTTATTGTGCCATTGTCCTCAATTTCAAGCACGAAGACAATTTTTGTCCAACACATTGAGGAAATTAGACGATCGTCATCTGAGTGAACAGACAGGACTAGGGCACCTAGAGCAGTACTAGAGCACATCGGCTCAGAAGGCAGTGAGGGCACTTTTGTGCTTTCTCAGAACGTCTTGTTTGCGCGAGTGGCTTTAACTCAAGTATTGTCCGTACTCGTCTCTACACTTTCTCTCTCCCTTCTTCTCTCTTCCCCTTCTCCCTTCCACCTGCGTAGGGTAGCCAACTAGACAAGTTGACTGGTTAACATCCCTGCCTTCCTATATTCCTCTCCATATTACCGCACATATATACATTAAGAGAAGTAGCCGGCGCCGTCTAAAGGGGATAGCAACATCACTTTAAACACAGAAAAATAAAAATAAAAGATTAGGAAAAGGGGCGGGGGGTGGTGGCGGAGGGTGGGAAGTGGATATTTTATCGGGCGCTACACACAAAGACAGAATGCTTCTTTATCTGACGGCCATTTTCTACAACCTAGTCTTCCTCGTCTTCATTCTCCTTTCTTCATATGAGCCATAGGCTTTCACCTGCTAGTCTACTATTTCATCTATTAGCCTACTCATAAGCAGAGGTGCGAGCTAACACAAGCGCGTTCCCTACCAGCCAAGCGAACTTTAGACTGACGCGCATCACATGACGCTATACCACAGTTGTTGAATGGTTTCATCCCGAAACTTGGCTCTTGAAGCATTTTCACTCATCAAGCACGCGCTGGTGATCCGCTGTCCGAGGCAAATAATGGCGTCGTGTCAGCTCTGATGCGCGGATGCCGTCGTGTCACGGGTCTATGCGTTTCTATGAGACGCGCCCGAATGTCGACGACGACGTCCAGGTGGACAGCCGCCAAGATGTTGGCGGCGCGCCCTGCGAAGAGGATCGAGACGAGAGTGTCTCGCGCGACGTGACGTTGTTGCTTCTATACTGACGCTCAACTCGGGCGCATCGGAGTCGTTGCACTCTGCGCAGGATACAAGGCAGCGGCTTTCTATGCGGACGCGGAGCGCTCCCGCCGGCCAGGCGCCGTGGTGCTCCAGTTTTTTGCGCGGTGATGATGCAACCGGAACTAATTTCGGTGGCCAGCGAGGACTGACGGCACAGATAAGCCGTTCTGGACAACGCACGCCGCTGTTGGCGATATAAATGAGCAACCCGAAATAAGGGGTCCTCGCGACAATTACACAAAGTATCAAGGGCGGGGTGGTTTCCATTGCGTCTCGCTTTCGGAGTGGTATCTTTCCATTCCGTGAATCACTTCTCAACTTCTTGCTCGGCAGACTTTAAGTTCGCAGCGGTATCTGCCAGCACTGAGTGATGCTCGTTAATTATGTGAACGAACGAACGAACGAACGAACGAACGAACGAACGAACGAACGAACGAGCGAGCAAGCAGGCCAGCAAGCAAGCAAGCAAGCAAGCAAGCAAGCAAGCAAGCAAGCAAGCAAGCAAGCAAGCAAGCAAGCAAGCGAGCAAGCGAGCAAAGGAAAGGAAAGCAAAGCGAAGCGAAACAATGCAAAGCAAGCAAGCATTCAAACAAACGCGCAAAAACTAACAAATGAAAAAGAAAGACGAACTAAGAAAGGGATTAAATAATGGATATTACTATAAAAGATTGTGACCTCGATGTTGTATGATGAAACGAGAGGGTTCATATATTCATATGTTCTCGTCTCCCACTGTGTCATATCGAACATAATTTCCGTAGGAGCTTTCTAAGATTGCTAAATTTTATAGTTGTTACGTTACGCCGGGTAATTACCGTCTTTCTGAAATGGCAGCCACGAAGTACTTTCAGCTGGTTCGGAAAGAAAATGAACCCTTTTCTCAAGCTGGTATTTTCGTGTTTCGCACTGGACCTCCGTTAAACTGCGAAAAGGAAACCCAATATTGGAAACCACCGGTTTATCTATAGGCGCAGTTCATCGGGCACATTTCATCATTGCCAGCAATGCTTAGTATTCTTTCATAGTTTACTGAAACGATTTAAAGCGAAGGAAAAAGAATTTCACTGTCAATTCGTGGTGGTGGAGATCTGTATTTCGCTCATGCACGATTCGTTTGTCCGTATGTTAACGTGTTTTCTCAACAGATGCAGTAGCAAAGGATTGCAGCAGATATACTGGTCCGAAGCTGTTGCGATGCGAACCAGAACTGTAGAGTTTTTAATTTCCCGTAATATATTAGTCGCCTTTGTTGTTTCACGGCGCAACCGATTGTAGAAAAAAAACGAATTACAAGAAAGGAACGTAACACGCATTTTTCTGTTACACCTGGGCCTGCATTTACAAATAATAATAATAATAATAATAATAATAATAATAATAATAATAATAATAATAATAATAATAATAATAATAATAAGACCTTACGCTACAATTGTTCGTAAGAACAAATTCCTGCGAATCTTGATGTTGCACATCATTTGGCGAAGGTGGCGGGCCAGTGACAACGAGAACTTACGAACGAGAGGCTCCATATGTATGGCTACGGTGCTTACTTGCAGATCATGAATTCTGTGGGTTGGATTCGCGAACGTGCGGCCTGGTGCAGCTTTGGGACTCTAAACACCACAAAATATTCAAATATAATAAGCTTCATTCCACTGTAAGTTGTGGACGGCGAACACTTGAGTTTGACACAATATTGAAGGTGGCGTTTACCACACAGTAGCCCATTCTTTCTGTGCCAGTGCGTCGGCATTGAGCGGTCCATAATTATATTTGCCGACCGTGGTGCCAACCAGAAAGGATAGTAATTGCTTCAAACTCCCTGGTTTAAAGGAGAGAAAGGGAACTTTTTTGTTTACCAGAACGGTTGGGTTTTAAGAGGTCCTCAGTTCAGACAGAGCCTCGCACACGACTTTCATGAAAGGTCACCAACGACGAAAGTTGTCTCTTTGACAGAGTATGGCAAGGCAAGTGCAAAACATAAAAAAAAACACGCTTCACCGATTCCGATCGTAAGGGTTTTGAGCCTATTCGTCGGCTCAAATTAAGTAATTATGATTAAATGATCATTATGAAACATGGCCAGCGAAAGACTAGCCCTGTCCTTCTCAATAGTTTATTTACACAGACTTTATAGAAGTTTCTGCAGTCTGTAAGAAGTTTTCTGGGACTAATATGTATTGATGCATGTCCTCTCTATCGAAAGGCTGACGTTTTGGACTGTGTTGGGTTGTGAAGGAGTTCACGCGCGTATCTGAATGGCGTGGCACGAGAGGGTTAACGTACGACGACGATCAGTCAGCTGCCTACGTAGGCCTCACAGTCCAAATGCTATATTAGTGGGAGTAAACAGCCTTTATTGACATTTAAACTTGTACATTTTGTCGACTATCATCTGCAGACTCTATTCAACCATAGACCGGAACCGTCCAGCGAGGCGAAAAAAGAAATAAAAAGAAGTAGAAGATAAATCTATAGAATAGAGCGAAAGAAGGAAGTCGGATTAATTGACGAGTTACAAGTGCGTTTACAGCTCAAGTTCTTTCTTATAATCTTAAAAGCAGTGGAACTATACTTGCGAGAGACTTTCACGGGCTCGTACCATCTGTGTTTTCCCACCGTTTACCTCGTATCGCCGAAGATCCAGCGCCGGCGTCCAGCGTCCCGCGTCGATCGTCTTTTCGCCAAAATCATTCCGAACCGCGCATACCCAACCACGCAGGCCCTCTGTGTAACGCAGAGACGTTACTGAACATATTGAATTGCTGAAAGTAAAATGCGTCAGAAAAATGATAAACTACGACTTACACTAAATTAACCTACAGACAGGATAGCGTTGGACTGTAATTTGAATATACGATAAAACATAATTCTGTTACGCGGAAACTCGAAGAGAAATCCATTTTCCAGCGCTTTTCTAATGCTATCGCGTTCCACTCTTAAAGGCGAAGCTAAAGCCTCCTGCTACTTTTTCTGATCGATGTAATTCCTAAGTGATCGGCACTAGTTCCTTTTACTGTGACTGTAATATTCACTCACTACTTCCTTGTGATGCACTGGCGCATCAAAATCGCCCACAACCAAAACGGCTAACGATGAAATGCCATTGCGTCTTAATCGCTGCGCCTGTTTCGCCGGGAATGGAAAGCGCAAAGAGACTTCAAACTGACGGGGACTAGCGTCTCAAGTCAGCCGCGGTAGTGTTACACGCGGTTAGAGTATTTTTTTTTTTTTTTTTTGCAATTTGTGCTTACACGTTTCCTACTTCGCATTCGGAACGAACGTTGGGTCCTCGCTGTGCGACAGCCTTTTCCATCAATACATCTGCCGCAGACAACAAAATTGGCGCCCTCAGCTACTTTGTACGTAACTGGGTCAGCCCGGGTTACGCCGCGCCGGGTAGCTCATTCGGAAAGTGCGCCGAGTCAGCAGTCGAGAGCGTTTGGAGTGCGGTTGTACTCGGAATGGAAATATTGACCCCGCACGGCAAGGAGCGCTGCTACCGGCCCTACTCCATCAACTAGTGCTGTGTGTGCTTATATATATAAGCGAGCTCGAAGTTCAGCCGAGCGCTGGGAGCGCGCCGATTTAATAAAGCCAGCTGTAAATTACGGTTCCGCAGAGACACTGGGCGGAGGGGCGGACGGAGTGCGACTAGAACCGCCATCAACAGAATAGAGGCAAAGGAAAAGCGCCACACTGGTGCGAGGAGAGGCGCCGTTGCAGGAAAGGGTGTGACGACTCTCTTTATGTAGCGGACCTATAAATAACCAGTATTTATAGGGGTCCAAATCGAGCCGTCACAGGCTCTGAAAAAAAAGGGGGCCAAGTTTTACGGGCGCGCGCAATGCCACGCTCCGCAGATGACGGGCCGGCTCCGAGACAATAAGCGCGGAAGCCCCCTACGCGACACCGACACTGATGCAAGCGGCCCATCAGTCAGTCTCGAGTGACGCCGGGCCGAGAGCGGCTGTCCTGTAGGGCGATGGGGCCTAACAATGCGCACTTTAATAGCAGTAATGCCGAAAAAGAAGGACGGATGAGTTACACGAAGCAAAGCTCCGAAAGGGGGTGGTGTGCTGTGGAAGTGGCCTACTTGAGGGGGTGAAGGAGGTTTTCGGCGTCTTGGTAAAGAGTTGATGTTATAGTCAGCTCAGAAACAAAACAGGCAATGACCCGCCGTGGTCCGGGAGGAAAACAGGGTTAGGAAAATGAGAAAAGGCCAGCCGCTTGCATCTAGACGGCTAGTTTCTTGCATTAGGGTCGCGAATATATAGAACGCGTGCTCACTTGACCGAACGAGGTTAAGCGCTGAGATGAACTTAGGCCTTGGGAAATGTAGAGGGGAGGATGAGGAGAAGGTCGGAGTAGACCGTAATTAGAAAGGAATGAAATTGAGGCGGGATAGAAAGAAAATGTATGAAAGTGAAACGGCGAATAAGCGCGCAAGTAAACGAAAATAAAACGCTATAGCAACACATACACCAGTATCAATCAATCAATCAATCAATCAATCAATCAATCAATCAATCAATCAATCAATCAATCAATCAATCAATCAATCAATCAATCAATCAATCAATCAATCAATCAATCAATCAATCAATCAATCTTAATTATGTACACAACCGTAGATCGCCTCTCTTTCAATGATGGTCCTAAAAGGGGAGAATGTCACTTGACTACTGAAAAGGCTTAGCGTGAAAACAACTGACCTTTGTCAACACGAGTAGGTACCCGCGTAGTCCAACTTTCCACCTTGAGTTATTTAATGAGCTCACCATTTCACGTCTGTGCTTGGTTGGCTGCCAGATGAGCGTAATGTTCTTTTTCTTTTTTCTCAGCTTTGTCCTTTATTTTTCTCTTCTGGTAGCATTGATTTGTAAGTCCGCTTGAGGAGCCACTTTTTGAATATCGCTTAGTTATATGGTGCATTTCTGTGTGATGGTGTAATTCATTCCACAGCATTCACGAATGCGACAACGAGCGCAATCTATGACATGCGTGGGGCCACGTCCAAGCAATGGCGATACCATGCAAAGAGAGCCCAGCGCTCAGACACACCTTAATCTCTTGGGTCCTGAGAAAAAAAACAAACAAACTGCAGTAGTATTGTTCATTTATCCCTCTTAAATTAATTGCATGGACATAGATATAACATTTATGAAGCAATGTGTTTTTACATGCTTGTAATCCTAACATAAATAATTATTCGGTCCTGTGTAAGTTTAAATGCAAAAAGGCTCGGTTACTGTGCGTTAGGTGCGCTTTAATGAGCCCTATATGGCAAAAGGTAACCCGGAGCCGCCCAATATCGCGTTCCACATAACGAAATCTCGGTTTTATAGCGCGTAAAACAAGATAATTTAATTTTGAAGTGTCCTGCTGTGCTCGCAAGAGCCACAAAAACTTTGTCAAAGAAGCGATGCTTGCAAAAGAACTGAAAGCAAGAAAGTTGGCCATGCTTTCAATCTTTGAACGAGCGTATGCAGAAGGCTAAAGTGTTCACTTGCTTCTCCGTCCTTCAGTGTGACTTTTTCTTCGTTTTATTTATTTTTCCTCGCTGCCTCATCGCAGAACGAAAACAGTTTTGCAAGTGTGCAGTGCGAGAAGTCAATACTACGTGACCCTGGTGCCGTGTCTCAAGTCGCCATCGTAAGTATGTTTGCATTCAGGCTCTCGCACGTGGCAAATACTCCGGGACGCGACACTTGCCGGGGTCGCAAGTGACATCCGCAACTGCGCAGTTACGTGGGGCGCGCATCGATCGTTTGCAGCAGGCTATGCAGATACGAATGTCGCTGTAAACAAACGACTTGTAATATGCACAAGGACGCGACATTTTTTTACTATACTGTCCCTACCGCGTGCCTTATTTTGTTATAGCGCAAGCTAGACAAGGACAGCAGAAGGCACATCTGACAGACACAGCGGTGTCTGTGTCAGATGTGCCTTCTGTTGTCCTTGTCTAGCTTGCGCTATAACAAAATAAGATATGCCGTACCAACAAGCCCCTATTGCTATCCTCACCTACCGCGTGCGTTGATCCGCATCGGCAAGTAAACAAGCTACAAGAAAATGTCTCCCTACCTTTCTGTCTTCCCTTCTCTCTCTCTCTCTCTCTACAAGAAAATGTAAGCGTGCTCGTAACAAGATTGTGACTGAAACCGCTGCACGTGTGAAGACTGAAGCTGGAGGGCCTCAGCCGGTTTTAACCACCAGGTACCGACTCTGTTGACGCCGTGAATGAGCCAAGGCTGTGAGCGAAAGAGTGTGGCTCGGTTTGTTGCACTCAGCATTGTACAGAGACGGAGTCGGGGAACGAGCAGCGACTGTCTCGAGTGAGACCCAACTTCTCAGGATGGAAGCAACTGATGCAGAGCAATACGACGCCAACATCATGTTCTTGTTTCGCCTGGCTCCATTTTTTTTATATATATAGGTTTGTCGGAGGGGCAGAGGTCGACCGATGGGTCGTGCTTGTCCCATTGACAGCCAGCCAAAAATTATCTATGAATTACATCATTGAAAGTGGGAAATTTCGTACTGCATAATGCTCCTGACCAGTCAAGGGTTCCTAAGGTGCGCCTAAATCTGAGAAAAAGAGCGTTCTTGCGTTTCGATGGGTGCGGGTAAAAAGGGGTGGGGGAAGGGGGAGGTGAAATGCAATCACTAGTGTATTTAGATTCAGGGGCACGGTAAACAACCCCAGGTGGTAAATACTAAAGCGGGGGTGCTATTCTTCTGGACATTGTCGAATACCGCCACATTGTCTAATTCTCCATCTCGTCATCTCTTTCTCAGAGCAGCCCCAGAGGACTGCTATGGCCTCTATAATTGGCTGAAAATGCCGCCATTACCAAATTTGACTATACGGCAGAGTTCGACTATGTCCGGAATAGCACCCCCGGAGCCCTCCACTAAGGCGTCTCTCAAAGCCATGGGACTTTGCGCTCAGTGAATGAATGAATGAATGAATGAATGAATGAATGAATGAATGAATGAATGGATGAATGAATGAATGAATGTCCCTGCTTTCATTCTCGTGAGCTTCTCATTTAAGAAACCAAGGTAATGTGGAAAACTGGAAGGAGGTCTTTCTCGTTGTGGGGAAACGTTCTGACACAAAGATGTCGTCCACGATTTTCGGTAGGTTAGAGTACGTGAAGTTAACTTAGCTTTATCTAGGGTATGGAATGAATAGGTTGGAAGCGCCTATTTTCTGCTACTGCGTTTCACTTTGCTGCTACTGCGTTTCACGTTACTGCGTTTCAATTTGTAAAAGAGACGAATACTGAAGGACGCAATGCTCCAATTAAACGGAAAGTTGAAAAACAAGAAAAAACAAAGTTCGAACGTAATCACAGCACCAGTGCTTTGAGGCATAGACTGCAGGAAACAAAGAAGTTCCGCAAAGCACGCTTTCTTCGCCGTCGCGAGAACGCGCTGCACTGTTTGCACTGTTTCCACTTTACTGCGTGGTGTCGCCTCACATCGTCAGCTTGCACTGCGCCATGACACTGCGTTGTTCGAAACTGCGGAGCCCGCACGCTGGAACGATGGTACGACGCGCCCGCAGCAGGTGAACGGGCAGTACGGTAGTGCACTGCGGGAAAGGGTGCTTGCGAGGGAGAGAGAGTGGGCGAACGGTAACTTGTTTACGTCTTCGCTAGGGGAGGCTTTCGGCCTCCCCGGAGGTCATTGCAACGAAAGCTTTGGAGACAGAGGGGAACTCCCTCCCTTCTGGAGTGCGTGCCTCTGAGCTTAGGAACGATGTGCGAGGCTTCTACCGAGGGGAGAAGAACCAGCTTGGGAACGAGAAAAGAAAGCCCAGATGGAAGAGGGATATATTTACCCGGGCGCAGGCACGCACACGCACTGCTTTTCTTCAGTCTTTTTTTTTTACTGAGGCTCGCGAGGGGAGCCCTACGATTCAGGCTAGCTCGAGGGGTGAATCTTTGTTTGGGCGCACTGGTGAAGGAACTGTACGTGAGCTCAACGGCGAACAGGCCCGGCAAAAAGAAAAGAAAGAAGGAAAGAAAGAAAGACAGAAAAAAGGAAGCGAAAAAAAATTGAATTATGTTCCGAGTTATTACGGGCCAAAACGGCGATATTATTATGGAGCTCACCGCAAATTTGGGCTCCGGATTAATTTTGACTACCGAGAGCACTTTAACGTACGCCTAAATCTAACTACACGAGCATTTTTGCATTTCGCTTCCATCGAAGTGGCGCCGCCGCGGCTGGGTTCAAGCTCAAACTTAGAGACGGACGGACGGACGGACGGACGGACGGACAGACGGACAGACAGACAGACAGACAGACAGACAGACAGACAGACAGACAGACAGACAGACAGACAGACGGACAGACGGACAGACGGATAGATAGATAGATAGATAGATAGACAGATAGACAGATAGATAGATAGATAGATAGATAGATAGATAGATAGATAGATAGATAGATAGATAGATAGATAGACGGACAGACGGACGGACGGACGGACAGACGGATAGATAGATAGACGGACAGACGGATAGATAGATAGACGGACAGACGGATAGATAGACGGACAGACGGATAGATAGACGGACAGACGGATAGATAGATAGATAAACGGACAGACGGATAGATAGATAGATAGACGGACAGACGGATAGATAGATAGATAGACGGACAGACGGATAGATAGATAGATAGACGGACAGACGGATAGATAGATAGATAGACGGACAGACGGATAGATAGATAGATAGACGGACAGACGGATAGATAGATAGATAGACGGACAGACGGATAGATAGATAGATAGACGGACAGACGGATAGATAGATAGATAGACGGACAGACGGATAGATAGATAGATAGATAGATAGATAGATAGATAGATAGATAGATAGATAGATAGATAGATAGATAGACGGACAGACGGATAGATAGATAGATAGACGGACAGACGGATAGATAGATAGATAGACGGACAGACGGATAGATAGATAGACGGACAGACGGATAGATAGATAGACGGACAGACGGATAGATAGATAGATAGATAGAACAGAGGCTCAATCAAGAACGACTTATGAGAAAACAAGGATAGTTAATAGCCCTTTTAATGCTTTCGGTCTTTAATGTAGACGTGCACAAATGTACAACGTGAAACCAGCTTATAGGGTGAATTAACCTTTGTAACCTTGAGTTATACGGGCTTAGTATGTGCGGTGCATTTGATTTCCATGTCGCGTGGAGTATTTTACGTGGCTCAGACAGGACTGCGCATCAAGACGCGCATGGGAGAGAACGATTATGCGCGAATAACCAATGCGCCGTCCCACATGATATAGCATGGCAAAGCGCGCTTTTGTGCTTCTATTCTTGTTACCATAAAGAAAAAAAAAGGGAAATTCCTTAAGACACCGAGGCTGTCTCATGCGGGAAACATTTCATAGGATTTAAAAAAGAAAGAAAGAGAAAAAAAAGAACTTTGTACCCGACTCCCTTACAAAGTACGTCATAAATGACGTTTACAGGTGGCTCGTAACACTGGCTACATTATGTGGATGGTATCACGCCTGCGCATGGTTAGGTCGTTACCTTGCTGTCTTCCGATCGCAAATTGTGTTCTTATTTTTATTTGTGGCTTGTGCTGTTTTCATCTGCGTTCTAGAGTAAAGTATGTAGTGTTCGTTACAATAAAGATAAATTGCGAGTCAGCGCCTGCCTCTTATGCTACTTGTCATGTGCAGTATATGCACCGCATTCCTCACGATGCCAACCGACTTTTTCAATTATTAGGTTTATTAATGGGTTTGTTCTGCACCAGTGGGCAATCACTCATTGTCCCGAGCAGACGCTGCTTAAAACCGTGACGTGAACAGGAGCTGGTGCGGGAAATTGAACGTGGTCTCGCCACCCATCTCTTGTTCTTGCGTCATCTGTGACTTACTAGGCCTCATTTCACGGTAACGGCAACCTTTTTGACATTCCAGGTGCGCTATTAATCATTCGAGCTTAACGTCATTTTTCTCTTTACTGCCATTTGTGTACTTCGTTCGTTGGTATCAAAGGAAGACAAATCACTCCAAGCGCCGTCCTTCAGTACGGGAAAGGCAAGTGCTTTGTTTGTTTACCTTAATCCAACTGTTGATTAATTAAGTAGCCCTAATGCAGTCCTCTATAGTTACCGCAGCCCTATCGCCGCGCGTTGGCTTGTCATTTGATTTGCACTAAGGCAAGAAATGATTCCCATAGAAGTTTGTGAAGAGGAGGATATTCTAAAGGAAGAGAGAGGAGGAGAGGTAGGCCTGGAGAGCATAGAGATGTGGGGAGCGAGTAGCTGGTGTTTTGTTCATGACGCCGAGATTATCAGCCGACGCACTTTCTCTATTCTGTTACAGTAGCATTCACCCTGGCGCTCTTTATTACGGATCACGCAAAGAAAAACTGTGAAGCACTACGTCGCGACATTGCACAACAGGTTATGCGGGACGCCGTACAGTGGAGGGCTTCTGATCAAATTTGGGCTACCTGGGGCTCTTTAGCGTGCAACCAAATCATGGGCCGGGCTCGCTCTTATAATTTTTCTTTTTTGAATTCCGTTATCGTCGCAAGTCTACTGCAGCTGCGGGTATCGAGCCCGCGCCCTCGTGCTTAGCAGCGCGATGTCATAGACACTGAGCTACGGCGGCGGGTCATAACGTTAGTCTGTAGTTTGACTCAAATGTAAGCGAACGTTCTTGGACTGCAGCCTTACCTTCCACTGGTGCAGAAAGCCGCAGGGGTCTGGTAAGTTCATAAAGTAGGCTTGTCCAGAGGGAGCACTTATGGTGTTCTGTGTAGCCCTGCAAGCGAATGCATTGGAAATTCTCTCACTTCCGTTTATTTGTTTGAGTCACCGTAAGCCGGTCTTGCAACTTTTTTTTTTTTTGTCAAATGGGGCGTGAGTCTTTTTGACGTCCGTGCCATTTATTCTTTTCTTTCCTCTCTTGTCCAGGGACCGAACGCTCCATCTGTGAGGAAAGAACGTGGACGGCATTACAGGTAACTACAGTACATAATTTTTTACAGAGACATTTGAATTTGAAAGTCACTCACGGTTCTTACGCTTCTGTAAATTCAGTCTCCCCACCCGGGCATAAAAAAAATGTACTGGTGTTCTGACTTGTGCTAGAGTGAACCAGTGGCTCATCAGTGATTGCAAGGAGGAGAGGAGGAGACAAAGGGGAGGAAAGACAGGGAGGTTAGCCAGTGTAAGTACCGGCTGGCTACCAAAGCGCATGTAAGCGCATGTAAGTGACAAGGGCACCACGCTTACAGACAATTTCATCTATGCCTTACTACATTTGTTGCAGCACTAGCGAGGCAGCGCACTGAAAGATGAGGCAGAGCTACGGCCGACGCCATCCGATTACAGAGTGACTTCCCTCCGTACTCCGAATGCTATCGCTCAAAAGACCAACAGACATGCGCGCGAAACGCAACAGCCTCTTCTATATCCGCTTGCCTTCCCGTAGCCTTGCTTCCAAACGTACTTCTGTAATCATCGCAATACAATATAAAACTGAGAGGCGATACCTCGTCGGATTCGTAGGTTACTAACTGCCGCGCGAAAAGAGAGTCTCGCGGGTCTGTATCGCATCGAAACAGCGTTAAAAGTTCTACGCCGCGTACTCTATACGCCGCATCCGCAGAGAAAACGCGCAACGTAATACGCAGTTCCGAAAATCGACTAACCCAGAGGAACCCGCGCGCCACGATTGGGTACGCGCGACGACTGAGCGACGACTATGCCGAGAATGTCGTTTGTTTGTCGTTCGCCCGGGCTCCCGTCCGGCTGGCGACCCGGATCGAGGACCCTTACGCGCGGCGAGTGCCGGACCGAAACACTTCATTCGCGCTGTTCAGGCTGTTGTTTCGTCAAGCGGCTAAACATAGCAGCGCGCTGCGTTTAGTCCAGGGAGAAGCCCCCCCGAGCAACGCAACCGCCGAAGGAGCGGACCCGGGTGCCCTAAGGCCACATAGCGATGGAGAGAAGCCGATGGAGGTAGAGGAGGCGGGAGAATAACAACGGCGCCGGATAGACCAAGATAGATTTCGACGACTAATTGTGCACGGCCTAGCTAATGCTTCTGAGAGAGGCCAAATAAACAAAAGGAAATGTTGGAAAAGAAACAACAGGGCGTTGGTAGAGAACAGGTACATAGTCTCGGATTTCCGTGGAATTTAGCTGGCCCTACTGCAAGGCGATCTATTGTCTGATACTGCGCTGAGAATTAGGGTGCGAGAGCGTTTGCATAACGGAGGTCAGAAAGCGCTCATTGCGCTTGTGTGGTTGGAAGAAGGGACATATTCATCAGTGCTACATTGGTTTATTTTACAGGTGCATGCCTTAAAAAATACCGATGAGGAAAATATGTGTAAATACCAAGGCTCCTTGAAGTCATGGGACTTCTAGGTCGGTAGAGCAGTTAAGTTCGTACGCCCACTCTTACGGCCTTTACTTGCCGCCGTTATCTAGAACACATATTGCAGTGTTATTGCTGTCCCGGTTTTCAATGGCTGATAAATTTTTTACATTAAACTATGGGGGTCTACGAGCCAAAACCATGAACGGGAAGAAGACCGCGGCGATTTTCCCTTTAAGAAGAGTACTGAGGGTGACTGCAAGAGCATCCAGGTTCTTTGCAGAACTTAGCGCTGCAAACCTAACGCATAAAATCCTATAGAAAACGACGTTGCCGGTATCGCGCGAGCCCCCGAGTAATCTGAGTAGAAAACACGTAAGCGCGAAGAAGTATGCGTTTTCAGAGTACTTTCCTCGCTGTTGCGGTGCAGCGAGCGTCTATTGAGGCAGGGAATTAAACAGGAAAATAAATAGTACAAATAACAACTGCGTTGTTTTCAAGAGCTGCTTTAGCTTTCGTTGTCCTTGCTTTGATTTTCGAGCGAAAATTTTCACTTTTTTGTTGTCCTCAGAACCGCTTAGATGGCGACGATGCACGCTTCCCGTATGGTCTGTGGAGGCGGCCAGGTTTCTTGAACCGTCTCCGTTTATTCAAGCAATCCGAGGTCGGGAATCTTCCTTCTAGTCTTATTCATCTCGTCGGAGCTTACGCCCCTACCACGCGCGACTCACCATCGACCACTCTCCCGCGCCTTCCATGCAGACGAACAGTCTACCTGCACTAGCTGCGACCGCAGCAGTGCAGTCAGCCACGTCCGCCCAACACGTTGCCTTCCTAGCCGGGCGCTCTGTAACAACCCTTGAGGTGTTGGACGCTGGCGTCGGTCACTTTCGTGAATTTGTGCCTATATACAGGGTGTTTTTTTGTTAGCTGCACCAAATATTTCAAGATTGCCTGTGGCAGGTAGCACAATTCTAGTCCTTGATCTAAATTACTTGATTTGGTGGCCATTACTTCTACGAGAAAAACCAAAATACTTAAATAATTCACATAGTTACGTTAATTGACTTTTTAATTATTAAAATTACGGCCACTATTTCTATCTACGAATTATAGCAGGCGAGCTCGCAAGTCACATCCTCTTGGCACGAATTCTCCGGACTGCGCCACTTTCGAGATAATAATTTTCAAAGTGTCCGACGATATGCATTGGTGTTCCAGGTACTTTTTTAAAGAAAGGGCTGTTTCATTCATTGAAGCACAAATGAGCAGGAGGATGAAAAGGAAGGAAGGAAAGGTAAGGAGGTCAACCAGACGCACGTCCGGTTTGCTATCCTACACAGGGGAAGGGGTTTAAGGGAAGAAAAGAAAGGAGAGGGAGGGATGAAGATACTATCTGTGTGAGTACATGCGGATGTCCATAACTTCACGCCTATAATCGGTCACTGAGGCCAGTCGCTTTTATGAAATGTAGCAGTGCCCGCGTCGCTTTGTAAGCTTGCGACACATGGGGCCATGGTCCGAGAATCTTAGTCTGTGAAAATGGTCTTTTATCTAATCGGTTCAACAACCTCTGAAGAACGTCGCGTTCGTTGTTATAGAGATTACAAAAACGCACGTGCTCAATCGCCTCTTCACAATTGCACTAGTCACAGATGGGTGTGTCGGACATTCCAATAAGGAATGAGTAGGCTTTCGTAAAAGCCACCCCTAACAAGAGGTGACACAGTAAAGTTGCATCACGGCGGGAGGAGTCAGATGAAATCTGCAGCAACAATGTAGGATCCAAGCGGTGGAGACGGCAGTTGGAGAAAATCGAGGTGTTCCACAAAGCTTCGGTCTTGGTTTGAGCAAGTAAACGAAGACCCCTCGCACCATCTGTCCTTGATAAGGGCATAGGAAGTGCCAGGGCTTCTTTATGGGCTGACCGGGTGGCATCGTCAACAAGGTCATTTCCGACGATGCCACGGGGCCCCGGAAGCCATTGGAAGATAATGTCATGTCCGTTTATGAGGGCTTGATGGAGAACCTCTCTGGTCACAAACACCAGTTGGTCGTGGACCTTGCGTCGTAAGGCTGACTGCAGAGTCTGAAGCGCTGCCTTGGAGTCACAAAAAACGACCCACTTTCGAGGTTTGAATTATGCAATGTAATTAACAGCGGCATGTAGAGCGGCAAGTTCTGTTGGCGCAGAAGTCGTTATATGGGACACGTTGAAATTAACTGGAACATCAATGCATTTCGTCGGACACTTTGAAAATTAATATCTCAAAACTGGTGCAGTCCTGAGAATTCATTCCAAGTGAATGCGCCTTGAGAACTCACCCGCTATAATTGATATAGTGAAATCCTGGCCTTAATGTTCATAATGAAAAAGTTAATTAACGTAATTATGGGAATTATTTGATTAAGGATCTTGATTTTTAGTGTAAGTAATGACTGCCTGATCGAGTGATTTAGCTCAAGGATTAGAATTGGGCCATCTGCCACAGGCAATATTAAAAAATTTGGTGCAGCTAAAAAAAAACACCCTGTGTGTATATATATATATATATATATATATATACATACATACAGGCTCAAAGGCATGAGTAGCTACTGATACGCATTGCCTTTCCAGACTTACTTTATTCTTCCTCACACTTTTGTAAATTGTCATAGTGCAAATCATGGTGTAAATCGTCGTGGTGTAAATCGTCATGTAAATCGTCATGAGGCGTCACAGACTCTATATATACGAATTGTTGCCAGACCCGCATCTTTCGGGCGATCATCATTTCCGCTATTTACTTTCCCGCGCTCTTGCTGCCTTTCGGTTTCCTCGCGCTTACTACTAGTGCTTGCTGGGCGGGGCAGTCACGTGGCATTCCCCTACCTGGTGGGAACGTGAGGCACGCGCACTGATGAATAGGCTCGCTGAGGAACGCTGCGGCTGCAACCCAGGCGCCGTCTCCTAGGAACCCATGTTCATCCTTGTCTCGGAACCCTCAAATAAACGGGGACAGTCCAGTCGACCTGGCCGACTCCATAAGTGCACAAGACTGGTCGCTCCTCTCTGTCAAGCCCGCAACCTCAGCCTCGTCGAACCCTCGTGTTGGTTTGTTGCAAAGGGGCCACGCTCAAGAATCATGCGCTGCATTGCACTGGCCGTCAGCCATGGCGTGCTGAATGCGCGGTCGCTCGTAAGGTCAACGATACCGAGTGGCATTTTGGTTTGTCAATGCTTGGGAAGGAGACCGCCTCGAAACGCCCATCGCCCACAGGCTTCCCTTCTGCCGCGATATACTTCAGATGTGTGCGCTTTGAGAGAGGCCACCTACGTTGTTTACTGCAATATGCGACATTTCGCAAACTCATTCATCACGCGCTAAAAACCTCGTATCAGCGTCTCACCAAAGACTGTACGAGGGGCGTGTTCACCCGCCGACCGGGTCAAGCACCGATAACGAAACGAGACGTTGTACTCGCAGCTCTGTTGAACCACATGGTTTAGGTTCCCGGAAAGAAAAACAAAGAAAAAGAAAAGGAGGGCGTTAGGGAAGGTGAACCGGAGCAAACCGGGTCCCGCTAGGTCGATTGCATGTGCAGAGGTGAGCGCGAACGTTTCTTGGAAGTGGAGCAGGCATTCAAGCGACGTTCTCTCGGGACAGTTTCCTGGCGTGACTTTGCGTTACGCGATAGATAAGCGCTACAAAGTGCCATTAGCACTGCGCGAGGCCGTTCGCTGCGGTCTTCTGCATTATTCCGAGCAAATAAGATAGCGACTATCTTTTCTTTTTTTCTTCCCACTCGCCCCGTGCCTTCTTTCTATGCGATTTATTGACTATGTCCGACGCTGCATATTAATGATCTTTATCTCTCTCTATCTCTCTATATACGAGGCATTGAAGGCAACAGGAGCTGTCAATATGTATTTTGAGTCTGTCAAAAGCGCATGAGAGAATGAGTATCGGCGTTCGGGATTATTAAACTGCCATGTGAGGGATGACTTATGAATCCCATCAGCATCGCGCGGCTGATTGTCAGAATATTGAAACATGACAGGGAACTGAGTTTTGTTACGGGTTGATAGGTTTGAATGCCGTAGTCAGTGAAGTCATCGGCTTCCTGCGTGACAGAAGCTTCTTGACCATAGATGAAACAACTACTCGGAGCGCGTCTATTGCAGGTGCTGTCACAAGTGTTTAGATATGCAACGGTATTTTATTATATTGAGGACAAGAACTGCGGAGAATGTGACTGCGTATGCGAAAGTCACAGGAGTTTAGCGCAGGGTTAACTCTAAGGAAGGGCGAACGACAGAAGGTCACGCAGTAATTGTACCAGGACAACAAAATAAAAGGCCACCAACGTCGACATATCAGGCGTAATCTAGAACCAGCGCATGACTTAAAGGTAAGATTAGCTTCCACTCGTTTTTCCACCGATGCTCGATCAATTGATGCCAAAACGCACAAAGATGTCATTTACGCGAGGAAGCATCCATCACTTTAGAAAGGGATAAAAAATAATAATTAAGGAGCCATTCCACTCTGTGAAGGTGGATAACCAGCGAAGTTGTAGCACATCACAATTAAATTATGGGGTTTTACGTGCCAGAACCACTCTATGATTATGAAGTACGCCGTAGTGGGGACTCCTGAAATTGGACCACCTGGGGTTCTTTAACGTCCACCTAAATCTAAGTACACGGGTGTTCTTGCATTTCGCCCTCATCGAAATGTGGCCGCCGTGGCCGGGAGTGACATATCACACAGGGTTAGACAAGGGTATGTGTATTTGTTTTCTTCATTTGGTAATGGTATTGACGATAGCTTTGTAATTACTGTGACATACACTGATTGGTTCGATTGCAACCTTAGACAGATTATTGGCCCGAGTTTAATCCCTACATGACCGTTCTTGAGTAGTTGAGTCACGCATTGGTGTCGCACTTCAAACCAAACTCTTCTAGCACAAATTGAGCGCCCTATTTCTTGCCTGGTTTTGAAATGTCCACATTAAGTCTCCGACGATGGTCACAGCGCAATGTCATCACGGATAATCCATGCAAAGTGGGGGGTCACGAACTTCTCGATATCACACTTGGGTGTGCCAGGAGATATATACACAGTGTATATCACAATTCCGACTTTCGTTTGTACGGCACAGACATCCCCACAGTTGGTGGCATTGTCCTCTTGCTAGTCAAAGGTGTGTGCTTGTACATACATTTGTCTTTTGCATATGTGGCAATGCCTCCTACTCGTGAGTCCATGTGCTGTTCACAAACGATTCCACTATACCCATCGATTTGAAACAATGCATGTTAATTTATTTCTTTCATTTATTATTGTTCGTTATTATTGTTATTAGAAGCGGAGTGCTTGAAGCCTGCATCACCTCCCCCGCGGATCGGCCCGGTGTCGCACGATCTCCGGGATCGGCCCACGAAAGAGGTTATTTTTGCCCACGGACACGACAAATGCATTGGTGGCTAGAGGTATAGAGCTTCGCTGTAAAATAAATGAGAACCACTGTAAAAATACATCGCACTATTCACGAGAAACTGATTGCGTCAATGAGCACAAGAATTGAACTTTCGTCACGACTTAGTGTGTTTGCATCGTGTTCCTGTACGCTAAAATAATGGAGGGCAAACGTCTGTTGTGCGTGTGAGACTTGTGGATCGATTACTCCTTGTGATTCTTCTCGATATTTCGGTGTGTTGCGAGCGCCGTTATGCTGCGCTGGGAGCGCCATAGATCGTCCGAGCGCCGAACCAAGTCGCGAATCGATAAACGCCACGGCTCCAGAAAGTTCTAGAACAAATCAACACCATAAGCGGGCGTCAGCGCGAATGGAGTGGCACTGTCGAAGGTGGTGTGGGAAGGGAGTAGAAGTGGCCGTTACCTCTGTGGGACTGAAAGCGTATAAGCCTAAGCATCAGCTAAAAAATATGGATCACCGAAACAGCCACACGTTACAAAAAGCGCGAAAACCACAACAGCCACAACAACTACAAAAAAAAAAAGACAATACCCGCTTTGTTATACTGAAGTTGCTTTGACAACGTATTACTTTCGTTATATGAGATATTCGATGTAAGAATATATTCGTTGCATGTCATTATCAGCGAGAAAAAATTACATTTACGTCGTTATATGTGATATGTTATATCCATGTTCATCATATCGTGTTTCCACTTTTAGAAGTTGGTGCAAGCGTGAACAACTTGCACGAGTGCAATGTAAATTGACTTGGACATCTTATTCATCATGTCGCCCAACATATGACGTAAAAAATATTTTTGTTGCATTACAAGCAAGGTTTACTGAGCCATAGATTCAACTAAAGTGGCTTTCGACTTTCGTTGTGATTTTGTAATCATGAACTAAGAGTCATCGGTGCGTACGTTATACTTCCAGATGTGCTTGTGAGTTATGACGAACACAGCGGTATAGCTTCAGCTTTAATATCGGTGGCAGTTATGTTCATTATTCATTTTTTTTGTGTCTCGTCTTTATTTTCAATATTTATTACATAGCGAGTAATAAACGCCGATTATATTTCACGTTTCAGACACGAGGCAGCGCTGCCATCTGTGAGCAGCCATTCTCACCGCACAAAAGCTGCGGTGGCTAAAATAAACTGGTAAGAAAAAAAGACCAGGGAAAGGACAGCGCCGCTAAAAGCGAACGCATCCCTCTTTTCACGGTCAAAATAGTAGCGCGCATTCACGCACACTCATGTTGTTGGCGTCTCCCTCAGCCACGGGGACTTCTTGGCTTCCACTTTTGTTGCCGTTTTGTTTTACGTGCACGCATTTAGCTGAGCAGAGCGCTACAATTCAAAAGAATACAAATAAACGGAGAGGCGGCTACCTTGCGCAGGTTGGCAAAGCGACGAGGGGAAGAGGCACGCTTGGTTGCGGAGACGAATTGCGGAAGCGCGGCTTCCTAACGTCTGTCTAAGCTCCCGCGCCACAGCGGCGGTCGTTGATGGATTGCCCGTAGAAAAGCCCCTCCGCGCTACCGGAAAGCTGGTTACGCCACGTAACTTCAAAGTACTGCCAAGAAGCAATCTTTACGAAACGCCGGTGCACGCAAGCGACGAAGAGCGCGGCGGCAAAGAAGTGGTGCGGAAAGCGTGCCACTCGCTCCCCGGGATTTGGACCAGGTGGGCGCTGAAACATGTAAGACACAATTTGGCAACCCGGAAAAACAAGGTGCGTCTAGTTGTGGGTCCGTTGTGAGTTGGTACGCACTGATCTTGGGCAATTCTGACTCGAGTTGCAACTACATCCTTCCCCCAGACCCTTTAAGGAGCGTTAACAACGACTGTAATTAATGAATCTATGAGCAAGAGGTAAGGAATTCTAGGGATTGTGAAAGGACACTGGAAAAGAAAGAAACGTCTTTTGAAGTTTCACATTTCTAGTAGGGCCTCTCGGCTAAATAAGGTAAGGTTCAGAGATTTCTCGGACGTGAAAAAATACTTCAAATAAATTCTGTGAGCGAATTTATGCTTGTGAAAATTATGCTTTCGAACCTTGCATTTGCGACAGCCGTTTGTTACGGGCGGCGGTACGGCAAGCAAAAGTACAGTAAATTGCTAAGGAGGGTATGGAAGTAGGACCCGTGTGTTCAGTTATATTCTTGCAGACTGAATAGCTAGCTTGCAATGAGAATTTAGAGGGAACAATGTGAGCAAATGTATGCACAGCCTGCGCAGTGGCAGCACTTTTCTGACAAAACTAAAAAGTACCACCGGTTCCGGTGCTGCCACCGCTGGGCGGTACCGTGGCACGGTGGTACTGGTGGTAGCAGGCGTATACGGGGACAGCTACCGTGAGACTACTGTGGACAGTTTCCCTCGAGACAGCTACCGTTATCAGACGCTGTCATTGAGACGCTGCGCCTTTGGTCGAGGACACAGACGCTGTCGTTGAAGAGTACCGGTTGGCCCTCGCAAACGGGTAAGACACAGTGGTAAGCGGAACGCCACGCATAACACATAGTGCAATATAGTGCCACAATATAATCATAAATGCACACTTGGATAACAACCGAGGTTGGTTCTTCGTAAATTTTTCATGTTCCAGTATTACCTTTATTCGTAAAGATAAATTTAGTTCTACGTGAGGACGAGAAATAGGACAAATCATACGTTTGCTATATTGTCCAGAAGACGAAGCGCACAGTATAGGTTCCTCTCCACCAAGAATAGCCGAAACGGAATTGAAATCGACACCCCGCGAGTCTAGGACGTTGTTCTTCTTGGGTAATATTCTGAAATATTTGTGTCAGTTTTTAGTGCGGTGGCAATTAGATGCACGTTCACACCGCCGCCGCCATCGCCGTAGTGCCGTCCTACTATCGGCGCATGTGCGGCACGCGCTTGATTGTTTAGGACTAATTTATACCGGTGACTAGCAGAAGTCACGCGACCGAGTTGACCGGAAATGTTCTAGTACGCTCAAGCCGCTTAGCGATCGCCGTCGCAAATAGTCGCAAATGCTCGCTTTCGGTCGAAAGGCGACTCGGTATTGGTACAGTCGCTCGCGGCTGCATTTTCAGTAGCGCGACTGCAGCAGTCGGAAACCTACGACCTACTCAACTAATCAGCGACGCAGGAACAGGATGTCTGTACACGTGGACGCTTATTTTGCTTATATTACGGGGCGATGGCGGTGCGACCACACGTCAGCGGTACCTTTCTCGAGACATGCATTTCGGTGTTGCAACGGGCATATGGCGCTTGCCGTGCGAATATCGGTCGCTCTGAGTCACCCCTTTCCTCATTCCTCATCCTGTTGCCAACATTTTCTCCGGTATGCTTTTGTCCTTTGGCAACCAGCTAGAGCCTCAAAATAGTGAGGCACTGCCCTTTGTCTTATCGTACAGATTCTCCCTCCTGATTTATTTCTTGCCATACTTGTAAATATCCGTGCGCTTTTTACGGCGAAGCTGTATATGGCTAGGTTGTAGAAAAAAATTGCGTGCGTCTGTCGAACCGTGCAGAACAAGAATTTACTGCCCTTCCACTCTGTCTTACGGACTCGTATCCTTTTTTCGGGCAGGCAAGGGGCCACCAATCGTAGTGCCTCGCTCCATCCTGCATGTGTGAGCGCTCCCTAAACGGAGTGCGGGGTAGGGGCAAGAAGGTGGGGGAGGGGACAAACTGTCGGCTGTTAATCTCGCTCGCTTCTTCGTCACGGGAAGGGCTGGGAAAGGGCGCGTGCACTTGGGCAAGCGGACGTCGCCCTAGCGACGTTATCAGCATTTGCACTTTGGACTTTTTGTCTCGGCTCTTCTCGTCTTTACTTCCCGTTTCCCTCCCCCTAGTGCAGGGTAGCAAACAGGAGGTTTTAACTCTGGTTAACCTCTCTGCCTTTCTCTCCTTTGCATGTCTCTCTCTCTCTCACCCATGTCACCCTGCACTTCCTCGCCTAACCGGCCTACCGATCTTTGGTTAGCTTTCAGCCTCGGCTAGTTGACTGATTTTACGCAAAGAATGGCATTTGAGAACGTTATTGCTGGCGCCATGTCTTCTTTCCAGATTTTTCGCACTCCCTTATATTTATGTTACATAGCCCCGAAGTGGGCTATGTTTCATTATTGCTGCATTCCGCTTACCCCACAATCGTAGATTATATTTTTTGAACATGCTTGAATAAGCCGTGTCCGGCATTCCAGTAAACTCAAGTGGGCTGGACATTTTACCGGATGAGCGGAGACACAAACGTGAACGGCCATCGATGGTGCCGCGAATTGGTGGCGCAGCGCTCGATCAGACAAGCACAGAGCTAATATCGCAGCAACCAAGTGTGTTCTACTTCGATACTGTTGTAAATTTCGGCAGCAACACGATCACGCCACTGCCGAAATTTTACTCCACCTTGGGCCCGTGCAGTGATCTAATCAGAAGGCGCTACTTGTTTACGCCGTTGGCCTGAAAGAGAGAGAGAGAGCTCGCAAATAAGAAGTGCCTCCCCGAAGGGGGCAAGGTCGTTTCATCACGAAGCTGGTGAACACGCATCCCCGAGGCCATTAAGGCAGCTGAGGAAGCGCGCGCGGGCACAGCCGGTCACAGCGCAAACACGCGGACTCGTACGCAGTCGCGGGGCCTGGGCGAAGAGTTCGTCAGCCGCAACGGGGCCGTCGCTCAGTCATTCACCGAAGGCGAGCGCCACTCAGTGTTACTACAGCCGCGAGTGTGCTTCATTGTCCGGTGCGCAACACTCTTTTTCTAGGGCGGGTTAATGTGTTTTTAAAGATCGCACGATGGAGGAATTCCTTTTCACGGGGAACCTCTCGCCGCTCCTGCCTTTACGGCAGGACAAACATCCTGCGAAACGCTCTGCCCTTCCGGCCGGCTGGCTGGCTGGCTGGCTGGCACCATTGGGTGCGAACGAGGTCCGTAGCGCCAGGACCTATAGGCTGGGTTAGGATAGTTGCGCCATGGCCGAGGACCTATCCGCTTGGCGGCCAGCGGGGAACGAAAGCGCAGCACGTCCCGGTGCGTCTGGGTGCTCTTCTCGTGTAAAGGTACACGCCTCAGTTCGCTTCCTTCCCTGCTCGTCGCTGCACGGGCGGTGCAATGTACGCAGACTGGCCCGAGACCGGACTAATCTGGGCACTTTGTTCGTTCAGAATCTGCTTCCTCTCTCTTTCTTTTCTTTAGGCTTTTATGGTGCCCTGTATGCAAATGCATGAGTCGCCTCTCGGCGTTGCAGGGTCGTCGTTCTTTGGGCACCAATTTCCCGTGCCGCGCCATCAAAGCAACGGACGCGCACTGAATGAGTGGGGACAGAACGCGAGCGCCGAACCGTGTCATCAAAGATAAGGCTCGTATTTGCGCGAACCCCTTGTTGTGGTCGAATAGGGACTTCCTGCGGCATTCTTTGCGTATGCGATAAGTAACAATGTGATTTGCCTGCTGTTTTGTATTCTCGGCCCTAATGTCCTCTTTTGCTTTTGTTACCCCTTGCCAATTTTCCCTGCTGTTGTGGTTAATTGCGCCCATGCGAAATATCTGGAGCACTTGTACGAGTCGTCGCGTGCACAATGGATGGCATGAAAAACTTGAGACCAGCTTCTCGATTTTCAAAAAAAACGACAGTTATACTGATATGTGGAGATTGGCTCAGTGAGCTCATGATTATTAGCCACTTTCTTTCTTTCTTTCTTTCTTTCTTTCTTTCTTTCTTTCTTTCTTTCTTTCTTTCTTTCTTTCTTTCTTTCACCAACTCTACTCACGTGATACCCAGCCTTGTCGAAATGGTTTCGTCTGGTCGTTAACCTATCAGAATATTTCAACGTGCGATCGGTCTCTAAAAAAATCAAAGGCAAGCGCCCACATAATCTGCCATGCGGTACGCGCCATAAGTCTTTGTGTGACACCGGTACCTGACGAACGAGGGCGTGGACAGATTGTACTTGATGAGCCTTTCCTCCCATAGCGGCACACGTCGTACGCAGCCTTGACAAAACGACGTGCATTTCTGGCAAATACAGTGCTTTCCTTATATTCGCGCAGGCCATGCACATTTTAATAAGCCCACCATATAGCTCGAATTTCTTGTTTAATTTAGATGTCCGAAAAGTGGGACGGATACGTTGAAGCCGGCGATCCAAGCAGTCAAAATTTCTCACTCGAACGGTGCAAGGCCTGCTTGCACGTGTGGCCAATGCGGCCCAGACATCGGTTATGTAGAACAGCGTTCCTCGCCTTACATGCACTCAACGCGAACACCATTGCAGCATGTTACGGTGCGCGTCCCTTCAAGACAGAGACGCAAACGCAAACATAAGAACGGGTTAGAAGACAGGGTGCCGTCTTGGGCCTCGTGCCAAACATATCCGAGTCAATCATATATTGTTAGCCTTTCGTCGGTTGGGGTGAGATACCGCAATTCTTCTTTCTGCAAGCACCACACATTTGCCTTCGTCCGCGTGCCATCGCGGCTTGCAAATGCACGCTGAGGCGCGGAGAGACGCTGAAACACGTTTGCACTTCGGCGTAGCTTGCGAACGGTGTAGTGCATAAACATAACGAGTGCACGAGAATAAAATGGGGGCATGTGCGGTGCGCAAACATTGCAGTAGATTGCACTGCACGTCGCATAGGATGATAACAGGCGCAATTTTACGCATCGTAAGATTACTAGTTGTTTAACATTTAATTAACAGCTTCGTTAAGGTTTCCCTTCACGCGCATTCCGACATGTGCGTTGAACCTGTATGATGTTTTTCCTACCCAACGCGGTTGCTCAGTAGTTACCTGTCGCTTCACTGCTAAACACGAGGTTGCGGGTTCCAAGTTCGAAGGTTGCAATTCGACAGGGCAGAATCCAAATATATGCACGCACCGTGGATTGAGTGCTCTTAAAGGTACCCCAGGTGATCAAGTTTATAGCGAGCTCCGCCCCCCCCCCCTTCCCCCAGTAATGACTGCCGCATAATCAGATCGTGGATCTGGTAGCCAACCGAGCTCAATCCTGGTTAACCTCTCTGCCTTTCATTTATAATTTGCTCTCTCTCTCTCTCTCTCTCTCTCTCTCTGGCACGTGAAACCACAGAATTTAATTTTTTTCCCTGACAGTGCGCCTGTTCTTTCCCCTCTCAAAAAAATGGTGCGTCGTGAAAAGGTACCAGATTCTGTGGCACCGAATCGGCCTAGACGTGCTGCACTGGCGCGCTTCCAAAGCGGCTGCCATCCGTTGCGGGCGATCCTTCGTTACTGGCTTCCCGGAAGGGAGGAGACGCCGGACAAAAGAGTGTCGCGCGCGGAGCTGTCAAGCGAGTCAAGAGAGCATAAAGAGAACTGCACAAACGTTTCGCAATTATCTTTTCGTTTCTGTTATCAGTTACTTTACGGGGTCTCTGTGCGGTCGCGCTTGCAGTCGTGTCTGAAGTCTCGGCGACGAAATCAGAGCGTCCCTCTGAATGTGCCCCCCCCCCCCCCCCCCCCTCTCTCTCTCTCTCTCTCTCTCTCTCTCTCTCTCTCTCATTTCAACTGTCTGCGAGTGCATTGTCGGCGACAGGAAGCGTGCGTCCCTGTGGGGCCGTAATTTGCAAGTTCGTGGAAGCTCCAGGGATCGGTGTTGAAGGAGGCAGGAAGTGTTCGTGATCACGAAATGGCGTTGGAAAATTAGTCGGCTCTTTCGAAACCGCGCGGCAAGCACGGTTTATGCAAGGGTTGGTGCTGCGCGCGCAACTTGTTTCTTTGCTGTGCTGCGCTAAACGAGACGTGTACGCTGCGGTCCGCTGTTGCAGAGAGAGCGCCTGAGTAAACCCGTGGGGATTATTGTTTTAGAAAGTCTCCTAGATCCCGGATATATGCAGCATGTTACGAGTGATTGGCGCCAGCCGACACCTCTCTACGCACCTCTACGGTGGACACATTCGCGCTGTGTTAGATATATTGCACGTGCATCGTATACATGGAGCAAACGCCAAAGAAAAACACGAAACCTCGCGCTCACCGAAAGAAACAAAAGCAAAATTCACGATGTTGTTCGAGAACATAAAGCATTATTACCAAGATTTGAATTATGCAAAGTGGATGCTAGTTACCCTCCCTGGATGTTAACATACCCTAAAATAGAGTTATCGGTTGACGAGATTATATCCAAGAGAGACATGTTCATAGTAGCCGCACAGCAACTGGCACTCTTCCAAATTTACTCCTTATATCCCCAGTACATCCACATTTATACAGATGGTTCGTGTCATAAAAATTTCTCGACTTCAGCCTTCGTCATTCCACATTTAGCGCTAGAGCAAACATTTAAATTATCCCGGGAGACATCTTCCACCATGGCAGAACTATTTGCAATCCTGTGTGCTTTGCGTTTCATAACTTTAGAAAAACATTCGCAAAAATGGGTTATCTTTAGCGATTCGCAAGCCGCTCTCACATTACTACAGAGCAATAAGAAAAATTCTTTGAACACTTCGATATTGTATGAGACGCTCAAAGAACTTACAAAAGCAAGCGCAATGAACCACGTAATTGCATTTCAGTGGATTCCTGGGCACTGCAATATTCCTGGTAATACTGCGGCGGACGCAGCTGCGAATCGAGCGCACAATAACGCAGAGACAACCAATCTTCCCCTATTGCGTAGTGAAGTCCGTCTGATCCTGAGACAGATTTCTTGTCGTCTCAGCAAAACTACCTGGTTTGACCAGCAAACTAAAAACTCGGAGTTATACTCAATAGACCCATGTATAAACTTATCAATGCCGGAAACTCTAAGAGACAACCGAAAATTTGAAACTTTGGTACACCGGCTGCGTCTTGGTACTGCATTTACGAGACACTTCTTCTACAGAATAAAACGTGTCTCTAGTCCGCAGTGTTCTTGTGGCCATCCAGACGAAGATGTGCATCATCTTCTTCTCGAGTGCTCGAAATACGATTCACAAAGAACGGTACTGCAAGCTAATTTGTTTATATTAGACAGAAGACCATTCACTCTAAAAAAGATACTTGGCCCATGGCCAACTGCGGGCCTTCAAAAAAGAGCGCTTCTTGCTCTGAAAAAGTTTTTAGGGGAGACCAACGTTTTGGGAAAATATTAAGTATTGGATGATCCGAATACGCTAAATGAGTTACATAAACGTTGTTCGTGGTGCATAGTTGGTTTATGTGGTGATCGCAACTTTTACGCAATACGTATAATTCTGTCCTGTACTTGGAGTGTATTACAAGTATTGTGTGTTTTGCCTGTTCAAAACATTGGACTTCATATATGCGTACGTGGACTGAACTCATGCACAGAACTTTGCGACTCATGTACTGTTGGACTGTATATTTTTTATTGATCCGGTGTTCTACTGAGTGTTATATTTAGTGTCGCTATTCTCCATTTTTGCGCAAATTTGTTTCGTCAGCCAAGTGACAAGGAGTAGCCGGTGCCACCACATAAAGGCGCCAACCTCTCCTAACATTCACTTCAATAAAAAAAAATAAAAAATAAAAAAAAGAAGCACTTGCGTTCGTAGTTTCAATTCCGTGTACGAAAACAAGTGCTTGCGTTCGTAGTGCGATTCCGTGTTCGTGTTTTTCTGCGGCACCGTTTCGAAGAGATGAATCGTAGCTGGACTTCTTTTGGCGCGTTTATAACAAAAACCTGTTCCCGGTATAAAAAAAAAAATATACTATGGGGTTTTACGTGCCAAAACCACTTTCTGATCATGAGGCACGACGTAGTGGAGGACTCCGGAAATTTCGACCACCTGGGGTTTTTTAACGTGCACCTAAATCTAAGTACACGGGTGTTTTCGCATTTCGCCCCCATCGAAATGCGGCCGCCGTGGCCGGGATTCGATCCCGCGACCTAGTGCTCAGGAGCCCAAGCACTAGGTCGCGGGATCGAATCCCGGCCACGGCGGCCGCATTCCCTGTATAGATTTATTGCGTCAGCAAACTGAGAGCCGCTTCTTGAGGTGCATGTTTCCTGTATCGGTAGACTGAAGCGTACAAAGCTGGTAATTGGCCGCGTCGTTCACTGCAGGAGGCCATACTTGAGAAGCTAGTTCTTCTGATTACCTGCTGTTCGGCGCTGCTGGTCGACAAGCGCAAATGTAAAAATAAACTCACCTTAGAAGAATTCATATACATTGCGACAGCAGGTGCTTTTCCAACTTCCATCTTTACCGCTTATATTTATTGACGTTACCGGTTCAATCTAGGAGCTGCTCTAATTGTTGAACTTGAGGGTCTTCGTGGTAAAGACGCTAATGTTATCGTTCACCTTATTTCGCGGATTTGGAGTGCCGATAAAAGAACAATGTACAGTCGCCCGATTTTCCAATAATATCAGCAGCGTGTCAGCGTCTTGCGCCGGGGCCGACGTGGCCCTCGCAATGAGCGGAACCTCCTAGCAGACGACGCTGTGACTCATGTGCCCTTTCATGCAGTCACGTCTGCACCGCCGCAAGGTGCTGACACTCTAATAATATTAAAGGCGCTGACATTATGAAAAAGTTGGGTGGTTGTGCATATAAGCGTACACAGTACTCCGAAAATAAAAATAAAGAAACACACATGGGTTTTTACGTGCCAGAACCACGATCCTAATTATGAAGCACGTCTTAGCTGGGCACTCCAAACTAAGTTCGGGCATTCGGGATTCTTCAACGTTCACGTAAATCGAAGCACAGGATAATTCTGAAAGTCATTCCATGATAACTATAAGAATGAATACAGAATGTTGGTTCCCTACAAGGCGTGCGTGTACGCAGCTCAATTAATTGATTGCGGCTGCTTCTCATTAGTTAATTAGCGTAAGATTACGCAGAGAAACGCGTATAAAAACTGAATCAAAACATTCAAAGGATTGGGGCTGCAGCTGCTAAAAGGAGTGAATGGATGATCGAATAATTTCTGGTGTTTCAGGTGCCGAAACCACGATTTGATTACGAGGCACGCCGTTATGGGTGACTCCGGATTAATTTTGACCACCAAGGGATCTTTGGCTCGCCCCCAATGCACGGTACACGAGTGTTTTTGCATTTCGCCTTCATCGAAATGCGACCGCCGCGGTAGGTATCTGATCCCGAAACCTCACACTTAGCAGCGCAACATAGCCGCTATGCCACCGCGGCGGGTGAGGTGTAGACTTGGCCGTCGTATGGAGCCCAGTAAAATACTGTGCGATCTCAGGCAAAAAAGATCAACAAAACACAGTGAAAACTGAGATGACTAAGAACTTTAGCTGAGGTTTCCAAGGACACGCTTCTGTGGCGTATAATTCCTTCGAGTGCACTTAGCTTAGTAGACGAGGCCTGTCGGAAGGAGATGCATTAATCACCATTATATTATTTCCTTGCGAAGAGGAAACTAGGCGTGCAGCGGCGCGTAGCCGTTGGTCGCTCTTCAGTCATTTTCTTGTCACTGGCCCGTACAGGGGGCGTTGAGCGCTATTAATCTAGGCTGGATCACGGCGAGCAGAGAACACTAGTACACGCGTATCTATCCTCTGAACAGTAGAACGTGTACACACGCAAGGAGAAGGCAGTGGGATTTTACCCCTGGTTATAGCGCGAGTTCAATACATTTTTATAGCTGAACCAGGCTAAAGGCGACTTGTCAGATATAGATAGATAGATAGATAGATAGATAGATAGATAGATAGATAGATAGATAGATAGATAGATAGATAGATAGATAGATAGATAGATAGATAGATAGATAGATAGATAGATAGATAGATAGATAGATAGATAGATAGATAGATAGATAGATAGATAGATAGATAGATAGATAGATAGATAGATAGATAGATAGATAGATAGATAGATAGATAGATAGATAGATAGATAGATAGATAGATAGATAGATAGATAGATAGATAGATAGATAGATAGATAGATAGATAGATAGATAGATAGATAGATAGATAGATAGATAGATAGATAGATAGATAGATAGATAGATAGATAGATAGATAGATAGATAGATAGATAGATAGATAGATAGATAGATAGATAGATAGATAGATAGATAGATAGATAGATAGATAGATAGATAGATAGATAGATAGATAGATAGATAGATAGATAGATAGATAGATAGATAGATAGATAGATAGATAGATAGATAGATAGATAGATAGATAGATAGATAGATAGATAGATAGATAGATAGATAGATAGATAGATAGATAGATAGATAGATAGATAGATAGATAGATAGATAGATAGATAGATAGATAGATAGATAGATAGATAGATAGATAGATAGATAGATAGATAGATAGATAGATAGATAGATAGATAGATAGATAGATAGATAGATAGATAGATAGATAGATAGATAGATAGATAGATAGATAGATAGATAGATAGATAGATAGATAGATAGATAGATAGATAGATAGATAGATAGATAGATAGATAGATAGATAGATAGATAGATAGATAGATAGATAGATAGATAGATAGATAGATAGATATGTGAGTCGTGGTGTCATGATGGATAATGGACAGTGCATGCCGTCCCGGTGAAGTCCAAGGGTCCAAGAAACTAAACGAGGCCGTCCCCCAAACGTTAACGAGGACGTTAACGAGAAGCTGATTTGTTTTCTTCTGCGTAACGACCGTGAGACCACCGAACGTAAGCTCACGCGAAGTTTTAAACCAGCTTCTCCTGTGGGTGTCGGCGGGTCGTTTTCGGTTAATTTCAATCCGTTTTAAATTCGTTTCTTCTGTGCGTAGGTCTAGTTCTACTGCGCTTTCAGCTCTTACGAACTGCAACCGTGTGTGTGTGTGACTAAGAATTAACGCGGCTCTTCTGGCGTACTCCGGATCCGAGCGGTGACAGTTGACCTAAGGAAACTTGGAACAGTGAACGATGCTTGGCATCTACAGAATAATTATTTAGGTTATGCATAGCACTTGCTATCTCGGTTCGGAACAACGCCAACCTTCAGCAGGTTTGCTCCAACGGCACACTAAGGGAGACTGCCAGTCCAAGAATAGTAGATTATTTCTAGTTTCAAATCCCCTTACATCAAATGCAGTCGTTCTCGCTTTCAAAACACGTTTTGATTCATCAGCGTACAGGATAACGAAGGTTCGTCTTTACCCGATGAAACTGAGCTTATTCTTTCAAGCTCGAGCCACCGTATTCCGCGCCGCAGCCGTGTACTGTAACACACCGCTTACTTTAGTGACCGAAGGAAAATAGACAAAGGAAGCGAGGAGATAGGAAATCATCTAAAGCACTGGCCTGACCAGACGGACCGTGTGGTCCACTGTAACGGCACATTTCGAGAAAGGTAAGCGTTGTTTCATTGCGTGACCACTGAATATTCAAACTAAGGTACAGGTTGCGTGCGGTCCAACTATAACCCAAAGTAGTTACCGGAACGAGCGTGCGCACAATGGAGCAGCTCTCTGCTGTAACCACCCGCGTCAGAGACAATCCACCTCAGCGACCGGTACACCGCCGGTTGTTGCCACGAGTCACGCATGACGCCGAACGCTCGGCACTGTGGGTTTTAAAAGCTTCAGAGAGCGGAGGTTGTTGCAGCTGTGTCCTGTATGGAACTATAATGGAGCAAATGTACCCGGCACTCGGAAGAGCACTTAGTCGAGGTCTTGTACGAGCTGCATGAGCACATGCACTATACACGGAGGGCGTGCATTTCTGTTCGCTCGAAAGACCAGTTCTCTGTAGTCGGTTTCACTGTTGCGAAGCCTCCGTAATTGGGCCTGCCTAACCAAAGCGGCTCGAGAGTGGTCGATCTGCGTAGCATAATCGCACGTGCTCGGAAGGAAGCAAATGCGCTGACGCTTAGGTCTTCGGAAGCCGCTCGGATCCCGGACGCAAAAGTTTGCTTTGTTTATGATCGGAACTCTCCTGCTAGAAAAAAGATTCGACTTGCTCGGGGATCTGTTTAAACAGGGTGTCCACATGGTATCCACAGTGCAATATCGTTTGTCTGCCATATTACGAAAATCCGGAATGAGGATAGTTTCTGGAAGAAGTAAAAAGGTAGAAAATAAAGAAGAAAATAATAGTATATGGAAGACATGAGATACACAGAGGCCGCCAATAGACCTGGCAAGGTTAGATCTGCTCCCTTCCCGTTTTAAGAAAATTCTAGTGTTGTGTTCTTTTTGAACACCTTAACTGTATGCCGAATAAAAGTGTCGATAATCACTAAGACGCCGCTTTCAAATCTCATGCTACCCTTTGCCGCATTAGTACGTCCCTATACCAACCACGCTTGCTTTGTCAGAATGGTGCCAAAAATTAGAAAAATGCAGGAACAGAGAAAGGGAGAGAGAGGGTTGTAATTGAATGCAGAAAGGCGAGCGGTTGCAGTGCAACTCGGAGTGTCCTCGAAATGCCACTGCGGGACACGTATTTCTCGTGCCCGCGCACGGAGCCAAACAAAACATCCGCTGCCTCACTTATCTACAGCGCCGCTCGCGACGACAAACACTGCCGAGATGTCTATACAACACTTGCTAGGCCCTTGTAAAGCCGCGACAGCCTCCTGCGCTTTGAAAGCACGCGAGAGACAAATCTCTCTTGGCCGTCGCCGCGAGAACACAACACGTACGCACAAACGCAGAAGTGGCTTGCGGAGGCGTTCGCAATTACTGATGCACGGCCACGCGCCCGCGCCCGGCTTTCGCCAATGTCGCCGGTCTCGACGCCAGTCACACGTAAGCTTCCCCGACTGGCAGCGCTCGCTCGTTCCGAGCGCGCGCTTTCGAACAAGGACAGCAAAACGGCGGCCGCCTATTACGCGGAGGCCACTGCCGGTGCGGGCGCCCTCCGCTGAATCCAAAGCGGGCGACCCAGACTCCTTGTCGCCACACTCGGATTTTGGCACCTGTTCAGCAGCAGCAGCAGCATCCGTGGAGAGAGGAGAGCTGGGCCCGAAGAAACCGGCGATTCCTGGCAGAAGGTCGACGGCGATCCTTTCCTTTAGAGTAACGGGACCGAAACGGGGTCACAGCTGTGCGGATGGTCACCTCGCCACGCCAGTGATTGCGGTGATTAGCGCTGGAGTGTTAGGTCCTGGTGGCAGAAATACGTCGCTCTAAAAACGTACTTTATGCGCTCGAATATTCGTAGAAGAAAAAGTCATTTGAGTTGCCTTTATATGAGCAGGCATGCCTGCGGTCGAAACAGGCGAAACTCGGCGACGAAGAGGCGCCTTATAAATATGCAGGCGGACGCGACGTCGAGCTATCAACTGAATTTCGCATGTGGAGAAGACACGCATGGAACAACAACAACAACAACAACAACAACGACGACGACGACGACGACGACGACGACAACGACGACAACGACAACGACAACGACAACGACAACGACAACGACGACAACGACAACGACAACGACAACAACAACAACAGTAGCCGCACTTTGGGAAACAAGGAAGTAATGGAGTCCCTGAGTTTTGATTGTGCATTTATGTTGTGTTGCGCGTACATTAAAATTAAGTTGCCAACTGAGCGCCGTCTCTGTCACGGCCGCGTGGCTTGTACTTCCGGCCTGTGCCTCTTAAGGGCTGGTACTTATGAAAAATGCATTACTAACTAATTCAGGATCTGTGTTGTTCTACGAATAAATTGGCTCATGGCCGATGGCGCTAACTGCATCGCATTTTAGCGTGTGATACGGGATGAGAGAATAGAGAAAAGCGGCAAGCAAGACGAGCCATTTCTTGTCCCCCATTGCGTATTTGGTGCTAAGATGGTATCTCAATTGCATAAACAAGCTTGCCCAAACTCTACCATTAGCCGATGCCCCTTTGCAGCCCGTTACCTATCCTAATCACAGATGACCAGGGCATGGTTACGTCGGTGTTATTCTTTCTACTCTGTCCAAGTTAGTTCGGTCTCTGTAACAGACCTCTCGCCATGGTGCCCGGGGAGACAGAATAGGGCTTGCAAGATGACTCCAAATCGCCTTAGCAACGCTTTCTCCTCGTTCCGGCAACAAAATGGGTGTCGAAATATGAACGACTTCAATATATTATACGAGTGTGTTACACCTTGCTACACAACTAATATTCTTGTCATCTCGCGTTTCCTCTAGTCCGGAGGCATACAAGATTACCTCGTGTGGTCTACGGGCCTTGAAAATAGACTTTAAGAACGCCGCACCCTATCGCTTTAAAATATACGTGGTTTCTTGATGCTCGTCTCTCTCTCTCTCTCTCTCCCCCTTCTGCTCTCTTATTCCTTTACTACCCCCTCCCCCCGTGCAGGGTAGCCAATCGGAACTACCTCTGGTTGACCTCTCTCTTTCTACGCATCCTTTGTCTCTCTCTTGCGAGAGATGACTTGAATTACTTTGTTAACAAAGGTGAATACAACGCATTCTGTGGTTTAGCATAGCGTTCCTGTGAAGACCCCAATTCATCGCAATAATAAAATAATTTGCTTCTGAAGACCTGGAGGAGCCGCCAAGCACTTTGACATGCTAATAATATCTAGCAAGCGAACAGACCAACCTCTTTAGGACGATTAAATATGATAACACTTACTCAGTCCTTTTTCGGAAAGAAAGTTCTACTCGAAGTTCGGCCAATTATCAAGATTGCTTTTTTATTTTTTTATTTTATTTATTTTATTGCAGTTCGCGAGTCGTTGGGTACTGTCGGTGTCCATCATGTTAAAACTTCCGCGCACGATGCCGGTAGTCTCTCTACATCGAAGGCGCCAACACTGAATACTTGCACGCACGGTCCTGCAGGGGTCACTTCTTATCCTCACTTCTCCGTTGCATCGAGTTTTGCAGTCCTAAACTCGAGGCGGATGAAGATGAAGCGTGTCGACAGGGGCCTTCCGCTTGCCGGGACGTACTCGCACGCGAACTGGAAGTTCAAAGTTTAACTCATAGACACCAAGGCAGAGAGGGCCCCAAGCGCGCTCTCGTTCCGTGCGCGGAATGACTGCCGCTGTGTCGTGCGCCGCGATGAATCCGTTCGAGGCCGCGTTGCCCTTCGGTCGAGATCATCGCGCGGCTCCTCAACCTCCCACGCGGTGCTTCCTTATCGACGCGGCGTAGTGTGTGGGCGCTCCCGGGAGGATAGACGGCGGCTCGGGCGGGGGCCTCCTGTCCTCCCTTTGCAGGCACCCGACGCGCTCGCCTGCATTCCAATGCCGACGGCCCTGTGCCGTCTCTACCTGTCACAGCCGTACGGATCGGACGAAGGCGTGGGCCGAAAGCGCTTCCTGTGCTCCCTCAATTTCTTCGATCGCAGCGGATGCTCCTTCGAAGAAATCGACTCCTCCTCCTCCTCGCCCTGCACTCTACATTAGAAGGCATTTCGTTCCAGCTGCCTGCCTTGAAACCCGCGCAATATATTCCTTTGAGGTACTATAAGAGGATTTATTGATGGCCGGGCTAGGAAGCCAGCTGCCGCAGTTTAAACGGCAGCGCACAGAGATCAGGAGTCTCGTGCGAGTAGCGATGTTGTTGTTACTGTTGTCATCGCCGTTGTCCTTTTTGCTGCCTTTTTATATGAAAACTTCAACAACATCGCTGCTCGCACGAGACGGTAGCACTGAGTCGCCGGCTTTGTCTTGAAAACAACTATTCGAGAAAAAAAAATGAAGCATTGAGATCAGTAAGCGTTCTGCTCGTTAATGCTTAATTTGCGCGCCTCTGCCTTGTCTCGTACCTGCAGGTAATCCTGAAGATGCAATATGCCGCTGTAGAAGACCATTGCTACTCAATGCAGAAACATTACCTAGAGCGCTAGATTGAATTCGCCTACACACTCGTTCTGCTGCTACCCTAGCTACCACCGGTCGCGTAAGCGACGCTTATTTGATTAGTAGTCAATATAAACTTGCTCTCATGCCAATTCACTTCTACAACGTGCAGCTCCAGATTCTCACTCATAGTGCAGTCCACTGTTAAAGGGAACACCCCAGTGTGCGGCTCTCACTTAGCGGATGTCATAGCCTTTATCTGCAAATACCATTAAATGTACCTCGATTCACTGCACAGGGGTGCGGACAGGTGCCAGCGATACCAGACGCAAGTCGGTCTACTGCTAAGCTGGGTTATTGTATTCTTGCTGGAGGGAAAATATCGACGTGCTGTAAGCTCGGGCGTTCCCTCGAAATATGGACAGCACTGTATACACGTGTGGCTGATCGATATGCGCGAATCAGAGGAGTTTATATTCTGAACTAGTAGTCACAAGGGGGACGTCGGTTGTCGTTTCGGCCATTTATATGCAGCGAGTCTTGTCCCGTTAGTCAGGGGAGAGCCCATCGGAAAGAAACTAGTAAAACCTCATGTATAAAAAAAAAAAAAAAAAAATCAGTGGTGATTGAGCGCTCAATGCGAGAGAAATACGATAGCGCTACGTCGCACCTATGTGAGGTCCCGGATGCACGATTTAAACACCGTATTCACCACATTGCAAAGTGCTGTTCGGAAGCTCACTCGACTGAAGTTCTGCCGCTTAAAGGAGCGAAGCGCAACTGACAAGTGGTCCGAAGCAGACCACCATCAGTTGTGTGTGTGAATATATATATATTATCCTACGCTCTTCCTTGCCCTCTCTACCTCTACCACCGGCTTCCCACCATGCTTTGGCACCTCTAATGTCACGTATTAAAAAAAAAAAGAAAACACTCGGAGAGGTATGCAAATATCAGTATATTTTACATCAAAGACAGGGAAGTTATAAAAGCTTGCCTCGCACTTTTCGTCGGATACTAGGGGTTTCCTTGCTGGCTATTCTCTTAGGATTATTCATCACCGACGCCACTGGGCCACGGCGGGGCTCTGACGGAGTGGGTATTGCTGGACAGCGCCGTCAGCGTTCACCCCCGCAGCCATACCAACTCCGGTTTGGCCTCCCACGTGGAGCCAGTAAAACGCGACTTGAGAAGCAAAAAAAGTAAGAAATACAAATTACTGGTTGGAACAAACCGCGAAAAAGACAACTTCTTCGCGGTTTGTTCCAACCAGTAAGTTGCAGATATAAGCCAAGTACCTCTTGATTTTGTGATCATGGGTAATTACGTTTGAAAGCAAAACTTTCCTGACTTCGACGCAGGATGCATTGCTGGCTGTTCCTTGATTCGTTTTTATAATACCGAGAATACACATTGAAGCGCAGCTCTAAATGTCTCTTTAAAGAAAACGGCTGTGGCAGTCTTTATTTCTTAACAACTACGCAGTAAAAGGGACCACCCGCCCAATGTTCCCGCTCCCAACGCCTCCCAGTGGGAAGTGGCTCTTTCCAGCACTCTCCTGGAAGACCCGAGAAAACTGATCGGCCGGGCCAGCCGGACAGCAAATTGGTCCCTGGACTAAGGGATTCACCCTGTGGGGATGAATCCCATAATAGATGAAGAATTAATTTTTTTTGTTGCTACTGTAAAACGAGCAAAATAATTCAGGCGACGAATTATCGTAGAAAATTTTGTCTGTCACGTTACCCCATATACCTACCTGCACAGCCCACGCCTGTTCGCCACGTTTTGCCGCCGTTGCCGCCATATCTTTTGTTCTCCGCGTCCAGCAGTGGAACACTATTTCTTGCGACGCTTTTCGTCATTGCTGCAAAACAGTGGTCATGCTGAAGACGTTTGTTTGCGTGGTAGGTCGACATATAGTTGGCGCCGCTACAGTCACACGTAGCTCGCGATGTGCCGTAGCGACCGGACTTCCTACGCGGAAAAGTCCCGCACACCTGCTGAGTTAATCCGTAAAGAGCGTTTTTCTTTTAAGGTCCTCGCGCTGACGCCGCACAGTAATGGTGCTCGCGGCTTGCACCACGATGAATACATGCCCGGTCTGCCTTATCGAATCGAATTCCTTATCGAGTTTCCGAGCGAATGAGAAAAGTGCAAAGAATGATTAAGTGCACCGTTTCGCGTTGTTCGGAGTACAGCGGATGTCAATTCAAGGAGAGAGAGGTCGTACATAATTAACGATGGCGAGCCTGAAGGGCGAGTACTCGCGCTGTTTTGCTTGGATGCTGAATGTCCGTTTCGTAAGAGCCGCAATGCGGTCATCTTTATGAATGTTTCGTCCGAGAGCTTCCAAGGAAATGTGGGCCTGGCCTTTAGGCGCGATGGATGATGCCTCGTCGCCAAGCGAGCATCCATCATTATTCATGCACAACGCTAGCAGGAAGCGACCACTCGCAGGCTTTCTTTATTGGAAGGTAATGGTGATCTGCATCGCTGCTTAGGATTCCAACTTTAATGCCTACGCCTCAGCGATATGATCAAGATGTCTCATCAGCGCGGCAGGTTCTGGCGATCTTTCTGCTTAGTACGGCTTTTGCCTGGCGGCTGTTAAGCGGGCAACCGCATGGATCATATTTACGACTCGTTTTCGGCGTCACCTCGCCCGGCGTCATAGTGTCCTCTCCATGGCGTCCGATAACCACGCTTGCGTAACTCCCTTCATCTTGCGGCAGCCCCCAAGGTGGAGTGTGGTTCAGGAAAGAAATATTATCATCCACCAGAGTGCAGCACGGAGCTACTTGCAACGGAAATCCGATAGTATTTCTCAAAAGATTTCGCACCTGAAGAAAAAATTTTCCTTATCCGGGGATCGACTGTCTGGGTGGTCGTGCTACAAGCTGTGCTAACCAGGGGAAGCTAGCAGATTGCAGAGCGAGGCCGAATTATCGACAACTCGAGACACAGGAACACTTAATATGGCAAATCAGTTCTGCGGCAGCCCGCACAGCGGCACTGTTACTGAGAATCCCGTATGATGCCAAAATTATCCTGTTAGGTGACACGAACGCCCGCGTACAGTATCTAGATGGTTATACCGACAGCAATGGGAATCTGTCTTGAGGTCTGTGCGCCGGCAAAGCAGCGATATAGTGACTGAGAACGCGACAGAGATGCCGAGCCGCCGTGGTTGCTCAGTGGCTGTGGTGTTGGGATGCGGAGCACGAGGTTGCGGGATCGAATCCCGGCCACGGCGGCCGGATTTCGATGGGGGCGAAATGCGAAAACACCCTTGTACTTAGATTTAGGTGCACGTTAAAGAACCCCAGGTGGTTGAAATCTCCGGAGTCCTCCTCTACGGCGTGCCTCATAATCAGAAAGTGGTTTTGGCACGTAAAACCCCATAATTTAAAAAACAAAGAGATGCCGAATGCGTGCTGTAATGTTGTCAGCTGTGATGTATGTCGGAATCAAGTAGTCTCTAGCAATCATGATTGTTGCATGAGTCGAGGGGCGTTGTAGTAGTCCAAGACACGTACGTAGAGCCTGGCCTTGCAAACTTTCCAGAGCGCGAATATTTGGTTTGGATGTGTTCGCCAAAACCGGCAAGCTGTACTGCAAAAAGCCCAGAAACATGTTTCCTACAGATGCAGCATGGATCGTATATCCACGTGATCGAGGTTTTCCCGCACTGGAACTTCATTATATGTACAATCGAAATTAGTCTCCGCTTCAGGTAGATGCAGTGGGGGTTCCATAAAAGGTCCTTGTCAATAGTCACACCTAAGAAGTGATGAGACTTCTGGAATGCGATATATGTTTGCAGTATATATTTGTATACAGAGTAGCCGTTGTTCTCACTTGGTTACAACTGGGCTTACTAGAGTGCCTAGGTATAGTGTGGCTGTGGAAGTAAGCAGGGCTCTAATTCCTTGTTCATTCGCGTGAATGTACAAGAAGAAAGCCGCACCGAGGCACATGCTACAAGACACGTCACAAACCAGAAGACACATGCTATAAGATCGCGCTGACAGTGGTCGTGTCAAAATTTTGTAGGCGAAAACCAACATGACCAAAGGGCGAGTTGCAAATCAGCCGAACGCTAATCACTGGTGGATTGCGGAAAGATAAAGGTGTACAATTTGATTCTCATTTTCCCTATTGTAAGATGCATACATACATGGCAGGATGGCATTATTCCGACATATTCTTCTTCTTCTTCCTCTTCTGATGCCTGGTGCATTGCGCGACGCTAATCGTGCATTCCTCCGTGGAAAAACACCCTATACTACTGCAAGAATGAATACTGATTACTTTTATACTCAAATACGCGGTATTTAGCTTAGGTTTACGTCTTTTCTTGTGGCTGCCTACTCATGTTCATGAAGAGGCAAAGAAAACTTTGCTTTAAAACGCGAACGCATGTCAGAGAAAGGCGCTTGAAGTGAGACACAGAGAACAGCGTGCAATCAGGTCAAATAATATACATGAGGTCAGCTTGCAACAGACCATTCAAACTGTGATCAGTTTTCACCAAGAATATTGCTCACTCGCACAAGACTCCGAAGGGACACTATAGTGCTCGCCCTGATAATATGCCTATTAGCCATTCACTTCTTTTTGGAGCTTAATGGCTTGCGGTTAGATGCCGTTAGATCGCATATCAAACGGTATCTTTGAGTGTCGTGTCTCGGGCACAAGGCTCATTCCATTCGCCCTGCACTTCGTGAACTAGTCCCTGGCAGTTCAGTGACAGTTCTCTCGCGTACGAAACCTGCACGGCACCTCCTGAACGAACGCTGCACTACCTTCTCAGGCGAGTGCGGGGGATGGTGTGGACGCGTCCTGCACGAAGCCTGCCCCGAGTGAAACAGATGGCGACTTGCACGTGCCGCCATGTTGAACTGGTGAAACGAATAACAAAGTGCGGCACCCCGTGAAGTTCAGAAAGTGCGGACGAATCGAATGGACCTATCCTGCATAAGATGTGCCTATTCATCCACGTGGACACAAGAATACATTGCGAACCGTCAGCACGGCAAATTTCATGCAGCAAGTTTTTCGTGAGTGGTATACAGTACCATATTCACAAATGGGGAACTAGCGCTCCATACGATACGCTGTCACCCTTCTTTACTGTAATTTTCGTTCTTTAGTTTTTGTTCCATCTAGCGCGGAAAGCCTGCAGGCCACGCTCCTCGCGCTGAGCAAACAACAGTCCCGCAGGGTTGCGAAGGCACGTGTGTTGGGCGGCGAAAAGTGAATTTACTGCCGTTCTGCGACGGCGGGGACCATTACTGCCATCAGCCAATAAGTGATTGCTCTTTGGCAGGGACGAGCCAAGTTCCGTGATGTAATTACCTTCGTTTGCATGATAAACGACTTGGGGAGCCTGTTTCCGCCACTGCTAATGTCTCTGCCTTAAATTGATTCTGAAGTGGGAGAAGAGCGCATGCGTAGTCAATTCTCTCTCTCTCTCTCTCTCTCTTATCGAACAATCGGCCCTGCAATGGGCCCTGCAGTATGAGTTCTTGCGTCTCTGACATCTAGTGGAACAACTGGACAAAAAGAAAAAAACGGGTGAATCAGGGCTAGTGGTGACGTCTGGTGGCGTTTTGTTTAAACAAAGAGGTTCTGAAGCATTCCACTGTTTTTCTTCTGAGTCGAACATAAATGCGTACCCTGTCGGGTCACTTCCTGATGCATTGGAGTAAAGTGTTCCAATGTTCAGTGCCGGTAAAACGTAAGGATTCCTTCCATTCGATTCTATTTCTTTCTAATTGTCCACCGTCGATTGCTGACAGATTCCAGAGGCAATATTTTAAAAGATTTTTTTTTCCTTGATTGCAAGTGACTGACCTGTGTTTGCTCGCAAACTGCTAGATAGTTGATGTGTTTCACTCAGCTGGTGAGCCACAACACTTAGCAAGTTTCACTCCACCAATCATCATCTCTTATTTAGCGAGCTTAAAGAGCTGTGTGGAGAAACTAGCGACATACTGCATGGTTTTTGCCAACGTTTCCAATCCGTAGTTAGTCAGCCAATCAATCACTCAGTCAATCGATGACGTGGCAGGAGCGCTGCTCATACCATTGGCGAAGCGCGAAAAAGAAGACTGTTCAAGTAGAATCGTTCCATCACACCGTCCGGGCATTCCTGTTGTATGATTCTATTGCTCGATCCACCGCTCAAGAACGGGCGATGTTGAATAAAGCATTAGGAGCACTAACGAAGATCGCAAAGGATAACAATTGGAATAGAATCGTTAGGTTAACAGATACGACTACGAAGCCAGTTAATGCAGTATGAAGCCGACTGGATTAGTAATATTACTGACGCCTTTAGGGATGACGGAGAGCTTCAGGCTATTATCTCAGACACCTTCTACAGTTCGGCGTACCTAGAACGATATCGCAGGCTAAATTGCGGTATAGAGAATTACTGGTTGCTCAACCGAAGCGAGTGCCCAATTAGAAGTAAACTCCACGCTCGCCCTATTGGCCCGATACCCTCGCGTAAACGCCACTTATCAGTTATTTCTAGTCACGTGTGTGGTCCAGCGGGAACAACGCATTGCTTTTCCTTCGCACGAAGGTGGTCGCACACACGCAAACGTTCGATGGGGTCAGGCAAAAGTTTTGTTCACGCAGCACATATTAAAACTCGCTTTATTCGTGGCTAAGGCCAGAGCTCTTACGCGGTTCCCTTAAAGTAGAGCGTTCTCAAAGACTACATTAATAAGCGCAGTTATACGTGATCTACATACCAAAGCCGAAACATCGCATCCTTACGATATTATCCCGTATTTTGATCACTTAAAAGTTCAATGGCCTCAACCGCCCGGTTCTCTATCGCTGCAGGTATGTAGCTATTGCTGTCAAGTGTTTGTGTTTATTCCTATACTTTATTCTACGCAGTGTAATAGAGTCCGCTGACAAAATAACTTATAGGGGGAGGGGGGAGGGGGAGTGACTGCCCAGAAATTTCTTGTATGATTGACAACGCCCGTGTGTTAATCCGCCGATACCCCCCTAAAGCAGCACACAGACCAGCGTGTTGCAAACGGCTCGTTCCCTTCCCGTGTTTGTGGTCGTGGCTTGCCTCGTAGTGCCAGAGCACTGTTAGTGAAATTACGAGTTGGCTCTGTGTTGGTGCACGAACGCTGGTATCGTCAAGGACGTGTGGACAGTCCGTCGTGTACGTGCTGTGGTTCTTGTGAGACACTTGAAAACCTTATATTGGAGTGTACCACATTCGCCACAAAACGTGCACTGCTAATTAAGGAACATGGACTGATTGGACTCAAGTGTACGACCCTTGACGATTGCCTGTTTCCGAGAGGGAGTGCTGCTCAACGCGACCAGGCCCATAAAGTCTTGCTAACTTGCATGGAGAAAATTGATTTGGCCTCCCGTTTATAGAGATGTTTTTCCGTGTTCCTACTTTCTTTTGTCCGTGTCTCTGTCATTTGTTTATTTCGTATTTTTTGCCTATTTCTTTGTTTTCTATCTTCTTTTCCTCTTCTCCTCTTTTCATTCCCTTCTCCCGAAATATTATTATTAATAATAATAATAATAATAATAATAATAATAATAATAATAATAATAATAATAATAATTGCAGGGAGGAGGAAAAGGGGTGGGCTTGTACTTTCACTTTTCAAAGTCTCTATAAAATGAACTGTCGAGGGAGCCGGTAAGTCTTAGTTTTCTTGGCGATATCATCTTAAGCGTGCTCGAGACGAGAGCACTCACTGCGTCAAATTTTCGGGGAGGCAAGCGCGCATTTTTAACCGAAATACGGGAAAATGGGATAGTCGGTGTCGGCTTCAAAAAAGACGTTGTTTTGCCCCGTGGCACACTGAGTGACAGTGACGTGTGTTTGCTACATGTGCTTGCTACAGTCGCACCCTGAATACCGCAGGCCGGTCATCGGTCGAGACGGCCATCGATCTATTTCCACCTAAAAGCCATTGTCGCGTTGCGTCTGCCTCGTTCATTCTCGGGACTGTGATGCGAACGGCGGGCTGCGCTCTTTTTTTTTCTTTTTTTCTTTTGCATGCGCCCAGCGTAGGGACCCGGAATGCATACGCTCTATCTTCAGCGCACGAGCAATGACTATCATCGCAACACTCTATACTGAGCGCGGGATCGGATCGAGAGGTCACGCACGAAACCGCTACTACGTACCTCGGACGCAAGCGGAGGTCTTCGACGGCAAGCACACAGAAAACGCTCTTCGACGTGGAGGAGAGCACGACGTAGGAAAAGGAGAAGCGGCCATTTTCACAAAGCGCTTCTCGAAGCGAGCTCGTTCGACCCCGTTGTGCCTTAACCTTTTCTCTCTTTCTTTTTTCTTTCTTCTACTCCGCATCATCCTCCAGACCTCCACGTTTTGTTCACGTACGCACCTTCCCTCCTTCATCTTCGTACCTGCGTTGAGCCACCGTCGTGCCTCGTATATATAGAAATGGCTCGATGCGTTCGTCACGATGAGGGCATCAAAAACGCGCGCGGCGGTAGCTGCCTTCTGGCTGCCGCTACCGTGACCTACAACACCGCTCGTACTCCCCGTCTTCCACGTACAAACCGTGTGCTGCTGCTGCGGAGAGTCGACCACGACGGCACGCTTCGGACCCCTGCAGTAACAACAAAGAAAGCAGGTGAATAGAAGATAGAAGCGCTGTGTACACGTCGTTCGTGAGCCCCCATCAGGTGATTGATATTGTTCCACAACGGTCCCCCCTGCCTTGTATACAGGGGCCCATACCGGAGTTCGGTCCTCACCGAGGCGGCCTATTGTCCGCTGGTTTACCTCCCACGAACCAAAACAAAACAGCGGCGAAATGAGTCGTAACGATGTGGACTCTGGCTTGCGCCGCTCTTGTTGGGTGTATGTTTTACATTGCTGTAACTGACTTATTTTATTGCGGTGTGCGGGCGTTACTCCTTGGACACGTGGGCCGTTATGGTTGTCGAGCACGGCGCACGTTTTTTGTTGTTTTTTTTTCGCAGGTGTGGCACCGCGGCAGGAACGGACAGTAGTACCGACGGACAGCAGCGGGGCTCGCGCTACATGCACGTTTTACGACCCCGGGGGAAGTCGGGTGCCCGTGATGCGTCGGGACCCCCGACGTGTAGCCTCATTGTCTATTCCACCTCATCGCTCCGCGCTGCCTGGTGGCCTTCGGTGCGAACTATTTTTATCCCGAAACGCTTTCCGCGTCCGGGCGGCCGCCTGCGAAACCTTGCCAGATGTGAAGTATACCACCCGAAGTTTATACATCAGCTGTGTCCCTGGACACTTTCACCGCATGCGGCTTCCTAAACACCTTCGGCAACTATTCGCACTTGATGTGAGCGTTGTCGAATATTCCGTCTTTTCTTGGGGGAAACTATGGTAAAGATCGAGAAAACCTTGGTGCAGAAGGATTATAAAATGCGGTGTGCTGGGAAGGGAGGTCTTCGGTGCAATTTTGGACCCTCTGGGGTTCTTTAACGTGCGCTCAAAGCAAGATGTACGAGCGTTTTTTGCGTTCTGCCCCTGACGGAATGCTGCCGCCGCTGCCGGGAGCCGAACCCGCGATCTCGTGCTCAACAGTGTAACGCCATAGCTACTGATCCACCATGACGGGCACGAAATTTACGGTATATTGCTCTATAATCGTTGGCAGCCGAGCATTGCTCCTATCAGTACTGCTTGATCTGAAGGAAAAAAAAAAAAGCGCCTGCTCGTCATGTTCTTGTCGCGCTTGTAGCAACCGCGCACAATTTAACACGCATGAATTAGGATCGTAATATTTTTTTATTAACTTATACGGGGGCGGCACAGCTTGTAATGCAACAAACGACGAGGTCCCGAAGTCGGAGATTGTAGTGCAAGTTTCCTTGTGAGGTGTACGTAACAAGGTAAACAGCAGTTTCAACAAGTTATCTGAAAAGAAAAGCGAATGATTTGATTAGGACTGTATAGTAGTATAAACAACGAACATAAATGATGTACACGACCGACAAAAATGCACGGCGAGAAAGAAAACACACCGCAGAATAGGGAGCAAAATTTCAGGAAACAAAGTAGGAAGATAATGGAAGTAAATATAATAAAATGTATGGTGAAGGGTGATATGACAAGGTCGATTGGCAAGCGTAGCGAATGTAGCTCTTTGGCGCAACTTAAGTATTGTCATTGAGTACTCAGTAATTCAACATTCATTGACGAGTTTTCCGTTGTGCCAGGATTACAAGCAAGTAGCGCAGGCTAGGTCGGAGCTGGCTTGAAAGCTCGCTCGACTGTTTATAATAATCACTCCGATGTATAAGTTCGCTGCGTTCGTTTATCGCGAATTATAACGCCGTCTTCAAGCTGGCCAAACTCCCTGTCTTTCTGTCTGTTCCTGCTTCCTTCCTTCATAACGCCGTCTTGTGTGGCAATGAAGACATTATAAGGAATATCTGGTTAGCGGCTAAGATTCTAATTTACTTGAGCTTCAATTTTTATGTATCAATGACATATATTATTCAGCAGGGTCCTCGAAGTCACAATATCGAGAGAATTAACGTGTAGGCTGAATGTTGTTAGAGATGGCGTTATGGGTATCGCTGCTACTTGCGCATAGTAGAATAATAGCTTAATGAGTACGGTGCGAGGGCCCCATAGGGGTTTGATCAGAAGTATTCCAGAACTGCCTTAGTACCCTATGCCCAAAAGCCATTTGGCATTCAAAGCGACAGTCTAAAGCTGGCATATGTATGCGTGCGTTCCTGCGCTAACTATCATTGACTTCCAACTAATGGGTTTGGCTTAACGTAGGACATCAGCTATTTGAAAATTAGACCCGCTGCATTATGCAAAGGGCGGAAGTCGCATTCAACCTGAAAGCCTGACTTAATTTTGATCGATCGCAACGCAATAGAACGGATAAAGAAAACAGAGCGCACGGCTTCATTTCATAACCACTTGGGTCTGCAATGGCAAGGAATGCTAATCGCTGCAATTTAGGCTCTTGAAAGCGTGCGTGATAACCTGCACTCTCGCAGACCGACACACGAGCCATCGCAGATAGGCGGCACGCGACACTTCGACACTTTCGCAATTTCCCGTCTAATTGCATGCAGTATGCGGAAGCCTGCGACTGTGAAGAGTTCGCTCGCTATTTTGCTGAGTAGAGCATAACCTTGCGCTTGTTCGCGACTCTTGCCAGCGGGCGCGGTCGACCTAGGGACAATTTGTGCCCAGGACACATGCGACATACGAGAGCGGTGTCGCTGCGAAAGGCTCGCTGACATGCCACGGATTCAGATGAGAACAAAAGAGCAACAATAAATCTAAATCAGAGAGAGAGAGAGAGAGAGAGAGAGAGAGAGATGCATAGAAAGGCAGGGAGCTTAACCAGACGTAGTTCCGGTTGGTTACTCTGCAAGGGCGGAAGGGAAGGGGGACAAAACGAGAAAGAGAGTGGAAGGGGGAGATAGATTGTGCTCCATTGCACGATATATTCACTAGTTCTGTTGGCATTGCATGCAACGCTTGTATCACAGCTGTAGTACGCTGGTAAAACAGGCTTTTTTGTTTGCGAAAGCGTCGCATACGTCTATTTCGGTTTTGCTTGTAGCTGAAAAAGAAAAAGAGAAAAAGCATAAGAAAAAAAAAACATTACAGTCAAACATTCTTGAAGGGTATTGCTTATATGTCTCGATATGACTGTATACTCAAAGCTTTTTCGATTGACATTACCATTACGAGGTTGTAAGGTAAGGTAAACTGCCTACAAGCAATCAAACCGTGATCTTTAAATACCGCTTTGTTGCAATGCGGCTGCAGTTGAAAGTGCCAACACCTTATGGGGGGAGGGGGGGGGGCAGAAGCGCTAACAGTAGCAATGACGTTTAATGCTTATTACATACATCTGCAAGCACTTCTGATTTGACAAGCATTGTAAGAATGTAAAATAGGAAAACAATCATAGAAGTATTGAAAGACGCACATGTGGGTGGTTGCATGGCGCGTAATGAAAGCGGGACACTCCGATAGCACTTGATAGTCGAGTGTCCCGCTTTCATTGCGCAGCGCATGTCGCTAGTGAGGAACTACTATCTGATCGGTCCGCCGTGTACGGGACTCGACGAATGTTTGTAAGTATGCGACACAGTCAATCTTGCTTTTGTTTTTTTCGGAGTTCCGACGTGAAACATGCATTTGTGGTCTCAGTGAAGCTCACTAAAGAATCAAAATATCTTAATCCCGTTGCTTTTCTTGCACGTAACAAGTCACCTTGCATAAAGTCCCCTTGCATGGTAATAAAATAAAATTATGGCAGAAACCCTCTCACGATGACTGAATGAAGCGACACAACGTATTGATAAAGTCACGTTTATGTAAAACCTGTGGTGCTAATTCTGAGAGTTCCGTTGCTTCGGCTGCATGCTTCGGCTGCGTTGCTTCGGCGACATAGCCACAATTAAATGGCGGCAGCGTGGTTACGTTGGCATGAGGGAGAAGAAATGACGTTGGTGGAATGACGAAGGCGCTATGATGGCGATAACATAACAACGGTGTTAAAAAAATTAAATTGTGGGGTTTTACGTGCCAAAACCACGATATGCATGATTACGAGGCACGCCGTAGTGAGGGACTCTGGAAATTTGGACCACCCGGGGGTTCTTTAACGTGCATCTAAATCTAACTACATGGGTGTTTTCGCATTTCGCCCCCTTCGAAATGCGACTCAACACTTAGCAGCTCAACACCATAGCCACTAAGCATCCAGGACGGGTATAACAACGGTATGATGACAACAGGATGACTATGAGTGGTGGTGATGATGACGTGATGACGACGGCGTGACGCAAGTCGAATGACGAAGAGACAAGGAATGCAGGACGAATGTACTATATATATATATATATATATATAAGAAGCCCCGAGGACAACATAGGGGAAATTACTTGTCCTTAATAAATGACATCAAGAAATGATAAATTAATGGAAATGAAAGTGGATGAAAAAGCAACTTGCCGTAGGTGGGTTATATATATTCAGAAAGCCTGAAATAGGGAAAGAGGGCTAATCGCATTAACATGTGCACATACGCGTGTCTTCTCTGCTGCTCTTCAGATTTGAATGGAATTTATTGATAGGAAAGACAGAAAGGTCGACCTGAGCTATTGCGCTCTAGTCTGCTACTCTGCACTGGAGAAGAGGGAAGGGGCGTGAAAGTACTGGAATGGATGATGATAATAAGGGAAGTGGTGAGTGCTTATGTACATGAGACACTTGTCTTGCTAGAGCCGCTCGTCGAGCTTTGTGAGCTCTTCAGATATGTTGTAGGTAGGGCTTTGGTGCGTCGCCGCCTACTTTGCCCTCATCCGTTCAGCGCTCAAGCTAATTATTTCCTCATGTGCCGACAAACCCAAGCTGCTCTTTCAAATATTTTCACTCTGTTCTGGTACTGTCGGTATCTAAATATATGTCGAAGCTACAAGCTTACGCAGTTTGCTTACAGACAGTGCCCTGCAGAACGGTCGCTGCATATATACTAACTATAGCTTGGCTAATAATGCCACGCGCTCTCGAACGCAGCGCGCGGCCAGTGTATTCGCAACGTTGTTCGCAACTACCGGAACGACAAGGGCCCGCTGTGTTTCCCGACCTGTTCGTATCAGATTTGTCGAGAGAGGCCTCCACCGCTGCCAAGAAGCGCCGGAGAGCGAGTCTCTGCGACGCTCGTAAACGACGTCCACGGCCGCGCAAGACATCTAGGGAGACTTGCGCGTCATTGAAAGCTAATGAATCTCCCTGCCTCGGTAGCAGCGGCTTTGTTGGAACGCCGACCGCCGCTCGGCGGAGGTGAGCCGCTCGGCGTCAGCTGCGGTCAACGCGACAAGTGTCGCTCCCGTTTGCAGCGCGCGTCGCTCTGGCAGCGCCAACCAGCGGGCGCAGAGACACTGACCAAGGACGGCCTTCGCCGCCTTGGGACGCAGATAGCGCGGCACTGATTCCTCGTCGTCGGCACGGGCGCGCTAGCCGCGAGCAATGATGCGCGCGCGCGGCGTTTCGGCGCGCATTGCGAGCCTCGTCGACGCTGCAGCAGCGAAGAGTATAGTGCCTCGAGTTGCCCCGCAATTCAGGCGTTCGGGGAGTCCCGTTATTGATGGTTTTGTCGGGGAAAGGTTCAAGGTGCGTTCGTATGATTACCCTGTTTGTGGAGGTTTGGTAGTCTACAGAGACTCTGGACGGCTTCCGGTTTTGCCCGTTGATGAGGTGCCCCTAATTTTGCCACCAAGAAAGACAACGAGAAACAAGACGACTGTAATAAATAAATAAATAACTAAATAAATAACTAAATAAATAAATAAATAAATAAATAAATAAATAAATTTAAGCCCGCACATTTTCAACACTTTAGCACTACTGGTAATGAAAGTTTTACAACTCGATGTTGCCCAAATATGTACGAACAATTATGCATTTTACTCTTTATGCGTGATGCGCCCTTGTTTTACGTGGAAAACAAAAGAACAGACTTCATGCACTTTGAACGAACTTAGAAACGTACTGTCAGAGTGATTAGACATGTGGCGATAAGTTTCTTAAAAGTAGAGGCTCACTGGCTGCCGCAGCGCGTGCGATACTGTCTGTTATCTTGAACGCTGCCAAATTCCGCCGTACTATCGAAATGCACGTTGTGTACTATTTGAAAAAATAAGAGAAGGCACAGTCGCCCCGCGAGCCCGGCAGAAGTGGCAGAGTGGCCGAATTGAGAACTACGCCAAAATTTTGCTGCGTCTTCGACGGCATATTCCTGGTATAGTGAACCGCGCCACTGGCTGTGGATTAGATCTATAGATTGTCCTAGCACGAAGTTAGAAAACAAAAACAAAAAAGAACAATAATGCGTTAGAGATTGGAGAGAAAACAGTAAGGACTTCTTAAATACTCCGCATGAGGCCTGTAAACGTGCGATGGAGAGATGTTTACGGGAAGCTGCACGGAAGGATGCGGCGAAGAAAGACTTCCTGTAGCAACATCCTGTTGCCACATTCGCCGGCATAAGGGACCTTCGTAACACATGACCGTGTTTCAAGGAAGCGTCGTCCTTGGATAGTGTACACAAGCCACTGAGCATGACCTCCGTAAGCCTCTGCGCGGTGCCTGCTGAGCGGACGATATCGCAGGCGATGCGTGCTCTAACTTTCACGGGTGTCGCTGGCAATTAGACGGGACGTGTCCTTCTACTCATTTTTTTTTTTTACATTTTGTGGAATACGAAACGCGCCCAGACATATCAGAGCACAGAAGTCGTAAGCGAGATAACTGTGCTCTCGTCGAATGTTGCGATGTCGCGCTTGGTGACCACGCAGGGCATCACGTATCAGTCCAGGAGGTATATGTGTACACACGTTACCCCGAATCAGCGAAGTCACCGGGCATTGAAGGCGGCTTGGACCACTTTTAATCGAAGTCGAGAAATGCGTTTGAAGTTAAAATAGGCTATTTCAGAAATAGTCGATATTCTAATTGACATTAAGAGAAAGAAATTGCAGCTGTGCAGGCCATGTAATGCGTAGGGTAGATAACCGGTGGACCATTAAAGTTGCAGAATGGGTGTCAAGAGAAGGGAAGCGCAGCCGAGGACGGAAGAAAACTAAGTGACGAAATCAGAAAATTTGCAGGTGCAAGTTGGAATCGGTTGGCGCAGGACCGGAGTAATTGGAGATCGCAGGGAGAGGCTGTCGTCTTGCAATGGGCATAAAAAAGTAGGCTGATGATGCTGGTGGTGGTGATGATGGTAATGACGATGATGATTTCAGAAATACTTTGGCACAAGAAGTACTTCAATGCCTTCAGCAGAAGCGGACTTATTGGCAATCAAATGGTGCCATGTGATCCCATTCGCGGTGCTTCCGTTCCTTTAATGCCTTGCACTGCGAAGGCTACGCGGAGCGAGGCGTTGCCTCAACGCCCTATCTACTGAACGCCACCGTGGCGCGCAGTTCAAATCTTATTTTGGATGTTCACGTAGACGCCACAACATGCGATTTTGGCGCCTACGATGCTCCAAACGTAGTTGTCCTCAGCGAGCCGCCGTGTGCTCAGCCAGCGGATCCGTCGGGGCACCTCGAAGCGGTCGCTGTATCTACGCTACGTAGCAGACCGCAGCTACATGCAACTGTAGTGCGTATGCGCAGCGTTTGCTTTGTGCACGACATGGCTTGAGCACGCGCTAGCGCTCACATGCTTCACAGTCTGGCCGTGCAACGTGGTGAGGGCCGGCTTTGTCCGGTGCCAGCTTGACCGACGGATAGTGGCCACATCCAATTTGCGCATTTTTAAGCGCTATCAATAGCTCACTACGAAGCGAAGTCTGCCAAGGCGTCTGACCAGGAACGGCCAGGAGTGAGCGCGGGCTGGCAAGCGTACTTGTGGTCTCACCTTAAGCATCGCTTGGTTCGAGGCTAGTTGAGCGTTCAAAACGAATCGAAATTAGCGAGGCCCAACCACTACGACAACGGTAAGCAGGGTGGCAGAAGTTTAGTTCCTACGCAGGCGGCCGCGGCCGAGCGTGAGCAGACGGTACTCGGCTTCATCCGGAAGTGCGTAACTATTATCGCAATTCGAAAGTAGATTTTCGCTTACTGCAGCCTTTCTATTAAACTGCGTCAATAGTACTGCGACACCGTAACAGTATGAAGAAGCGCACTGATCCAAGCACCATTCTTGATTGATGTCCCCTATGTGCCAATAGCAGCCGCGTATGGGAATCCGCTGTATTACGAAATAAAGCGTCCAGAGAAGAGTGAGGAGCTGGCTTCTGTTGAAAAGAGAGCGCTTGGTAAAAAGGTGACTTCGTGCTCCGCTTGCGAGCTCCACGCGCCGCGCACGACTGCAAAATTTGGCTGAGACGTTCACAGCAGCGTGTGCTATCCGCAGTATATATTTTTTACCGAGCCCGATGAGCGGTTCAGGACCCCTTTAAGCCTTCTACGTGCGTACGTGCATGCTTGGATAGTGTCTTTCCACATTTTAAGTGGATTAGGCCACACGTGAAAGGGCACTGCAAAACACAACGCGCTTTTGTTTGTGTTATCATGCCGATAATTCTTAAGGCCGAAAGTAGGCTTGATAAGCCATATGAGTTGGCAGCGTGCTTGCAGGAAAAAACATCCAGCGAATTGATAAGGAAGTTAATGTGTGTCTCGCATTACTATAGCCCTCGACGCACAAGGTCTCTGAAAGAGGATTAAGCCGCGGAGGCTGTATATCATATCAGACAAGTGCAGGCGTTGTTTTGTCTCGAGGCTTGTACAGAGGTTTCTATTGAATGTACTTACCTTCTGTTCCTTCGTGACATTGCTTTCCTCCCGTTCTGTGTCACTTTTCTTGTGTGTTTTTCTGGGTGGGCTAGCGAGCCTGCCTGATGTTTGATCAGCACTGGAACGTGTCCGATGCACTCCAATAATTCCGCATGTTTTCCGTGCGTTTTTTGTGTCGTTCCTGCGGAGCAGGTACGGATTGCGAATGATTTCTACTTAAATTCTATGAGATCAATGTGAACCTAATGCTTGAAACCTAATGCTTGTACCGTTTCTTAGCGGATTCGTTAATATTGCTGCTTTCCTGGAATGTTAACTAAGTACGGGAAGTATAACCATATAATAACGATGGCCGAACGTATTGAACTACTTAGTCAGGAAGCAATAGAGAACAGTGCTATTTGAGGGAATTTTTGAAAAGAACCGTGCTCAATTTTGATAGACAACAGCGAGGAATGGCTCTGAAGAGGCAAACTCGTCCTAATACCTGGGTCAGAGACATTAAAAGTTCGCGTTCGCCATGTTTAAGTCAAGCGGATCTAAATGTGAACATGCGTTTGTTTGTAGCTTTCGCCACATTACGGCTTCCTCTTGTGCCGGAGCATTATGAGGCGGCGGTAGGGTTCTTCGCGAAAGGCGATAGTGTTGTGGGACGTGCGTGTAGAGAGAGAGAGAGATAGATAGATAGATAGATAGATAGATAGATAGATAGATAGATAGATAGATAGATAGATAGAGAGAGAGAGAGAGAGAGAGAGAGAGAGAGAACGAAATAGAAGATAGGAAAGACAGGGAGGTTAACCAGACGCACGTCCGGTTTGCTACCCTGCTATGGGGGAAGGGGATTGGGGATGGAGAGAGAGAGAGCACAGTTTCGCGCACAGTTGAAGGTTCGCAGCGAGTCTAGGGGCGGTTTGCCGGTTAATGGTATTGGCTCTGGGTGGAACTGCTCGGCCTGACCCTCTCGCGGCTTCCGGTGTGCATGCACTCTGGCGTAGGCGTGTGCCTGCTGATTGCCGCTGTTGGAATCGCACCGCTGGCCCGAGTTGTTGGGGTCTCGGTGCTGACGCCCGTTATTGCCAATGGGTCGCAAGCCCCAAGGGTAGCGTTGGCCTGGCGGCCTGGGGCACTGGAAGCATCCGAAGGTCCCGGCAAAGCATGAGAAGACTGGTAACAGAACAACTTGTTTATTCTAACATAGCAAAAGAGCGGCCGGTCAGTTCGACCGAAGTGGAGAGACGGGAGAGCACGTAACTCAACAGTACAAATCGGAGCCTCTCTCCTGGCGTCCGGGGGCAGCTGCTCTTATACTCCCGGCGTCGCGGTCCAAAAGGGAAGGAGGGAAGGTCACGGGATGAAGGTCACGGGACGGCGCAGCAGGAGCCCACGACGGCGCGAACTGTCGGGCCGAGAGACCTGCTGAACCGAGTGTAGTGACGCATCGCCAACCCGCCCACACGACGGCGCGAACGGTTGAGCCGAGAGACCTCCAGGCTCCTCATTCGGGGAACTCCGCTCCCCGGCTGCCGCGCTTTGACAAGCGAGGGCACACACATACACACGCACACACGAAGACACGTGGCACTGAAACACGCCTGGACACGCTTGGCGGGTAGGCGTTGCGGCGGCGTCGGACGGGCCAAAATGTCCGCCGCTTTGAACAAAGCCCCGGCGTCCGTTGCATCCGCGCCGGCATTACCGCGCGTTGTAGGCGAAACGTAACAGACCGCCCCGCCGGGGGAAGGAGATCCCGATGGTCAGGGGACTGCATCCGCTGTCCGGAGGGATGTCGCTCGATGATGCTCATAACCGAAGTTGGGCGTCCTTGGGCGTTTCTTGAGCGCAGCGCACAGAGAAGGCCTCGTTCTCACGTTCAGGTGCACACAGGACACTGCAAAGTGACTTCGGGAGAGTTGACATTTTTGTTCTCGTTTCCGGCAAGCGTTAGAACCACGCCAAAAGTCAACCGCTCAGTCAGCAAGCACGGCACAACCCTCACTAAGCCCTGCCAGGCTCTTTCCCCTTTTATACTGCTGCCTAGTTCCTTACAGTAGTTTAGCAGCACTCAGAACGCGTCCACAAATCGGAAAATTGCACTAGAAAGCACATCATCACTTTGAAACCCTACACAAAAGCAATAGGTTAAAAATCCTGCCTCAGGAAGAAAAACATCAGTAACAAGCAATTTTGAGGCTGATTCCCACGTTAGGGGCTTCGACTTAAGCCATCGGCGTTACCGTTGAGACTCCCCTTTTTGTAACGCACCTCAAAGGAATATTGTTGCAAAGCGAGGCTCCAGCGCAGGAGGCGGCCATTTTTGGGAGAAATGGTCTGCAGCCATTGGAGAGGGCAGTGATCCGTTTCAATGATAAACCTCGAGCCAGCTAGGTAACATGACAATTTCTGAACGGCCCACACGATACACGCACACTCTTTCTCGGTGGCGCTATACGCCTGCTCACGACTCGTCAGCTTACGACTAGCATACAGGACGGGGTGTTCTACTTCTCCATTTTCCCGTTGGCACAGTACAACGCCCATGCCTCGCTCACTAGCATCACACTGAACAACGAACCCTTTTGTGTAGTCGGGCGATCGTAGCACAGGTTGGCTTGTTAGGGCGCTCTTTAGGGCGCTAAAAGCTCTTTCCTTCGTCTCATCCCAGACGACTGTTTGCGGCTCTGTCTTTCTTAGAGCATCCGTCAAGGGAGCCGCGATATCAGAGTACCTGGGGATGTACCTCTGATAGTAGCCGGCGACACCTAAGAACGACCGAATATCGGTCTTCGTGCGCGGTTGCGGGAAGTCTCGCACAGCGGCCACCTTTATTTCAGAGGGGCGGCGTCGACCCCGACCAATCACGTGTCCGAGGTAGACAACCTCGGCCTGTGCTAACTGGCACTTGGGAGCCTTGACTGTCAAGCCCGCATCGCGCAGGCGGGTTAGCACTGCCCGCAAGTGCGCCATATGTTCCGGCCAGGATGCGGAGAATATCGCTACGTCGTCTAGATACGGTAAAGCGAATTCTTGCTGTCCCCGCAACACTTTATCCATGAGGCTTGAAAAGCAGTATGGCGCGTTCTTCAAACCAAAACTCAAAACTTTAGGACGGAATGTCCCCATGGGTGAAATGAACGCCGCATACCTACTAGCCTCTTCTGTAAGTGGAACCTGCCAATAACCCCTGACAAGATCTAGGGTGGAAATAAACTGAGCGCTACTCACTCTCTCAAGGCGCTCCTCGATGTTAGGGATCGGATAAATTTGATCCTTAGTGATGGAATTAAGCCTGCGGTAGTCGACGCAAGGACGAGGTTCCTTGCCCGGTACCTCAACTAAAATCAAAGGGGAGGTATAATCACTCTCACCCGCTTCAATAACACCGAGCTGTAGCATTTTCTTTACCTCAGCCTCCATAATATCGCTCTGGCGGGGTGACACCCGGTACGCCTTGGATCGTACTGGCTCTGGGGAGGTAAGTTCTATGTCATGAGTAAGGACAGAAGTCCTACCAGGCCTCTCAGAGAACAGACCTTGAAACTCTTGTAAGAGCTGGTGTAGTTCTGTTTTCTGCTCAGGCGACAGCGATGCTTTCCTTATTAAGTCACTAATGACTTGATCGGTGTCTTTCCTGTTCGTCACTGAGCCTAGTCCCGGAAGCTCGACCGAAAGCTCTTCTAACTTTCCCGCATCGGGAATTTCCTCTCCAGTATCTGGTGCCTTTAACGCTACAGGCTCAATTTTATCCCGTTCGGGCGTGCTCTGAATACTAGCTTGCTGCGCCTCTGACCCTTTCTCATCGTTCAACAACGTCGGCCCCGCAACTACCGCCTTTGCAGCGAGCTCCCGAACCTTCGATCTGGTTAAGGCCTGAACGCTAGCCTCACCAAACAAAAGCCCCTTCTCGCGCAGGAGGTGATCGGACCTGTTCGAAAATAAGTACGGGTACTGGGGGGGCAGCATAGATGACACTGCGGCCTCCGTCTCAAGTGCTCCGAAAGGTCCTTCAATAAGCACTTTTGCTACTGGCAGACACACGCTATGAGCTTCCACTGCTTGCTTGATCCATGCGCACTCGCCCGTGAACATATCGGGTTCTACGTAAGAGGGATGAACTACATCCATCATGGCTGCGGTATCGCGAAGCACTCGGCACTCTTTCCCGTTCACGAGGAGGTCTCGCATGTAAGGCTCGAGAAGCTTGATGTTCTCGTCAGTGCTGCCTAATGAAAAAAACACGACTTTTGGTTTTGTTTCTGGGCACTGCGCCGAAAAGTGACCCGGCTTCTGGCACGTATAACACAGGCGCGCTTGCCTCGCCTCGAACCGCTTTCTGCGTTCGGCTTCGGCTGCCGCCGTCTCCTTACGTTCGGTCGGACACTGCGCCGAAAAGTGACCCGGCTTCTGGCACGTATAACAAACGCGCGCTTGCCTCATCTCGAACCGCTTTCTGCGTTCGGCTTCGGTTGCCGCCGTCTCCTTACGTTCGGTCGGACTGCTTTCACTCGCATCCGAACTACGTGTGTCCCCCTTTGCTCTCATGGGCGTGAACTTTGGCCTCTCAAACTTGGAGCCAAATTCACCCTTTTGACCGTCCTTAGCTCCACGAGCCCGACGCGTCACAAACTCCTCGGCTAACTCAGCGGCTCTAGCCACCGTACTAACGTCTGGCCTATCCAAGACCCAGTACCGCACGTTCTCAGGTAACCGACTATAAAACTGTTCTAGCCCGAAACACTGCAGAACTTTCTCGTGGTCACCAAACGCTTTCTCTTCTTTGAGCCACTCCTGCATGTTTGACATAAGCCTGTACGCAAACTCTGTATATGACTCACTTTTGCCTTTCTCATTTTACCGAAACTTCCGACGGAACGCCTCCGCTGACAGCCGGTACTTTTTTAGCAGACTCGATTTCACTTTGTCGAAATCCTCTGCCTCCTCTGTCTCCAAGCGAGCGACTACGTCGGCCGCCTCGCCGGGTAGCAAAGTGAGCAAGCGCTGTGGCCACGTTTCCCGAGAGAACCCCTGCTTCTCGCACGTTCGCTCAAAGTTAACCAGGAACAAACCAATGTCCTCTCCAAGCTTAAACGGCCGCATCAGGTCAGTCATTTTGAACAATACTCGTTCTCCTGCACCGTGTGCCTGACTTCCATTACGAGCGCGTTCCATCTCTACCTCGAGACGCTTCATTTCCAAAGCGTGTTCGCGCTCTTCTTTTTCTTTCTGTTCTTTTCGTTCACGCTCATCTTTCTCTTTCTGTTCTTTAAGTTCACGCTCCCTCTCCTCAATGGTCTCAAGGCATTCCGACAGCTCGTCATCCTCAGCTTCTAACTCAAGAATAGCCCTTAGCAGTTCTGGTTTTCTGAGTTTGTCTGAGACATCCAGACCCAACTCTCTTGCAAGCTCCAGCAATATCGGTTTGCGCAACGACTTCAAATCCATGGCTGCTCTGAATGCTGCTTTCTCTACTGCCTACTATTGTCTTGCCGCAAACTAACCCGGTAGCAACGACAACCACAATTACCAGCTCTGTTTCTAACTCTAACAAAAGCCTGGCAAAACTCAGAAGAAGAAAGTCCCGCACTCACCAAACCTCGCAGCCAAGACTTCAGCGCAGTCGTTCCGCTGCAGGCAACCAGTCATCACACAGGGCTCGTTGCGCTGCTCCCGGATGGTCGTTGAGCTGCTCAGCATACAGTCAACCGCATCTCTTCGCTGCTGGCCTCCGTTGTCGCGATCTCACCGCTGGCAACCAGATGTTGTAATCGCACCGCTGGCCCGAGTTGTTGGGGTCTCGGTGCTGACGCCCGTTATTGCCAATGGGTCGCAAGCCCCAAGGGTAGCGTTGGCCTGGCGGCCTGGGGCACTGGAAGCATCCGAAGGTCCCGGCAAAGCATGAGAAGACTGGTAACAGAACAACTTGTTTATTCTAACATAGCAAAAGAGCGGCCGGTCAGTTCGACCGAAGTGGAGAGACGGGAGAGCACGTAACTCAACAGTACAAATCGGAGCCTCTCTCCTGGCGTCCGGGGGCAGCTGCTCTTATACTCCCGGCGTCGCGGTCCAAAAGGGAAGGAGGGAAGGTCACGGGATGAAGGTCACGGGACGGCGCAGCAGGAGCCCACGACGGCGCGAACTGTCGGGCCGAGAGACCTGCTGAACCGAGTGTAGTGACGCATCGCCAACCCGCCCACACGACGGCGCGAACGGTTGAGCCGAGAGACCTCCAGGCTCCTCATTCGGGGAACTCCGCTCCCCGGCTGCCGCGCTTTGACAAGCGAGGGCACACACATACACACGCACACACGAAGACACGTGGCACTGAAACACGCCTGGACACGCTTGGCGGGTAGGCGTTGCGGCGGCGTCGGACGGGCCAAAATGTCCGCCGCTTTGAACAAAGCCCCGGCGTCCGTTGCATCCGCGCCGGCATTACCGCGCGTTGTAGGCGAAACGTAACACCGCGTAAAGACTCATGCCCCGGAGTCAACACTACTTGTATGTATGGCGGGAGCTGATGCGCCCCAATCGGAATACGATGTGTGGCCCTGGAAATCTTGCCCCTGGAAACATTTGAGTCTCTACCACGCCTTGCACCCTGCGATGTATTCCTATAAATGCCCACACTGCCATCAGTGCGCAACGCTTCACCACATGGTAGGGGCTTGCGCAAGCACACCACAGCTCACACCCATAACACACCCCACAACACGGCAATGGGAGGCAGCGCTGCCCAGCTCAGACTCGGCGGACCAGCTCTACGTGGTCAACCGAGAGAGAAGGACAGCTAAGGCCGCTCCGCCCTGGACTGAGGGAGTAGAGCTCTTCCACTGCACAGCTGAAGAGCTACTTACGCTCGTGTGCTCTTTTCTATAAAGTTTACTCTCTCTCTCTCAAGCACGTCTAAAAGGCAAATTGTTTTCTCATAACGCTACAAAATGAAAGGACCGTATAGCCAGGGAGAACACGCTTGTCAGCCATCTTCGTCGCATAGATGTCCTGCTTACAGCTCTATACAAGTTGTACGTGTGAGAGTTGGATAGCACGGAGTACTACAGTCGGCATTTCATCGCGTCGTTTCTGAACTCATTTCTGTTGATTCGTCAATGATGTCCTACTTACAGCTCTATGCAAGTTGTACGTGGGAGAGTTGGATAGCATGGAGCACTACAGTCGGCGTTTCATCGCGTCGTTTCTGAACTCATTCCATTTGATTCAGTTACTTTTCCTGCTAAGTCCGGAGGCACACATCTTCGCGGACAAACGCGCACATAACAAAAGCCGCGCAAAAGCCAGCCCACGCCTCTGAACTTCCAATTCCCTTCTGAGGAGAGGGTTCAATCCAAGGTTAACTACAAACAAGACAATACGACCTGCTTAAGGAATACAAGGGACGCGCATGAAGGAACAAAGAGTGCGTCTTACAAGGTGCTGCGCAAGATGGGCTAAATATCTGAGCGGCGCGCTCATTCTGCCCGACTTTTCGAGCACTGGGGTTCGAGCAGTGCTCTGTGTAGTCAGGCATTCATGCACACTTATAAAGCGGAGAACAGAAATGAGGTGCCAGGGAAGAACATTTTTCTTCGTTTGAAAACTCGCACGAACGCACCTGCGAGCTCGGTTGAACGACTCGGTAAAGGAGAGCGGAGGGCGAAAACCTGCCCCGTGTTCCACTCAGCGGGGAAGATAGTCCCGACGCCTATCTTGAATAATAAATAAAGGATAGGTAACGGCTGCGCGGACAAAACCAATAGCGCATCGCTTCGCAACGCGTATAGGGGCGCACCGTCGGCGCCGTCGTGGAGTTTCCACTTCGCGTAAGATATAAATAGCATTATGGACTCCCCGCTATAGATAGTTCCAACTATATAAGCAGACGCTTTTCCGAGCAACCATAATGCAGTAGCTCTCTTTTTTATTTTGTTCTCGTGGGCTTAGTGCTTCGGTTTCGACTGCCTTCGCCTGCGAAATAATGGTTGCCCAATTTAGTGTACATGAACGCCATCTTCGCTGCCTATAATTCTCTATTAAAATATTGAGACCTTTATATCGGGAATTTCTTTGTATTCTGCATGTTCAAGCATAAACGTAGAGAAATAAATAGAAATAAAAAGAAAAATAGAGTATACGAAAAAACGCGCGCGTGCACACACACGCAATTCCAACGTGATGCTGGAAAGCAAATGATTTGAAGATTTCTTGATTTAGCGAGGTAGAAGTGGTAGCGGGGGACACGTATCAGAGAGAAAGAGATAGAGTGAGGGGGAGATAGAGAGAGAGAGCTTCTATTTCTTGAAAGCTATTTTGTGGCAAATTTTACCTTTCAACCTTACTTTTAAAGTTGGCCCGTTTCAAGCTATAGCTTGCTTCGCGACTGAGAAAAGGAATGTTCTTTGAAGGAAGGAAGGAAATCAACTTTATTCGGGTCCTGCAGGCCACGAGAGCTTTGGGCTCTCATAGAGTGGGCGTCTCCCACGACGGAACCGGGAGGTTGAGTTTCCTGGCGGCGTCGTGGACCTGCTGGACGGCCCAGAATTGGGCAGCGAGTTCTTCGCTCCGAATTGCTTCTTCAAACTTGCGCTTGTCCGGTTCGGAGTTTATGTGAGCTTGCGAGCACGGCCAGAGTAATCTAAACAAAGGGTGTCAGCAGGGGCGTAGTAACGACGGGGGGCGGGTGTTGACTGAAGACATATGGGCCCCTGGTGCCAGACGGCCTAGCTACGTCACTGTGCGTCAGCCAGGCTGTTAATCTATTGAGCTGTGCATTGAAAGCGCCAACACGAAAACACAAGCTATAAGAGCGATAACGCATAGATCAGGTGAGAGCTGCAATGTGATTCTGTTGGTCTATGCATCGTAAGGTATTCTAGTAGCCCAAGCAGGAACACAGGTGTGAGAAGGACGCAAATACACGTATACGTGGGCAAACACGGCGCTCTGTGCGTATATTTGAGTCTTCTAGCGCGACAAGAATACCTTACATAGAAATCTGTCGGTGACCGACGACGATGGCGTCAAAGTTCACAGTGGCCAGCACCAGCGTTGTCTAGAACAGTCTGCATGCCTCCACCGAACGGATGCGCCGCGCATGCCCCGGAAGCGCGCCATTGCTCCGGACACCGCGAGTGGTGGAGGGGGAGGGGGGGCTCTACCATGCGCGTGTCCGGCTTGCACCATGGCCACCCGGCCGCGGGTTCTTTTGTCTCTCGTCCGGTGATAAATGCGGGGTGTCAGCTTCGCGTTATGTGTGCGAACAATGCGGGACCCATTTGTCGCAATTAGAGAGACGCGCGGGATAGGGCAAACGAAAAAATAAAAATAACGAGACGCGCGTGGCTTTGTCGCCGCATTCACAGTGGCACGCATCGAGAGAGGCTCCTTCGTTCGCACCCATACACACGCGGCCAGCCACGAATAAGGGAGTCGGAAGAGTGTTCTCCGGAGCCGTCTAATGAGCGTCCTGTATATGCGCGAGCGCGTGTATTCAGATGCACGCTCTTGGACTCGGCGCACACCAGCGGAGGCAGGGGATGGCTGCTGGTTTAGTCTTACTATAAATAAATGGCTGGTTTGGCACGATCAAACAAACGAGGGTGCTACGTTAAGTTGACTGTCGTCTAGGATTCTCTGAAAGCGAAGAGCATTGCCTACCACATTTAAAGAGCAGTGTTGGAGTTTCTCTCTCCTTTAACTAAGTCACCAGGTTGCAACTCAACACAGGATCTTTTATTGTTGTTTTTTTTACAGGAAATCGCTAAGGGATGTTGATGATTTGCTCAGAATTCTGCCTCTCTCAAGTTTTGATTGTTCGTAGACGTCGTCCTCACGATGTTTTACTGTAGCTCAAGTTACCTCCCATTATGGCGAGCGGGTTGGAATGTGTAAAGAGCACCTCCCCCATTTTCTGAAACCGTATCAGATTTGATGATTCTGCGTTTCCTACAAAGGCAGCTTCGATGCACCCAAATGATTCACTATAGGTTTTTGATATGTCTTTGGATGTAGTGACAAAATGGAGGATCATGTATCCCTCTTGGGATAAAGCGGTGGCGAGGCATTCAACTTTGCCAAAGGCCCTTGAGTAGGTTTGCCAGGGAAGTTTACCGGCTATACACGACATGGAAAATATTGCTACAAGGACACCATAACATAAAAAGCAAAGCGAGTTTAAGTTATCAGCACTGCTATGGAGTCACGACGTTTGGGAGTTTACATGATGCGTGCAGCTGATGCTGGAGATGGATAATTGGAGTCCTCTGGAAGATGATGGGGTTACTATTGTTGATGATGAGGATCATTTTGTTGGTACTTGGAGCATACCGATATATATATATATATATATATATATATATGGTTTAACATATTCTCTGATTCACGATTACGTGGCTCTGAAGGGGAAGCTCAAGCTGAGACTATACACGCTGGCAGGCCAGTTGGTTTAGTTTCATGATACAATGTGCAAACACGACCGGATGAGGATAGCTATATAAACAGACAGACATAAAACGCTGTATTTGTGCATTTCTATATCTGTCTCTGTGCAGTCGCACTTGCACATTGTATCATGAATTTGAGAGGTGCACTGCCGCTCGAGCATGCGCGCGAGGCTGAGATTGAGCAGACGGCCCTCGTACACGCACAGCCACGAGTCGTATGGACCGTGAGAATTCTCACGATGACGCTTTAGACTGACGCACACGCAGCCGCAGCTCTCACTAATTTGCCACAATATTGCGAAACGAAGCGCAGTTTTCTTTCCACACGACACTGCGAGTGCTCGAAGGCGGTGCTGTATCTGTAAGCTTTGGAGACTACAGTACAAGACGTCTGGGAGGTTGGCGGCGCAAAGCATGATATCAACACTCAACGAAGCGAACAGAAAGAATAATGTAGCTTGGATTATAAAAATTAAATATTTAAATGCACGATAAGGTTCTCGAGAATGAGATTTATGGCATGCGCCACTGCCGCGCTTCAAAAGAGATAATGATGATGATGAGGATAACAACAATGATTATCAACCTCCTTCTCATTATCATAAATCATCATACAAAGCAACTAAAGTTGCGACGAAGGATTCCGAGGCGTTGCTATTTTCTTCTTGGACCCATGCGTCCGAACTGTTATCCTAGTCTTGTAACATAACCGCAATGGAAGCGAATATATCTTCTTTCTCGTCACACGCTTAAGTTTCACATCAGATAGCCTGTGACCATGACGTATTAACTGCTCGCTTGCAAGGGCGTTTGCTTCATTATAGTGCTTAATTTTTTTTGGCAGCGCTTCGCCTGCTCCACGCTGCTCGTTAAGGATGTTCTGAGCACTTGCCAAAAGTTCTTATAGTTGTCGAAGTCTAGAGTAGTAACCCCCCCCCCCCCTCTCACGACGCCTGGTCAGTGGTTCGACTACCGCTGACAGAAGCACTTCAGATACATTTTGTCCTCTTGATTTGTGTGTGCTTTGAAAACATAAGCTAGAATCATGTTTATGATTTACAACTGATGACACAGAAAGAAAGGCGTGAAATCATTAATTGCTGACGTATGTAACAAATGAGGGATCGTAAACGATCTCGAAAGAGATGTCTCAACAACGGCACCACTTCCGCCATACAGTTCCTTTGAGTGACGTTTGGCTTGCTGCGGGACCGCTACCGTTCGGTCCCTCAGTTAAATGCTCCCCCGTTTCATCTCGAACCACTTGTTTGTGTGAGCGCTCGCAATAACATCTAATTAGTAGCAGTAGCACCTCTCAGACAGTTCGCAGCGATAAACCTTCTAACTGTGGCAAGGTGTCCACCGCTCATTCCAAGCTGTCGTAAACAAAAATGCTCATGTTTCACTTTCGATAACTTAAAAAGAAACGAGGGAGGTGGGGGGTTCTTTACACACTACCCATCTCGGCAATAAATACGGTTAAAGTAGCAACGGAACGGCATCACCATTTCGGCGTCCAAACGTGACTGCTAGAAAATACGTTCGCAAGGAGTCTCTGTGATGCTATCCGCATTCCCATGCCATGCGTGACTGTTCGCCATAATCCTCCAACCGCCCCTGATGGCAGACATTGATTTCGGGTAGCGGCGCAATTGTCCCAAGCCGTAGCATATCGCTCGAACAATGCCGTATCTGTAGTTACTGTGCTTTCAAGGCTTCCACCAATGCGAGTAAACACTATACGGCGTCCGACACGGCCGCTAACGACGGGAAACTGCATGTGCGTGACGAACGACTGTTAGGAAGCTACGGGAACGTCCCGTGCTTTCTTTTTTCTTTCTCTCACGTTGATTTCGGTGGTGCTGTTGCTACGGTGCTCTACAGAAGCGGCGCCCAAGGCCGCTGATGCTAAGGTGGCGTCACGCGGGCAGTACGAAGTGCCGAGTTGAGGTGCTAATGAAATGCGTTCCGCTTCGGCGATCAGCCAATCCTCTGGCACTGCTGCCGACAGCGCACCCTGCGCGATAAGCTACGATCATAAAAAAAAAGAAGGTTCCCTCTCTTTTGGCTTTACGGCGTCGCCTCTGCCCAAACCTGCAGCAATAGATGCAAGGAGTAGGAAGAAGAAGCGTCAATAAAACGCGAGCTGTGCGTATAGCGTCAGTCGGTCGGGGGTCGAAGAGAGGGCTGTGCTGCATTCGTAAAAACGGGCGCGTGCTCGTAAAAAGAAGCGAAGGCTGAGGCTCGTGGCTTGATGCACGCCTGGCGTAAGGAGCCCGGCACCGCCCAATGCTACGTGCCGTGGCGGGGTCCTCCGAAGTGAAACAGGCTGGGATGGGGGGGGGGGGGGGGGGGGAGGTAGGGGTGATAACATCCCGCGTGCGGAGGTCTGGGCGTTCTCTTATAAAAATAAGTGTATACTATGTATAGGGTGTCCTTAAACATCGTTTGTATTACTTCGCCAAACGTCAGACTTCTTCATTCTTTATATAGTCTAAATATGGCGCACAGATAAAATGAATAATTCTAATTCCTGTGGTGTGCTGTAGTCAATAGACTACAGAAAGGGATTGTTTGTTCCTGGCCTTGTATACGAAATCAATGCTTAATGTCATGTGTCCGCAGCATGATTTATAGACTTCACAGGTGAACGTCTATAGCCTTCCGTAGATTGCCTAAATACGTATTTGTGAGGGCTTGTTACGGGGTATTCGCCCTACGTGACGTCCTAACTCGTGTCCTGCATTTATCTATTGTAGAGACGGGACGTCGGTAGACGCGGTTCTGCCATTAGAAGATCTTCGCTTTTTTCAAGAAGCTCTAGCCACGCCGAAGAACACACTGCTCTGGACAATTTTTCTGCCTGGGAAGTCTGGGCAGAGCAATGTATAACCCCCTTCACTATTAAGCCAGAAAACGCTAAGTCATTTCTAGCAGCTTAACTTTAAGAATCATGCGCTGTAAGAAGCAAACATCGAATGTTTTTGAAGGAAGATGCATTGAGCTAGCGCATTCATGGAACGCCAACCAGAATTAACCCGCACTCATAGAAGAACAAGCAAAAGGCGCTTGAGGTGTATTAGGGTTAAATGCGATGAAGGCTGTACACCCGTGAGCAAAAGTATACGTGCCACAGGGTGGCCAAAGAACCTGAATTTCTTCGTAACCAACAAACATAAACTGGAATTAAAGCGTACACTGACAAGTTCGCAATGCTAAGTTTGGACTGCAGTCCTCAGTTTCAAGTTGCGTTCACAGGCAGAGGGAAAAAATGGCATTATCGCGCAATCCCTGGTCCGCATACTTTTGCTCACGGTTGTACATATGAAATTTAGCTATAAAGGCGTTCACTGAAGTTGTATGCGAACACAGTTAGAGTTTGGTTTCCTAAGTATATATATAGCGTGAGAGCTGCCACGTACTACTCCTAAATAAACCAATAGCGTCCTCGGCACCGAAAGCCACGATGGTGTCCTTACGTTAGGTTTGGTTAGGTTAGTTCCTAGTGGTCTCCCGCATGTGCCTTACTAACTGTCTGTATGTTCTAGCGCATCCCTGCAATGTATTTTTCAAGTTTGTTGACTCGTGATCTACAAAATATGCTCGGAAAACTTTTCTTTCGTATAATATGCCAATTTTCGGACTACTACTGCTCGGCACTTCTACTGAAGGCAGCGAAGAAAATTGACCAGGTTGCTTTGTTAAACTAGAGAACGAATGCATGGCTGAGAAAGAGGAAGCGGGCAACCGCACCTGCGTAAATCGTTTCCAGACCGCTCAAACTCGCGTCAAGTAATGCGGCAGCAGTTTCAATCAATCAATCAATCAATCAATCAATCAATCAATCAATCAATCAATCAATCAATCAATCAATCAATCAATCAATCAATCAATCAATCAATCAATCAATCAATCAATCAATCAATCAATCTTGTTGTAGAAACAACTGTTACAGACAGCGTTCATTCGATAGGTCTAAGCACAATGTGTTTGTCGTCGAATCAGACAGTCGAGGAAGCATTTAAGTGTAACAAAGCATGCAAGGTAAAAGAGAAATGGCATTACACGCATGTTTTAAAGAAACGCAAGGACGTCTTATGTATCAAAATAACAAGCAACGTTTCCGACACATTAAACTGTGTGATATGAATTATTCACACAAAATAAATGTATATTTCGTATCAAGGTGTTGCGATACACGAAAGAACCCGTACATGACATTATAGTACATCAGCCATTACAGACACGCACCATATTCCAACTCTTTTGTGCTTTTTCGGGAGCCGTGATTCCAAATGAATTATCAATTTGATTAAGGAGTGATGGAGCATAATATTCGCGTCTCCGCTCACCGTAATTATCGTGACAGCTTGGCTTAACATATAGCGCTACAGTGCCATATTTTTGCCAACATGTCTCTTATTACATCAAGGTTGCATCAAGGTGCGGCTGCTGTCGCTATGCGTCAGAGAGCGAGAGTCACTGAAGGCGTCACTGCACCTTCAATGAGACTCGAGCTTGGCACTACAGCACATCTTCGCGCCATGGCAAAGCACCACCTGTGCGTTACACGCCACGGAGGCGCTGCTGATGTTCTTGCGGGCCACGAGCCTTAACGAAACTTTGTAAATATATCTGTAGTCTATCTGTGCGTGTGTGTGTGCGACTACGCGCCGTAAAGTGTTTATCACTGTATATATCATAATCATCACCCAGCACCTGGAGTGGCATGTGAGGCGAACGGCCAGGCTAACATCTCCAGCATACCATTAAAGCTTGATTCTCTCTCAAGGTTGCATTGCTGCAAGAAGTCAAGATTTTAGCAGGCTTTGTACAGTGACAAGCGTGCAGGGAAGGAGTTATGCACGTATCAGTGTAGACCGGCATCTTTCTCTTTTCTGTGCAATGTTGTCTTTAGTGTTGGCACACAGCGCATGTCGACATTACAAGCAACGTCATTTCGGGTAGGGCTAAAGTAATGATTCTGCTCCAAAGCGGTTCCTTTTCGCGCTCTGTCAGCGATTCGAACAGTCGAACGCCAGCACTATCACCGAGATCGGCCGTCCTGTAACTGTGGATGATAAGAATAGAATAGAAGCGAGCAAAGTGAATCTTTGCATTATACCGCCCTCGTATTCTGTGGCGCGGCAATCGGTTTCAAGGCCATGATGATGGTGATGCTGATGGCGATCCCTATTGGGATCTCTGAAACGGGCCAATTCACCTAGTCAGCTTGATCTGAGTTTTACATCTATCGCAGTCTAGCAATTTGCCTATACCTCCTCCTCGATCCTTTCTTTCTTCATTAAAGCTTCCATCTCTCATTCTGCAGCCACCTGTGTCTGTAAGGAATCCAGTTCTACCAATCCCTTCCCTGCTTTTCTTCTTCCCGCCAACGCTTTAAACGTCTCTCGCTTAACTCCACTATACCGTGACCAGTTAATTTGTCATCCGCCTCGAATCCCAGTGCTTCTCGAAGGTGGGCGCTTCCTACGGCCCAGGCGACGTTTGCGCACACCAGGTGTTGCTGGCGCGAAGCGCATTGCGACAATATACGCGTCCCCCCTCCCCCCCCACCCAAAAAAAAGAACGAAAAGAAAGAAAGAAAGAAAGAAAGAAAGAAAGAAAGAAAGAAAACAGAAGCTAAACCCGCAACGAGAAAAGATTGAGTCACGATACGAGCGCAGCACGCCGAAGCCGTCTGCAGCCCGACGGGACATACACCCACCCCGCGCATCTTTGCTTTTTCGACGTCGCCGCCGTGCAGCTATCGAGAGAGTGCGCGTGTGCCCGGGTGTATAGTTGCCCCGGAGTGGACAGCCGGATCGTGCCAGGCACGGGCGTGTAATTTATGTCCTCAGGAGTCAAAGGTGCCGCGGCGAGCGGCTTACCACCCGGCGAACCCTTTTCTGGGCCTCGCCCCGCTGAGTTGGGGCATGGGATGAGATAAACAAGTCGTCGTGTCGAGAGGGAAGGGCTATGGGCTCCTCTTCTGGTCGTGGCCGACATTGCCTCCTTCGTTTTTCTTTGTGTCCGCTCGGCTTTGTGGCTTCGCCGGTTGCGCTCCAGTAGATGCGCGCGCACTGAGAGGAAGGGAACAAGAGGCTCCGGCAAGAAGCGAGTCGACTTGGAAATAGCTCGCACAATTCCACTGAGGCGTAGGCCAACGCTGCGAATTTATTTATTGACATACTTATAGAACCAGCATTTGCTGGGGGGGGGGGGGGGGGGGAGTGGAGGGGGAGACAGAACAGATGTAAAGTCATGGAAATGAAAGTTCGAAACAAACAACTAAATAAACAAGAAAAGAGCTCGCTGACAGACATTGCACAGCAGTTTACATACTGTCGTATAATGTGTGAATAAATGTAGAATACCAGAGTGAGGTACACTACATGCGAAATCACAGCAGATGGCATAGAGTTGTTAGAAAAATAAAGAAAGTAAGATATGCTTGAATACACGGAGAAATCCACTTAATTATAAATTCCCATATTTAGAAATGCATACACTTGTAATTGAGTTTGGTTGACTGATCGAGTTTAGTAGTAAAGAAACATTACCGTTCTAATTGCATGTTCTTATCAGTGACCATTGTTACCACAGTGCGGCGGATAGCAGCAAAAAGTTGGTTTGTTTATTTTGTCAAAAAAAGAAAAACGTTATTTGAGAGAGGGCGAGAAAGGTGCACACACAGAGTGAGATAACGTTGCTTGGTTAAACGTTCGTATTAAGCCCTGCGATATATTAGTGGATAATTTCTTCAACGTCACACCCATTCACTTTGGGTCATCTGGCAGATGCTGGCTCTATCGCGCCGGCTGTTTTTTTACTCAACTAAGGCAATTGATACCGGGCTGTTGCCATTGTTCTCTCGTATTTACCTTATTTTTTTTACCCGTACGTGAACTTCACGGCAGAACTAGCAAACGTGAAAGACAACTTGAACAGTGGTGTCCAATCGATCCACGACGAAATTAGCCCCACGATTAAATGGCGCGCGCAATCTCAAACGCATATCAGATCAATATGCGCCCAACGCAGGTTAGTGCCCTTGTCGTTGCCCGCGTTTTTGTTTTATTTCTCGCTCCACTGCGCGCATATCCGACCGTAAGCGCACGCTTGTTGTGGGTAAGCACTCAACAAATACCAATCGGGCCAAGAACAACCTTTTCTTTTTATTGTCTTTTCGTTTTCATGGCAAACGACAGGCAAAGAAGATGCCGCCTGAACAGCAGTTTGCACTGAATGGCCTTCGTGCACTCCTTCTCGCTGAGAAAAGGGAGCTCCGTCGATACGTTATTCTCTCTCCGACATATGAGCTTCGGTAGGAGTACGCTGTTGATGTGCATGCGCAGCGGAAAAGTACGTGGTGGCGCAGAAAATCAAATCCGCCCGCCGCTGCACTGGTACGTGACACTGTTTTCGAGGACGCGCACGTGGCGTTATGGCGCTGCGTGGGCCTCGGCGATCGATAAAAACGATGGCCATGCGCCAGCGATCTCAGGGTGCTGGCTTTTCGTGCGACTTCTGTCTTTCTTTTCGCCGCTCTGAAATAAAGAGTCGCAAAAGAAACAATCGCGAATACTCGCGCTCTGTTTCTCGTCTAACGGCACGAGATTACGTTCCTTGTTCACTGGACTTTTATTGAAGACAGGAGGCACATTCATATCTACCCGTTCGAACGCGCCTCGCAGCACTGGAATGCTCTCTCATCAATCTACAGCTGAAGTGATGTGAACAGAATTGCATAGCATATAAAAACAAATAGAAAGAAGAATAACCTTGACGTTGAATTATATTGAATTCAGGAAGGAGTGTTCAGCTGTAGCCAGGGCTTGTAGTGAATTTTTCTTTCTTATTCTCGAGTAGTCCTTAACAAAATATCGGTGGAAATCAGAAAAAAAAATGCTGGTGTCATGATTCCAGTCTTGTAACTCTGCAAGAAAAGAAAGCATAAAAATATTACAAATACACTGTTAAAGCGTCAGATGTGGAAGTAAGAAACCGATATGTGGCGCATGAGTCTACGCGATAATATTGTCCACATATAGGTTGCTTATTATTTCTTCTTGAACATAAGCGAAACTTACGTGAACGAAGCGAATGTTTTTAATTAAATGTTATTCAACAATTTGAAGCTGCACGCGTGCTTTAAACACTTCAAGATACGCAGCAGTATTATTTGTTTATTACAATGTCTAAATAGTAGAAAGAAAGTAGATTGCTGCTGGCCGCGTTGTAACTGCTTTGCTCGAGCGGCTGACACGTCAATAACTGCCACCAGGTGGCTAAGAGTTACGGGATGACAGGCCAGGGAGAGGTGATAGCTGAAAGGGCAGAGGAGGAGATAGTAAAAGCCCATTTACAAGGTTCGTGGCTAGGTCACGTATGAAAGACGCCATTTGCAGAGAAGTAATAATATTGCTCCTACTACATGTTAAGTTTTGTACGAATGATATCTTTCTTAATTGGTCACTTTTTAAATCTTTTTTTAACCTTTCATGGCTATATTCGTTTTCTTGAACGAAACTAAACGGCAGCACGCCTCACTGAGGCTGGCGAGCGGTACACGAACGATGAAAGTCATCGCAGAGGTGTGGAAGTAACACATGGTTGGTGATAGTCAGAGCAAGGCCTCCGAGGTCGCAACGGGGCGCCTTTGCACCGATGCGATCTTGGAGGCCACGGTCCCAGTCTTTGCGACAAGCGCATCAAGAGCGTTTCTTGCTTATTTCGAAGCCTCTTCACCCGTGAGATAAAAGGCGTTACATAACTTTGTCCGCTTGGCTCTTGGTCTTGAAGCAGCGCATCCTCACAACGGCTCCAAGGCGTGTTGTGAAAAGAACGTGGCTTTAAAAGCAGTGATGTTTCACAACATGCCACGGACTGAGGCTGTAAACTTTCTGTTCACCCCTCGTGACTAGGGTCGATGACCAAAGTGTGTTGAGGAGTCGAAATGTATAGAAGTGTTGTGACACGATCATGCGTTTGTGAACGTGAATGAACGTTTCAGTCATCTCGAGATGCGCGTTTCCGCGAGAAAACGGGAGCCGGGTAGGTGAGTGAGTGAAACAATTTTATTTGGTCCACAATAGACGCGAGCAAACTCAACGTCACCTGGCTAGGCCCACTCGGGGACCATCAGGTGAAACCTGACGGCCCTCTCGCGAGCCCTCTGGACTGCCAGGGTTTGAGAGGTCTGAGAGGATTTGAGAGGATTTCAGAGGATTTGAGGCGGGAAGGTGAGTGAGTGAAGAAACTTTGTTACGAATGCCTGCAGAACGGTTAGCCTTCCCCTCTTAGGGAAGCGTCACCGTGACGCGGCCATGGCGTCTTCGTGGTGTGTGTCGCCTCTATTTCGGCCGCGGCCGCACTACTTTGGTCGACCACGCTTGCCCCTCTTTTGGGGTGGCAGCCTCCCTCTGGTTTCGCGCGGTCGTTGCCTTTCGAGGGCCGCCGAGACCTTCTGGACAGCCTGGGCTTGGACATCTTGATCATAGCACCTCGTTGCGGCCTCGAGCCGCGACGGTGAACCCTGAGTTCCACAAAGAGCCGGGAAGGTAAAAATTTTTCATGCGTCCTATGTCTGCGTCTTGTCTTTTATATAGGTGTTATCTAAAAATCGGAGAATTCCTAAGCACTTCTTAATAGTTGTGAATGTGAAAGCATTGATGTCTATTTGAACGTCGCTGAGTGGTCCTTCGAGTTTTGCGCTGCGAGAAATGTACGATAGTGGTACGTGCGGCCCGATCCAGCAAGCAGCAGCAGCCGGTGGTGCGAATGTCGCATGCCACCGACGTCCTGCGATGCCCATCCGGCGACGTGTCATGGCGATGGCCACTACCCTCACGCAACGTTTGGCGCGCTAGCGCGGAGGCAGGTGTTCCCTTTCGGTCGCTCTCCTCCGTAGAGGAGCAGCTCGTGACGTAACGTCGCAGACAATGGGAACTCCGTCGAGGGGCGCTCGTATAGGTGCCGCTTCGCTGCTGCAGACGGCAGAAGCCGGCTTTTTCCCTCAATGGGCCATTTGACGCTTCCGCATCAAAACATGGTGACCGTGAAGTGTTGCCGGCTCTGCAATCACATGTATGGACGAACAAAAGGATAGCTTTTGAGATCTGCTTCTGTTACTCAGAGGCGACTATTTTTGAGTGTGGATACGGACACCATCTATTGTGCTAAGGCTTCGGCTAGTTCATCGCACGTAGAACGACGGATATGTATCCCTAAGCCATCGTTTATTTGTCAGTATCGGGCGTAATAAAATTAAGCGTTCTGAAGCGTTCGTGCCTATATGTACGTTAGGAACTGCGTCAGTTGTTTCTAAACATGAGCTATCACGAACGAAGAAGTGCGTACCTTACGAGAAGTCATGCAAATCCGAGCCGGTGACATGAATAGCCACCTATGCGTTGCCACAAGCAACACATAGGTTCGTGCCCCAAATACCGAAAACCAGTTTCAAGAATACAGTCTAGATAACGCCCGAACTTTGCTGCCGAGATCAGATGAAAGGCAGCAAAAGCCTGTCACATGATTCACTTTTCGTGAAAGAAGTAAACGGGTCAGCAATATCTACACTTTCTTGACCTTGAAGCGGGCGCTTGGCGCCGCCATGTCGCACCATACGTAGTTTCCGTTTCCGTTCTTGAACGAAAATCTACGGGCGACTCAACCAGGAACAGCTTCTGCCTAGGAAGTTGATAGCAGTAAGAATTGACTTCAAGCAGTCTGTAACAATTTAACTACAACAAACTAACTCGAAACGTTTCAGAGTTCGTTCGACCTGTCGATACCAAAGGACGAAATTTCAGTGCTTCAAATACATTAAACAATGATGCTTAGCGTTTTTGTGTTAAAGGGGTCCTGAACCCTTCATGTCATTTTTTAACATACTTTAAATAAACACATGCATCGCGTACGGTATAGTGTGACAATCATCCCTTGCACCAATGGCCTCGCTACGTGCCGCGTGCAACCTGCAAATTAAAAAAAAGAAACAATCCCGTGCTCCTCTCTCGGCATTTCCTGTGCTTCTTAGCATGTTGGGACGCTAGCAGGCTGCTGCACTTGACGTCACCATGGTGTAAGCCGTCGATAGGTCGATCGACGAGAAGCGATAGCGCCAACATGACGAGAGCCCGCTGGGCGTTCTGAAAATGGAGGGGACTCGCTCATTTGGCGCCACTGTTTCTTTTATAAAGCTTCCATTTAGTCGGCGCCACGTGGACGGCGATTAGGGGTGAACAGTAGAGACGCCCTCTTTCTGGTGTGTTGACACGACCGATATCTCTTGCTGCACTGGTGAGAGTAAGTGGCGAGGGGGAGAGCGTCAGTGAGGAGGGTAGCAAGGGTGAGCGAGATGCCACGGCGACTGCATAGTCGGTCCATCAAACGCTTGTAACTTTTCTATTATGGTACAATTTAAAAAAAAAACAAATTCTTGCTGCTGTGTATTCATTGTATACAGGTATACATCTATTATACTCTCTAACAGGTCTTCCAGCTGTGAGCAGTTCCTTTGAAGGAACACTCTGGAGGATTTACGAAATGCACGGATCTGGAAAATAGTTGTGCTTCCCGTTTGCTCTGCACCGTACTCATGCTCACGAAATGAAATGAATGAGAAAGAGCACCGCCATTCTTTTTAAAACGTAGCTTGAAATATAGCCATACGCATTCTTGATCCGAGCTCCCGAAATGATGTGTGGTACTTTTCACACTGTGCTCGCCGACGTCGCAACTTCATCCTTACGCAAGCACTGAAGCAGCAGCTGCGCCGGTGACGACATCTTGCGATGATGACTTAAAATGCATTGCTATGAGTGACTGCGTTCAACGCTTATCTGGAGCAGCAACAATACCCTTGCGATACAAGAACGGTTAGAACTACTTTCGAGTCAGCCATTAAACTGTAAAGTTTCCTTACGTAAAAAAGAAAGATTGCTTATGTACTGAAGAAATATATTTTACACTTATAAACCTTCAAGAAGTTATAATCCTCATATTTGCGCAATAGTCACATCCCTTTCAAATCAGCAGATATTGCTAAAGGGAGAAAACGTAAAGCTGGCTTTTCTGCTTAAAGACTTTGTATGCAAAGAAGCCCACCTTCAAGCGAAACGCGTAATATAGGAAGTTTTCACCACTTAGTGTAAACTGCAATATTATCGTGCGTTCGATTAGCGCCATTATGAATAATCTAAGAATATATAAGTACTGAATAACTAAGCTTCAGCTGTCGCTTTTCGGGGGCTAAGACTCAAGTTTTCGTATCATTAGGAAATTGAGTATACCCTGGTAGCTACAAAAAGTCCGAATGCTTCTTGACTCAAGCAGTGGTGCACAAGCCACATGCTGAACGCTGGTAACATTTGCGACGTCCAGAAACAGGGAAGTCAGCTGAAACTTGGTGCTTTGATGCGGAACAATGTGCCTGGGTGCAGTAAAGAGTGCTTGTCTTCTTTTTTTTTTTTTCAGGTTTCTTCGTGCGAACTATCATCGCCTAAAGCCTATCATGAGAATATCCTTTGACTTATTCAAGGATCTGGGATGCTTAACATATCCAGTGCTTAGAGATTCGTAGAGTAGTTAAATACTCCGGTGCGTTTAAACACAGGGAATCAGCAGGTTGATAAATGCCTCTCAAAGAAACATAGGAAGAATCCAACCACCACGTCAAAGAATTTCGTAAAAGTTTTCCCAAATTCCCTTTTTTGGGTGTGTGTGATTCACAGAGAAAAGTTTTATTTCACAGTGACGCAGTGCGCCATGGTTAAGTATACTGATACTGATCGGACACAACGTAGCACTATATTAGCGACTATCGGGGTTTTGACAACAACAACCACGTAACGGACGTGAGGTGAGAGAGTAAGAGTTTACACTTTAACGCATTTCTGCTGACTCATGTCATCACTTGACCGGACCGATTGTGCCCAACGCGTGGTAACTAAATCGCACAACGTATGCTGATTTCCAAAGCGGTCTTTATATATCGGGTATCAGGGAGACGGATTATACTGTTCTCACCCATGACGGAATTTAAATGCTAGAAACCTAGTTTGCGGCTAAAATATGCGCCGCCTATCTAACCTGCTACGAAAGCTCAATCACAACATTAATTTCTTAGTTGGCTCCTTATCGTTATCTAATTGAGGAATAATGTATAATAGGTTAGCCTACTGTAGATCCGCAGCTGTTTGCAGAAAACACTTCCACTCGCATTCCAGTTTATCAATCAATCAATCAATCAATCAATCAATCAATCAATCAATCAATCAATCAATCAATCAATCAATCAATCAATCAATCAATCAATCAATCAATCAATCAATCAATCAATCAATCAATGGGCTGCAGAGCATAATCATGTGCTGACGTGAACGAACAGTTCTTGCCACACCATTATTTCGAACGTTTCATCTTATTATTTGCAGAATAATTTATTCTCAACCTGATAGCATATGTGCCAGTACTTACTCCATTTGACAATATTTCCAGCAAAAGTAGTTTCCAAGTTTTGACATCTATTTTTAATGTTCGCCAGCAGCCACGTGAGCTCTTCCGCGCTTAAAACGAGGCTCATTTGCAGGCTTTCATCTCTAACTCGAGTTATGTTAAGAAACTTTATGTGAAAAAAAAAAATGTAATGCGATTATCTGGTTTAGGCCTCCCGTTCAATCCTTGCGCGAGTCTTAATAAACTTGCTTGAGGGCTTTTTTACATCCACTTTGCATCATCTGGGAGTTGGTTCAGGGAGAGTTGCTATAGCCGTTTTTAAGAAGAAGAAAACAAAAAGATAAAGGAAAACTGACGCACAGAGCACTTTCCTGCCAATCTTTTATTTCTTCCGTATTTCGTGCGCTAAAGAAAACGCTACATTCATGGTACTAGACGCTTGTGTCTACCTGGGATCACTATGTCTTATATCGTGCCAGCGACTGTCTTTACAGTGGTTATTTATGTCTCAACGATAGACAAAGACACACGGCCACGTCAAGCTCCGTCTCCTAAGAGGATTTACTTAAAGTGAGCCGATTTTGTAAAAGCAGGATTATGTTTTTAAATGCCGTCGCTTTCTTTCTCTATTCTTCGTTCTTAATGGCGGCGAAACGCAGAAAGAATTGTTTCTGTTTCCCTTCAGTGTTATCTTGAAGCATCTGGGTACAATACCTTTCGGAAGTAGCCCACTCACCACCATAATCAGCTCTGCTTATCTTTGATAACTTTAGAACTGCTGTCACAGTGTGCTTCCTATATTCTTTGTTTGAAACTTTATGCCCTTTGGTACACATCAGGCGACTGGAAAAGGAGGAGTAGTCGGCGCCGCCTACAAGGACCAAAATATTCTTGAACACAGATTAAAAAAGAAAAGAAAAAGGGAGAGCATTCTTCTTCCACCCCTCGCCCAGTGACCCACAAGCAAGCAACCAACGGCTTATTTTCTCAGGCCTCACAATCACTTCACGTTCTCTGCAGCCGAAACTTTCACTGAGAACACAGATCGCGCAGCGAGCCTATGATGCAAGCGTGATGCATCGTTTCAAGGGACACCACTGACAACGCCTGCAGAGGCTCAAACCAAACCCTTGCTCTCCTCCGACAGCCCCGGCTAAGCCCCTCTCCCTCGTGCTTCTTTTATCCTTCCTTGACTGATTCCGCGCTCTGAACGTGTACATCTGCTCTCCCCTCTGCTCTCTCTCTTCGACCGATCTCTCCTCTTTCGGCTCGCGTTCTACTTGTCACGCCCTCTCGCCTAGCTCGAGAAAAAGGAGAGTGAGCGAAGCAGTGACGTCAGGTAGACGCACTGCTTTCGTCAGGAGCACGCTCGTGTATCCGCCTCTTTTCGACCGCTACGTCCTCAGCGCGTGCTGCTCTACGAGCTTCGGCTTTTCCCTGCATAGTACATTGCCGTCGAAGCATTATTGCTGCTGCTGGTGCCACCGAGCGACAATGTTCCTTTGTAACCACGCAGTGTTCTTCCCTTATAAGATTGAGCTTCGGGCTTGTAGGGGTTACCTATGCACTCCATGTAAACATATGTTTAGTGCATTGCCTTTTTTTATTGACGCCCGTTCCGGTCATATATGCATACAATCTTTCTGTACGGGTAAACTTATCAGCAAGTATATTTCACTTCATCTAACTTTGGTTCACAGACTTTAAGTCGGTTGTTTGTAGAAAGTAGGTGATAAAAAGTATAAGGCCATGAGTTTAGAAGCTGGATCTACGCATTTCAATAAGAGGTAATGGCAAGCCGCTAATACAATTGCTATACAATAATGTATGCGAATAATGTACGCAAATGTGAAAATAAATTTTTTAGCGCAACAGAAAAAACAAACATTCGGGGGCACAGAAGGATAAAACAACAACAAATAATCGTAATGACAAATGAAGAAAAAAAAAGAGAATACTTTATAGCCGGCAAGCCTTCCAAGTGCTTCTAAAGAAGTCTTAAACTAAACACTTTAAGCTTACAGATGTGGACTTCTATGGACGACGACATAACGAAATATTTTAATGCTTTCTTCTGTTTCTTGGAAGACCACCTTTTTTGAGACCGATGAACCGAACCCCTGCCTCGGTAGTTGAGTGGCTATGTAGTGGTGTTGCTGACATCGAGGTCGCGTGTTCGATCCCGGCCGCGGTGGTCCCATTCCAATGGTGGTGGAACGAAAAGACCTTCGTGCACCGTGAATTGGGTGCACCCTAAAGAATCCCAGATGGTCGAGAATAATCCGGAGCCACCCCACGCCCACTACGGTGTGCCTCACAATCAAGTCGCAGTTTTGGATCGTAAAACCCCAGAATTTGATTATCTTTAGTAAACCGAACCTTGCCTCACTTTCAAGCACACCGGCAGAATTAGTCGACGTCTGCAACGAGCACGACCTCCGGCACTATTTGACTGAATGGGAACACGATTCACTAAAAAGAAAGAAAACGGAATCACTTTCTTCTAGTAGGCGTATTATTTGGCACGCACGTACACATAGCACACGCACGACATTTTATCTGTCCAATAAGGCAGCATGTATATACTTCCGAGGAACGCGAACAGGGAGCGACTTCGTCAGAAGTACAGGGGGCGCGACGTATGGACTGCCTGGAGGGCTCGCATAGAAACGAGACCACGCACCCCCCTTTTCGAGTCGACTCGATCGGGCTAGCACAGGCACATAAACACCAGAGTTGCTTATCATGCGTACAAGATTGATTTGTCGCGGCCTCCATTACGCTTCCTTTTCGCGCTTTGTATACCGATGCACCGCTATCTTATGGACCGCCTGTCTGTCGCGTGTACACGCGCAACAGCGATCGAAGCAGTAGCAGCCACAAACACCACGCGCCAGCGGGGCCTGCTCAAGGGACGATTAATTTGCCCAGTGCTTCGGGGCATGTGGATGTATAGCTCGCGTTGGCTGCTCTACCGAAAGTTGGCCGGCCGCGTACGCTCGCCTTTACGCGGGGTGGTGTTGTCAGTGACGGCGAGTGGTAGTACAGAAAATGCAGTCTGGGGGAGTGGCCCGAATCGCCTCACAGATTTCCGCCTCTGAGCGGATCTTATAGGGCACCTTCGACGATGGCGCAGTCTGTTGAGCGCTAAGCTGTCAGTAGAATTAAGGCGTGCCTCCTTGCCAGCGCGTTCTCGCACAGAAACACCGTCGGTGCGGGACATACAATCCGCGCTCCTTCGGAGCTTGTTTAGCGGTTTGTCGGTGACTCGTCGATATCGAAGTGATCTAGCGCGAGTGACGGTTTATTTTTGTGTTTTTTCTTTGTTTTACTTTGGGCTTCGGGGTACTCGAGCTTTTCTTTGGCGCTGCATGAAGTCAGACGCACAAATGACATGGCGCAAACAACGGCTGCGGCGATGCAATTACTCGGAATAATAGCAGGAACGCAGCGTATGCAGGCAGGTGGACAGGTAGGTTAACCAGAACCGGTGGTAAGGTTTGATGTCGATAACACCACCGTGTAGTGAAGACTGATGCAGGGTAAGTGCAGGGCCTCAAACATATGCACCGGGCGGGCAAGAATGCGCTCCCATTTTTTGTACATAAAATACCAGGATAATATGTCCGGTATGCCGCGTACATGCCGCGCCAATTTGGAACGGTTCAGTTTAACGGTGTTCAAGCGATGATTGCTGCCAGCTTGTATAGGAGCAGACCTCAATTGCTGCCGCCAGCTCTGTAGTTATCGCGATGAAGAATCCACATTGTCGTGCTCTCATTCTTGAATTACAGCGCAAGTATGTGGAAACTTAACTGCTTTGATCGCAAATGCGTTAATTCACTTCATATTTGTGTATTATGTAGTGACATCACTCCTACGGAAGTCACATGTAACGTGACTCGGACTAGAATGGTGCAAATAGAGTCTCTCTTTTGTGATAGAGACGAAAACTCGATGCATATCTTTGTCATCTTATGTGTCAAAGGTTGTCTAGCCAGCATATAACTACCTATTAAGGTAAGCAAGCGCGTTAGGTTTTTCATTCAGGCCCTAAAACAAATGACAAACACAATGTATATACACACGCGAACACGGCATATCTATCTGCTGATGTACCATGCGAATAAGCTGAGCTACGCCAGGTTAGCTCATTTGACACGCCTGAGAGTGCTCATTGTTTGATGTGCAATGCGTACGAGAAGTTTCATAGGAGGTGGGCTGTCTCGTCGCTATGGTAGTCGTCATAAGCATGGCAGCTGAGACATACTACACATAAAAAAATTAGTTGCATGTCTCTCGGATTAAAAAAACAACAACATATTCTTACAATAAAAGTCACACGCAGAAATCGAAATGATGTGCTTCTTCTGCTCCTGGGGCAGGTTGCTGAAAGGGTTGACGCAGTATTTAAAAAAAGTAGTCCATTTCTTGCCAGAGAGAGATTGCATTGGTTGAATAAGGTAGCGTACAGTAAACGTGACTGTGTCTGACCTCGGCTCTAGAACGTTCGTGTCCTTTGACTTGTATGCCCATTTCTCTATGGCGTTAAGTTAAGGTCAAATGAATATTGAAGCAGCGTGATTGGACTATGACAAGAAAACAACCACAACTGGACCAGCACTGACTGCCAAATGATGTAAAGGAGAAATGGGTGCGGTAGCCATTAAGCCGCTCATTGTGCTACATGCGCATCAACTCCTCAGTTTAGCAGTGCCAGGTTCCTGAAAATGGGTACGGTAACCATTTAGCCGCTCATTGCGCTACATGCGCATCAACTCCGCAGTTTAGCAGTGCCAGGTTCTTGAAAATTGGTACGGTAGCCATTGAGCCGCTCATTGTACCACATACGCATCAAGAGCCTTGTCCTGTCTGTATTCATTCCTGTGTGCCGTCACTATTGGCGCTTCATTATTGAAAGATACGCATCAACTGCGCAGTTTAGCAGTGCCAGGTTCTTGAAAATGGGTATGGTAGCCATTTAGCCGCTCATTGTACCGCATGCGCATCAACTCCGCAGTTTAGCAGTGCCAGGTTCTTGAAAATTGGTACGGTAGCCATTTAGCCGCTCATTGTACCACATGCGCATCGACTCCGCAGTTTAGCAGCGCCAGGTTCCTGAAAATGGGTACGGTAACCATTTAGCCGCTCATTGCGCTACATGCGCATCAACTCCGCAGTTTAGCAGTGCCAGGTTCTTGAAAATTGGTACGGTAGCCATTGAGCCGCTCATTGTACCACATACGCATCAAGAGCCTTGTCCTGTCTGTATTCATTCCTGTGTGCCGTCACTATTGGCGCTTCATTATTGAAAGATACGCATCAACTGCGCAGTTTAGCAGTGCCAGGTTCTTGAAAATGGGCACGGTAGCCATTTAGGCGTTCATTGTACCACACGCGCATCAACTCTGCAGTTTAGCAGTGCCAGGTTCCTGAAAATGGGTATGGTAGCCATTTAGCCGCTCATTGTACCGCATGCGCATCAACTCCGCAGTTTAGCAGTGCCAGGTTCTTGAAAATTGGTACGGTAGCCATTTAGCCACTCATTGTACCACATGCGCATCGACTCCGCAGTTTAGCAGCGCCAGGTTCCTGAAAATGGGTACGGTAACCATTTAGCCGCTCATTGCGCTACATGCGCATCAACTCCGCAGTTTAGCAGTGCCAGGTTCTTGAAAATTGGTACGGTAGCCATTGAGCCGCTCATTGTACCACATACGCATCAAGAGCCTTGTCCTGTCTGTATTCATTCCTGTGTGCCGTCACTACTGGCGCTTCATTATTGAAAGATACGCATCAACTGCGCAGTTTAGCAGTGCCAGGTTCTTGAAAATGGGCACGGTAGCCATTTAGGCGTTCATTGTACCACACGCGCATCAACTCTGCAGTTTAGCAGTGCCAGGTTCCTGAAAATGGGTATGGTAGCCATTTAGCCGCTCATTGTACCGCATGCGCATCAACTCCGCAGTTTAGCAGTGCCAGGTTCTTGAAAATTGGTACGGTAGCCATTTAGCCGCTCATTGTACCACATGCGCATCGACTCCGCAGTTTAGCAGCGCCAGGTTCCTGAATTAAGCAAGAAATGAAGCAGGTACCATGCATTGGTGGGAATCGATGTTATGCGGAGCATTTTGCCGGTAGCTGCCTACCCTGCATCATTTGATATGACGCAATACTTTACCAGGTGGACCAGCGTGTTTGCCTAAAACAAGCAGCGATGTGCGTGAAGCGAGCGTGCAGAGACGCAGCAAGACGACGGTGACAATAATCGTGTGACGGCGACAGCATGATTTCTACTCCGGCCGTTCGACGCGAATCTGTAAATGCTGCTCGTTCGATCCTGCGTAGCTACTGTATACGAGCCTAAACGAGATAAACGCCAACTGTGACGTCATCAGCGGCTACGTGTTGTGCAGTTGTACGTAAGTATGGTTTGTATGTGTTCTACAATAAAAATTCGGGAACAGGCGGGTGCTGCCGCAGTGTACCTATCAGTGAAATTGGTGCAAGCGCGCTCCCGTGCTGGTGCTCGGCAACGACGGGAGTTTCAGACGCTTGGAAGGACAGGTATACATGTTGAGAATTCAGTGGCACAAGACCGGCCAGACCCCTGTAGAAAAATGCTTGGTGTTGTGTTTGTCTTGCTTCTTGCACAGCAAACATAGCGGTCTGAACAAAGCCCTTCCAAGCAACGCACCCCTGGAAAGCAGGGCGCATGGTCAGGATAGCTGTTTGCACACGTCTCATAAGCCGGCGGGTGTTCGGCGGTGGGGATATTTTACGAATAAATATCATGAACATTTCCGTTTTTCTGTAATGTTTGCTCCGATTATACGGCAGCGTGTGTTTTCACAGCGCATCCAAAAAATAATGATGAGAGAAGTCAGCATTTGAAAAAAAAAAAGGTACCCAATGTACGTCTTGCATAGAAAACAATTCTCAGTATTTTTAACTAAATTTTAGTATCTTTTAGCTTCGGCAGTAATATTTTTTTTACATTTCAAGGTTGACAGGTCTCCGTGAAATGTAGCAAAATGCATAAAGCAGATGCCCTTCTGATGCTCCAGCACGGCTGCTTAAACCGGGTCAGGTAGGTGGCCTTGTCCCCTTACCACATGAGTCTGTTGCACAACCGACCCTCTTTTGCATCTTGGTTTTTTTTAGCATCCGTTTCCAGTGACGTGCATTTATCAGGCTGTGTTAGCAATGCGCCAGCTATCCTAGCAACAAGATCTGCTGACATCATCTGCCGAGGATGTGTTGCGCTTCCACGGTTTGCAACAGAGTGTGACAGACATGAGGATCAGTGGAAAGTTGGCGAAGGTTGTCGCTTTGCGGTTTCCCAAGTGCTGTGCGCTGCGATTTGCGTTGCGAGCAAGGCGAAGGGCGGGAGGTAGGTTCGGGCGAGTCCGAAAGAAAGGAAAGCTTGATTGCAGTCGAATAAATGCGAGTGCAAGGAAGTCGCTACACGAAGCTTCAGGCGCTCGCGGAGCGCTTTCGAAATAAGCTAATATAGGCACTTTGCAAATACTGCGTGACTACTGCCTCGATTGCACGTAGCGGGCTCACGGATGCAAAGAAAAGGAAAGAAAAGGTGGCAGGCGAAAAGGACGGATGAATGTCAAGCATGGCGGTAGTGAGAAAGAGCCCAGCGCGGGAATGGCAGATATGGAGAAATGTAAGCTGGAACCTGTTGCTACGATAATTTATTTAGGTAATATACAGAATGTTTTGCCTGCTGTCGCAAACGCTTACTTAGAAATTCTAAATAAGTCTATACCTACAGCTGCAAAAAATTACTTAGACATTCTACCGAGAGAGGGGAAGAGAGTGAGAGAAATGCGGATTTTAATGGAAACGATGGACATGTGAGCCTTTCTGATGGCCTTGCACGCTGCTCCAGATAATGGGTGATAATTATGGTGTAGACAGTGACTACACTAACACGTGAACAGGGCGTATATGCCCGGAGACACGCACATGCACAAAATGCTACTGACAGAGCGTTGTTAAGATCTGCAGAGCGTAGAAACACCAGCAGCGCCTTCGTAGTGCGTGACGTAGTGCGTGACTTCGAATTTCGCCATAGCTCGTGAACGATGTAGTGCACAGACATAAAAATTGCATGAAAATGACGTTTCCACCTTTGTAGAGAATAAAAAGAAATATTTCACCAGATTACACGTTGCGTACAGTGAAAGTAACCAAAATTGTACGCATCGCCGTTAGTTGTAAAGCATTTGTTTAACCGCTTCACTAACACGTCGCTTCGCTTCACATAGATACCAACATATGCGTTGGATCTGCATGAGTTTTTACCCTGCAGTTTTCTGCGCACTTTATTTGTAAGGACAACTCTGTAACAGGGGGATGCAACCTATTTAAATTCTGTGGGAAGTCCACGTATAAGCCTTTCGTTCACCTGCGTATCAGCTGCAGTCCTTCGCTCGTTTCGCTTAAAAAGAAAAACTGAAATGTAAAAAAGAGCAGCCAAACAGAGTCGCCATTAACGGTGGCCTGAAGGCCCTGCAACAAGAACGTTTACCTTGTGCACAGTCTAAATGTTCTGCGCTTGGATAAGTTGACTCACGTTTCGCCGGCTTGAAACTAACACTGAAATAGCTATTGCAAGTCGTGCACATCTAACCGAACCCTAGCATAACAAAGCGAGCATTGAGCTCAGCATGTGCGAAAAGGGGTTCATGTAGCTTGTGGTGTAACTAGCCCTCGCCTTTTGTCTCTGTATGTTCCAGAGTGTTCCAGTGTTCCACTGTATGTTGCACGATTTCGTCTCTTTAACGGACCTCGACCTATAGATTTTCCGCAACATTGACGTAATTCTTCCTATATTACGATACTCTTGTTACTGTTATTGCTGTATTGCCAAAACCGGCAGTCGTCACTTTTTTAGGTTAACTAAAACTATTTACTTTTCATTTCAGTAGAAAAAGCAAGCATTGCATGCATTAAACTGAACTAGGAAGAACCTTGTCATCCAGGGCGCTGCGAAATCTGTGACAGCCATACACAGCACTCGATAAAGCAAACGATAATATTCACTCCTCGCTGACGTCATTTAACTTGAGTTTGTGTTTCAGACTACGGAAAGGCTTGGATGGTGCGCTTTTGCCGACGTGGCGCTTCAACGCCGGGACACAGTCTGTCGCACATTTGGACAGGACGCGCGCAAACCAATTTGGCGGCTCGTAAATGCTGTCGCAGCAAAATGTGACGCGACAGCCGCGCTCGGAACGAAATTCGTACGCGCAGCATTTATTTTGCTCGGAACAGTCTCCTTTACCGTGTTGGTTCGCGAATGCCGGCAACTTTGAAGCAGCGTAGCTGCGCCTGCTTGCGTTTCGAGCGACGTCTCCTGTCGGACGTAGGTGTACGGGTGTTACTCTCCGGCATGTCGGGGCGTGCTGGTGCCGGCGGCGCTACAGACAGATGGCACATCCCTTAGGGGGGAGGGGGGGGTAGTGGTATGAGGCGGATGCCCACGCCGAGTTTCATGCAGATTGCCATTTGAGCCACTCTATAGCGAGTTCCTCTTTCTCACCGTAACGAGCCGAGCGGCCCGACAAGCAAACTGAACCGGCGCGCTGCGCTCGTCTTCACTGAAGTGTTTGCTCTGCATATTCATGAACACGTGTAGTTACGCATTCACACGCGTACGCAAACCTACTTGCGGGCGCTCCCCGGCAGCTCTGCGGTAAAAACAACTCCTGCGTCAACCTCGTTTTCCCACGCACCGCGGAAAAAATCGACGAAGACAAAAGAAGTAAGAGAAACGAAGGGAAAAGGGTGTAGTTAGTTGACTAGCAGAACGGGGACGCGGCTGTCGTCATTACACTGTGCGCCGTCTTCCTGTGATCCTCCTGAAAGCACATCTGGCAGTTGGACGCACTGCGTCGGGGCGGTGTGATGCAGGATGTACGCGGGGTAGGGTTGTAGCGGACAAGTCGTGGTAAGCACATTCGTAAGTAATAAAGAAGTGGAGTGCAGTTAGGTTAATGAATAGAAGAAGAAGAAATACAAGGCGATAAGGAAGAAAGCACGCCTAACCACTTCGGACCAACTCGGCGAGTCTAAAACACAGCCATTATCATCTAGCCGGAGACGCGCTTTCCCATCAACGTCGACAAAGAACTGGCGACGAGCGTGTACGGAGCTGTTAGTTCCCTTGGTGTAACACGCGGCAACTAAGCAGTGTTCGTTTTTTTTTCTCTCTTGATGGTTTGCTTTTTCTTGGATCCTGTGGTAATTGTTTCGTGACCCGAACTTTAGCATGTATACGGAACGTGCTCAGAGTGTTTAGGTCCTGCCTGCTCTCACGCAAGAAAGATGGACGAAAAGAGATATTATAACGCCCGTGGCACAGAAAGAGGACCAGATGAGGAGATGCGTACGGGAGAGAAGTTAATCGAATGAGGAAGCAGCAAGTGTAATTGAAGCCTCTGACGTGTCTAACCTATTTCGGGAGCATCATCTAGAGTTCGGCAGCACTTGTGCGACAGTGGCTGAAATTCGCCTTTTGAACTGGGGCTGCTTAGTTTGTGAGCGCCGACAAGAAATAACGAGGGCGATAGTTCTACGTTTGGGCGTATCAAAACAAAAAGTAGGTTGAACGGAGCTCGCTCTTTTATTTACCATCTCGTTACACTTCACACTCAAAACAATGGCTTATTTCTTTATCTTCAGCCGTTTTGGTACTTGGCATTGGTACTTTTAATTAAGGCCACATACAGTACTCCGCTATCCCCGCGCTGTGGCCACTTTCCATGCATAAAATATCGTACTGTTCATGTCATAAGCGCTATAACATCCGGATGTGGTACCGAGACCGACCGACCTGTATATCTGACAGTCGCTCACAAACTACAGTCTACTACTACAGACTACAGTTGCTCAATGAGGTCTGTCGACTTCACGAACTGCACTAGTGCACATATCCTTTTTTCTAAGCTTCTTAGTATCACTTCCGTTATATTCTCAGTCATTGATTGGTGCCACAATTTCTTCATCTTTTTTTAAGGCTCTCATCACCAGCGGGAGTTATTAGCAGTAAATATGTTTCTTTTCCAACACTAAAGTGCGGTTTGAGCATGGATGAAGACATCGGAGTCTACAAGTGTAGCTGAGTCGACATGAAGTAGCGATATCAGAGTAGATGCGTGAACTCAAATCATCGAACCCATGGTCAAACGTGAAGAAAACAAATAGTAAACTTCACTTTATACGGCAAAACAAAACGTGCATCGCAGCACACCCAGCTCTAGGAAACGCTGCCGCTATACGCAATTTCATGAGTGTTGAGGCACGACTATGGGTAGGGCTGAATAAGGCATGTTATAAAGGTTACACAGTGGCGTACGCGCGACGAAACCAAGTAAAAGTTCACGATTCATTGCGACACAATCAAAAACGCAAGACCGCTGAGTCAGTATTGACCGCGTAACGATAGAGCAGAACGTTCCAGCGTACTTTTAAGGTAATGAGAAGCTATAGTATGACTTTGCAAAATATAGAAAAAGAATAGCTCGTAAGGACGCGCTATCATTTATTTAGCGTAAATAAACAATAGGTCTGAGGTCGCCCCCCCCCCGCCAATGCGGGAGCACGGAACGATTTGTTCACGCGATGGACTCGCCTATTTTGTTTTTATCGTGTACCTTTTATAAATATTTTGTTCCCGTTATCTGTCGTTTAACCGTAAAACCAGAGAAGGGGTGTTCCACGGAAAAGACATACGAGCCTACAGCATCCAATGGAGACGCTTATCGGTAAAGGGAGAACAAAGTTACACGTGTTTTCATAACCAAAACATAATATGAATATTGAGAGCAGAAGAGGGTAGGCGAACAAAAAGGCCAGCCTTCTGCATGCTGTGTCCGGCCGCTGCGTACAAAACAATGGCGCAAAGGTCTCGTTGCTGGCGGGATGCCCTTCTGGGGCTTCCAGGAAATCAAGGTCAAAGGAGGACAAGCAGCAGCATCGGCACGAGCGATCGAAGGAATATGCTTCACCACGAAAGAAGGGAGATCAGTGTGGGGTTGCTGAGAGGATGATTGTGCATGTGTACGTAAGCGTCACAACGCAGGAACTTAAAGGGATGAACTGGAGCGATAGGAAGCATGCTGTGACCTGTTTCTCGCCCGTGGCTTCTGCTGTCGTTCAAGTGGGGCGTTGTTGTTCGACCGGAATCACGCAGCAGCAACAGCGCCTGTATCGGCTCCCCCTGCTACCCCTCCTCTAAGACTTCGTTCACGCACGTACACGTCTTCCGCCAGAGGACGCAGATAGCACGCTCACGCCGTCCTCGCGGCCCATCAGTCTTAGCGCGTAGAAAATCCGCGCGCGCTGACATCTTGACCCCTCACGGGCTGGCTCGACTGCACGACGTTGTTTTTCTCACTTCTCACTAGCTTAACCCGCAGTTTCTTTATCTTTCTATCTCATCTTAAGACATGCCTGCTGCTTCTCGCTCTTCTTTACTTACTATTTTTCAATCTACGTCGGAGATGCGCCTCGGAGGTGCGGTTCAGTACGCCTCTTTCAATCTCTCACCCATCCGTAGATTGACGGGGCGCTCGTGGTTCATGGGAGCCGCACGCTGCCTGCGCTGCAACAACTCCGCGCGCACGCTGCGTCAGCGCTATACTCCGTTTCAGTCATCAGGTGCAACGTTGTGGAGCCTAGAGACTTCTTGCAGTGGTTGCTGCTGCCCTTAAAAATAGTTCGGTGTTCTTGATCGCAGTTGTGCGAAACTGTTCTTTATACAGGCTCATTATTGAATGAAGAAAGTGCTAATCCTTAGAAACAAACATACTGTGATATACGCCTATCTAATACTTTATTTTAGATCAATTCATTTTTCATTACGTTTGTTTTCAATTTTTTTATTTGCAGCCCATCGCACCAGCCTCACGTGCACGCACGCACGAGCGAACGCCGTTTGCGCGCAGCGGAGCATGGATAGAACGCGCGGTGAGATTGATTTTCGTCGCCGAACTTCTTGCGTAGCTTCCACAGCGTTGCACCTGATGTCTGAAACGGAGTATATAGGTTCTCAATGGGAAGAATCTGCCAACTATAGCGTGAGGTGAGTGTAAGGTACACGCACAAGTTTAGTGCCCCGGCTTCTGTTCTTTTCTTAAAAGCGGAGCTCTTCTTTGGGAACCTCGCCGGGTTTCGTGACCGTGGGCGCTGCGGCCTAGTTCCCTTGCCAAATAGGCCAACCAATCATAACATAGCAGGCGCGCCGCGCGCGTGTGCTATGTTACTGCTGGGTTACTTTCAGCACCACTAGATGGTGATCGCCTCCGCGCCTCCGTGGCTGCACGATTAGGAGACAGTAAATGCATCCATAGTAAACAGTAAACGACAGTAAACGCTTCCATAATCCATAGAATGGATTAGAATTGCGCTACGTACGTACGCCCATGCTGCCTCTGAAACCATGATGCGTTCAAGGCGTCCGTTGTACTAGCTGGTAGTCAGCTACTCCGCTTAAGAAAAGGCTCAGTATATTTTGTGTGTGTGTGTGTGTGTGTGTGTGTGTGTGTGTGTGCGTGTGTGTGTGTGTGTGTGTGTGTGTGTGTGTGTGTGTGTGTGTGTGTGTGTGTGTGTGTGTGTGTGTGTGTGTGTGTGTGTGTGTTGCTGTTGCTGTTGCTGTTGCTGCTTCGCTGTTGAGCCCTTGCACGAGAAGTGCGTAGGGACGTCCAATTAACATTTTCATAAGGCACCGAATGCATCCGAGCAACCATTTTCATGCATACGAATCGACTGTTGTAACGTGCATTTGGCTGTTGGAGGTTTGAAACGGCAGCGGCAATATCCCTAGATGGCGGCACTCAGACGCTTCCGTATTATAGTCTACATCTGCTGCTCGCTTACACGTGGCAAAGACCAAGGGAGAGTCGGCTGGCAAGCCATACTAATCAGATCAGTGTCGCGTTTTGAGGTAGCAATGATCAACATTACACTTTCAGCAACCTCATGAGCCCGTCGCAGCTGTGGCAGCTTCGCGTTGAACGCACAGCAGGCCCGACGCAATGGAACCTAATGCTGCGGCTGCTGAATGTTGCTGCTCTTCGAGAGCGAGTAGAGGGTTCAGGAAAAGCGGTGCGTGTTCAGCTGCTCAGCAGTGGGAAAAAATACAACGACACAACAATATACCAATAGCGGAAGCAAACAGCACGCCAGGGACACGGTATATATAGCCGCGGACGACATAACGAACAGCGTGGAGTCCGCGTGCAGCAGTGCTGTGCGTGTCTCTTGTTGTTGTTTTTCTGTTTTCTTTTTTTGTTCTTTGGGGTTGTTTTTTTCGGGTTGGTCTCTATGAGTGGTTAACGTTTGGCTAACCTGATTTAACGGTCGGCCGCCGTCATTCGTTTTGCTTACTACCTTGCAACACGGCGGGGATAAAAAGAGACCAAAGAAGTGACTGGCGAAAAGAAGGAGAGGAAGGCGGCGACCCGCTTTAGTAGGGCCGGTCAAATACTGAGGTTGTGGGCGTACCGCGTCAAGGAAGAGGGAAAACGAATCAGTTGTTATTGAACGCAACCAAGAAGCGTGCCGCGGAGATGTGTAGCGGCTACAAAATGGTCACGATTTCGTTCCGCCGATCAAATTTCGCTGTCCCAATTTCGCAGACGCGACCGTGAATGCTTCTTTCTTCCGAAGCGTCGCAGAAAGTGGCTAAGAAGTGTTCTTTGCCTGAGCGCGTGTTTGCATGAATGTGCGCGCGTTCTTGAACTCTCGCTTACTGCCACTTAGAGAATCAAGGCGAAGATTTTCGTGCTGCAGTCGCAAGGGATGGAACTACTACGTTAAATCTAACGTCTGAAAGCAACAGTGGTACCGCACTTAGAAGCCGACAACGTGTTCCAAGACATGAATTGCATGCTAACCTGCAAGGGATTCCTGTACATCTGAGATCCGAGACACTTGAGGAACGCGGCAAACGTGAGCGCGTTGCGCTATATCTGTGATTGATGCGCCATATACAAATAAACACCAGAGGAAAAGCGCATTAAGCAGGGTTTTGAGCCAGTCTTGGTGATGGATTTTGACGATTGGTGTGAAGCCCATGATATAAGCAGGGTGCTACTGTAGAGACTACTGGGACTGTCGTTTTAGGACGTGCTGTTTTTAATAACTTGCAGGAACTGATGTTTCATTAGTCGTGTCATTCTACCAAACGTGCACGATGGCGCGTTGATGCCGTTATCAGATATTTTCATCATCATCATCATCAGCAGCAGCAGCAGCAGCAGCAGCAGCAGCCTGGTTACGCCCACTGCAGGGCAAAGGCCTCTCCCGTACTTCTCCAACTACCCCGGTCATGTACTAATTGTGGCCATGTTGTCCCTGCAGACTTCTTAATGTCATCCGCCCACCCAACTTTCTGCCGCCCCCTGCTACGCTTCCCTTCCCTTAACTACTACCTGCAGAAACGAAGCAACAGCGCTCGCATTCGATCCCATAGAGTAGATGGAAAAAAATTATATATATATATATATATATATATATATATATATATATATATATATATATATATACTAAACTATGTCCGCGCAACCTTGGGCGATCGGAACGCACGTTATCTGCGCTTGGCCGGCAGAGAAGGGGGCTTTCTGCCGGCCACAGAGCGCTCCATGTCTCAGTAAGATGCCTGGTGTAGTCTCGTGCGGACGCCATCCTTTCGGTAAGCGCGGAGACTATCTTATATTCCCTCATCTTTTAAAAAGTTCAATACTTACAAGCATTTCTCTCGCAAACCAGCTTGGCAAATGTTTTCTCCACTGCTCAAAATGTTATAGGCTTGCGGAGAGACGTAAGCTTGTTAAAATAAAGCTTCGTGTGCGAAACGGGGGAAGGAGCTTGGCAAGTTTATTAGGAGATCGAGAACACTGAAGGTTGTGCATTCCATATAGCCATTTTATAAAATTATGGCTTCCTTCTATTGCCTGCCTCATTATACTAGTCCACATCACCTTGAGATCTACTCAATTTCTTGTTCGGTATGCGCAACTTGTGCTTTGAAAACACTACCTTCTTCGTGCTTATCACTCCTTGTTCTCCGGAATTGCCTTGGCGCAGTAGTGATAATTAAAATAAAAGAACGTGCCGTCAAACTTCATCGACTTGAGTGGTTGCTGTCTTTTAGTGGCGAACGCGAGAACCATAGAATTAGTTTCACGAGGCACTTTCGTCTAAGAAAGAGAGGAGAAAAAACATTCGTTTTTTTACGCAGTCCTGAGACGTAGTTGTGTGCTTACGAAGCAGTACATACCAGACTTTCTTTTCCGTGAGGACGAATACGAGAGGACGTAAAACGCAGAGGAAGTGTGCGCGGAATGAATTAAGTATCTTCTTAGCACGGGCTCTCCAACCGGTGAGTGGTTTGAGCTTAACTTGCCGTTTAGAACTTACATGCACTTCAGCTCGTCACACCCTTGTTTAATCTCGCAAAATTTGTTGCGCTCGTAATTCCCCGAAATGCAAATGAGCGGCGAAACGGCAGCAGTCTACTCGTGAGGGCGCAAGAGAAAACGAATTATCGCATTCTAATTGCACGGCAGACGCTGGTCATTAGTGGCTTGCCGACATACGTTACCCAAACAGATACAGAACCCAGCTTAAAAAATTAGCTATCACGATGCTTTGTCTGAGTGCATTCCTGACGCATTCTCGGCAAGATGCATCGACGCACCGGTATTTCCGTAAGAACGTACCGAGCGCCATTGAGGCGGACACTGCAAGTCGTTGTCGTTCAATGTTTCCTAGGGAAGCGAATGTCTCGGCTGTGTTTAAATACACAAAAGACCACTCCAAGCACCCCAACAGCTGCCAAACGAATTAGTAGCAAATGGAGCAGTAGCAGCTAATGAGACATTTGGCTGTCTCTTAAACACGAGAGAGAGAAAGGAAAAAAAAACATTATATATATATATATATATATATATATATTATGGGCTGTTACGTGTGCCAAACCCACGATTTCATCACGAGGCATGTCGTAGTGAGGGCCTCCGCAATAATTTGGACCAACTGGGTTGTTTAACATGCACCTCTAAATGCGCGGATGCTTTCTCATTTCGGCGCTGTCGAAATGCAGTACAGCAAACGTATGGGTGCTTTGATTTCAATGATGATTTATGCGTCTGCGTACGCACTGTGGCCTGTAGGGCTGCTTTAACATCTTCATTTTTTTTCAATTTAATTGGCAGGTCCTTCGAACTGCACAATGTACTTGGACCGCGGAGCAGCGTCGGTTGTGTTTTGCGCTCAATTAAGGCTCCCTAAGCCCTTCTCAGATACGCTCCATGGCATGCTGTGTGCGAGCGTACGTATAAATACCTCATTTGGTATGTCGCTATCGTCATCTGGAGTAACAGGCTAGACAATAAAATAATCTCCAACATCCATCAAACATCCATCCATCTCTTTCTCTTACTGAAACCAGGTAAAGTGAAGTCGGAGTTGTTATTTGTGTTTTCTTTTGGTCTAATTTCTCCTGTCTCCATTTTTTTAGCAATAGTAGTATAAACTACTTCAGTCAAATCTCATGCCTAATCACCATGTTTACTAGGCAGAAGTTACCATAAAAAAGTAGAAAAGCAAGATTCGAGTCAGGGTCTGCAACGCGGATATTCTATACCGCAGTCTGTTCGATAGAAACCGCTCATTCTTCGTGAAGCTACCGGTATATGTTGTCTACGTTGAAGGTACGCTGCAACGCAAACCACGCCGACCAAAAAAAAAGAAAGAAAGAAAGAAGGACAACGAAGAGGGATTTCTTGGCTTTCATTCCTAGAAGTATATAAAGTGATGTTTCACGTCCCGTCAAGCGTGTCAGCCGGGGTCGCAGAGTCAGCAGCAGGCACGCCGAAACACGACATTTCGGTGAAAGATTGTCCGCCCCCTTCATGATTTACGTATGTACCTCAGTCATCCGGCTGGCTAGAAGCCGCCGCGGAAAGGTCTCGCCGTCATCATGCGAGCGCCCTGTGCACCGCTCAGTCGTACTATGTAGTTACAGCTACGGGCGCCAGGTGGGTAGGGACGACTTCGTCCGGAGGTCCGCCTCGGGCTATTTACGAGGCCCGCCTTCCGTCCGGGCGCACTTCGCGACACATGTTGCGTTTCCTCTCCGCCGCGACCACCGTCTTGCTCAGACGAAGAAGCCGGCGCCCGCGTTGTCAACATTCGCCCACCAAAATAGAACGCCTGGCCATCTGTCTTGACCGTGGGCTGCGGCTGAGAGATGTCTTGGCGCCGTGTCGACCGTAATCAACTTGAGAGCTCAAACTGAAGAAGCGATAGCGACAGAGGTGTTTGCTCATGACGCGAGACATAGAGGCCGACCTGGGATGTAAACACCGCCGCTATGCCGCATCCAAGCATCGCACTTTGAAAGGAAAAAAAAATTGACCTGTACCATTGACAGCAGGCGTATAACGGTAGTCAGGCTAGTATGTTTCGCTTCTGAAACTAAGTCAGCTTTCTTTTTTATTTATTTACAAATACTGCTGTCTCAAATTTGAAACATAGCAGGAGTGGGTAAGTACATCAAGATAACATACAATCAACATGTCACATATAAACGAACTTCGTCTACAAAACGCTGATGTGGCAACGCTCGGAGGTTAGTATGTAGCTTGTTCCACAATTCAATGGTAAATGGCAAGAAAGAAAATATAAAGCTGTCTAAGTGAGATCGAAAGGGAACAATATTCAATGGATTGGCTCGTCGCGTTACACGTGCCGAGGAGCCAACAAATGTCACAGGTGCGTCGACAATGACAGAAACATGTACAATTTTGTGCAACATTATAATCCTTTCACACCTGCGCCCATGTGCCAACGGCTCAAGCGATAGCAGGCCAGCAAGCACAGAAGGAGAGAAATTGCGATCGTATCGATTATAAATAAATCTAATAGCTTTCTTCTGCACAGCCTCTATATTTGATACATCAGATACGCAGTGAGGTGACCAGACGACAGATGCATATTCTAGAGTGGGCCTCAAGAGGGATTTGTAAACTGCTAATTTGCATTCCTTGGTTGCTGGTTTTAGTGTTCTTTTTAAATACCCAAGTCGTTTTAGAGCCCTGGAACAAATGAAGTCTGCGTGTTTGTGCCATCTTAAGCTGGAAGAAAAAGTTACACCAAGATATTTGAACTCGGTGGCATAAGTCTAAGTCAGAAGCTTCTCATCATTACTGCAGACGAATTTCAGGGGTTCCTTTTTGTTCGAAAAGGTCATTGATACCGTTTTATCGAAGTTGATTTCCATTTGCCAGGTCTTGCTCCAGTTGCAGAAGAGATTGAACGTGTTCAATGCATTCAGCATTCTTCAGCATTCATTCAGCATCTCCTGGGCATTGACGCTGGCGATGTTAGAGTACAAGACACAGTCGTCTGCATACAAAGAGAGCTTAACAGTAGTGCTAGTAACAACGCTTTCGACATCATTAACGTAAATTATCAATAAAAGTGTTCCCAATACGGAGCCCTGTATGGAGGAAAATGTGTGGAGGTCCCTGGAGTAAATTCCGACTGAAGATGAGTGCGCCTGATTAAATGAGACAAACTGGGACCGGAGATGCATGTAGTCGCTTATCCAGCCAAGCAAGTGATTGCCATGTATGCCTCTGAATTAAGTGTCAATCTTCATAAGTAACTTAGCATGACATACCTTGTCAAACGCTTTGGAGTAGTCAACAAAAATGGCGTAATTTCTTTTTTCATGCGTAAAAGAGAAATGACAGCGGAGGCCATCGCGGTTGGACTATACTCTTAATCCGTTGAAGAGTGTTGGCACGCACGACAAACGGTTGTGCCCTTACATCCGGAAATAGCCGAAGTGCTGGCACTACGCGGATCGGCAAAATAAAGCTTTAGATGCTGCGCCAGTGCGAAATCACCTCCTCCCTAGCTGCCTCGCCTTCCGCGTCCCCCCCCCGTTTGACGAACAACAACGCATCTTCAGGATGCAGTCCTGCTGGCTTAGAAGGTGTGCTGTGATGCTCACCAGCCGGCCGCCGCCTGCTTCGAAGCTCCCCCCTTCTCTTCCGTTGTTTTTCTTGGTGTCGGCTGTTTCGTTGGTGTACTTCCGCCGTGCGTACTTGCGAGGTGTGTTCTTCCTTTTGTTTTTGTTTTCCTTTTCAGCCGCTTTCTCTTCAAAACAAGCCCACGACGTGGATTCTTCGATCGCTTGATGACTCCCTTCCACATCTTTCTCTCTCTCTCTCTCTCTCGTTCAGGGGATGGAGGGGGTGAGAGTGCAGAGTTTGGAAGGCAGCCAGAAGAACCCTGGTGCTGGGGAGGCTAAGGTGGCCTTAGTTACAGGAAATACAAAAAACAACAAAGAACACTAGACGCACTTATTTTTACATTTAAATGACCGGCAAAAAGAGATGTAGATACGGCCTTGTGTTTGAGCCCACATTTAGGGAATCACGCAAGAATGTGTGTTATTTCTGAGCCTCCTTTTATTTCATTTCAGATCATAGGCGCCAACTACGGGGGAAGATGGGGTTGGAGTTGGGGGGCAGACTCGGGGGCTCGAGCTCCATTTGATGCTTTCCGGAGGTAAGTGGGTGGTGCCCCCCCCCCCACTTCCCGCGTCTCATGTCGTTGCGAGGACCCTGTAGCCCACATCTGAAGTTTCTTTTAAATGGGTCCTCAACCACCCCTCAGGGCTTGGTGAACAAACATCCCCCCACCCCCCTCAGCTTTCGGGATTATGAAAACTATCCGGCTACGTTTAGGACGACGAAGAAGCGACTGCATGAAGGCAAGGACAAGTACAGCAGTATTGCACGTCCACCAAGTAACTAATTTCCTCTCAACTCCTTATCGAAGTATTAGTGTGTTCTGAAGATGAAGTTACAGATATTGAGACGCTGAGGAACTGTTGCAGTCCGAATTTTAAGGGTGCCTCAGAGTGCTTGGAGGTCGTGGTTACATATAAGCTTAGAAGCGCCGCATGCGGTCCAGTGGCAAGACGTGACGCTCCATCCCTTGGAAAAAAGGGAGAGAGATACAGGGTTCCCCCGTTGGCCGCGATTTGGTACAGCCTTGGCGAAGTCTGAGAGAAGCTGACGCATATGTCCTTCCTTATGTTTACTTTGACTAGTGATTACCTAAAGGTTTTTACAAAGATTTGCACTAGCGATGATCAAAACATGCTTACGGCAGCAGCGCGGAGTCCTGGGCACTTAGAGCAGTGTCGAGACCGCGATGACGCAAATAGTTTACCATTTGACAGCATCTTTCGCGAACGTAGTGCTTGCCTGCCTTTTCGAAGAATTTTGTCTACGCGAGCGTGTGGCCGCCGCGCGGGTTATGTGCGAAATCATAATGAATGTGGTATATATATATATATATATATATATATATATATATATATATATGTGTGTGTGTGTGTGTGTGTGTGTGTGTGTGTGTGTGTGTGTGTGTGTGTGTGTAATGTAAGTGTGTGCCTGGGTGTCATCAAGAACGAATTCAGTAGATGAAACGAAAAAGAAAGAACCCTGTTTGTAATATCAATACTGAAACCCTAGCAATATAGACGACAAATAGTCAGACTGTAGTCCTTTCACTCGATTATCGCAAGCTTAGAGTTGAACCAGAAGAACATATAGCCGAGGTCACTACAAGGGCATGCCAACACAAGCACACACGTAGTGTAGGGCCTATTTTCGCACAAATAAACCTGTGTAAGCACTGCTTCTTTTTTTTCTATAAGCCATCTCGGAATGCTCCTGTTCTCTCTCTCTAGCCTCATGTATATAAAAATGAAGGATTGCTTATATAACTTCGTTCTCTTTATCGGTACGAGTTGCCTGTCTGTTTGATAAGCTTTCTTGGTAAATCTTATTCTCCTGCAAAGGAAATGTATTGAACTTTCAATTGCATGTGTTATTGTTGAAAGCTCTCGCCTGCATGGACCCTCGAGGCTTCGCGGTGTTGTATTAATAAATAAAGAATATATTAATTAAATAGTGCCATGAACTGAAGAAGGAAAGTGGTTGGTGCCAGCGTCGCCACATAGCGTGCTTCTTGGAAGCCGATGATTGTCTAATATGTGCCCTCAAGCTTCACCAACATCGCCGCCTGGCGCTCGCCTTAATTGCCACCTTGGGTTACATGCTCACTGGTTTATCCGGGGTTTCGATATACCCGTTCGCGCACCTCCCACGACGACCGCCGAGTCGTGAAATGCCTCCGGGCACTCGAGATGGCTGTGTTCACGCTGCTGTCGGGTTCCCCCCCCCCCTCGCGCTCCTTTATACACACGTACAGACACATACTTCTTTATGTTCGTATCTGTGCGCTTTTCGCAACAGCACCGTGAAGAATAGGTAGCAGTAGGTTTGAGGAAACGTGACAGGTACGAGGGGGCCTTCGAATGAAGCCAGTGTAGTGCGACCCAGATTGTACTTCGCCGGGGTAATCAGTTTCTCACGTGCCTATAACGAATTCGGAGGTGGTTTCGCTTAGCGCGAACGCCTCAGTGCCTGATCAGAGCGCGATTGGCGCGCCGGGCCATCTATTTGCTCTCGCTGTATACGACGCCAAGCAGCTGAGCTGCGGGTCATTATGCTACCTCCCGGCTTCTTTCCCTTTTTCTTTTCTGTTGAGGAAGGAGGAAACGGCTGGTATTTCGATAGGCCACAGCATACGACAGGAATCTGTAGCCGCGTAAGTGGGACAAGCGTCTCCTCGCGTGTTTGCTTTTATCGGCATAAAACGCTGACTGGCAGGGAAAACTAACGAACGAGTTTTGCCAGATGACGGCAGGTAAACGCAAGACGTGTTAGCGTTAACAGTTATTCGATTCAGTAACTTTTACGGTGCACTGTAGAGCTACAAAGCATCAGTGAGGAGCATTGAGGTGACTCGTAGATATTCTACTGGGACACGTGGGACAGTCGCGACAGCACAGCGTTCACCTGGTTGGCGACAGGTGACTGATGAAAGCCGCGCACCCTCCTATAATTTCCGAGCGGGAAAGGGAAAACGCACTGCCTCTGAAGAAGCAGCGCAATGCTTTAGAAGCTGTGGAGACTTCAGTAACAGACGTGGAGAGAAAATCGTAAATGCAACGTGTGCTTTCTCGCTTCTAAAACGAAGGCTTTCAGTGTTTTCTTTCTTTTCTAGTCCACTACGGTCTTGCCTAGGTTAATATTGTCGGTCGGTATGTCGCATGACAGGACGCAGCAAACCGGCCATTATGCCGCAGAAGACGCAGACAGAATAGTGCCCGTACGACTGCGTGTGTTTTGCGTAATAAAATTTAGATCGCTATGTAAAACCAGTACATATAACATTGGATCTTGGTAGTCTTCGAAGAGCACAGATTTCTTCATAGAAGAGCGCATGACAATCAGCGCTTCCTGAGGTTTTTTTATTCTTTTGATTTTAGATTTTTAAGGTCTGGCCTAAATAAAAAAAAAGGGGGGGGGAGGGAAGTGGGGCTGACAGATGGAGCAGCCCACGTGGTATGTTTTTAGTTTTTTGAAAAACCTTTGATTGCGTAGCTCACTGCCGACTAATTTCTAAACTGTCTTCTTTGTCCTTAGATTCACTAACGCTATCTTAGATTCGGAACTTTCCTACCAATAAGCAGCAGTTTACGGTGGTTAAAAATTTTTCTCCTCGCTCTCTTACGTTTCCTCTGGTGTGCCACAGGGCCGGGTCCTCGGTCCACTACTTTTCCTGATATATATTAACGACTTACCAAATAACATATATTCTCATCTGCGGATTTTTGCAGACGATTGTATAATTTACCGAGTAATTGCTAGTACTGATGACCACGTAAAAATTCAAAATGATCTTAACCTTATTAGCAGTTCGTGTAGGACCTGGCTAATGTCGCTTAATCGAGATAAATGTAATGTCTTTCACTGGCAAACATTTTCTTTCCAACTTGCCATGCTATATTAATAACAATCCTGTGTCTGTAGTTACTTCTTTGAAATATCTAGCCGTAACCCTGACATCAAACCTTTCCTGGACTACAGAAATCAACAACATTTGCGGAAATGCCTCCCGATCCTTATATATAGGATATTTACGCCGGAGCCTCCGTAAGATGCCGACTAATGTCCGCAAATTAGCCTATCTTACATTTGTTCGCCCTAAACTTGAATTTGTTTCTTCAATATGGCCCCCTCATTACATTTATTTAACCACTATGCTAGTATGAGTTTAGAATAGAGCCGCTCTGTTCATCTCACAAAATTACAACTGCAACGAAAGTGTAACCCAAAACTAAATACAATTTATCAATTCCTTCTGTGAACACTCGTCGTGATGTAGCACTTTTATTGCTGTTTCACAAGTACGTCCATGGACCAAGGCCATCACCTATAGCTCTGCAAGTTTCTCCATTCGCCTTAAATAGACTGGATGACAAGCCATTTACGGAAGCGAAGATCTTGGGAGCCTGGCCTCACAGTTCATTGGCCCAGAAAGCTGTTCGAGCGCTTTTTTGCTACCTGAGGGCAACAGACTTGAGTGCACGACTATAGACATCCTACACCTAAGTTCTCTCTCTCCCTCTTTCACTCCCCATTCCCCTCCCCACGTGTAGGGTAGCAAACTGGACTCAGTCTGGTTAACCTCCCTGCCTTTCCGTCTTCCCTCATCTCTCTCTCTCTCTCTCCATTCACCTTACGGAGGTTGCATAATCATCTTTCTTTCCCGCGCATCTATGGTGAAATAGACGCTTTTAACTCATCTCCGCTTCCACGTGTCATCCGCTTGTGGAACGACCTTCCCTATATCCTGGTAGCTGAAGCTAACAAAGAAAAATTTCGTCACGACATATACATTCATTTCTTACTTTAAATAACTTCTTGTCTGCGTTGCTTCTTGTATACCTTTTTTTGTTTTTAAACTGATGATTTTATAGTTTGTGTAAACTTGATTCTTCCTTGTATTATTATTAACAAAGCGCTTTATGTTCTGTATAATTGTATGCTCTTTATACTAGCTGCGTAAAATTTTTTAAAGCTTCCATCAATGCCCATTATTTGGGCCTGTAAGGTATTTTGAATAAATAAATAAAGAATTCTTGGGTAGCTGGGCATGTGGCAAAGAATGCTTGGGCTTATTTATAACGAGATATTGACCGCCAAAATAGTGATATAGAAGGCACCTTTCTTCTGCGTAATAAAATAATAATAATTACAACATAGCACATGTACCGTATAACGTCAGCTCACAGGTATCACTCGCATGCATGGAATATCGTACCGCCAGGCATTCAGCGACTTTATTCGATTTTCTAATACTTCTGATATTTGGGCTACCTCATTCTCGTGCACTTGGGCTATAGTACACCATAGTTGGGCATGTGCCCGTTCTTGGCCAACCCTCCATAATGGCTACGTGCCACTGTGGCCATACAAGGGATATGGAATCCTTAAACGCATCTTCATATACATCATACTTATCACCGAATACGTCATCTGCTATGAACAACCCGTGCTGGCCCATGCGCAGTGCGAGGCACTGAACTCGACTCTCATCGGCATTGGTAATACTGTGCGCGTGATGTGACGGGTCGTGGTGTGCTGCCCCTTTCTCTTTCACTTCCTGCATGCTTCATGCATGCTGCTGCATGCGTCAGTTCATGCTCGCGTTGGCTGTGCCCTGCCAACGCGAGCACGGACTTTCCCGACCAGTCTTCCTGGGACTCAGCGCTCAGAAGCACAAAGCTCATCGCTCAGCTCAAGGCTGTCCAGAGGGCCCGGGCCGTCGCCGAAGGACTCTGTCTACCGGTAACAATAAAATTCAAACAGCGCTAGACGACAGGACCAGAAAGAGGAGGAGACAAACACGGTATTTTCTCACGCTCTTTCTGGTCCTGTCGTCTAGCACTGTTTGAATTTTATTGTTACCATGGAACACCAACTCGCCCAATCCGCTGCCCCTCTCTCTACCGGCCCCGACCTGGGTGGAGCTGCCGGATTGATTTCCCCTCAGGACCTAAATAAAGTTCTAACTTACTCACTCACTCCTGCATGCTTGCCCTTGTCTTTCCGTTTATTTCGCTTCTTTTTAATCGGGTGGCTGTGGTGTCCCTTTCCGGGGACACTCACCCGCTTCTCTCTCTGTCTGTGTATATGTGCTATTTTTATGTGCGTGCACGACATAACACATTTCACCCTCAGCACCCGTAGCGGTATGCAAAGCCATCCGGCAGACAAATATCTCCAGCTTTTCACTAAAGCTAGGACCTCTCATTCTATATCTAATTCTCTTTATTACCGAAGAAGAAAAAAAAAAGAAAAGAAGAAAGGTGCCTGCGTTCTGTCTCTCCTCATATCTTTACTAATGTTTGTGTCTTCTTTTGCTCTTACCAACGACACCAACCAGAACACGTACGAGGAAGATACAATCGATTGCCCGGCTAGGAGAACGACCGGGGTAGAATAAAAAGTGCGTGCACATTCCTGAAAGCGCCGTGGCCGCAGGCCAGAGTCAGCCTGCGGTTTGGCGTGGCTGACAATTAGCGTACGCCAGCGCGCATACTCCAGGAGACGCAATACAGGTATTTAATTCAGCTCCCTGCTCTAAGCTTACAGTTTTTCTTCTTTCTGTTTCCAGCGGCCCGTATAACGCGACACAAGTCACACATTTTCGACGCCTGCGTTGATTAACACAAGCGCCCGCTCAGAATACTTGGAAAAGCAAATAATAATCATTAAAATGAGCGATAGTTTGCGGATACTAGTAGGGGCACCTTCGCGGTTCTTTGAAGTTCAATCGCGAGTCTTCTTATAAATTACGGTATACTGGCGGTGAGTGTGTGGGGACAACGACACTGACATACTTTAATCCAGAAGAAAATATAACTAAGAAAGTACATTTAATACAAATTAGCATACACACAGCAAGTCTGAACAAGAGAACGCCTTTCCTGTCGCCATCCCAGTAACCTTATTGAACTAATGATGATGAACGTAAGCACGCATGCGCCGTTGCCACGAGCTCGCGCTGTCTGATGACTCCGTCATTATTGTTTTTGTTTTACTGTCCATATATCTGTACGTCTGGTTGCTTTCGCGACAAGCGGTTCATCGTACCATTATTGCACGCACATGACTGAGAGAACTATAGGTTTTGGTTTTGATTCCGAAGCCATTCCGCCAGCCCACTGTCTATGTCACTGTCTCCACTCGTTCTCAGTGTTGTTTTTGAACACTCGAGCATGCACAGTAAAGAGATAAAGGGAGAAATAAGTTATAGGGGACAGGTAGCGAGGTTAAGCAGGCGTAAGCCGGTTGGCTACCCTGCACTGGAAGCTTATTCAGGGGTGTATACAGAGCCGCTCTAAGAGGTGCGCGTCCTTGGCGAAGACCAAGAGTGAGTCTAGAACGACCCTGTCGGAATCCACTGCTCCGGTCACTGATGTGATGCATTCAAAACAAAAGACCGCACACGGAGTGTTGCTCCTGTGCCTAAGAATGGTAATTCTATTTCTGGCTAAATTCCAAAAGCACCGTTTTTGGAAGGAACGAGCATGCTAATATCTCTCACCTTTCTAGACTGTTGCAAGACAATTAAACAAGTGCGAAATTTATGCAGTTGAGTTATCGACTTCGTAAAGGCAAACGGTTAAGTTTTCCCGCGACTTATGGCGGAGGCGTTTGGAAACTATTCAGAGACGCACTTCTCGACGACGCAACGTATAACGGTGATCGAGCCGGCCCCGGCTCTTCCTCCACGAACTTCGTCTTGAATCGAGGCTTCGCACAGTTGTACGCTCCAGATACGTGGGATGCGACCGATATATCGATATTCGTCGATGCCCCGAACTGTTCCAACATACAAACAGCTTTATTGATTTCTGGACCTGAACTTTCACCGGAAGATCGCTTCGTACCCAAATAATCGAGGCGAAGTCTGCATCTTCGCCGTGCAGTTGGTGAATGCTCGTATAGCGCAGTTGGTCATGCAACATACTTCTTAGCATCTGTGCGAATCGTGCTTCCGGCCCGTGCCGACTACATCCTTATTTGCGCACGCAAGTTGATGACATTAAACTCGCGCATACGACCTCACGCGGCCCGCGAGAGTGTGCACATAACACGGTAAGTCATTGAATTTAGCTCGAAAGGGTCTGTCTAGCGTGCGTCGTCGTTATGCGACGCAGGACCGCTGCCGCGCGCTCTTGTTTTCCATTTCGCGCTTCCCGCACACGGCCCTGCATCCTGTTTTCTCGGCACCACAACAAACGATCCTCTCCTGCCAGCAGCAGACGCAACAAAGGCTGCCGTCCGGTCCGCTAGCTCCTTGTCTGACTTCCCCATAAACTGCAGTTTGCATATGAATCGGGGCCCCCGTAATATATTGGAGCCAAGTAAAACGCGCATTCAGCCTGGGGCATCCGAAAACCCTTCGACAGCACGGCTGCAGTTGCCGCCACGTGCCTGGCCGCTCCATTACGCATTGATTGAAATTTCGAGCTTGTATAACGCTATCGTACCTCGAAACAGCAGAACGACTCGTAACGTCCCAGCTGTTGCCCTGGCGACGACGCGTTAGGGACGCCGCGTTTGACAGTCCACGGGAGCGAAAGATTCCCGCGGCGGCCGAAAACGTCAACAGGTTGGCGTGGCTGCCGCGAAATATTCTAGCAAAATGAAACACGTGTGGACAGCGTGACACTCCTATATATAATAAAATAAAAAGGTCATTTGGAAGGGCACAACTGGCATATTGCGAAACGCGGAGGCGGACACTTCTTGCGGTTTCATAATCGCTATTGCACCTGTCAAAGTTGCTGGCAGTAAGCCTGCGAGAATAACCTTGCCCAAACATGCCAACGCTGTCGTTCGTTCTTACTTGATATCAGGGAGACGGCGATGGAGAGGTCCTACCAGCCTGACGGTTAATAGAGAACGCGACGCTCGCGCTGAGTAAATATTTACTATACAAATGTAGCCGTATATGCTTATTTGCTTGCGTGACGGTAACAAATAATGGCAAGCATTTCAACTTTATTAATTTAGGGCGTTTGATTAAATAAGGCACGTGCGTGGATTATTTCTCGGTTGCGTGGAGCCCTTGTGGTGCCCGGCTGTTTGCCCACCCATTGCCCGTGTTTTTTCGATGTGCAGGTAAACTTGTTATAATTCATTTAATACCAATATGCAGGGCGGCGATCAATGCTACAGGAGGAAGGTTATATTGGCATGGCGCATATCGAGCCGATTCCATCGGATGACGACTGAGAGATCCGAATGATGACGTGGGCCTTCTGCGATCACGGCAGGCAACACACGCACATACACGCGAAGTGGAAGGGCGCCGTGCAGAGATCACACCAACACTCGGTCACTTACTTTCGGATGTATTGTGGCTTTTGTGCTGTGTAATTCACAGCATGACGCCTACACTCAAGCGACACGTATCCTATAAAGCTTAGACAACACGCCCTGCCTACGGCGAGCAGTACAGCAGTTTCTTAAAGGTGATCTACTGAGAATATTCTATTGTGCTACAGCGCTGACCCAGGAGCGATGCGCGCCTGCAAATCTGCGCCAAAATAATTCATTAGGATGTCCATATGATTTCGCGTGCGGAGGTTTTCTTGGTTTAGAGACACCTAGGCAAAGAAGCAAGGATAGCACGTCCTATACGCCTTCTGGCGAGTCTAAACACGCGATGAAACACCAGTGGTCCCACGCTTCTCTTCGAAGAGCTTTTCCTCAGCTCACGGCTGCCTTATCATCTCCTCCCATACGCTCTTTCTTCTTCACACTTTCTGGTCTTGAAGCTGCACCTCGAGATGCCAGTCGTCTCCTCGTTGGGATCCATTTATCAATGTGCGCGCCGCGCTAACGGCCAGTCGTGCCTCTGGGGATTGCGTTCTCAGTCACGGAAAATTCGAATCAGAGCCACATCACTGCGCACGCATTACGTACTGCGCGCCTGATGATCGAGAGCACACCCTTGCACACGACGCTCACTTGATGTCCGCGTTCTCAGGCGGGAAACAGAAAGGAAGAAATTAAGAGCAAGACTGGCGACGGATACAGGCTCAATGTTGTACCCTGTCTAGGATGAGGAAAGACTGAACCAAGGCGTAACACAGGCCAAATCAATGAGACGTTCATTTGGTTGTATCCAACAAATGGGCATGCATGCAGCTGGGGGAAGGGAGAAGGCGAGGACGGATTGGTTTCATGGTTCCCCTTATGAACACATGCAGCGCGAATAGCAGCGCTAAAAAAATAATAGTAAGAGCTGGACCACGTGACCGGCTCTGGGATTCCAGGTGGTCAGACTAGCAATGCGTAGAGTATCGCCGGCTAGCCTGTTGGTGCTGAAGAAGGCGCGCGCTCCGGTCCACGGGAGATCTTGTGGCCGCCCGAGGTGCAGCGCCCGTCGCTTTGAGCGTGGGAGTTCTACGACGCGCGTTCTTGCTGCGTGGGTTTCCGCCTTCAACTTATTGCTTAGGAGGAGGGTTAACTGAGCTAATTCATTTTAGTTCATGTTGCTGTTGCCTCCAGTGTATTAACAATTCAGTGCGGGTTGAAGACGAAGAAAGCGAAGCGGGCGCTGAACTTTCGACTTCAAATGTTTTTGTTCATCAGCTAATGGCTTTCGGATCTCGCTGCGCCTTATATTGGGGTAAATTATTCGTAATTATTAACAGATTTGCATAATCGCCAATGTCGAGCCAAGGGAAACGCAGAGAAGGATTGATCGTAACTTACACGAGTTGTTAAGACTGTTTGAGCGCTTGGAAGAATAACGCATAATGCGCGATTATTCTCCGCTTACACTGGGTTGAGTGCGAGAGAGAAGTCCTAGTGCAGGGTGTCCCCGTCGACGGGAGTAGACGACCGTGGCCGATATCGTATGCAGTGCCAAGGTGTCGAGTTCAGAGCGTCGCGAAATTACGTATTTCTATTCCAGCCTTATCGCTAATTCTCTTACTTCTCTTTGCAAACACTTAGCGGCTACGGGCTCTGCGGAGTCATCATGTGCGTCTGTTATAGAATATATGCGTTTCCCCGGATTTGAAGAAATAAAGCCGCATTGGTTCTGCAAGCCATAGACACCGCATTGCATATAGAGGATGTTACAGCGAACATTTTCAAATTCTTTTACAGATTGCCTGTGGCAGATAGCACAATTATAGTTTATGAGCCTGTCTACTCGAAGCTGCGGACACTATGTACCAAAAAAATTGATATGCGAAATTGGCTAATTAACAAGAATTCTCTAATCAACTTCCTAGCTAATCATCGTATCACCCATATTGCAATTTACAAATTATAGCATCGGGCTTCGCAAGGCGCATCCACTTGAAACGAATTCTCAGGGTGACACCAGTTTCGAGATATAAATTTCCGAACTTTGCGGAGAAATGGATTGGCGTTCCAGTTACTTGTGTGCTTCAGTGCATGAAACGACGTTCTGTTAACAAAATTAACAGGAACGCCAATGCATTTCTCCGCAAAGTTCGGGAATTGGTATATCGAAACTGGTGTCATCTTTACAATTCGTTCCAAGTGGATCCGTCTTGCGAACTCCACGGCTAGAATTTGTGAGAGAGAGAGAGAGCAAATGATAAATGAAAGGTAGGGAGGTTAACCAGGACTGAGCCCGGTTGGCTACCCTACACTGGGGAAAGGGAAACGGGGACGGAAAGATTAAAGAAAGAAGAGAAAGTCCACCGGGGATATCGTTCAGTCACTCAGTCCGGATCACAGACGCTGACTCAATCCTGTATCTTTCAAATATCGCAGCAGCGCTTTTGTGGCCTTTTGTAGCATGCGATATGCGAGGCCATGGTCCCAAGATCTTGTTCAAGGTGAACGGTTTTCTATCTAACTGGTTGAGAGCTGTGCAGAGTTCGTCTTTCATTTTCAAATGATGGGCAGTAGCACAGTAGATGGTCTATAGTTTCTTCGACACCGCAGGCATTGCACTCGGCGCTATCAGCCATTCCAGTTAAAAACGTATATGCATTCGTGAATGCGACGCCCAAGCGTAAGCGGCACAGCATTGTTTCCTCATTACGCGGAAGCCCTGGTAACAGCTGCAGTTGCATAGATGGATCGAGGGAGTGCAAGCGATGTTGAGTGAAATCAGGTGTGTGCCACTTCTCCAATGTCATACGGTGCGCTAGCTTGCCTAAGTGTTGGGCTTCCTTCAAGTGCCCATATTACAATATGGGTATTTGTAAATTGCAATAAGGGCCATAATGTAACTAGTTAAAAACATTAGTGATTTTTTATTAATTAGTCAATTTTACATCTCAATTTTTCGTGCAAGTATTGTCCTCCGCTTCGAGTAGACCAGCTCTTGAACTAGAATTGTGATGTCTGCCACAGGCAACATTTAAAGATTTTTGAATGTGTTCGCTGAAACACGCTGTTTACTATAAACGTGTACGGGAGAAGCACAAACATTCACGAATGGCGTACTTTTACGGACGCATTACGCATCATTAGCATAAACATTCCCAACGCGTAGGAGTGTACGTACTTAAGGATCGTTTGCTGAAGGACTTGTTTACACAGCACGCGTGATTTACGATGCATGCACTGGCTATTTGGGGCAGAGCGCTTGCCCCAGTAATTCACAGGCAGGCGTGTAATTACCGTTGCGTGGGCGCTTCACTGACCACTAACTCTATGTCCCTGACAGAGACGCAGCGCGGTCGCAGTATCGGTTCTCCAAGCAGAAGGTGAACGGCAGGCTGACCGTCGCGGACGCAAGGCTACCGCGCCAATGGCAGGTCGCTATAGGGATCGGGAATGCAAGACGACTGAACTCACCATTACGGGCGATTTCGCGCTAAAGACTTATTCACAGGCGGGTGAGCTAATGGGCGCCTTCGCCAAGTTCTGCCCCCCATTATAGTACAGAAGGCCACTTTTTCTTTTTTTTCTTTTTTGTTTTGTTTTCTGATCCGGCGAACGAATTGCTAGAAGTTAATCATGTTTCACAGGAGAACGCTTGTTTGTCTTTTCGTGCTCCGCCGCATGGTCTACCCGGTGTCCACTGTGGCAACATTTTTTTTTTTTTTAGTTCTTCAGCAGTATCGCGGTTTTCGGGAGTGTCGTACTTAAATGAGAGTTCGGTAAATTCAGTATTACATTGATAGCGTCCCACGCCTGAAAGTTTACACCAGGAGAAACCGCTTGGAGTTCCGCTACCTGTGCTTAAATGTCTAAGCATGGACGGACGTTTCAGCGTGTCGCCCCTTCGCTGGAAAAATGGACGCCACTACCGAGAGTCCTATGGGAAATCAAACCTCGCTACGCTGAAAACTTGCGCTCTTCATTGACGCTGTCAAACACAGAATCATCTATTAGGCTATATAGTTAACTCAAGTCTATCGCATTTATAAAATATACCTCTTTCTCTGTAATCACAAAGGAAGTACTTTTGGAGATTATGCTGAGTAACAGAAATCGATCAGATTGCTTTTTTTCTCGTAAGTTCTTGTTTTATATATATAGAATGGCAGTGGCAGGGCTGGGTGCAGGAAGAATACCTTGCCTCTGAACTTTTCGAACCCCGCACCTGGAGAACGCGCGGACTCCACGCAACGCTCGCTGTCTCTCTGACACCGAAAACGAAGTACCCGGTCGTGCGCTCGTTATATAGGTGTCGACAAGGCCAGATCGTGAGCAAGGCAGCTCGAATCAACAGCACGCTTGCACGTGCAGCGGCCAGAACCAGCTGATGCGTCTGCGACTATACGGAGGCGCCTTCACCCAGAGATCGATTACAGGTTGTGGCCCCCCGCTTTCACCAACAGGCTCGGAGATCGTGAGGACCATCGTTGCAAAACGCCGTGCCGTTTGTGCGCGTTTCGTTCTCGGCAGAGTGTATAAGTGCGTGCGTAGCTTGCACCGATGGCGCGGCGCTGGCGTTAATAGGACGGCTTTAACTGATCGCCCTGCTCGTTTTTCCCCCTGAGAAAGCCTTGTGGGCGATCGTCAGAATTGAGGCCCCTGCGGAAAAGCTCAACGTGTCCCGATCGCTCCAACCGCCTTGGGCACTCTAAAAAGTGAGTTGAGGGTGATGGATGGCGACCCGTTTCCCATAAGCGACCAGCGTTGTGCGAATCATGCCTCAGACTCTCGGCCCCATCTTTTCACCCGAGTGGTGTCCTCCTGCTCATCTTGCCTTCTTACTGCTTTTATCGACTGGCAATCATGGCGACGGTCAGGGCGGCGACAGCACCTCCCTCGGAGTATATAGGAGATTGCATGCCTTCACGACAACGGCGGGGCCTATATATGACGCGCGTTCTTCATTATTACAGCTCGCGAAAGCCCGGCTGCCCTTGTTATGGGCGTACCAATCGCCTTTGACTTTTCTTTTGAGGCCTTTGTTGCATGACTGCCCTAGGCAGTGCACAGGCGCACAGAGGCTCGCGTGCGCTAGCCCGGTTGGATGGTTTGTACGATCCCGTACATATACAGTTGCACGTCTGAACGTTGCAGTAGAGGCGTTGTACAGCGTGGCTTAACGACATGACTTCACAGCGAGGTCATTCGCAACTAGTTCACACATGTCTACCGTGACGCAAACGAAAAGGGGAAGAGAGAGAGAGAGAAGGAAAGAAAGAATACTCCAGCGAAAAATGACGAACTTGCGTTCTTTGCTCCGTTTCATCATACACATCGAACGGAACATTTGTATGAGCTGGAACACGGTTTATTTACGACCTCCTTGAGCGAGCCAACTTGAATGAAACGAGAGTTTAGCGCAATAGTACATCAAGGAGGAGTGGGACTCGCTTCTGCGTAGCCCCGCCCTAGAAAAGCAAATCCTGGCTGTCCGGCGTGCCCGCGACCGGGCCGGTGGGCTAGACCTGCCGGTCCCGACGTGGGACTAGCCAGGTGCGCGACGAGTTCGCGTCCTTGCCGGACCTTCAATAAAAGTTTCTTCACTCACTCACTCACTCACTCACTCACTCACTCACTCACTCACTCACTCACTCACTCACTCACTCACTCACTCACTCACTCACTCACTCACTCACTCACTCACTCACTCACTCACTCACTCACTCACTCAGGCACACGGCTACATTCTTTTGCCACACGCTTCACTTAGGATTGTTTTTCGTCCAACTTATTACCACCGTGTAGCCGCCGCATTTTTTCCTACAGCAGTTGATTATGGTAACAGCAAAGCTAGAAGCGTCTTCTGCAACATGTGGCCCTGCTCGGAAGGATCATCTTCGCACATTCTCTATCTTTTTTTCTTTTCGTTCGCCTCCTATGCTTCTATTTGAACTAACAAGCCAGAGGCAGAGCTCCTTCGGCCTACCTCCCCTCTTTTCTTTGATTAAAGCTTATGCTCTCCGGTTGGGAACGGCTGCGTTGTCATGGCGATGTGGAGACTTCGAAAGAACTACAGCGTGCGCTCACCTCCATTCCGTCTTTTTGTTCCGCCTTGTGCAATGACGCAAAAGGCGTGATATCGGATAGGATCGGTCGCACAAATTGAATCGTACGTCCTTGTTCGACGACGCATGGTATAGGCGAGGCAGTAGAGAAAGTAACACGCTGACAGTCAAGGAGCATGAGCGTTCGTTTTCGCAAGGCGAAGTATAGCAAATCTCCCTTTCTATTATAGAGGCCGTACACGCGGGCAGATGTAGCGCGCGTCTCCGATGCATATGGTGCGATGAGATGCGAGTGGATTGAAGCGGGTGCATGCCCTTGTGTTCAGATCTTGTAGCTTTTTTTCTATATAACTATACTCTGGTTTTCTGTGCTCAAGTGATTCATTCTATACAAAATTTTTCTTTCTTCCTCCCCCTTATTTTTTCTGTCAGAATTCACCTGGAGTTTATACGTATGCTGTATAGTATACAACAAAAAATGAGTGATATTGGTGAAATGATAACTGTCAGTTTTAATGAAGGCGCATGGAGGTTCAGACATAGTTGTGCCTCAGAGGATTGGAATTGGCTGGCCAGGAATTTATGGTTGACTTAATAATTGCGTTTGTCTCTTTATTTTCTATTTTGTTCTTTGGTCATATGGCCATACTGAGTGACATTTGCGACACAGCGTCAAACATTTCAGTTCCTCTGCAAGTATCAGCGATCGCAAACCTCGATGTCCTGCCTCACACGCTTTATTTTTCGTTTCACTTTTTTTATACCTCATTGCAGGGTAGCCGACCGGGATCAGTGCGCGGTCAACCTTCCTTTCAAAATGATTTTATCCGTCTCGCTCCCTCTAAGAGCAAGGTAACTGCATGAATGTAGAGGAAGCGTAAAAAAATTTACAGAGGATTAAAAATGTATTGGAGCGCAGATGATGAATGCTATCATTGCATTCTACCGGCATTAACATAATGGGGGCAGGCACTTGGTGTATACCGAATACGTTTCAGAAGCAGCTAAGCATTACGCAACGACGAACTGAACGAAAAACGATTGGTATAACGTTAAGAGACAGCAAGGCTGTGGTGTGTATGAGAAAGCGAACGGCGGTAGCCGATAATTTCGTGGAGATAAGCAGAAGAAATTAGCTGCTATAAGCTCTGCTGAGTCATCATGTACATATATATGTGAAGATGTGAGACGTTTCCCACGATATATATATATATATATATATATATATATATATATATATATATATATATATTTCCGCATTGCAGAACCAACGAATCTCCACTAAGTTATCGGCTACCGCCGCATGCCATGTGATGTGTTCCGCAAAGAACCAATGGCCTATCAGACTTATAGAATGGGGTGCCAAGGAAAGGGTAAAGGCAGTCGAGGGCGGATGAGAGCTATAGGTGGTGCGATTAAGTTGGGGAATTCGCGGACGTCACGTGAAGTCTGCTGACGAAACTCAGAGGTAATTCGAGATCACATGGGCAAGGTCTTCGTTCTGCAGTATATAGACATAAATTGGGCTAACAATGACGATGAAATGAACACGGTGGTTCGTTCAGCTTGTGTGGGGTATGACTACTCGAAGGAAGTGAATACGGGCCGCACACCCGCCGCGGTTGCTCAGTGGCTATGGTGTTGGGCTGCTGAGCACGAGGTCGCGGGATCGAATCCCGGCCACGGCGGCCGCATTTCGATGGGGGCGAAATGCGAAAACACCCGTGTACTTAGATTTAGGTGCACGTTAAAGAACCCCAGGTGGTCGAAATTTCCGGAGTCCTCCACTACGGCGTGCCTCATAATCAGAAAGTGGTTTTGGCACGTAAAACCCCATATATTATATATATATATTACGGGCCGCACGAGTACAGCTAGCTGACTTCCTGTGAGTGAGTGAAGAAACTTTATCGCAGGTCCGGCCAGGACGCGAACTGCAACCCCGCAGCAGTTGAACGCAGACACGACCTACCAACGTGAATGGCAAATGAAGGATGTCGGACAGGGAGTTAGCTAACTGTACTCGTTCCTCCCATTTCATCAAGGAGGAGCGAGCACAGCTAGCCAACGCCCTGCCCGACATCCTTAATTTTCCGTTCACGTTGGTACGTCATGTCTGCGTTCAACTGCTGCGGGGTTGCATATAAATTCTTGTGAATGACATAGTCAATACCCGAGTGAAATTCCCCCTCCAGACTGCAACACCTTTCCTTAGCCCTTGTTCTCAAGCAGCTAAGTGAAGCAGTTAACATGGAATAACCCTTACATGAAAGCGATGAGCCAAAGGCGACATGTGTCGCCTTGGAAAAGACAAGTCCACTTGTCGAAACGTTGGCTCCCGCTTTTACCTTGCTCTCGTTTTGCTCATCACCTTGAATATCCATCTCTCGCCTTCCCCGTGTTTTCCCTTACATGAAAACAGTATTGAGAGATAGTGCGAAAATAAGAACCAGCCGGAGGTGAGAATTATGAGCACTTCAAGAAATAGATGTCTCTGCCCGGAAAAAATATTAAATCTTCGTCTTGACTGTGTTTGCAAATTCTAAAGACGAGCCCGAACTTGTATACGCGTACATTTTTTTGTCTAAGACGTCAGTCAGAAGCAGCGGACCACTATTACCTGGGATTTCGTACAGTAAGGTTATCGTCACCTGTGGCAGTACATCGATGGAAATTACGGTGATAACCGTGTGTTTGACACACGCGCATCGATAGACCATCTGTGACCCAGTAACGGCACATGTTTGCTTGATTGCCCTGCAGGAGCTCGACAATCACGGCTACAATCGAGAGGACAGCCTCAATTTGACGAGAGTGCGTTGCGAATACAGGAGCACAAAGACGACATTCGTAATTCTCACTAATGACACATGATTGACAATGACTTCTGTGGAGTTAGAAACGTGTTGTAGAAGCAGCACACGCTCACGGTGATGTAGCGTCGCGGGCGAATGTGTACGCTGCGAACCTAACGACGTTGTACAAACACACCAGACAGTTTCAAAAGGAAAAGAAGCATAATCAATGTCATCGTTGTAGAAAAGCAAATTACGGATAAGCCATCTTTCTTATTTTACAGTTGTACGAGAAAAAAAAGGAAGCCACCTGGAGTCTATATATACCGAAAGCTCACAAACGCTACCGCGCACAAGAACACAGGGACTGCGGCTTCGTCAGTGCAGCGCGCTCTCAAAGTGCCGCGCTACCTCCATACCGTGCGCCCCACCTGGACCGCGAATGGGTCAGCGTGATTGCTAGAAATCATTGGTATTTGGCCGTGGCTGTCGATAGCTTGCCACACCGTGCCACTGAATAATAATGGCGCGTTCGCAGCACACATCGTGAATACGTTTTTTTTTGATGGCCTCGCACGAGAACAAGCCGGGTGTTGAAGCGACCGCGCACCCGCAATAGTTCGACCGAAGCGTGTCCACAGCGTTTCCGGTTCGTGCAGGCTACTTCACCGCACTGGATTGAATTTTGCTGCACTTGTTCTAGAAGCAGGAATGTTCGACAACGAGGATAAAGAACAAAAAAAGAGAGAAAGAAAGAAACAGTAAAATCAAAATGCGCTTGGAGCTCCTTGGCCGCAAGAGGCGATGGTGAGTAAAGCGCTTGAGACGCACGGACGCTTGGCGCGGTTTGATGCGGAAAACTGAGAATGTATGCGCGAATTTGGAATGCGCGCGAGGTCTTAAAGAAGAGCCACTGCAACGAAATTTCACTTTGGCTGGGTTGTTTATACATTATTAGCATATGTTGTTGAATCAATGCTGGAAAAGCTGCGGCGCCGTTGTTTGTGTAACGTTTTCCAAATGACAGGATGTATATAGCAAAAGCTTAGTAGATGACGCGTGCACCTGGCGGATGTGACGCGAATCCCAGCGCGTCACTTCCGAAATTTCAGGCGCGCCGCGAGCGCCCTTTTATTTCGGAAGTCGTGCCTAGGAGCTACGCTGGTGCTCTACGTTCTAGCTTCTGCATCATTTCCGGCCAGCGGTAATGGCAGCTTTTCTGTCAGTTGCGCTGTCGAAAACTTATCCTTTTGCGAGCTTTTCGTGACCCATCCACTCGTACTTCAAACGTAAGATTTTTGTGGTCATCTTTACACTTCTGTCGTCAGACCTCAACAATAACGAAAGAAGCACGGCTTGAATGCATTATCTTAATGCATTGTTTAGCAAAGTGAGTTGCGCTTTTTCGATATTCCTGCGCAGGGATCTGCACATGACGTGCACGTGTCATTTTTCTCGCTCGGTGTTCTGAGCGTCGCACCTGCAGTTTTGCCTCTTGCATTTCCGCATTCTTTGAGCACGTTACCTTTCCAGAAATCGCTGCGTAATCACTTTTTTTTATTCTCTGTTTTATTCTACCAGATGACTAATAGCGCCGTAGGGACAGTGTGTCACTTATGACGCCATGTTGTGTCGGCCGAGCCGCATGTCATCAAATTTCGCAACCAAGTAGCAAATACGTGTTATAAAATTTCTTGTGATCCATCGATACAAATAATATGCCTGTTAGTTGTACTATAGTAGGCCTTGGAGAAAACAATGCAATTAAAATTCGAGATGGTGTTTGCTACACGGCTGGATAAACCTTATAAACGCAGCAAATCAAGTTAGAGCCAGTGCTGCGCCAGCCGTGCCCTCCTGTCGAGCTCTTCCAATCCGTTACTCCTGATGTGCTCAGTGGCTGCTGTTTGGTTGCTGTCCTCCTCGTAGCGACACAAGGCGATGCTCAAGCAAGCGTGCCGTGAGTTATTAGGCTTTTCTTCTTTGGAGATCTTTACATAAGGAAAGTTATGAGGCATGGAAACATACGAAGACGGGGTGAACGTACCGGCTACGTCCGCATCGGACGACCTCGTGGACGCCGCTTAATATTTCGGGGCTCGATGCAAACACCGTAGAAGCGATTGGCGGTGACGCCGAACTAGCTCTTAAGATTAGCATTAGATCGAAGCAAAGCGAAATTGATGACGACGATGTGGCACGCGGTAATAATTAGCATTTTGCAACGATCGGTAGCATCGCGACGGGTTGACGACTGCGCATTCGTATAGAGCGACCGCAAACAACGGTCAAGCGCTCAGAAGAAGGATGACCATGCGCGAGTGCGCGGTGGGGTGGGCCGGACGCTGACCGTAATCATGGCCTGCGATACCATGCGCACACCAGCATAGGCCTTCCTTTCTCTGTGAGTGCATCGTGAGCGCTTGCATTCGAATGCGATCAGTGTACCGTGGCAACCTGTGGGGCCCCTCCGAATAGGTGGCGCCATACGTGCTGCCGATATATCAAAGCGATCGCTTCTTTCAGCTCCTCGTCTGCGATGGGTACAAATAAGATCGATACGATGATTATGTCGACGAAGTTGCTACGCGGCTCAAAGGGCTTTTCGATGATCGTGTTCGGCGGCTCTCAGGCCTGGGCTCATCACGTAACCACTTCTGTCCGCCAGGAATGGAGCATCGCTGCGGACCCGAGCGGCCTGGATACGACAGGTCGAAAAAAAGAAAAGAAAAAAACGTCGGTGTGCCTCGGGCGCAGCGACGTACGCATATTTCTCGTGTAAAACAGGCGACTTCTCTGGACATTCTTGCCCAACACGTGCTCGCAGTATACTTGGAGATGTGTATGTGCGGAGGTTTGCGAAGTCAAGCCGCTTGTGCGGAGAATGCTAATCATATACGTAATTGCCCACGGTTAAATGATAATAATAATAACAAATGTCGCGCACGTGGCAGTAAGTTCCAGAGCTGTAGATTACCGAGCGATGAAGGAGTGACGCTAGCGCGAGACTGTTTCTGTTCGCCCGGCGATTATTTAATGTGCGGTAAAGTCCCATCCGATCCGCGAACCTTTTTTACCGTGTGAAAATTTATTCAGCCGTCAAGTGGCTCCTCAAGCGTCCCATAGACGAGGTGGTGTTGTTTGTGAATGATGTGCGTTGCCTGCTACTTTGCAAAGTGAAGCCTTCGTTTCTTTCTTTTTTTTTTTTTTTTTTGAAGGCGGTAAAACGAATCTTAGCTCCTACGGATCGCGCATTGAACGCCTACTTGCACAGTCAGCGAGGTGCGCAGAGATAGCTTAATTGTTTGAGCGCCATAACACAGCCGCACAAAGACACGTGGACAGAAGGAGCGCAAGTTACCGACTGAGTTTATTGGCGTCTTCGAGTCAAAGTTCATACATCGGTGCACTTTGTAGTGCGCTTGCGCACTACGAAGTTTAAAGGAAACAAAAAGAAGGCGGAAAAGCTCTAAGCGGAAGCATTCGAAAAGCATACAAACAATAACAAAGACACTTTCAAACAAGTATGCGAGAGCGTTCCTCGATGTAGCGTTCTCTTCTTTTCTTAGTTGTATTCGGGGGCGCACTTTCTCTTCAATGTACAGGAAGCTTAGCTCATCAGGCGTGTCAACGCAAAAGAAAATGCACGTTACTGCATTTTCGTTTCGTGTGCACCGTTTTGAAAGACCGGCAAGGAGAGTAGCCAGGATTCACAGTACTACCAGAATGAATGAATTAATGAATATATAAATTATGGGGTGAGATATGATGCAACCTGACGCTGCGTGAATTGATGAATTAAACGAGTAGTCGAAAACTTCCGCCCGCCAGGCGGTGCGCCAGCTGGACAATAATTTTCTGCGAGTAAAAACGCAACACCCCTCGACGCGATTTATCGCCGACGCATACCTGCGAGCGGCCAATTATTGATGAATATTTATTGGTCGGGGCTGTTCGCGGTGTGGCGTAACAGTTCGATAACTGACGTGAGGGTGCGCACGTAACCTGCTCCCAAGAGCCACCCAGCCTGGCATGACCAAGAGGCGATTATTACGTTCGAATAGTCATAGACGCGCCTATGCACGTTGCACTTTCTCGCTCACCCTGGCCGGCAAGTCCGGCGAGCGCTTTCACAGATGTTCCCACGCTTTCGCACCGCCGAGTCAACACGCCGTATGGTCTCTCTCCATTGGCGCACACATATTAAAACAAGTGTCGGCAACGCCACGTTACAATTCCTCTTTGCGATGCATAATAACGATCAACGTACACTTTCCCTTGCTTGAACGGCTGAACTCGAATCGTTAGCGCAGCGCAAGGCGCTAACTACTGTCAAGATACCGAGAGAGAGAGAGAGAGAGAGAGAGAGAGAGAGACGAAAGGCGAGGAAAGACAGGGAGGTTAGCCAGTGTAAGTACCGTCTGGCTACCCTGTGCAGGGGAAAGGGCTAAAGGGAATAAAAGCACAAAGAGGAGAGGAAAACTGAGCAAAATTCACACATTAACGCGATGCTACGCGCCACAAGATGTGTAAGCTTGACAGTGTGATTCCCGTCTGATCTCCTTATTCTCAGTCACGGGCCTTTTCATTGCAAGTGATGAGCCGGCTTGGTGTTGCATCCACTTTTCATTACAACGTCGGAGATACGAGAAATGCACCATCACATGATCGCGAAAGGACACGACGTCGTGTTTCAGTGGCTGCCTGGTCATTGCGGTATCTCCGGCAACGACCTCGCTGACGAAGCTGCTAGAAAAGCTCACGAGGGAGCAACCCTTGTTTCAATACCTTTATCGCGGACCGACGCAGCCCAACACTTAGGCAAGCTTGCGCACTCTTTGACATTGGAGAAGTGGCACGCACCTGAATTCACTCACCATCGCTTGCATTCCCTCGATCCCTCTATGCAACTGCGGCTGCTACCAGGTCTTCCGCGAAATGAGCAAACAGTGCTTTGCCGCTTACGTTTGGGCGTCGCATTCACAAATGCTTATGCATTTCTGATTGGAATGACTGATAGCGCCGAGTGCAATGCCTGCGGTGTCGAGGAAACCATAGAACACCTACTGTGCTACTGCCCATCGTATGAAAATGAAAGGCAAGACCTCTGCACAGCTCTCAATCAGCTAGATGGAAAGCCGTTCACCTTGAACAAGATCTTGGGATCATGGCCTCGCATATCACAGCTACAAAAGGCCACAAAAGCGCTGCTGCGATATTTGAAAGCGACCGGATTGAGTCAGCGTCTGTGACCCAGACTGAGTGACCGACTGATATCTCCAGTGGACTTTCTCTCTCTTTTTTTTAATCTTTCCGTCCCTCTTTCCCTTTCCCCAGTGTAGGGTAGCCAACCGGGATCAGTCCTGGTTAACCTCCCTACCTTTCATTCATCATTCTCTCTCTCTCTCTCTCTCTCTTTCATTACAACCAATTCCTGTACTATCGTGAGTAATATGAGCGGAAACACCCGATTGCGTTTTCAAACAACGTCTTTTTTATTTTAAATCTTTTCTTTTGTACATAAAGACGTGCTGTGAGGATTCAAGCGCGACACGTAAATATGCGGCAGTAGCCTTGTCGCTGAGCGCACGTCGTCGCAGCCTGTTGGCTGTGGCGTTGTGCTACGGAACACGATGTCGTGGGTCCGAATCCCGGGGACTGCATTCCAGTGGTGGCGGAATCCGGCCAGTGGATGCAGACGAGGACAATAGAAAAGGACAGAAGGCGGTATTCTGAGCATGATAAAATGAACGTAAACTCGTACATTTCTGTTTGTGTCCTATATATGCGTGCATTATGCAAAACGGAACCGGTAACTCGACTACTATTCGGGCGCGGTTGCTTCAAAAGTACCGTGTGGGAAAATGTAAACACGTGCGGCGGCAAATATTAAACGCAATGGTGGCGGCGGGGCCACTGCGTTAGAGATTCGTCGCAAAGATGAGGCGATATGGTTCCCCCCTCTTCTCTTTTTTTTTTCGCTCGCTCACAGACGGCCATTAACTACGAAGGTGATCGGCCGCACTGTTCTGAACGCTGAATGTGTCCGACGTTTTTCTCGTGACTGGTTGAGCTAGTACTCTGGAAGACCATGCGAGACACCGGAAATTAACTCTTGCGAGGCACCCGCACGGGAGCATGGCGTGAGAAACCCGCCCCGGGCTGTCAGCGCGATGGACCGGTGTGGGAATGTGAATGGCCCGGCTGCGAACTGACTGCGAACGGAAGCGTGTGTGTCGATCGCGGCCGTGGTCAACGCGAAAACACTTTATCAAGCGTCAAAGAAATCGATGGCTGAGGTCGATGGGTATGCTTATCGCCCGGAAACTTCATAAATATTGCAAATTTGCCCGTGGGACTCTCTGTTGACTTTATATTGACTGTTAATGAAAACTTGTGAGAAGTATTTTGTTGCTGAAACATTTTCAGATGACCTCACGCCATTCTTCTATAATCACTGAACAGTTTATTACGTGTCGAGAAACTGTTAGCATTTTCAGTTCAGTCCAAATTAATCAAATCAGTCGGGTATATAGCAGGCAAAACGATTGCCTATAGAACCAGCGGTCGTCTGAAATCAACCAAGGATAAATTTCCTGATGTGGTATCGTTTATATACATGAAATATTCTTTCGCTGTACCTATTTCTTTAAATTCGTTAAATTTAAATTTCTTAAAGTTTAAAGGCAAGGGGAAAAAAGATCTCCCTCGATATACGCGACTTCAGCATCGACGCGATTTCCAGCGGCCACGAGTCATACTGAGGGAACAGCTCTCATGACGGTGGAGTCATGTTGTGTTCCGTTCCGTCATGCACATGTAGGGAACCACAGTTCCGAAATCTTCTCCGTTCATTCTTTCTAAATCAATCCGGTATCAGCCAGCCGCGCCAGTCCATACAACTCAACCGTTTTCTTCTTCTGCTCGTCCTATATAGCTATCGCTTCATGAAAGAACATCGCAACTCAATCGAGTTTCCCCCTGTCACTCCGGGGCCAAACTTATCCAAACGCGTCAGTGGTTCACAAAAGATCCAATCTCGCGGCGCCACCACAGCGCCGATTCCCCAAATCTGCGTAGCCGTGGACTCATACACTGGGCCACGGCGACAGCGGGTGCTGATGGGACTAAACGAAACACACGTGAAAAAACAACAACAAGCACGTCCAGCAGCGAAATGCCCAAAAGACAGGCCGTGAAGTAGAAGTAGGAAACGTTCGCGAATGACAAGGCTTAGGCCGAGTGTATGGAAACGAAGTAAAAACAGAAAGCCGTTCTAGTTCTGATGATGGCGTGCCACACACTTATCCATCGAACCTGGCTTTGTGGTTGTCGATTTCACGCTTCCCAGGAGGGGGGGGGGGGGGGGGTACTGAGAAGGGAGATGGACTGAATGCTCGTAACACCCGTTCTATTTCTCTTCCCGTTGTCATCACCAGAGAAAACTGCCCACGGGAAAAGTTTGCGAGGGAAGAGGTATTAAAGCCAAAAGCTGAATCTCGCCTAAAAGTATAATATTGTTAATAGCGGTGCATTAGTGCGAAGTTCTTGAATGATGTTACCAATAAAAAAAACGAAAAGACGCAGGAAGCTGTGCAGACTGATTGCGAGGTTGCTTCGGACGACCTCAGTTTCGTGAAGGTGCCGAATAGGAAAATAGGCTAATAGTTCAAAACATGTATTTCGTTTATTGACGAACAAGTAGCCATGCTAAAGTTCCTTAAAAAAGTGTCAGCATGTAAAGATTACGTACATAAACTAGTCGGAAACAGGGAAAATGAAAAATTATTACAGATATGCATGCTAACCAGAAAGAGATTCGGTTTGCTACGTTGCACGGGGCAAAACGAATCTAAAGAGGAGGGAAATGGACGACAGTCGTTGACAGGGAGTGGTTTAAAATCGCAGTGATCTTGGATAAACGACAATTGCTAGGAATTGCGGTACGCTAATTCCACTACAGCGGGTAGGAAGCCGCTGTCGCTGTTAGCTGCTTGCAATATACCGAACCTGCAATAGCGTGCCAAGAAGTCTTCTCCTTCAGCGTCGTACCTTAAATAACTTTTTCATACGGCACGTTGGAACGGAATCGCGTCAAAAAAGGTCCATTGCTCATCAGTCGTCGTTACAGACGATTTCGTAGCAGGCTTGGCGTCCACTCTTTTATACCTCTTACTTTTCAAGATTCGAATCGCTCCTTTGACCATCATTGCAGGTCGATTTCATTGAGGATGCCCCTGTGAGAGGGATATAACATTAACAGTTAATTTCTTTGATGACATTTAGACATTTAGATGACATTTAGATTACATTTAGAGCTACCGTGACATTCATGGTAGCGTAGTAAAGCTCTAAGGAGCCGGCTTCGTGAGCAAGTCGGGTAAAGCAAATCTCTCGGCGCTTTGGCAACTCCACCGCGTTGGACGAAGTATATGATATAACATTTTTCTTTGTTTTCTGTTCTCTGTTTTTTTTTTTATGTCCGTTGCTCCTGCATGTGCTTTCGAAGTCTTTCCTCAAGTTTAAATGTCTGGCACATAGATGCTTTCCCATTGCGAGCAGATTGAGATGCAGAGAAGCTTAGGTATAGCTGAGGTAAATTCTAGTTGAGGAAACCCGAACAATCTGGGAGAGGAGGTAGTTAAAACTATCCACATTATATTGTTTCTTCAGCAAATGATATACGCATACTGCCTTCAGAAGTTGTGTACCTTAGTGGGCTTAATACTCTGGTGACTATCGTCACCGTATCCTATTTTAGGCAATATAACTGCAGTTCTTTTTCTATTTTTTTATTATCTGGCGAAGTCGCGCATTCTCGGTTGATGAAGCGTGAACTGTAAAGCAATTGGAAGACAATCGTTACAGCGTACGTGTGTCTGTATGTTTTAATGTTGGTCTGTGTCCCGTTAACTATACTTCCGTTCAATCAAGACTGTCCACTCAACCAGCCGGCCAATTTCTCCACATTATAACTGTCAAGATCTAGCTATCACATTTGGTCTGTCTAGCTTCAGAAAGCGTGGTCAGAGTGGACCTGCACTCAAACAGAGAGAGGGAAAAACACAAAAAGCGACTGCATTCTCTAATCGCACGCATACTTTTGTCCTAAATAAATCAAGCTCAACTCTCCTGCCATTGTTTTTCAATGTTTTTGCACTCACGTTGTCTAGCTGCGATTGTAGCCAGTAAATGCGTGCACCACCCTAGACATGCGCACGCGTCTTATGACGGAGAGACCAACTCAAACAACAGCGAGGAAGGGAGGGAGCCATGAAAGAAGGCCGATGCCGGAGTGAGAGAGAGGCCGGCGTGCCGAGCATGGCTAGAGCGTCGGAGCTGCGATCTGTTGCCATGCGTTCGTATGCACACGCCACCTTCCCGAAGCAACCTCGACGCCACTGCACGGGCAGGCAGGCCTGTTGCTAGGCCGGCAGTTTCGCCCCGCGATCGAGACGGGGCGCTGCGGCGGTTTCGGGGGTCACGCGGTGCGTAGGCCCCGCTGTGAGATCCTGCGCGATGGTGGCTCGAGCTTTTTTGGAAGAAAATTTAGACGTAGGCCGATGGGGTACGTACGTGGGCGTGACGTTCACGTGTATGCGCGGTTGTGCAGTTCTATGGGAGCTCGATTGACAGGCGTGACGTCTTAATGCGCCATCATTCATTCCTCGTGCTGGCTATCTGAACAACTGCAGTAGCGGACATCGAACAAGGAGGGGGGGGGGGGGGGGGGGGGCAAAACAAGTGAGAGGGACCTGAGCTCTGCGTATATCGACCATACCATTCGCGAGATTACCTCTCGTGGCAAATATGGTTGAAATCGCAACAACGGAAGAAGGATAATATGGAATAGAGAAAGATATGGACTTGCCGTGGAGTTTCTTAAGCATTCGGCTCGAATGAACGCGCACGCGCGCACACTACGGCCTTCCCGCGTTGCGCGCAGTGCGTCTGTGAAACGTTAAACCTAAGTATTATTATCATTGTCTTCGGCGCATTTGACTCGCTGAAAACAAGGACTGACCGGGGCAGGCGTTCGGGGGACGTGAATGACGCGTTGTTTTCAATCGCCGCCCAATTTCGCCTTTGGGCTAGACAAGCCTGCCACAAAGACCGACAGCCCACGACAGTCGCTTTTAATCAGAGCGGCCCTCTCCGGCTGAGCAGCGCAAAATGCGACAGGCTCACTGCTCCATTCATTTGTATATGCAGCTCTGGCAACACCGACTGCCGCATACTCCGATAGCAGTGCGCAAGGCGTGGTCCTGCGTGGGTCTTTCGACGCATTTGGCGTCGAAAGCGCACGCTTGTCTCTTAGTCCATCAACAATCCGTGTGCACGCGCGCTGCTCGTCTCAGGCACCCTCGGCGTACACCGACACCTAAATTCAGTGCAGTGTTACCTAATGCCGGCCCCGCATATAATGCCAGCGTGGGTGAATAAGACTTGGGGCGGTACCTTGTATACTGATACAGGAAGCGTGGTACGCGCTTTTGTTGCACATTTTTGCTGTTACTATCGTTCCATATCGGCGAGGAAAACTAACAGGGAGCGATAATAACAGGAGCTATCTGTTTCGACATATCCGCTGCGATGAATGCATAGAGACCAAGTAAGCTTCAATAATTCCCATTGCGTGCGTAGTTCACGTCTTGGCTGCCAACTGTAACCTCAGAGTTGTTAAAACGCAGCAAGCAACTAGAAACGTGTCGTCTTTGTGCACGAGAAGCCCATGTGTGACAGACACACTGCTGATTTTGATTGCATATCCAAACACTTCTTTAAAAATGAAACCACTTGAACTATATATGTACAGCATTGAAATTCATGATAAGTTTTCCTACTGTGTTCCCATAAAACTGCATTATTTGGACAATTACGGCAGCCTGTTATGGTAATAAGCTTGTGTACCAGCTTTCTTCCAAATTGTCATGCCAATTTTAGGGCACTTCCTGAAGTAGTGTGGTATATCCGTGCTTGCTTCAGGCAAGATTTAACTTTACTGACCTGTTACAGCTTATCTACTCATCTTTAGATCTCTTTTTTTATTTCTTGCAAATTTCAATGCCGCCAACTCTTTCTTTTTCATACAAGGTTGAAGACTCAATCACTGCACACTATGGCATTTCTGTGTGTGTACGGGTCGAGAAAAGTGGTGCGATGAATTATCGCACCACCCCCGTGCCAGTGAGTTGCCTTATCGCGCTTCTTCGCGTATTCTTGCGCTAAGGGAAGCCGTGCATACATATGCGAGCGATCTAAGCTTATCAGCGTACTTTGTATACCTACGTGCAGCTATTTCGGGATATGACCAGAAAGAAGCTGTGAACTTCATCGAAAACTAATTGTCCCCTACTAACCGTGCATAAATAATAATACTGCTTGCAGAGAAAGCGATGAAATGCGCGTTCGCGATTTAAGCAGAGCTCAGTTTGTCACTACCATGTTATTGCAGCCGTAGTGCTGAGACACTTTCTCAGACCTGCGATTCTCAGAGTTCCCCCCAGTACTGCACTCATCTAAACACGCCTGCTGCGCCGGCAAAGCAGAGAGTGAGTCCCAGTAGCCAGAGTGCCGCGTCCTCTCGCTGTCGCCGATCCGTTTGATTGATTGCCTTCCAATCGATCGCTGCGCATTCATGATTAGGCTCCTCGCTTTCATCGCGCCGCGGCTATGTCTCCCTCAGTACATGTACGCTCTGTCGCTGGGCGGCCGTCGTGAAAAATAGAGTTCCTTTCCGTTTCCTGCTTTCTTCTCTTATACTCTTCTACGTGCACTGTTGCACGTAGGAGAGCATGCCCGTGTAAGGACGTTTACACTGAAACTGGAATTTTTTAACTCTACAAGGCTAAGGGTATATGTCGGTATATATATATATATATATATATATATATATATATATATATATATATATATATATATATATATATATATATATATATATATATATATATATATATATATGTGGGTGTTATTCCTCGGAATTTGCAGAATGACAGCCCACAAACAAATGAAAATGCCATGAAACAAAACACCGTCAGCGCATGCATATTATGGCAAGTATTCCCTGGCTTAAATATTAAAAGTGCGAAGCAATAACAGAAACCTGAAAATGTTTTTTCCTTTTCTTTTTTTTTTTTCTCTTTTGACGCGGCTGTGAACAACATCCGGGATCACCCCACGCAAGAGGCCGCGTTTCTACCAGAAAGCTCGCCTTCGTGCATAGCATTCGCCGCCAGCGTTTCCTGGTAAACATTACGGTTACATGCGCTGCAGTTGCCGGGAAGCGTGAGAAGCAGTCAGGGATCTTTGTTCCACTCTCAAAGGCCAAGCTTATGCGTCCTCCAAGTTTGTTGTTGTTGTAAAGCTTCTTTAGCAACCACTGCGGAATAACTTTCTTTCAGTTTATGTGAAATGAAATGGCGTGCGTGTAAAAGAATGGAAGGCCTTGCATTTGACGATTACAAACGACAAGTTTGACTAGACTCCACGATGACTTCTAGTTGCATGGGTAGTCGTTTCTGCCTATATAGCCTATCTGTACCTGAATAGACTAATCTATACCTCGCTGCGTCTTCGTTCTTCACAAAATGCGTTCGCAACGTATTTCCTCCTGGAATACTTGCTATCATGGTTCTTACGAAGCGATGATACAATGAATTTGACGTCAAAGGGGAACAGGAAAATGCGTCAGTGGCATAGCGAATGTCGAGCTATCTAAAGCCGCCACAAGACGGCGCTACCAACCTTTCAGTAGAGGAAGGCTGATACGCTACCACCTGCGAACGCCAGGGCAGCTTTCGTCAGAGTGGACGTGAATTGGTTAACACAGCGTTTATATGGGAAAATAGCCATCTTTGCTGTAGGAGAGAGGGCGGGAAAGGTGTGAGAACAGCTTTATTCACCAGTATCGGGCAACGCCGCTGAGGGCGCGTACAACTACAAAAATAACGTAACATCAAGACGTATGTCTAACTCGTTGCTCAGTCTCTTTTTCACTGGAAGAATAAAGCTTTGCAACGGGACGTTGCATTGGCGCCGTCTGCTGTAGTCTTTGGTCCGTCATTGTTGCAATACAGAACGTGAAGGCACACGTTCCTACATTTTGTAGTGTAGATCGAAGCGGCTTCTAAACATTTAATGTAAAAACGTGTTCGAAAACCGTAAACGCTTTCGCGGCAGAGATATTAGTGCGCGCTTCGAATTAAGCGGTGATTCACTTGTAAATTTCTCAGCGTGGGTTACGTCAGTCTGCCAGTCATCACAATTTTCCGTTTACTGCACTCTCATTTTTTTTTCTTCTGCTGTCCTGATTCTCTGCAAATATACGCTCGAATTTAGACCGTTGTCACGGTGTTCAGGTCTGGATACGTCGTATGTCAAAGAACGAGCACTGGCACTTTCCGTGTCAAGTGTCTTGCAAAGTATAATGAACGCTATAACGAAGACAGAGCACCGTTCGCTTTCACGGCAGGGCAGGCGGTTTGTGTAGGTAGTTTGTGCAGGTGACACAACGGTGTGTTTCCCTCAGGCTAGGCACATTATGAAGTGGACCGTGACTGACTGATTGCGAGCGGATTCTAGGCGTATAAGGGCTTACAGTGAGACAAAGTAGTTTGGTTTCGTCACGGTCTTGTCTGCCACACCTGCACCGAATCGACGCGTGGTTGCCCATTCCGCCCTCATTGCAGTTAGGGCGAGTCGATAGGCATAGTCTGAAATGGACCAGCGCGTTAGGAGTCGGGTTTTCTAGGTTTGCTCAGTGGACAGGGACAGGCGGACGATTCTCTATTGCGGCACAACACGTGACCCACTCCTGTCTATATAGGCGATTCGAGGAATGACTGCCGAATGAGTGATGCAGGTAGAAATGCTATACTGTCAGTTACAGTAGGGAATGTATAGGTAAGGATGCAAACAACAGTTTCTGCCACACCAGAATATTAATTGATTGATGCAGCTGCATATTCAGCGGCGATCACGCATCGGTGTGGTTGTCAACTCAAGTTTTCTCGCTCTTCATTTTCAGCTATTGAAGCGTGCTTACAATCGGACTCACAATCAGACTCATAACCGAGGTCCGGTGTGCCACGGTTATGATCATTGATCATATATGAACTGTAAGCATCCCCAAGCTCGGGCTACTAGAGGTAATAAGCCGCTCCAAATAAAGTGAAAGAATGACGTGCTCCCTTTACTGAGAAGCAACACCTGCATTGTATGAGCTCGCGACACATCGTTCGCACACGACGCATTTGCGTGTACAGCACGCGGTCACTTGTGGCTCCTTCTTTGTCGGAAAAAAACTGTGCACTCCATTTATTGGCGCACCCGCTCACTCGTTGTGCGCGGCGCGCAGATAACTGACAAAGCCTGGTTGTCGGAAGATCAACGAACCAGCAGTGACGGCGGCAAGCTTGCTGAGCCGTGAACCGTAGTTTCCGTCTACACGATCGACGGCAACGTGTAGTCGTTGCCGGCCGAAACTCGCATACCTGGCGCACCCACGGCCGCGCATATGGAACTGTGCCGTTGTGCCATCTAATGAAGCGCAACGGTTTGTATACAAGCGTTGAGTGCAGTAACTAGCGCTTCGCTGATGTTGAGTACAAGCAAGCCACTAATCGCGCGTTCCGTGTGTTGCGGTAGCAGTTCACTAGCCCATAGAAATGTAATAGCAGATCCGAAATGATCTTATTAGCGTCGTTGCAATAACTGTGCGTCATTTGGCCAGATGCATTACCTGCGTCGTGCTTTCGCATCTCGACAGCCCGATTATTTGATCGTATCCTTTTGATCCGTGTTGCTTGTTCAGTTTTGCGTGTACTTCAAGTTTGCTCAGACAGGGTTGCTGATTAAACTGCTTGGTTCTGCATGGGACATATCTGGAACGATGCGATCAATCACAGCACAGTTACAGATCTATTGCCGAATTGTTTGCGGCACTGTCATTTTATATGTGCATTCATCGTGTGCGACTTTTCACCAAACTTCCTTTTTCCAGCCTCTTGACGAGAACAGAAACAACCGGTATATTACTTCGCTGTGTTAATCAAAGATGCGAAAATGTGGAAATGTGCAGGCGACAGAAAAAGAAGCAAGCAAACAAAAAGTGAATTCGTGAAAGTGCAGTAAGGAGCACTACAGCGTTTGGCACGATGCGTATGGCCTCTGAATAATTCGCCTGTTATTGTGCGTCACAGCCTAGTAAAACGCGTGGTATAATGGTTATAAACAGGGATAAGGTTCTTGAGAAAGGCTGGCCTTGCTGAGGCACCTTATCCCTGTTTATAACCTTTATACCACGTCTGCTACTCCATCTGTTAGCCCCCCTTTTTGATTTTGGATCAGCCTATAGTAAAGCGAGCAGTTTGTGCTCTTGCGCGTCTAGTCCATCCAGACACTTTTCAGAACGAATACAGGGGTGCCCTATATAAGACGTGTTTTTAACTATTCTGTATATATACTTGCAAACTGATTTAGGTTAGCAACTCATTTTCAGAGCGTCAGACAGCTACAAAGCGTTCGGCGTGTTTTCGCGAGACAAAGATGTAATGCGTGCGTACAGCGCGAAGCTGTTCTCAGCATGCAGTAAGGGTGGTTAAATTTTCTATCTTTATTTTCTCGTCGCAGCTTGAGGCGCCACATCGTCAGTGTTTTTTTTTTCTTTTTTTTCGCGAAGCTGTCAACCCAGTTCTACAGCTTTGCACGTCTGAATGACAAAACGCTTGGGCGTTTCTAGGACACCCCCGAAGTACTCTACAGCAGAACGCATAGCGCAAAACAAAGCGTGACTCAACTCGACCTATAGTCTGAAGCGAGGCATGACTGAATAATAGCGAAGCCGCGGATGGACCTCGCAGTAGACGCGGACCACGAATCCATCGTGCAGCCTAAACTTGCCCAACCTAACCGTTACTATAAGCAGCGCGAAGTATGGACGCGTGCACACCGTCGCGTTCGCCTTGTTCATTTCGCACCCGTCGTCCTGCGTTGCGTAGAGAGACGGGTTCGTTGCGGAGTAGCGTCGGCGCACATCAATCTTGCCCTTACGTCGGGCGTGGGAAAAGAATCATCGCGCCGCACGCAATGTCGTGTGCCGCCGCCAGAGTTTACTAGCGACCTGCTAACGCTCCCCTTCTCGCCCCGAAGCCCCACGTGCCCCTTTCCCGTTCAACACACTCGTCTAAACTTTTATTTACGTGATGAGGGCGGCACCATCGGTGATTACAGGCGCGCCTGCACGAAAATCTGGACGAATGCAGCGCGTACACGTTTCTCTCTGCGCGCATTGTGCGTGCAATTATGCAAATGGCGAGTCTTGGTTCGGCTTCGCTAATGACGGCACCGTTCTGACGGAGAGGCATTATTTATTCGGTGCGCGGTGGACCGTGAAGCGAGCAGAGAACGCCTTGCCCGTTGCCATCGGGATGGCAACTCTAGCGTCGCGTTAGCGCGGGTCCGCCTCGGTATCAGCCTGTGTGGGCGAGTCAGCCAGAAATGCGTAAATGTCACCCGCTCCCACCCACGTCCTACGCATTCAGATGGTGATTTGGCCATACTGCATGGGCTTGCGGCGACTAATCCTACCGAGAGCTTCTTTGGTGAGCCCCAATGCGCGACAACCTATAAGGCAAGAGGGGGGGGGGGGGGGGGGGGAGCGTTTATTTTGCACACACTGCGAACTTGCAGGATAGCGGGATAGGAACCAAAATGCGACTAGATATAGTTTGACCGATGAGCTTATTATTAGTTAATGCTGGTCTAGAAGCATAGCACACACAGGAATATGAACAAACAAGCCTTCTTATGTTGTCTTTTCATGTTTTTTACGGTCCCTTTTCATGCATGGGATATTCGTCTAAACCATCGCGACGAGACAAGTTGAGCAAAATGTCTGTACCGTGCATCTACAATGGTCTGCAAAATCGAAATATCTAAACTGAAAAACTAAGCAGAGCTAACGAAAATGTTAGTACAGGCAAAGTACACAAGTCCGTGAGCAGAATTGTATGGGAGTAACTGACGGCTTCCGCGGCAACAGTGGAAAATTACAAGTGCGCTCAGTGGTAGAACAAAAACGAACGGATAAGTAAAGGAGACGTGCTTGTCTCGCCGTGGTTATTAACGCGACAGCGTTAAGGGCCCCCTGTCGCAAAAATCCGATGTCGGCATCCGACGTCGCTTGGCGAAAAAATCATTCCGTACCACAACCACGCAGGCCCTCCGCGTGCCGCAGATGCGTTACTGAACTAATTGGACTCCTCAAAGTAAAATACGTCAGAAAAATCGCAAAGTACGACCTGAGCGCAACCTGCAGACATGATAGCGTCGGGGTTTGATATTAATATACTAGAAAACAGAATTCCGTTACGCAGAAACTCAAACACCAACCCTTTTTCCGAGCGGCGCGGCCCGCTTGATTCCTTGCAATAAGATCATCGCGCTCGCCTCCGCGCAACCACAAGAAAGCTGCGGTTGCCAGGAAGCATGGCAAGCAGCAAGGGATCTTTGATATCTCTCATGTTCCGCTCTTAAAGGCGAAACTTAAGCGTCCTCCAAATTTCTAAAGCTGCGTATAAGACGAAATCTGTTCGGCTTTTGGAGTAATTCCAGTGGTGGGAAGGTTAACTAATATACTATACATGTATCTATGCAAAGCATACACGCATATGTACTGCATCCGTACTTACATGCAGGCGTGCATGCATGTCAAAAAAAGTCAACACTGTTAGGACGCTCAAAGTAGACATAAATAAAGCATTCAACATACTGAGTAGAGAGACGCCTTGGAATAGTACGAGTCAAGTTCATTCAAAAACAAAAACTCATAAATATACTTTTTTTACAAATATTTAATGCTTGTGAATAATTAGCATGTGTTTCGTGTTATTCATGCACAGGTAACATGACTTTCATATGGGCATCGCGTGATTTTCATACAAACAACACGGCAAGCATACTAAACTGCAATAATGAATATGGTGGAACTCGTCTGTTTATGTTTATTTAAAAAATGAACCTCCTCGCTTGGGCAACGACAGGTTTAATATGTTGAGAACGCTTCAACAAAAGCAACGTTTGCGGTTCCAAAATTAGCACTCCGAAGCAAGTCTCGCCAGGTATGGCAGGCTTGCGATACTCGAGATGGAAAATGTATTTTCGGGCTAGCGAAGAGTGACAGCGGCCATTTTAGGCAGTAACTTGACTCTGAGCGGACACCTTCACGAAACAAAAATTTCACATTGGTATCACAAGCCTTCGGTGAGCTATAGAGTTCCTCAACGTTCTTCATAACAGGGGTTCAAGATGGCGCCGTTTGACTGGAAGCCTTGACCGGTTAGTTTCGTGAGCTTGAGCTGTATTCTTTAAGACAGAAAACTAAAAGACATAAAGCCTCAGAACTTCGAGAAAGTTTCAGGCTAATGGTCGACACAGACGTAAACACTTGTTTCTGTCGGTGCCGGTAAAATGTACAGTTCCAGCCAGAATTACGAGCTTTCGTGTTTGTTTTACGTTGTTCAACCTCCTTCGAAAACCTGGCCCCGTTTCTCTGTCTCTTTGCCGCTGCTCATTTTAAGCTATCCCTCTTCTAAGAGGCCTCCAGTGCCACCTTCTCTCGGTACCCAACTTCAAAGCTGGCCCGCCGACGCCAACGGCGCTTCGACGTACAGTATCTAGCCGTCAGCTTTGTGAAGAGCTCGAATCCCAACTCTATATCCAAAAAGCTCGCGGAGTCCGCCTAGCCGCCGAAGCCCAGTTTAGACGCGTGTGGTGGAACTTGAACCCCGGCAGGCCAAGGTTGTCTTAGGTAGACGAAGCAGTATTTCAAGGTCCTGTTTTGAACGTGAGTAAAGGGAGGATTGTGTTCAGTTTCCCTCATGTTGGCTGCCTGGAAAACACTAGGTTGAAAAGTTGGTGTTGTTGCAATGTTCTTTATTGATTTGCTTACGACAACCGCCTTTGATTTCTGGGTCGCCTTTCGCCTTTGAATCAAGCATGTGCGCCCTGTCATTGTTCTGTATGTGAGCCGAAGTTGAGCGTAACTTTTAAGAAAGCTTGCATTCGGCGTGTTATATCAGATGGACTAGCGACACAAAGGCATGAATTAACTTAGGACAACGGAACAGAAATTATTAAGACCTACTCCTAAATAATGAAGCAAAAGTTCTGCATCAACTCATCTCTGATATTTTGGTACTATAAGTACAAGGTTTCTGGCAACAGGTTTTCATCAGTTCGAACACAAAACCCACAAGGTAATAGGCATTAGCTATCCATGGCACCTAGGTACTACTGGGAATGCGGGAAAGATTGCGTTGAAGGAGGCACTATTGAAGCTTCTTCAACCGAAACTGTTCGTTTCTAAGTGATTGTGACAGACAAAGGCTTTTTACTGAACAGGGGACGGAGAAGTACGTAAAAGAAAAAGAAAAGCTAGGCGTAACCTTGTTGGGTATTAAGAAAACGCAGTCAACTTTCTGAAGCGTTCGTTTTCGCCGACAAGCTCGATCATGATTGCTTATCGAAACTGGTTTCGAAAACGTCACTTCGTGACAACCACATGACTTCAAGGCTATAGTGGCTCCAGCGTAAGAAGCGCAGGGCATGCGTTTCAAGTGCGAATCAGATGACATCGAGGCAGATGGGGGACGTCAAGGACAACACAGAAACGCAGCTGCGAAATGTATCTTCCATCACACCACCGTCGGTGGCAGCGTCCGAGTTGGAGGGTGTACGTATACGTCATCGAGCTCCCTCGCAATGCGTCAAAGGCGCACGCTTTCACCGCAGTCTTTACGTCAGGAAGGAAAGCGAATCCGTGCAGATTCCTTCTTCGCACCTTCGCCCGCGTATTGTTTCTCCGCCGGAAAGAGGGCAGCTGCAGGGTTTCATGCTGAATGGAAGATCGGGGCTCTGACCCAGGATGAGCGGGGTCAGCGAAAGGACGAACAACCGTGTCCGGTCAGCGCCTCTTGCGTGGATAACAGAATATGTCGTGGCTACTCTATTCGGTGATGTCACACAGCTCGAACCAAGGGATTGGTTGCTAAGCATGGTGTGACGATAGTGTGGGAGCAGTAATGCTACACCTAACTGTCAGGTACACTTGGTTTAGTGTTCGCCTTGTTTAATATTTTTTTCTCTGTTTTCTACAACTGAACATTTTTTTCACTTTTCAGTGCCAGATTGAGGGATATTTGTTCGCTTCACAGTTTCTCGCACAATTTTTTGAAAGCTTAATATAAAGAATTAATTTCTTTCTTTCTAAGTTGTGCGGCAATGTAAATTTTTGTTGCAATGTAATGCGGTGATATTGTGCGGTAATGTGCGGTAGTGTAAATGTTGCGTGGTAATGTCAAATTTTTTAATGCGCTCCGCGATCGTGCGCAAGCCCTCTAAAGAAGCACATTGCGTTGCTGCGGTTCGCGGTTTAATGTATGATTGGTCCATTATGCGCAGAGCACGTGCCCAAAAACGCGAGGAAATTGCCATACTAAATTGTTATGTAGCGCAGCTCATTACAATGGAATTTAAAGAGATTGTCACCGCGGAGCAGCCTCCTACTTCACTTGTGGCCAATGCGCTCAAATGAAAACGGTATTGCGAGCTACTACCTATAGTTTCGGTGGATCGCGGCACACCAACGCACTATTGGGAGGAACCGGGCCATACATTCAATCGTAGGGCAATGATTTGTCATGAAAGAGACACAAGTATAGGCGAAATTTCTCTCCTTTCCTTCTTTTTCCTTTCTTTCCCCAAAATTTCTCTCATTTCTTTCTTTTTAATTTTTTTATTTTTAAGAATTAAGAATACATGAGTGCCCAACCAGTGGGCAACCAACCGGTGAGCACCCTGACTGTTTATGAAGCGTTACAACGCATGCACTCTTCTCTCATCAGACCGCTGTGGCAAGAGAAGAGGCACATACACCTTTTCTTTGATGAAGCCATGGTGTCTTTGTTTACACGCTGTCCGACAATGCGGCAGTCTGTAAACGAAGTTTTAAATGGTGGAGGCTGTATGGTAATGGCGGAGCTTACAGTTCTCCGTGAAAGGGCGGCAGCTCGTTGATTACCGCATAGACTAGGTAATTTCTTTCCATATATTTTTTTGCATACAGATACATATGCAGGTGCTTGTGGGCATGCGGACCTATGTTATGACGGACTTAGAGGAAGAAGCGGTGCCTTATTCTGTATGACGAAAGTATTTGGTTATGGAGCATGGGTGTACACCGGGAACCACTCTCCCGCGGGTCATTAGATTGCCCTAAAACTGTGGGATTGCCTTAAAGAAAAGGTATGTTGCATAGCCGTCAATATAACTGTTGATATGTCATCCAAAACTCCAAGCGCTGCAGGACCTAGTTCTTAAGGACATTGGTTTGGCGTAGCAACAGTAGCTGAAGTATGCAGGCGCTTAATCCATGTGACATGGCTCCTGGAGGCCTCGAAGTTTTAGCCAAAACGTACAGTTTGTCTGAGCGCATACATAGTTAATGCACTGTAACTATACTGTATATAATGAAGCTGCAGCGCCGGATGTCATTATCTTGATCTTGTCCTTCAATGTCCTTCAATGCAAGAACATAATATAACAAGTCATGTTACTGGAGGTAGGACGCAACCATTGACACACATAAGAAGGCTTGTGTTGTCCTTGTTGGTCTCACTGGTCTTGTCTCTGCGTTTGTAGTGCAACCCTTGTAGTGCAAACACATGCACATGCTAGCATGAACGGATAATTAGCAAGGCTTAAAAAAATGCAAGCGTCTGTCGGGAGAATTGTATGTAACATGTGAATGGTGTGCGAGTGTGGACATGTCGATGTGCTTTTTCATGTCAGTGACTTGACGCATTCTCATAGATCCAACAAAAAAGCTCGCACACAGCGATTGAAGCATTGTTACGTTAGAAAACAATAATGCCAGGTTTATCGTACGCTGGTGCGCTCCATGTACTTTGAATCCAAGCGTCCTCCTCAGTTCGGTGGTCTTGGACATTAGTAAGCAGTGCTTATATACGAATAAATGTTTCTGCACATTATTTGTGCATAACTAGCTGACACTTCTGTCTCGAATATTAATCAAAGGCACTATTCTCAAAATGTAATTCAGAAAGCCGGTGCATGGACACAGTGATTAGCAAAATATCGTATAAGGAAGCAGTAACCCTAGGTCAATAGTAAGTACACTGGTAAAGGGCTAGATTGATGGCAGCGGGTGACGAAATGTCAACTCTGCTGAAGCGGTCGTGACAGCTCCCTTGGTCGCCAGCGCACTTCGGTGTGGGAGGGGAGCACCATTTGAGTGACCTTCGAGATGTTCGGCTTGGAGCCATCAGCGCCATGTAGGAGGTGTGTTGAGGCTGAGTGTCGTGGCTCTTTAGTGTTGAGGCTTACTGCCCGAAGAAAGAAATAAAATCTTGTACAAACAACCCACAAGTTCCCTGTGCACCAAATACACTGAGATTACCTAATGTAAAGCACAGGTTAAAGTCAGCTGTTTCTATCCACACACACAAAGCAAAGCAAAAAAAAAAAAAAAAACAATTTTGCAATGACGCATCGCTCAAGGCACCGGCGTTGTTCTTGCAACGCTTGTAGTGCAACCACATACACATGCTAGCAAGAACGGATAATTAGCAAGGCTTCAAAAAATACAAGCGTCTGTCGGGAGAATTACTTGTATGTAACATGTGAATGGTGTGCGGGTGTGGGCATGTCGATGTGCTTTTTCATGTGAAGCCGTCGGGGTGACAGTTAATTGTAATTGCATATTTATCATACACTCTCAATAAGTTCCCGAGAAATGCTATGTACAGCGGGAAAGAAAAAGGTTGTTCGGTGTGGTTAATGCATTAAGATAATATAGAACTTTACCTTCAAGGGCAATGCTTTTAAACAGCTCACCGACGACCGAGACTCGACATACCTGCTCGGCATTATCAAACTGAAACGAAGGATTCCACAATTGGTGAGCCAAATCGAGAAGTACGCTTTCGACGCTTCCGTCATGCTGGAAACATGCTCCCAGACACGGACGCTTTGTTCAGATCGGTGGCGGTCAAGACAGTGAAGAAACAGTAAGCTACTTTGAAAATCATATATCCTACGATGCACGCGGGAATGAGACTACGTTCAAAGACGTAGTAAACATGATTCGTATTATCAGAGGGGTTGAGAAAATCGCAGGTGGTCGAGAAGCGCTTCGGCCCAGGATAGTGGAGCCCTCCCTCTGAAGGAGGAAGACGACGACCACGTCTCGAGAGCTGAGGATGAGAACAAAACAAAGATTAATGCAAGTGTGGAGTAAAAGGAAGATTGCTTAATATTTTTCGTCAGAAGAAAATAAGACGGAAATACTGCTACCGCGTGTCATTAGGCTTTAGCGACGATACGGCGCTTACAAAGTAATTTCGCTGTCGCGGAAAGCATAGGAAAAATTATCGTGGGCTAAAGTGAACATTATATCGCTAATTTGAAAGGATTGCCCAAAGGACTTATAGGTTATAGCCACAACGCATGCAAATAACCCGACACCAGTAGTTGAAGATAAGCCGAAACGGCAAGTAAGCGTTAAATCTCTCAAGCGAGAAATCTATCGACGGCAGAACGAGTCTAACAGGTCACGGAAAGTTTTCCAGCAGAACTTGTTATTGGGCGAGTTGGTAGCTGCTTCCGTTTCTCTGTGTTTCATGACGTCCATGATTTCGCAACCAATCGACTATCGGAAAAAAAAATTCCGCATTACATGTCATTCTTTGTGTCGGGCTAGCGTAAATCAAAGTATTGCTGTCGGCTGTTTCCCCGAGCAGCAAGGGCACCTGAGAAGTCAGGCACTAAATCTTCCCTCGCGTATGAAGCCAGGCTTTGTCCTTTCACTTCGCAGAGTAGCGCGCCTGCATGAAGCGCGCTGGTTGTAAGCACGACGCGGCGTACAGCTTATCTGAGTATTTCGAGGCACCATGGGGTCCTCAAGGCCAGGAAACCCCCGCGATCGCTCGACAAACCGGGCAAAACCTGTTTGCCACGAGCCCACGAAGTCGACAGAGTTGCGAGAATGGCGAACCCTGCTCCCCCCCCCCCTCCCCCACCTCCTCTCTGTCTTCGCTGTCGACAATGAGAGCGACACTATTGCGGGCCTGGTATGGAAGAGCATTTGCGTTTTATTGCGCGTGAGCCATGAACTTAGTTGCGAAGAACATTTTCTCTTTATTTTCGTCTTCTTTTCTTCTTTTGTTTCTTTTTTATTGTTTTGCAAATGCACCACGAACATACCGTATATTTACACTTGATAAGCCCTTCCTCGTGTATGGATCACACCCGCAGCCGCTTTGGGACTTAGATTCTGGAAAAGGGAACGCGATTGCCGGGGCTGCAGCATGGTTACCAAACCAGGCTAAATTACACTTGAAGTAGTAAAGGCAAGGCGCAGAAGACCAGGACTCAGGAAGAAGAACACAAACGACAGGACCGGCGCCTTCTTCCTGAGTCCTGGTCTTCTGCGCCTTGCCTTTACTACTTCAAGCATGAACCAACTAGCCCAAGCAAGAGTTTTACTTAAATTACACTGTTAAAAAAGTTTACGCCCGTTGGGGCTGATTTTTTTCTACAACAATAATCGTCATCTGCCTTGCTTGCGTTTCCTTTCTTGAAAACTCAGCGCTCGCTACTTTGCTGTCGATAATGCTATGTCACGCTGATAATGCGTAAGCTTCTCCTCATTGGAAGTACTGGGCTCGCAGCGATAAAAAAGAATGAAATGCGGGCAAGGCAGATAACGATTATTGTTGTGAGACAAGATACAACCCAAAGGGCGTAAACTCTTTTAAGAGTGTATCGACAACATCGGCGAAAGCACAGAAGAGTAGTGAATCTATCTACTCATAACACTGTATTTTTGTTTCTGTAGCATATGTATTTTTGAAATAAAGATTCATTGATTGATTGATATATTAAGTGATTTTAAATTGTTTTGTAGGAGTCGCCATACGACACACATCGTCAGTATGTCGCCACGAAACCAGATTGTGTAAGACCCGTATACATTTTCAATATTTAAAATAAAGCGAAAGATAAGGGCTAATATTAGACTTGCAAAGACTGCATTTGTTCATGAAGCTTTACTTTCGCCTTGCGCTTATTTTTTTGTGGTTGCGGAATCGGTACTTCCAGTAGGGGGCAAGAGTGACCTCCGCCCAACAGTACTCCTTCTTCAGTGATGAACCTTGCGGAAGGAACCTGGCCTTCATCAAAAATTTGAGCTGTTATGAGTTGATGCGAACGCATGTACACCCGTGAGCAAAAGTATACAGAACAGGGATTTCTCGATAAAACTCATTTTCTCTTCTGTCTGTGAACGCAACTAGAAATCAAAGAGTGCCGTCCAAACTTGGCATTACAAATTTTCTAGTGCACTCGTCAGTTTCCGCTTATGCGTGTTAATTGGGAAGAAATTCTGTTTTTTCTCGGCGACCCTGTGGTCCGTATACTTTTGCTCACGGGTGTACATGACTTTAGGAAAGCGTAGACGCATACAGAAGCGCGAGAAATGTGCTTCAGAATCAATTGATTCATCTAAGCAATGAGGTAAAGATTACAAGAGATGTGCATACAGAAGGCGGTCCGGTTAGAAACTAAATTGGGACCTTCCGGACATTGACTACATGAATCATATAAACGTATTCAACAACGAGATGATGTGAAACTTGCAACTATAAAATCTTTCGGGTATCGTTCACAACTTATAAAAACAAGGGAAGAGTGATCTCGGCGGCAATGTCTTTCAGACATTAACTTGTTCATGCCTGCTCCATATTAATTTCCTTCGCCTGCGAGTAAAAAGAAAGCAACAGAATATAATACAATATCGACCCCTTCCGTGCCACGATATTAGCCCGAGCTTTGACCAAAAATGACGAAGTTATTTATGGGGAAATTTTAATGAAAGATACTAAAGACATCGTTTTAAGTGTTTATTTATCTACCAACCCGCCATGGTTGCTCAGTGGCTATGGTGCTGGGCTGCTAAGCACGAGGTCGCGGGATCAAATCCCGGCCACCGCACCCGCATTTCGATGGGGCGAAATAGGAAAACATCCGTGTACTTAAATTTAGCTGCACGTTAAGAAATCCCAGGTCGTCCAAATTATTCCGGAGCCCTCCATTACGGCGTGCCTCATAATCAGAGAGCGGCTTTGGAAAGTAAAACACCATAATCAAATTAAAATTAAATCCCAACCGTTATTGCGAAACTGAAGCTTAACAGCACTATACCATGTACTGCGCGTAAGGTATGTAAAGAGAACATGAAACTCGAGCTTTGCCTGCAAAGTGATACAATGGGTCACTTGTATCCTCCACGTCAAACATCTTAACTAGAGATGCCAAAAACTGGAAGCGATGCCGCCATGTAGGGGTTTTGTTTACGTTGAGTTCACACCACTGCTTTGCGACGTCAAAATATCACCACAAGCGACGGTCTTAGAAGACGAGCTGAGTGCATCGAGAATCTTAGTGCCTTTTTCATTCGAAAAAGAGTACACTTAATCTTTTTAGTCATACCATTCATCACCGAAATCAGCTTTTCTCTTTCGCGAAGAAGTCACTGAAACTGGAGCATCCTGCGGCGCCATTTTTAAAGACCCCAATTTCCAACTAGTTTTGCTTCCTCTGCAAGCATAAACGCGCTCCTGCTTGCGCTGGCCCACGGATTGTGTGCTGCCATCTATCAGATGGACGACAAAGCACTGAGACGAAACTATCTCGTCCATGGCATTGCTGGAAAATGAAAACTACCGAAAAGAGCCTAGCTTGAGGATTGCATCTACCAGCAGAACTCAAGGAACACGGACACAAAAAGAACGAATTGACGTGGACGCCACTGCAACTGCTGCAAAGAGTCCATCTTTATCAGCTGCTGGTGGACGAACCCAGCTCGTTCAACGTACGGAAGGGGTTAATACCATCCATTCTCCTTAATAAACGACGGTACAACGTGTAGCATGTTGTCTGTACAGTGGAAAACAGCGCAGCTGCAAAAAAAAAAAAGCAATGAGCTGTATCCAAAACTGGAGGGATACATGGCGCTACGCACTGAAGAAAGCTTCTGTGCCAGTGACGAACGCTTCCACGGAGGATAAGTTCCGAATACTAATCAATGCGCGGGAAATCAGTCCGGCTTCGACGCACACGAGTGACAGATTCCAAACGAACGCGTATTCAGGGCTTATTCGGTTGTCTTCTCGACTGTTTGCGTCTCAATGCGTTTCTGGCTCACAAAAACGAATGCTGCTATAGAGACCTGTTGATGTCGTGGAATGCACGGCTAGAAAGATTAAAGGGAGTGGAAGGTTCCCTCTCGACTGAATAATAGGGACGCTCGTCCGTATACCAGCGGAGGTAAACACGCGTTGGACGTTCCGCAGAGCCAAAGGCATCGCGTTACGGATTATTTTCGTAATTTGCTTTTCAAGGTGAGCTGTTCGGTGATGCCGAATGACGCGGCATGTCAGGCGCACGGAGGGAAGCCCCATTATTCGAGCTTGAGGCGATTGGTGACGTTACTAGGGTCTCCTCTCCAATCCTACGAACAAAAAGAAGCGTTCCACGAGAAAGAAAAGTGCGGAGAGCTTAACAGGGGTCACGCTCGGTTGCTCACTCTGCATAAGGAAGGGGGTTAGGATGAAAGGTGAAGGGAGAAATAAATAAGCAGACTCCAACTGTTCCTTTGTCTCCAAACTCATTTACTACGGCAGCGGTTACGTCGCGAGTACTAGTAGATGACTTTTAAGTTGGGAAACAAAAAAAGATATAAGTGCAGTACTGTAACTGTCTCTCGATTAGAAGGTCACCTCAACAATACTGCATGGGGAAAGGAAAATGGGAATGAAAGAGAGTTTAGAGAATGTAAGGGAAAGAGGAAGTCGAGCGTAAGGCCGTCAAAATGTAGAAGTTGGGACGGGGCTTATAGTCGCGTATAAAGTTAGTGGTTTCAAAGAACTCAATTAGAGCAGCAAAGGCTCGTTTGAGGAAGCATGAAAATCCACTTGGGAACAGGAAATCCTCAAAATGGCCGGCGGGAAGTCCTAGGCGTCGGTATGAGGCGAGCAGTGGTTCCCTGAGCTGAACTGTGACAAGCGCAGTCGAGTAGCATGTGTTTCAGTGTTTCATGAACTCCATTAGTGCAATTCTAGCAGACGGAACTGAGAGTGCCTGAATATTGAGATATTCGTTCTGCAGTTCAGACACAGCAAATGCGGAGACGGATCACTAGGGCCCGATCAGCCCTGGAGAGTCCCTAGTTTGGTAGCGGCCTAGAGGGAACGCTGGAGGTGATTCGATTGTCAGGGTGTTTAATCCTGATTACATCGGATATTAGTTGGCGTGCTGTGTCAAAAGGGCAGACAAAGTTGCTACAGAGAGTATTATGAGAATGTGCCTCTTTGGCGTGGTTATCCTCTTGTTTATTACCATCGATTCCGACGTGGGAGGGAACCCATTCGAGAACGAGATCGCAGCTCATTTGTTGTGCGCATTCGAACTTCAAAGAGAGTCGTTGCGCGATGAGTGGACCCCGCTCCTCTTTGGAGAGTGTGAGTAATGCCGCGCCGGAATCGGTGATTATAGCGACAGCTGGGGGTAGGTGTTCGAGGAGTAGATCGGCAGCCAGGTTAAGCGCGGCAAGTTGGGCGACGCTTGAGGAACTCTAGTGGAGGCGGCAAATTTTCTGAACTGAGAGTTCTGGGATAACACAGCCTGCGGTTGAGGAGCCGTCATTGAGAACGGAGCCGTCGGTTAAAACGAGCACTCGGCCTGCTACTCGTTCTTCGGAGGTAGCCGCAATTTCCTGGAGGATTGCGCCAGTGGGTGTGTGACGCTTACTTTTACATCATGGTAGTGTGGTACAGATGACAAGCGGGCGGTGACGATGTGGAGTGGCAGGAAGCCAGCCACAGTCGGGGGCGAATTTCACAAGTGAGGGAAAGTCAGCTGCGCGCCGTCCCATACCGGTGTGGGGGAAAGAGTGTAAGCGAGGGACGAGCCTCCGCCCCTGCGGGGTGCGTTGGAGACGCTGAGACGCTCGATGTTATTTGGGGCGCGCCATTCAGATCTGAGTGAGAAGGGGAAGTGATCGGCTTCCGTTAGAGTGGGCCCTATTTGTGAGGAGCGCGGGATGCCGAAAAAAAACTGTCGAATGGCTGTTCTGTGTTGCGTGTCAAGTGTTTCCCGCTGGGCAGGTTTGACGGAGGCTGAAGGGAGTCTGTAAAGGATTCTTGAGGAGGCAACTGTGTTATAAACTCTGAGGACAAGTTGCGAAGAACACCCATGGCCACGAGCTAGGAGTCAGCTCACGGCATTAGCAACTTTGATGGCGCCCTTGCGGAGAGCGGCTACAGCTGCTTCGAAACTCAGTCGATGGTCTATAAGGACGTCAAGGTCACTTTAGCGGACCACGGTAGAGGAGCATGATAGCGCCCCCCAAAGTGAGGGTGTACGAGTTGGGCCTGGTGGGTGATAGGTTGAGCCCAGATCAAAATATCAACCGCATTGATGGCGCGTTGAGTGCTTTGGCGAACTTGCCTACCGCGTGAGATGGATACACTGGCGAAGAAGGCTAGGTCGTCAGCGTAAACTGCGATGCGAACTTCGTAAGGGAGGGCATGGGGAATGAAGTCCCTGATGCGGGCGATTGCCAGATTAAAAAGAATAGGGCTGAGTACACTGCCCTGGGGAACAGCAGTGTAAACGGGATGAGGTGTACTTAGGGATCCACCTACTCGAACACGAAAAGAGTGGCTATTTAGAAAATCGGCTACATAAGATGAAAGGCGGTCGCAGACACTCATGGCGCGAAGCGCCTCGGTGATTGTGGTATGCGGTAGAGAGTCAAAGGCGCTTTGAACGTCAAGAACAAGATACTTCCGCTTCTCCCCGATGCTTGGCGACTTCGAGGGTAGAGATAACATCAGCGAGAGAGTCAGCTGTCGCTCGATGTCGTCGAAAGCCACTAAGTTCAGGAGGAAGTCCAAGGCGGAAGCAATCCATCTTAGACGATGGAGGGCCATGGCTTCAAGAACTTTTTCCGCGGCTGATGTGAGAAAAACCGGCCGGTAGGAGGAGAGTTGGGAAGCAGGTTTGCCTGTTTTTTTAGTAGAGGGACTACGATGACTTCCTTCCATGAAGGTGACAAGACTCCGGAACGCCAAACTGCATTGTACTCTTCGAGGAGTCGAGGGAATTGGGAGCCGTCAAGATTACTTAACATTTGATATGTTATGCCGTCGCAACCCGGGGCAGAACGGCGTTTGCGGCTCTGCAGAACGTGAGTGAGTTCGCCGATGTTAAAGTGAGCGCCGCACAAAACACGGATCTCCTCTTTAATACTTGAAGTAACGCGAAGCTGCAGAGAGCTCGCAGTTGCTATGTTCAGGTGGAGCTAATGCTGAAGGGTGAGAAGGAGCAAGCGATTGGGCTGGAGCGCTTAAATTATCCTCTAGTAGTTCAGCAACTTATGCCGCAGTATTGTGGCGAGCCACAGCGATTGACAGCGCTGGGGAGCGTGGCACTTTGGGACGAAGCATCGGACCAAGGATACGCCAGCATCGCGATTGGTTTCGCGGAACGTTGAGTGCAGTGCATAAACCAGCCCAGATCTCGTTGCGGCACGACTGATGAGGATGGCATGACTAAGACGAAGTTAGCATGACGATGAATATACAACGACATCGGCATGACGATTCGTGCCTGGCCGGCATCTGAGACAAAAAAGCGCTGTTTGGGACAGGAACGCCAACAATGACCTCAGCGCTGAAAGCTTCGCTGAGAACGACGGCTGAATCATGCACCAGCTGTGTGGCGTGATCGTATTGCCTGCTGTTGCCCCAAGATTCATGCATAGGCTCCACTGCTCTCCGAGGCTACGTCGCGCAGGCTGAAACCCCGCAGAAACTGCCCGGTGCGCAAGTTGCGCGATATCTTAGTCGTCAGAGTGTTGAGTGCCAATTAAGCTGTACGCTGCCGCAGTTGCACGAGTCCGGTGCCCAACTGCTGAAGTTTGGTGGTGCGAAATCATAATGCAGGGTCAAAGAGTAAAACGGCGGTACGTGAACTCCGGTGGGTTTCACTACAACGCTACCTGATGAGTTTCCAGGGCCGCATCTGTTCTGGCCCAATTTTCGCTCATTCCCGCGGAAAAATATTTGTAATCTGTCACTGATTACGTGATCAATGGTCTTAATGCCGGCAACAGATAAGCATACAATAATTCGTATAGTTGTACTGGACACACCTTGTATTTGGAAGTGCAGGAACGCTGAGTCTGCGTGGAAACAACTGAAAAAGAGAAGTGCTATGTACATACAAGACGAAGATATCAAGTGTGTTACACCTCACTCTCAATGAAGAGCCAAGAAAAACGTACATTTTCGCTAGGATAAACAATATAAAGCCCACGAACGGAACTGTAATCTATAGATTATCATGAAAACGAGTGGCTGAAGTTTAACCGATGTGCGTGTCCTGCTGTCCACCATCTCGTCCAGCGGCTCCTTTATTTCATTAACCTGCACACGCTATCAATGGCATTTTGACTTCGGCAAATCGCTGTCATAATGTTATGAGACTCAAGTTGAGAAACAGCTGGGCGAATACGAACTCGGTTTGTGTGTTCTCTGCTGAACTGAGCCCAATGTCGCTGGAAGCTAAGTGCACGAGGTCTATTTAAAGCAAACCATCACTGGCCAATCATGCACTGAATCTGCCAGTTCTTCGAGGCTAATTGCTGTGGACGGAAAGGAAGTAACAGATGAGGCGTCAAAATGGCACTGCTCTTTCTTTCTGCATGTTTTGTAGATCCCTAGCCTCCTCTTAGAGGGCGTCAGTAGTTCTATTTCGTCTTTGTACTTGAGCTGCGGCAGTGTGTTCGGGTTGAGCCTCAGCGTTGACAATGCATGCCCGGATGAGCGTGAGAGAAGTGATTTGACAGTGTGCAGAGAAGGAAGAAGGACGATGTGGTGGTAATGGAGCGATAGAAGCCGTCTCTAAAGGATTGGCGGAGGGCGGGGGGCATTTTTTCAAGGCCAGGCAATCCCCTCGCGCTCTCCTCCGCAACTAGCGATAACCTGTTTACAAGATGAGCGCTCTCGCGGGCCCGCCAGCTCGACCTTGACAGCCTCCGGCGTGCATTTAATCGCTGTTCGTGCCGGGCGTACGCAAATGCAGGAAATGAGCTCGTGCTGGGCACCGCACCACGGTCGCGGGGCAATTCCCTTCCAGGCTGCCAAACTGCCTCCTAGTTTCTTGAGCGCGAGTTCTGCCGCATCTCCAGGCGTCGTCCATGTACCCGACCGGCACGGTTCAGGCCTATAAAGCCATGTCCTCGTTGAGGATTCATCAATGATTGGGCGGTGATATCCCATATCCTAAATACTTCCAATGTATTGTGAATCGAAAACAGATAAAGAACCGTCGAAGAACGGGGAAGATGACAAACACGTCTTTGTCCTTGTGACCCAACTGCAGTGCTATTTGCACACTCGCATGCTCTATGACCCAGCAACGCTGACCGCAATATTGTGTTGGCGCACGGAAACTTTCTATGCCAGAGGGATGGTCTTCCATTTGTCGCTATACTTTGGCTGGTGGGTGGGCAAATAACAGAAGAACATCGGACTGAAAAGGCTGTGTAAAGAGCTCTGAAGTGTAGATATTTAACTGTTTTTCTTTCACGAATGAAGTTTTGCGCTGCCGCTACTTGCCAAACGAGCTCCATATATGACCATACAAGGCGCGTTTATTGTAGCACTTATTAGCTGTCGCCTGCCACAGTTGCTCAGTTCACATTACAGCATTTAAAAGCTGTATTTTATTTCTTTGCATATGACGTGTCTCTTCTTTTTCCGGGACAAAAATTTTACTACGTCTGATTCTTTAGCGCAGCATTATGACTGACACAATGATTGACATATTGGCTTACTCATTCAATGCGTGTATATTAGTTCATATCATCGTAATTTCATTTTACTTAAGAATACCGATACCATTCAAGGCACAGCCGTAGCCAGTCTAGAAATTGAGGAGAGTTACACAGCGAGGGAATAACGAAAAAAAAAATCAAATTTGTGCTCTCGTAGTGATTTCATTTTAACTTTGTGATTAGTTTGAATAGATATTGTAATTGAAGGAGGCTCTCAACATACTGGAAACAAAGGTCGACCGTGCGCCAACTAAATCCGTAAAAAGAAAGTGACAGTGCTGTCACATTTCTCTCTCTCTCTTTTCTATCTCTCTTTCTAGTTAATTTTTTTAGTCTGAGGCACGTGCCCAAATTAATCGCTAGCCTGAAGTGATCGCTTTGGGTACGCTGAACAAAAATCACGATAAGGAAAGGAACGGTCTCACTCAAAGTTGGGATTATACTTGTCGAACTGCCGAAAGACAGTCTAATGTGAAAGCTTGGGTGCTGCCTTAAATATCGACTTCTCTGGCGTTCTCGTTCGTATTTCGGACGACCCTTTCCCTTTTCCGAGCGTACTGCTCGGGAAAGGCAGCTAAAGTTTGGAGCTTATGTTGAATCTCGAAGAGCTGCATACGTACGAAGACGCTAAGCTGAAGCAGATGGGCTTCTACTGAGAGAAAGCCCATTTATTTCTACACTAAAGAGACAGCAGCATTTATTAAACGGATTTCGAAAAGCGCTTCTTCTGTGCCTGAGTCTCGATGTGTGCACGAAGTCATAATCATGCAGGATCAACGGGACAGCGAGGATAAGATCGGGCTCTGACGAAAAACTATTCCGAGTTTTGACAGGACCCGGCGCTTTTGATATGATGCATTATGTTTTGATGATTGAGAACAAAAGCCTATATTCAAGTATGTTTGTAATTAGAGATGTAAAAAAAATTCAACACTTTTTCTTCGTTCACTAAGGATATGTTTTTCTTCATTTGAAATTGGAGCATCTGGTCTGCTAGTCATTACCATAGCACTCCCATTTCTTGTTCATGAATTTTTCTTGCATCTAACGCTCATTGACGACAGTCCTAAGGAGAACATAGAAATTGGAATACGGACCTACATTTCTTGAGGAATTGTGACAAGAGTACAGTTCTATAAAGACAACAAATCAGCTCAGACGACTTTAGCACCGTATAGTGTTCATCATCATCATCATCATCATCACCATGATCACTACCATTATCATCATCGTCATACTTTATTTGCCCTTAAGGACCCTTTACAGGGCATTATATAAGGGGAGGGGGGGCAGCAGTGAAATTACATGCAATAGACCGAATGCGTTTTTAACAAAGAACCAACTAAGTTACAACAAGTAGAGAGCGCACAAGAGAAACGATTTCTGTTATTATGTTCGCCAGTAATGGAGTACGATAAGGGATGTGGTGGGAAACACAAGGAAGAAAGAGTAAAACACAAGGATGGGAAGGAGCAAATAACTAGAACTAAGATTACAAACCAAGCGATACATTATAATAAGAGATTGACGCTCTTCACTGCTATCCTGTACTATATTTCGTTTTTTATCTTTCTACCTCCCACTGTGTAGGGTAGCGAATTGGACTTTGTGTTCTGGTTGACCTCCTCGTCTTTATCCTTTCTTTCGTCTCTCTCTCTCTAGCTGTATATTCTTCCTTTGTTTCATCTTGCTTTTGCTAGGCGTGCAAAAGCGATTTGGAAGCGTCCCTGTGGGGGAAGCGCTCCTGCGACCTCCGCAGCAAATCACCAGATATGTACATAGACGTCGGCACCAGCGTCAGGAGTGTATAGGAAAACTGAGAAGGGAGTGGGCGAGGAGTATACTTGCCGGTGTCTGAGCTGCATGCCCTGCTGAATATGTGCAGTGGCGGCCACTTCTGCCGCCACTGGAGCCCTGTACCGGAAGAAAAACACGGTCCTGGTAAACTGAAACGACGTTCTGCAGCTTTATGGAGGCGTGGCAAGAGGCTCTCAATCGTGAAATCTCTGGACAACAGCACGCCATCAGCAGCGCCCCGCAATGCGGGCAAGGGCTCCCTAGTGGTCCTCGATTTAGGCATTCCGCGCGCTGTGTATATATACACAGACCACAGGCGTAACGAAAAGCCCGAGAGAAAGCGAGAGAAATGAAGCTGCTTGTTTTGGGTGCGGGAGAAACAGGATGCCCGGAAATGAATGATGGGTGTTCATCCTTCGATGGAAGACGTGGAGGAGGAAGACATAAGAGACCCGCACCGAGTTATGTGCGCGATCCTTGAGTGTTTACGCGTTCTTGCGCGAGCATCAGGGCCCGCGGCGACGGAGAACGATCGAGTCTTCGTGGCGCCAGCTTGGAACGTCCGCATGCTTCAATGAGCGCTCGGTGTTCCACGTCACGGAAGAGCCTTAGCGCGCGCGCACCCCAGCCCCACGTGATCCAACCGCATGGCAGTGCCGTACGTTCCGAGGTGTTGCGCGAGCGCAAAACATCACCTCGGAGAATGAATGCGGCACATCGCTTCATAATCCGCCGGTCGTCGCTATACGCGCGATGCCGTCTTTTTTATAGAAGTCGATCTTAACGCTGTGAAACACCAGTAAGTGGCTGATACGAACTCTAGCAGCCATCGTCATCTTCCTCGACCGCCCTTTCTATATGGAGCGCTCCGGCGCGCATGTTTCGTGCCTCGTGCGGCGAGGTTAGAAGAAGAAGAAAAAAACAGCTGCTTCTGCTCCTGCTATTGGTCCGAGCCTTCCTCAGGTCTTTCGCTCGCTGACCCACACATTGTTGGAGTGTATTTAACCTCGGTCCATAGTAATTAATTAATTAATTGTATAACTGTCTGATACCTGTTTATTAGCCACTTGCTTACACTTGTTTAACTGAAGCAGACCACTATTGAAGGCATGGCCACATAATAGCATTACTGAGGTTAGCATGTTTTCCTCTGCTGTCATTCTTAGCAGCGTCTAATATACGTCTAAAAAGAAGTGATTCCTAATATGCGCGCTTCCATTTAGTAGGAATCCGGAGGTTGGCATCGATTTCGACATGCCTATCTTCGAAATGAAGAAATTCGTCACGCAGTGCGCAGTCAAAGCTTCGTGGGAAAAGGACCCACGAAAAGGCAGATTGCATTTGAACGCAACTTTAGGAAGTCTCGCCGCAGGCCTGGCATGTTCTACTTCAGAGGAACGATGGCAGAGCTATGCGACACACTTGAAACAAACACGATAGGAGCGCATATGTGCGTACCTGCTTATAACTGTTCAGAAAGTTCTGTTTAATCCATTTGACCGAAGTAAGACAACCTCTGCGGAGCGCAACATGCAGGAAGTGCTTTATCACCATGGTCACCGGTATGCCCGGAAGGCCGGCTGAGACTGCGAGTATGGTTTTGCGTATGTCAGGGCGGCGAATGTACCCAGGATCTTTCGTGCGTATCCTTCTGTGCAACATTGGTTTCCAGCTCAACTGACGTGAACTCTGTGGTCCATGCTACAGTGTCACAGTGGCACCCATGTGAGATAGTGGCATTGTATTTGCGTATAGTGCACTATTGCTTGTTTATATTTTTATCATTTATATTAGTTCAGCGTGTTCTAGTTGTCTTATATTTTGTGGGATATTATCGGGGATATTATATTTGCTGTGATGATGTGCCATGTTTTTTTGTGTCGTATTGCGAAATTCCGCGCGAACACGGTCTTTACTTCATTTGTTTAAAGTGACTATTTATGAAATGTGTGTGAAATAGTCCTAAACACTAGCTGGTAGACTGATTTCTACAGTCTATACGTCAGACTACAAGGCATGTGATGCATTTTATTTGTGTGCCTTTTTAACTACAAGTGGGGGAAGTAACTGCACTACCCATCGTACGATTGGGAAGCGCCAGCGGAGGAAAACTTCTCCTACTTTCTTGTTTTAAGGCCAACCACTTTCCTCCGATCGAGATTAGCAACGCGTGAATGACTCACTGTTAAACTAGCCATGCAAGGGATATCCTATTTGGATAGATAATACAGCCAAAATAAACAAAGATACCCTGCGTAATAGAAAAAGAATAGCAACACTGCGAAATTCACTGCCACAAGAAATGCCTGTGAATCTATCAGCGGCCTGAGCTGATGAAATCTGTACGCGTCGTCTGGATCAGTAAAAGAGTCACGTATCATGTTTCATCAACGGTCTCCAGCTTTTAGTAATTTTACAAGAAGTTTACTCCGGCGTACTTGTTTCCCGCCTGCTCGAGATTAGATAGGGCGTTCCCATGGAGCTCGCTAAAATTTCTTAATTGGTTCCAATCCCGAAAGCCTTCTCTCCAGTCTGACTTCAGCTCTGTCACCTTTAAATCTTTCTGGGGTCAACATGTCCTTCCCGTTTTGTACAGATCGCACGCTAATGCCTAGTTTTAAGCTTTCGCGTATGCATGCCGTATCAACCGCTGAATGAGAAATCACCGCCAGTTGTGGAGAATCGAGGGCGCTTGCGCCCCTCGCAACTGCTTCGCGATATTCCAGCCTCGGTTTCCAAGGCACGTCGCACCACCCGCCCCCCCCCGACAGCGTACGAGGAAGGGTCCGGCTGCCACATGGAAACTTCGAGGGCGCCGGCACAATAAAGGGCGCCGTTGTCTCTCGGCCAGCATCTGCGAACGTGCAACGTGCCCGGTTGCAACAACAATGCGCGCAAAGCGAGTGCCTCTAGCACTCAAGCCGGCTATACGGGGCTGAGTGGCCACACTCCAAACGTTTGTCGTAGTGCGGGATCGAAGGAGCGTAGATAATGTAGGGGGGGGGGGGGGGGGGGGGCGCACGTACGAGACTCGGTCCCACTAGGCTCGACTGAGAGGCTGAGATAAACGTAAAGCACGTCCGCGCAAGTCCCTTGGCGGTACCTTCGCCGCCACTATCTGGCGCTCTGGTGCGCAGGCAGGACATTAAGACGGTCGTTTCAACCGCTCGCGACTGCTGTGGACCACACTGAATCGGTGTAAGCTTGCTGTCAGGGTCAGTAGCCTAATGAAACTATAGAGATCGCTATCTTGAACTAAGCATAAGAACGCGAAATGCCCAAGTTAAAGGTGGATGAGGAATAATATGTACACAGTGCTGTCCAGGCTTAGAGGAGGCACATAATATTTAAACGAACACAGCTCTAACGTATCAGCAACCGCATAGGAAAAAAAGTACTTGGTGCGGCGCTTTAAACATGTGTCCATACCCTTCAGACGGCAATTAATTTTGTCCATTCAAAATTTAGTTTCATCACATTTCTGGCATCTCCAGCGAGTCGTATGGGTGCAGAACGGAATTAAAAGTTTTTCTAATCTTCAGTGAGTTTTTGTCAAGACTAAGGAACGTGATCTCAGTGCGAAAACTCCCTAGAGGAGCGTCAGATATGCAAAGATAAGCTATTTCTGTTGTAGCATACTTGGGAAGCACCCGTGCTGTGACTTGAAAAAAGTATGCCTGATGTCAAACATTTCGAAAAAGCAACGAAAGAAACCAACTAACTATATAATGGCAGACTGACACCCAGAGCAAAGACCCACCTGTCGTTTTAATAAAACTCTTTTCGCATATTCTTCAAGCTCGCTGCACAGGTTTATTCAGTAGCGTTTGAAGAAGTATGCGAGGCGTTATAGGCACCTTTATTTTCATCGGTGCTTTTGATTTCGATGCACTATCTTGGCGTGCATTATAGAGTGAACACGACCCGCCGTAGTTGTTCAGCGGTTATGTTGGGCTGCTAAAGCACAAGGTCGCGGGATCGTATCCCGGCCATGGCGGCCGCATTTCGATGGAGGCGAAATGCGAAAACACGCGCGTACTTAGATTTAGGTGCAGCTTAAAGAACCCCAGGTTGTCCCAATTATTCCATTATTCCGTCGTTTTAGCACGTAAAACCACATGGTTTAAAAATTTTGGAGTGCGCACGGCGCCTGAAGGGGATCTTGGTAAAACATTATTCCCGAGGCCTTTGTGTTCACACTTATTATAGAAGTCCCGATTTAATGACTAGGTCTCCCCTTAAGAAGTGGGTCATACTGTACGTACGTATTCACCTTGTTGCTCAATATGGCTAAAAAGAAAGCGATTCCTCATGAATGTATTTAGCTTGAGTAAGAAAAAGTCATATAAAGAGAGATTTTACCGAGGAAGAGGTTGGTAATTAAGTGCCCAGCCAATGCCGCTTCCGCGTTGCTTACGGAGGGAAGAAAGAGAAAATGTTGCGAACAATTGGAAGAAAGAAATTATTCATTTAGTTCATCAGTCACTCGATCGCTAACTCGATCAGTCAACCAGCGAGCCAGTCAGAGCAAAACAAAAACAAAGGTCGATATAGTAATACAGCACTCGCACAACACCACGGCGCGCTTCCCGCTTACATCAGAGCACGTGCATTTAAGTTAACAGTGTAGCATAAGATGAAACGCACGTAAAACTTGGAGAAAAGCCTAATAACAAGGATAGGCCAGAAACGCATAAATAGTTCACACGAGCACGTGGCGAATGCAACGTACGCCACAAGGCGTTTAGATGTTATGAAGCGGTTTGAAATGCATGCTTAACGAATATCCCCCTCTCCCTCCCACTCTTCAAGAGCGGGCAAGTAAACTGCTAACGTCGTTCACAGCTTGTTTTCCACAGATGCGAGCGACAGCGCCGCACGCGAGATGAGAACCAAAACTCGATATCTGCGACCGACGCCCCTCCAGCTAACAGCACGCTCGTAAAGAACCACCGGGCATACCATCTGGCTCGCGGCCACAGATTGTTCGGACGTGTCGTATAGCGAGACAGGCTGCCTATCACGGCGCCGATTGTGATGCCGCTTGTATGCTTCGAGCACAGGTGTTTTCGTATTCGGCGCACCTTCGGCACGAACCGCTATTTACCCGCTGAGAAGTGAAGCGACCGCGTCTGATGCGCCGTTTGTTCAAGTTCGGAGGAGCCCGTGTTCGCCTGACAACCCACGCCATCGCAGTTTACCTGCAGCCGGAGTTCGTATCTCGCGAAGCGTAAAAAAACACTGCCGGAGCACGTACGACGCTTATCCCAGGGCACCTCGTGCTCCGTCGTCAGCGCAACAGTGCCGCCTACAGCACGGCTGTCGCTCTTCTGCGGTCTTCTAACGCCAACGCTATATATATCTATAGCGTTGGCGTATTAGACCTATCGGGCTAAAGGTACTTTGAACGCTGAACCACGTATGTTTTCATCGAGCCGCCGTGCTCATTTCATTTTCGCAGCCGGCACCATCTGTTCGTGGGTCACTCGGAAATGTCACATTTAGTTGCAGCGCAGTTGCAGTTGCAGTTACTGAGCTCGCAATGTTTTGCCAGGTGTCGAGCTTCGAACGGTTCCGTTTGGGCGTTACGCTTGGCGCCTTCATGCTACCTTTATTGAGCTTAAGTTATCTTTCTCTCTTTATTCTGTGTGCCTGCACGTGCATACATGTTTTCTAAACAGGTAAATAGTCTAGCTGTCACTTGAATCAAACGGGACAGAGGCGAATTTTTTTGACATTCGAAAGTAATTGCATTAGCGGGGAAATTGTACTGCAGCCGTAGGCAGTTACAAGTCGAACACATACTTCAAACAGACCCTGCACGAGGACTAGCTTCGAGTACTCCCAAAACAGAGGAAGGCAAGACAGACGATGCTGTACCAGAGTTCTAGACTGCTGTTTCTTGCTGCCGTGGAAAGCGTAAAGACTGCAACGTTATTTTCAACTGTTTTGTTCCTGTCTCTACTTCGCTTCAGCGAAGGCACCAACGAAACAATGTAGGCAAATTGTTTTCCAGTGTTCTGCAGTTATACTTTCTGTCCTAGCAGAGCGCCGAAGCATTGCCTTTTTCTTTTCTTTCCAACACTCCATTAAATTGATCTACCCTAACATATGCTCAAGCATTCTGCAAGGCTTGATTTAATTTCACTAACGCAAACCTCACATGAAACGTTCCAGCTTGGATGTTCTGTGAAAATGAACACACTACCCGGTAAAACGTAAAAAAAAAATAAAGAGATAAAAAAAATAAAGAAATGGAAATGAATGTGTCCAGTACAACTGTGCGCAAGGTGCACTCAAACTGATGAAGCTCATTGTCGCGAACAGCGCCTAGAAGCGGTAAAAATATATATATATATGTAGAGCGAGAGAGAGAGAAAGAAAAAGCTTCTTCGTATAGTTACCAGGAAGTGCAGTCAGGAAAACTCCTGAAACTCCATAATATAGACGTCCGTTCGCTACACGAAACGAGTCATACAATAAATGAATATTTGTGCGTCCACTGGACCGTCGTTCATAATATAAATGACCCGTCCTGGCTGTTTTCATCAATACGTTCGTTTTCTCGTCGTTTTTCTTCATTGTTGCTGTCGTGCTTTCTTCATTCAAGACTACGTAGTATAGGGCTCAATCGCCATGAGGCTCCAGGAAGCGGCTATATATTGTAATGACTTGCTCGCCATTGCTGCCCTGCGGCGCAGGTACCAAGGCATGAAACAGATCGTCGTGACGCTAGCAGTACGCGTATCGATCGAAAGCGTGTTTGTGTTTCGCGATCCGTTCCATTTGCAAACAGGCTGATGACGCGAACATGCGCTCAGCACTGGCCTTGACGTTTGTAAGAACAATGTGCGCTAAGAATGACGTGACATCGTCAGCAAACAACGGAGAAAAAATATTAATTAGAAAGCATCGCAGTGGGTGTAAGTCACATATCATATTAAATAAAGAAATATTGGTGTGACATACGCGCGTACCAAGTCCTTCCCTTTTTATTATGTACCAACATTTCTAAACAATTTTGGCCGCCTTGTCTTAGCCTCGGAATGCGCCAGCAGCGCGGAATATCTTTTTTTTTTTTTCAGGTAATTTTGTGCGCTTGAGTCAAAGACCATCTATAATCGGCTATCTACGTTCAAAAGAGCGTTCTAAGGCGCTTATCGGAAACAGCACGTATACATAATTCTCTAATCAAATACAGAGATTTTGGGTCACAAGTTAACACACGGGCTAATACGGACACCGTAATGGAAGGCTGCGGAATAATTTGCGACTTCCCGTGATCTCTATGCACGGCCGCGCAAATCTTGGAGGCCATGCTCTATCTATATGTGCACGATCGCTTTTGCGTTCAGCCCTGATCGGAATGCGGCAGCTGCGGCGGCGAATGGGACCCGCAGACCCCTTGCTCAGGAGCAGAATGCCGTAGCATCTGAGCCGCCGAGGCTGGTGTCGCATGTGTAATCAGGATGTAACAATTGTTTGCGAAGACAAGCTATGCTATGCTATGCTATGCTATTGTATGCCATGGTATGGTATGCTATGCTATACTATACGTACGACGCTATTCTACACGAGTATTAGTCTACACGAATATATATTCTATAGGAAACTTAATATTTGATACGACGCCATACTATTCCATACGAGACTACATTACACCATACTGAAACATGCAGTACTATGCACATGCTATGCGAGCGCATGAGTGGTGTAGGAATGCTCTCTGCCTGCGTGTGTGAGAAGTCAAAGGTCAACATTTTTTTCTAACATCGCTTCAGCACCTTCGCAAGCTCGCAGTTTCCACGCGACATGCAGACTCGGCACGATGTCTTAGCGTCCATGGCACTGCGCTGCAAAGCACGAGGTCACGGGTTCGATGCCCTGCCGCGGCGGCCGAATTTCGACGGGAGCGAAATCCAAAATGTGTTCCGTACATCGTGTGCACGCACGTTAAAAAAAAAAACCCCAGGTGGTCAAAATTTATGAGGAATCCACCACTCTACGCGTGCCTCATAATCGTATCGGGATTTTGGGCACATGGAACTGCGGAATAAAATGATTTCTTTTTGCGTGACAGGAAAGCATTTCCGAGAGAAACCTCGTGTTTTCAAGTTTCAGCTCTTTGCAACTGAAAAAAATGAAGCTCTTTCAAGCACTTCTTACTTCAATATCGGAGAAAAAGCGTCTCTAAACGTTCTTAATTCGCTAATTTCAACGTTCCCTGTCAATTCACTTGCGTATTTCTCAAACGGTTGCTCCTAGAAAGGATGCCACAGAAGGGGGGTCTTCGCGCTAAGCACCGACGAAGCAGCCTTCATCCTCTTAGGCCATAAGTTCAGCGCTGGTACGTTGCAGAGTCGTCAACCTTGCCGGAGCCGCGTCATCACCTGCACCTATTTTTTGAGCCAAAGCTGCGTCAGAGGAAATACCGACTCGCCAGTGCAACTGCGTCACATCTCACTAGATGGCAAATCAGCTCTGCGGAAGCCCGAAACGTGGACGAAAGTACATGAAAGGGAAAACTTGGTCATCCACCCCAACTGTAGCATGAAGCTACAAAGGAAACCCATACGGGTTTCTCAGAGGGAAAGCCTCGCAGTTGAAGCAAAATTCGTACTTGTCCGAGACTCGAACCCCGGACCAGCGCCTTTCCTGGGCGGTCGCTCTACCGTATGAGCTAAGCAGGAGGCTAGCCGATCGCAGAGTGACGACCAATTTATGAATGCGATCGATTGATTTTGTGCTTAGTAGAACGCTAGACGAACACTAGAACATTACTATGAGAACATTATACGCATGATATAGTACACTAGACGGCGGAATGGTAGAATACTGGTAAGAATACCAGACAAACGCTGGTATGACAACACTGTTACAGTTGAAATAATAATTCGATTTTGCCGCGCAGGCAGTTTCAAGAGGCCTTCGAGCGTTTCACGCAATGTCATGCCATATCTTGACTTACATTTGAAGTTAAATGGTTTGTTGCGATAAGGAACTTGCCATAGGAAGATATTCCCGTGCCAACACTGAAGAAGTTACTGGACAGAAGAAAAAAAATCCATTAATATAGCGGCAACGCCTTGTTAACGATGGTCACGACAGTTTAATCAGCACGACACAAATGAACAAGTAAATAAGAAGTAACCGCGACTAGAAAAAGAAAAGACGCTCGAACTAAACAACACGACGAAAAACAACGAAAACAAACTGTGTGGCTGTATGTGCTTTCGTGCCTCACAACGCGGCCTACCAAGTTGTTCAGCGCTGTCGACCCAAGTCGTTTAAGATCGATACGTGGCCCATTATTGCAACGGTGCAGTAATGTCTGCCACGGCGGTCGTTTGTTTATGGCAGTGATTCTCGTGCGTCGACCTACAACGCCGCACGCACGCACAACACGGCTCATCAGCCCAGCCCGTGCCCGGCGCTAGCCTGTCAGGGCTGCCGCGTTTCTGCGAGGCGCACTTGAATGACGAAGACGGCGACGACGTCAGGTGGACTCGCGCCAAGATTCCGTTGGCACGCGCCCGCGGAGAGCGCGTCCCTCGACACGCCTCTGTTGACGCGCGACTGCCGCATCGGAGTCGTTCACCCTGCGCGGGATATACAAGGCACCCGCTTTCTCAACGGATGCCGGCCCGCGCGAAGCGGAGCCCGGGCGCTCCAGTTTCGTCCGTGGTGATGCAGCCGGAACTAATTTCGGCGGCCCTGAGTGACTGGACGGATAAACGTTTGGCGCGACGAGCTCCAAGCTATAAAATAACACGTGCGAGCGGAAACGACGGGTATAGCCGCCGAAAATTGCTCGGGGCATCAAGGGCGGTCGTTGTTTTTCTTTCCGCACATTTTTATAGCGCGGTATCTTAGAAAACTGCGTTTGATTACTCTCCGTGAACTAATAACGACGTTTATCATCACTAACTGCGCGTTAATTAGTTGAACATCTGCACACGGGAATTATTCTTTAACGAAAAAAAACTGATGATTGTGTAATAAACTTGATGAGTATAAAGGATGATGTACTTTGATGGTTTGATGATGCTTTGACGATGAATTTGTGTAGTTCAGTCTCATTTCCTCTGCTTAGTATATTCCCTAATATGTATTTGTTTCGGGAAGGGACAGCTGCTACAAGTCAAGGAGATCTTTTAACGCTTCCGTGACTTTTAGCAGCGAGCTTCCGAACTTGTACAACGACACGCGAGACCCCTTAAGTGCCGGTCGTTACGTAGCTTCGGCGGGTTTCAAAAGAATAGGCGTTGGTTTTTTCACACCCCATCTAATCTGACTCACGGACCGGTGAGTTCAATTTACGAAACAAAGAACAGTCCAGGAAGATAAAAATAAAAATGCGAGTTCAGCTAAAGACAGCCGACCAGACGTTTTGCGTCGGTTGGAGGCATGCATTTGCAAGAGCCCGCGCCCATGAGCTCGCGTCAGAAGATCAGTTCGCCTTCCGAGGCCGCCAGTCAGACCTTTACTTGTCGGCGCAATTTTTCCTGGCCGTCAGCAATACATCAGGAGGATCTCAACTCAAGCTGTTCAAAACGAACCTGTCAAGTACTCTCTGGACGCGTTTTCATCGTCCCTGGAACAGAACAGTACACAGTCGATTTGCACTATGCGAATGTATGCAACCGTGGTTTGCGCTTCATTCAGCCTCCATTAAGACACTAAACACAAATCAGGGCGTTGCAAAAGGATGTCTGGTTCGTGTTTTTATATACTTACGCATGGGAGAGGTCTTTCAGACAACCTTCACTCGTCACTGTAAGCGTGGGAAAGAAAATTAGAGTAAGTAAGTTGTTTTTATTTTGCTGAGGCTTCGGCGCGACGTCAAATTATGCGCTACGTTTACGTGCCGGGGATTAAGCAGAATTTGTTCTAAATTAGGGGACATTACGAAACCGTCGCAGCTAGTTGAGAGTCGTTCGTTAGCACAGCTGCATAGACGCGTTGCGTAGTTAAATAACTCAGGCTATAGTAAGAGGAACGATACGGCGATTGTCGAGGATGTGTACAGTAGGATTTTTCGAGTTATAGCTCTAACGACATCTTCAATAATTACTTTAGGAAACGTGTACAATGCGTAAACGTCAGGTGCAGAAAGGACACTACTTCATTAGAGGAATATGCGTGAGTAAGTGTTAAGACATCAGCACCTATTCTATTATCCTCTCCCCCCATTCTCAGTTCTTGAACAACCCGTACCGCAGTATTTCACAGCCGTCAGTGGAGAACGACTTAATCGGGCAGATTCTAGAAAATATGTGAACTTTGACTGTAGCGTCCGATGGTTTTCTTCCTTGGTTTTCCCGTTTGTACCGGATGTTCCTGTTGCCGTTTCGTTATTGTCTAATGTCGCATACCACAGAGTGGACTTTTGTCGCACTTCAAGTAGTGCTGCTGGTCATACGAGGCTCATGCGGTCTGGAATTGCAGTCCCTATTTTTCTGTTCCGGCTTCGTCGAGTAACAAAGCCTTTATTTTTGAGCTCATTCCAAGAGCAGTTTCTTGTCCCAAAATCGAAAGCATCTAGAAATCCCCCTTACTGGGGGTAAGGGATAAAAGTAATGACATCGTGCTTCGAATTTCATTAGCTTATAAAAGAGAGAGAGAGAGAGAGAGAGAGAGAGAGAGAAGATGCCGGCTTCTCAATGTGGTGTCCCTCCGTCAAGGCTGCAGAAAGAAAACAAAAGACGAAATTTTGCATCATCCGCTACTTTATAAATAACTGGGTCGCCCAACGCCAGTTGTCGTTCAGGAGTTCATTTGGCGGCTTTGTCGCCCCATTTTGCTCGGGACTGCTGTGGAATTGTTTTATTCACGGTGGACATACTGACCATACTGTGGAATAGCTCAACGATCGCAATGTGCCTACTCAAAGAGCGCGCAAATGAGTGCTGGCTACAAAACGTTGACTCTGTGAAGGGGCGCTAAGGCTTATTAATCTCAGAAGTAAGTTACTGTTCCATGGAAACATCAACCAGACTCATCAAAACGAAAGGGCTCATGAGGATTTGATAATGGGACGTAGTACAGACTGTAACGGGTTTGTTTTATGTGGTGCCTTATAAATAACCGGCATGTGTAAGAGTCCAAATCGAGGCACTACAGTCTCAGACAGGGGCCAAGCTGTACGTGTATCGATCTGGTCACCCTCGTCAGATGACGTGCCGACCGCAACACAATAAGCACGATGCCTCAATGGGTCACCGGCAACGACACAAGCACTCCATGTCAGTCTCAATCGACGTCTGGTCGACGGAGACTGTTCCGTCGGTTACGTGACCAGTCATTGCACACGTTTGCCGCATTAATGTTTATGAAATGGAAATAATGTTACATAAAAAAAGGATTCTGAATGGGAGAGCTTAAGATGAGAGGAAGAATTTTCGCGCATTCTTTTTGACGCGTGTTCGTCAATTGATAAACTGTACCCAATGTTGTGATCGGTGGGAAACAGTGTTAGTAAACTTAAATAACAATGGTCGCTCTTCCTCTGCTGAATTGTTATTCGAGTCGTGGTTGCAAATGTTATTATATTCTTATACCATGCCCCCATTGACCGAATACGGTCAACTACGTAGTCGATAATATTCGCACTGAAGATGAAGACGGTGGGGGGGGGGGGGGGGGGGGGCAGGTTTAGAACGGTGGAAGTAGCAAGCTTATGATTTGCGTAGGAGGCAACCAAGTTTCGCGAAAGGAGGCTGCATTGAGACTCATACTCAACGAATCAGAACTGTGTTGTGGTCAGCAGAATGCAATGGAGTGTGCTTTTCACGAAGCGTGACTGTTTGTTACCGTGCAAAACGAAGGGAGGAATCGGCAGTATAGCATTAAGTGAAGCAAGTCGCCAAGAAAAAAAAAAAGACGATGCACTAATATCTTTCAAGTCTACGCTGAATGCAGTTCGTGTGGTCTTGTCTGAAGCTTACACGTGCTTCCTTTCCCTTGTGTGTCCCGAGCCTTGTGTGTCATTTGTCTAGCCACGCATAAATGAAATTTCAAAAAACGTAAAGAGACCCTGTGGTGTGCACCGAAATCTCTGAGGCAATAGTCACGATTGGTCGCGTCCATGCTATGTCATAACACTACCACGCCGAAGAAAGCGCAGATTCGGCAACATGCGCCTGAAGCGGCGATCGATAGGCGAAAGCACGTGTACGTCAGGGGCACCGTGTACTAGAGAGACCTAAGCTCCTATACCCCCCCCCCCCCAAAAAAAAAAAAAAAAAACACTCTTACGCTAAAATTATTCGCTAGAGCAAATACCACACACACACGCACACACACGCACGCACACACACACGTCAAGTGTGTGTGTGCGTCCGTGCGTGCGTGTGCGCGTGTGCTCGTGGCATGCCACAGCGCAATCTGAGAAAGTATTCTCGCGGGAAGGGTAAAGAGAAAGGTAATAAAGGGAACTTGTTTACGCCTTCAGTGTAGAGAGGTTCCACCGCCCCGGAGGTCATCGTAGCGAAAGCCTGGGAGACACGAGTACTCCTTCCATTCTGGTACGCATGCCTCCGAGCTTAAAACCACGCGCACGGCTGCCACATGGTGAGTGGAGGCCGTTCGAGGGGACCACGAAACGAAAACACAGGTGGCGATATATTTATCCTCAGGCGAGCTCACAAGCTTGTGCTGTGGTGCACCAGAAAAGATCGGCCATGGAGAGTGACTGTCGGAACGAGCCTGAGCTTTGGTGAACTGGAGCCCAATGTTCTCCAAGGAGCCGATCGCGAAACAAGTTTTGCCGAACTTTTCAGTTTTCACATGTCATAAAGAAACAAGAAGATTGCTAGCGCTCTTTCTTCTTAAAACTTTCAATGTAAGCGTGCTTGGTGAATAATAAGTTTTTGAAAGAAAGGCACTTTCATTGCTATTTTCTAGCAAAGTTCTATTTTACATTTCTTTTTGTCAAGCCATTCCTTTGGTGTAATTCTAGCTTAGGCAAAGATCAAGGAAATCGTCAGCTGCCAGTGAACCTCCGAAAGCTCGCAGAGATTTCATAGTTTAATTTTCAGACGATGCTGGAACCTTGAGAAGGATAACTCAAGTCCACATAAAAGTGTTCGTGAAGGCAGTTAAGAAAATTGAACGCCCTCCGGCGGCTGGCTGGATCTGCTGTGGCGCAAAAAAAGTGGCGGGCTTTAGAATATTTCAAGATTTAGTGATCTCATTCGGGCGCACACAAGGTGTATTCCTCGAATACATTTTCTCGCCACCCATGGGGGAAGACGACGAAGTGTCTTCTTGACAGAACGCTTGTTTCTGTGCTCTCTGCATTTTTGGTGAACTCTTTGCCTTTCGGGGTGCCTTACCTCCCCGTCTTGCGACCATGGACGCGGAGCATGCCACAGGCCCTCCTGGCCAAAAGTCATCACGGCTGTCAACCGCAAGGAAGCGAGTTGGCTCCCCCAGCGACACCGAGGACACCGAGCTGTACTCTATGTCGGAAGACGACTCATCCGACGACGGCTTCATACCCGTCCGGAGTAAGAGGGCGAAGAGAAAGATCGCCAACACAGCGCCGTCACCTCCTGCGAGCACTACGACTATGAAGTCAAGGCCTGCGCGCTGGCCACACGTCATCATCTTTATGCCGGAAGAACCGTCAAGCAACCTACGGTTGCTGAACAGGCAAGCCCTATCCATTTTTCTGGAACGTGCGGTGCCGGATCAAATTAAAGACATCAGAATAAACCCACGCAAGAATATACTCGCCATAGACGTGTACAACGCGAGTGCGCTTGGAACACTTCAAGAAATCACGGAGCTTGGCGGAATCAAAATGCGCCCCTTCATCCCGATCGACGACACATCGATAGCCGGTGTAATTTACGACATTGACATTGCCATTCCCAATGAAGATTTACCTAGCCTCATCAAGCCGGCAAACGAGGGCACGATCATTACGCAAGTGCGCCGTCTTGGGAATACGCGCTGCGTAAAAGTAATCTTCAAGGGGGATTGCATACCCTCCCACGTTAAAGTCGGACATTTTGGACATCCAGTTCGACCATTCATCCAGAAGCCGCTTCAATGCCATCAGTGCTTCAGGCTAGGACACGTAAAGGGCGTGTGTCCGAACTCGCTTCTGTGTCCCCGTTGCGCTGAACCTCATGCAGAAGTGACCTGCGGTGCCACAGTTCTGAAGTGCGCCAACTGTAGCGGCCCTCACGCAGCCTCGTCGAAAGACTGCCCCCGCATCAAGAGGGAGCGCGCGGTTCTGAAGCAAATGGCCAGAGACAATTCGGCCCACAGGGAGGCAGCCGAAGTAGTCCGGCGTCGGCGTCGACGTCGGCACCGTCGTAAGTCTTCAAAGAAGGCGCATGAGCGAAGCGATAGTACCCGCTCCACTACGGTACCACTTAGTCGCGACGCGATAGGGCCCACCACTTCCACGAGGGCATCAGATAAGACTCTTTCTTTAGAGGAATGGCCTACGCTACCGAGCCGCTCCCTTGCTAAGGAACCTCAGAAGGTAACGGCGCCACCGGAGCCTTCTCCGGCCATTGATGATTCACCTAAAACAGATCAAGTCATCTCGGTGCTACGTTCCCTCATGGAGGCCATCCGAACGATTTTAGTTGAGATGGGGACACCGTCTGCTCGAAGCGCACTTAAAGTGCTGGACGCCTTAAGCCCAGTGCTTGAATCCCTCAACTAGAAAGATGGCTACCCATACCCCATCCTTCCGAAAAGAAGTCAAGGCAGCGTCCGTCATGCAGTGGAACGCCAGAGGGCTAAAATCACGAATTTCAGATTTCCGTCAGTATGTGTACACCAATGTGTTTCCACTCATCGTCATTTGTGAGCCCAACTTGTCGAAACCAATCAGACTGTCAGGGTACGAATGTTTCATGTCATCAACAAATAGTGCATGCAGCAAAATCATCATTTTTGTTCGTCGGGAACTCACCTATGTTTTGCAACCGATTGCGCCCCACGACGACAATCAGTATATATGCGTCACAGTTAAAAAGAACAAACTCTTGTTTACTCTCATAGGCGTGTATATATCGCCTTCCAACAATTTCGACACTAAAAGATTAGCGGATATCTTGAGTGTTTGCCCCGCTCCATGGGTCATCATAGGAGATTTCAATGCACACCATCCAGCATGGGGAAGTACAAAGACAAATGCAAGAGGACGAAGATTATCAAGCATCGCCTACAACTATGGCCTTACTCTCTTGAACGATGGTAGCCCCACCTTTCTTCGAGGCGTGACATACGGCAGCTGCCTCGACCTTGCTTTTGTCTCCAACTCTCTCGCCAGATATGTGAAGTGGTTTCCAGATATTGAGACCCATGGGAGTGATCACATTCCCACCTATCTGAACATCAAAGGCTTGATGTCTAGATCTGGCCCACGGAATACCATTCGGACGATTCAATGGGCCAACTTCAAATCTGATATGGAAGATGCCTGCAGCGAGGGCCTGCCCTCTGGGTTAGAACAAACAATTAAAAATACGATGCGGAACGCCACTCGCATACTGACGATCTCTCACACGCGAAACGACTTCGACATAGAATTAGAGCGACTTCGCGCACTTCGTCGCCGGGCGGAACGTCGATATCGGCGTACAAGATCAATCCATGACCTTAGGGCAGCCAGGAGGATACAAAAGAAGATTCAGCGTCGAATGAATAGATTAGCGTCGGAACGTTGGGCAACGTTTTGCCAAACACTCGACCCCCGCAAGCCGCTGTCTCACATTTGGAAAACGGTGCAAGGTCTGCGTTGCCTTCCGGAACAGCGTTTTCCATTCAAGGCACTCGCGCTTTTCCAAGGGCGGCAAGACATCGATGTCGCAGAAGACTTTTGTGTGCGAATGGCAGACCAAGCGACACGCCCAGATCCTCCAGCCCGAGATGATGTCCCCCATTCCCGAGATTGCCGCATGGACCTTCCTTTTACAATGGAGGAGCTCGAGGCGGCACTAGCTCTCTGCAGGCGCTCATCATCTCCGGGTCCAGATGGTATATCATACCGAGCCTTGTGCTATCTCGGAGAATCCGCACGGACAGCACTATTGAGTCTCTACAACACCTCATGGCAGGAGGGAAATGTTCCTGACGAATGGAAAGTGAGCCGCCTGGTGCCAATATTGAAGCAGGGCAAATCCCCACTAGAGCTCAGCTCTTACCGCCCGATAGCGTTGGCCAGCTGTGTAGGAAAGATAATGGAACGGATGATCCTTGGCCGCCTGGAATGGTACCTTGAACACTACAAGATTTATCCGAGTTCCATGGCTGGTTTCCGACGTGACCGCTCTTCCATCGACAATGTAGTTGATCTCGTTTCATATGTCCAGCACGAAAGGTCCCGTAAACGTTTATCTGCAGCTTTATTCTTAGATGTGAAAGGGGCATACGATAACGTATTGCATGAGGCTATTCTCGACGCTCTTGTGACGGTTGGCCTAGGTGGCCGAGTATTTTTATGGATTGCAAGTTACCTATCTGCAAGATCATTCTATGTATTAACTGATGATGGCCCAACTACGCGACGCTATACCAGCAAGGGCGTTCCTCAAGGCGGTGCTCTCAGCCCGACGCTATTCAACCTCGCTCTTATTGGGCTTGCTGAACACTTGCCAACTACCACCAAAATTTCAGTATACGCAGACGACATCTGTCTCTGGACTTCGGCAGTCACACGTCCTCAGATACGTGCACGGCTTCAGAGAGCGGCTACTTTGACAGCGAGCTACTTGTGTGAACAAGGTCTCAGCATATCGCCAGAAAAATGCGCCCTAGTGGCGTTTACTCGCAAACCAATGACGCCTTATGTCATCTCAATCAACGGGCGGACCATTTCCTATGTCAGAACCTACAGATTTCTAGGCGTAATTATCGACCGAGACCTCTGTTGGAGCCCGCACGTGGCTTACATGAAACGACGCCTAACAGCAACCTCCCAGTTGTTTAAATACCTGACAGGAAAGACGTGGGGGATGTCAGTAGACGCAATGCTGAGACTCTACAGAGCTCTCTTTCTCGGTTTTTTAAGATACAGTCTACCTGTACTGAACAACACCTGCAAGACAAATATTCGTGTTCTGCAAGCAGCGCAAGCTCAAGCACTCAGAGTTTGTCTTGGTTTGCCGAGATGCACGTCAACTGAGGCAACTATTGCGATTGCTCGGGACCATCCAATGCAGACTCACATCACGGTGGAAACCCTGAGAACGCATATCAGACATTTGGCACGGGCCCCCTATCACCACCTTGCAACACTACCTTCAGACAGGCACCAAGCATCATTCTCAAAAACTATTGTCAAGTACAACGACAAACTTCCCTCGGGCTTCACCGCTGCATCTAAACCATCGATGCCCCCTTGGTGCCTTGTCAGCCCCACAGTCCATCTCAACGTGCCAGGAATCGGGAAAAAGTCTGAGCTGTCGTCGCCGGTGCTGAAACTGTCTCTGCTTCTTCTGCACGAGAGGTACGCAGACAGTGCACATATTTATACTGACGGTTCCACAAACATCCAGTGTTCGTCCGGTGCTGCAGTCGTCCCAGAAAGAGGTATTACCATCAGCTTTAGGACTGACCACCCAACGACATCTACATCTGCGGAACTAGCTGCTCTTCGAGCTGCACTTTGTTTTGTCAATCGGGAACCACCTCGACAATGGTCAATTTTCAGCGACTCAAAGGCAGCCCTACAATCTGTACTATCAGCTCTGCGTCGCGGGCCATCTGAACAGCTCGTATTCGATATTAGATGCCTACTTCATACATCACATGAGAAAGGACATCACGTGACGTTTCAGTGGCTGCCAAGTCACTGCGGCGTCATCGGAAATGAAGACGCCGATAAAGCCGCTCGGACAGCTCTTGAAGACACACAGGAAGAGGCCATACCACTTTCACGTTCCGACGCAGCCAGCAGACTTCAAGTGCTTGCACAGGAGATCACGCTCTCTCTATGGTGCACGCCAAGCAGCCAGACCAACCGCAGCGATCATCAACACGACCTGCCCTCCTTGATGCATCTCTGTATGCCAACCGGACTCCGCCGAAGTGAGGCCACCCTGCTTTATCGCTTATGGCTAGGGGTGGCCTTCACGAAATCTTACTCGTTTCGCATTGGAATGGCCGACAACGCTCTCTGCAATGCCTGTCTTTGCGAGGAGACGCTGGAACACATTCTGTGCGACTGTCCTGAATATAATGTTCAGAGACAGTCCATGGCGTCCGTTCTAGCGCACCTTGACAGTAGACCATTGTCAGTTGCAACCATTTTCACATATCGCCGACTGAAGACATCGCAGCTGAAGGCGACGAAGGGACTACTTCGGTTTCTGAAGGATACGGGCTTGGACAAGCGACTGTGACAGTGATGTCATGTACCACACAAGAGTGATAGACTGTAACCAACGATGTGTGTGCCGTGTTATGTGCCCTCTATCTCTTCTCCCCATCTTTCATCCCCCCCATCCCCCTCCCATGTGTAGGGTAGCAAACCGGTTAGGCAAAACTGGTTAACCTCCCTGCCTTCCTTCTCCACTTTTTCCTTCCTTCCTTCCTTCCTCGCCACCCATAGGGAATATTTGAAGGAGGTCCGCAGACGGCTGCTCCTGCAGTGTGGACAGCCCCTTAGTAGCAGAAGTTGCAATGCGCTCCCACAAGGTAGCGCACCCGAGCAATGCTAGAAAACATGACCGTCGGGTTGGAGAGATTGACTCCTTTACAAGCGTGGTAGGACCCATAATGTCATCTGGCATGGGACGCCCTTGTACTTATATCGTGCGTAATCACCAAGAGCCAGCTCTAGTCTGCCTGCCACAACTGCGGCGCATGCTGTGCAACAAGGTCGACAGTGGTTGTACAAAGTCCGCCTAGAGACCACGCCTGGAAGTCTATGCAGGGCCCGTATTTGAAATGAGAATCCCCAAGAGCTGCTGTTGAACACCATGCCGGGGGAGATCTTGAGCCACTATAAATAAAGCTATAGGTTTCCATTGGTACCGGGATTCGAAACCAATAACCCGCGCATATATACGAGGCGTATGCGCAAACACTAGGCCACCGCTCTGGACAGGACAAATTTTTTATGAAAGTGCTTTTGTCAGCTGTCGTAAATACAATAGAAAATATATCAGCCTCAATGCACTATACAAGCTAAACGTTGCTTTTATTATCGACTGAGATGAAGTGAGCACATTGTCTCCTTCATATACGTAGACAAGCACATTGTGTATATATATATATATATATATATATATATATACATATATATATATTTTGCTCCAGGTATATCTTGTCAGTAGAGAAGCAGTGACATAAAACTAGAAAACTAATAAAAAATCTAGTTGAACAAATAAAGGTGAACCTTTCACCCCAGCAACTACATGCAACAACGCCCAATGTTCGGTCTCCACCGTCTTGCCCGGCGATCGATACCTTTACATCCGTCTCGCGTCAATATCCCGGCAACCTTCACGCCACAACGAAGTAGGACGCGTTTCCCTGGACCACTATTTGCGAAATGCCACGTATACAGTTGCCTCAATCGTCTGCATCGCATCGAGACTGCATGGCGGTGGCCTTTATGTAGCGTGCTCAAAGCAATGGGCGCGCACAAGGCCAAAAAACATCTAGCCCCTGAAGCCCGCAGTCGCACGCCTTTGCTGTGAGTAAAAGAATAGGCCGAGACTGTTTTTGTTCGGCCCTCCGCACGCTGCCGTAACACAGGCTCTCCGGCCCTTCATCACGGCGTCCTGCAACTGCCGAGCTGGAACACATCATTGTCGCTTCTCCGCGCCCGTTTCCCCATGCGGCTAAATATAGCAGTGCGCCTCCTATCCTCTCGGCTTTCGGAACATTCGAACGAAAGTGTCATGGAGCAAAGAAGGATTGTGGATCACGAAGTGCAGAGGGTGGTGCGTAGGAAAAATATTGCCGGATTACGCGAGGTGGGTCTGGTGGCCCACGTCCGAGAGAAGACGCCTTGACGGGGCGAAAATAGGGAGAGGTCTAGGGACGAAGACGGGTGCTTCTCTGTGACTCGTAGTCGTTAACGGGGTTACACGAGCCTGCCTGCGGAATATACAGAGCAAGCTGACAAGTTAAGCCGCTTCGTTCCATGACGTTACCCAATATTGTTTTGCGTCTGGAGTGAGCGAATCGCGCTGCACTAAAAAAAAAAAAAAAAAAGAAAAAAAAAGAGGTGTTTTTTTTTTTTTTTTTGGCGAATGCGCTTTATTTGTGCGATGAACCTGTGCAAGCCATTGAATGTGTGTCAACTGGTAGTCCAACGTACTGCCTTTGGCAACAAAGAATATCATGAACATGCGCCACTGCGTTTTCACATTGCCTGTCTATAATGTATGGAATCGCCGTACTTGGTGGGTAGGATAGCTTTTATGCGCATTATGCGCTTCAAAAACCAGTAATCACCCTTAGAGTAATTTAAACGTGTGTTTAACCCTGTAATGACCAATCAAAGCTCCACATCAAGGAAAATGAGAACTTGCTCACGTTGATTTCAGGCTATGGAGAGTACATTTGTGCTGAAAACAATTCAATTTTAGTTGAGTTCGAAATTATTTAGCACAATAATTAATTAATTATAGTTCGTTTAGTGAACTATCCACAGCTAAAACCTTGCTCCAGGCGATCAACAAAAGGGCTATGCGTTAAGGTTGGTTAAAACACGTTGGCGGGCTAGTTGGTTAGAATCCATGGTAGAGTGTATAAGCGCGACTGGACGAGAACGAAGAAAGAAACAGACACACAGACACAGCGCTGTGTCTGTGTATCTATTTCTTTCTTCGTCCTCGTCCAGTCGCGCTTATACACTCTACCACTATGCGTTAAGCTTGCCGCGCCTAAATCAGAATCCTCAGGTATGAGAACAGCATTGCTTATATGATACTTTGTACATTACAGAGTTAAGGGTTGTGTGATAAACGTGTCCTTTAGTACAGTAACACTGTGTGCAAGTCGGGCACAGAGCAATCGCTAATTATCTATAACGTCACGAAGTTGTGTTTACTGTCCGGCCGAGTCGTACAGCTCTGCCTATATATCTAGTGACCAGAGAATCCCTTCAGTGCGTCCTTATTGATAATTTGCTTATGGTTTTTGCTGTTTTTATAGTTTTTGCTTCGCTTCGGCTTCTTGATTACCAATTCGCTGTGCATGAATCTGTAATAACTAACAACGGCACAAATCTTGCATATTTATTTCCACTCAATTTACCCAGCACTGAAGCGTTCCGTTTCCCGGCAATCCACCGACGTATTGCACCAGTGCAGCACATCCCGTTTCAAAGCACTTCACAGATACATCATAGTCTAAAAGTAAATGCCCGCCCTTCAAGTAGTGCTGCCTCGCATGTGTGGCAACTGCGACGCAGTGAGAAAGGAACACAACAAGAAAAGACAACTCGGCTGCAGGCTTCTTTTTATTTCGTCTTCATTTGGTCCCAGCCTTTGTAAGCCCTCTTGAAACTGGAACTTGAACAAGCTGGAATCTGGGCGTTTCGGACGTCAGCAAAGCTTGCATAAGACAGTGGGAACGTTGAACAACGTCGAGAAGCACGCCTGCCCTCCTAACCTTGGGCCGCATTCCAAGAAAATGTTTGTGTGTTGGGGGGGGGGGGGGGGGGGCAACTGAAAAACAATATGTTGCACTTTGAACTGGTATGCAGGCAACATTGCGTCATGCACTCTTCAGCGACTTGCGTACGTTCATGGGCGCATCTGCCGTAGTTTCTTCTTGTGGCTCCGAATATATTGCAGCGATGACTAGACACATGCAATATTGCCTCTCCTTCATTTCTTTTCCTACCCCATATTCAACTTTTTTAAAAATGTATATCAATTGCATTTGCGCACTTCGAAGCTTTTTTATTTGAAGTAAATGAATGGCCTCTGATCCCTACGCCCACTTCCTTGGTTTTTATCTGTCCGGACATTAGTATTTTTTAATGTTTAGCGTCAGTTTCCATTTCATTCTTTTTTTTGATTTCTCTAAAGATTCCTGTTATATTTAGTGTCACGAAAAGAAGGTAAGTGTTTTTTTTTTGTTTTTTTTACCTACCCTCACGAATGTATAGTCAGTCCTTGGTGGTGATGACACTCGGGCCCGTCATTCTATGACTTCGCGAACTAGCTTAGTCTATCTTTTTTTAACGCGGTCGTTAAACCGTTTCGCTCGGCCGACTTTGTTTCGTCTTCATTGCCGAGCTTCCATGATCTCTGCTTTCATTTCTGTTTGCCTTTATTGTTATGTGGGAAGCCTGTTAGTGATATGTCCTAGATGGACATATGCTTCGGATAACGAAGCATCGTTCTAGGTTTCTTTGAAACCAGAACAATCGTAACATGCTTTAGCTCTATTCACTTCGTCATGCGTCACCGAAGCTAGGGAAAATGTATTAGAGAGAGGCTTTCTTACAGAAAAGGAGAGTGTATTGAAGATGTATATTTACCTACATGGTGTTTTGCAGGAGCACATATGAGGGGGAAGATAAATGCGCTACAAGGAGGTGGAGAGAAATATTGAACTAAGGTAAAATTTGGCGGATCCTACGCATATGTGGGAATTGAGGATCAGCGAAACTTTCTTTGATGTTTACTCAGATGCCTCTACTTCATTCGTAGCCTGACACCTCTCGCTCAGTACCAGCTCTGGTCCCATTTCGTTCACTTAACTTTTTTTTTTCTTCACACCCGGCTTCTTTTGTTGCCGACTTATTCACTTCTCTGTAGCTTCAGTTTTCTGTTGCCGACTTCACTTTTTGCTTCGTGTTCTTGCTTGTCTACTCTGCCACCAAGCCCGTGACACATACTCATATGCATATTCTGGGGGATTCGCCAAGGATATTCACATACCCAGTGTCACATGACCAGTCGCACGTACCCAGTGTTCATGTTGTAAATTCGGGCATATACCCAGTGGCATATGGCCAGTTGACCCAAGTCGTATATTCGGGAACATACCCAGTGGTTCAAGTTGTTGGATAATTGGTCACATCAGCAGCCAGCCACCGCAAAAATGGTGGGAAGGGGCAAAGAGAGGCTCGCTTTAATGAAGAAAAGATACCTAACTCGTGATCTATATAAGCAGGTTGTCAGCAAATGTATTTTAAATATCAAGCTTCATATAAAGAGAGAAACGAACAAATGAGTCACAGTTTCGCGAGCAAGCACCTTCTGCACCAAGGAGTGAAAAGAAGTTCAGCGTTCTGCGCTGTTTCTTTCTGCGCCGTTGACTGAATTCTCCCTTGAAAAACCAGAGGCCTTGCCCGAACTTCTTCACATTCATGTGGTCTCAAGTTCTCTCGTTTATATAAGGTATGCAGTATCGCAAGATATACTTAAACAATTCCACGTTGCAGTGGGGCTTGCCGTTTGTACGCCGATACAAAGATGAGCGCTCGAGCATGGGACCTTTTGCCAAAGTCGAAGTATGCTATAGATGGTATCCAAGTGCCGGCACTCGCGCGCTCATATTCCTAGGCTAAACAGCGTCGTCTTTTGCAAGTGTGCAGATAAAATACTGTGGAATGTGAGGCAGGGTTGCAATTGGCCTATGATAACGCTCTTTGTACAAAAGCCACTCTAATGGGATGGAACAGCAAGAAGACACGGAAATGCCAGGGAACAGCGTTGTCAGAAGCAAGCGCAGCACTTGTTTCACATTCAAAATTGTACTGGGAAATTGGAAATAGCGATGTTGTTCGCGCCTTTTCAACAGCGATGGGGTCATATATTTATGTCCCTTTGACTCGTTGGTAGCGTACACAATGATTTCCAAGGCAGTGACCTGGGGCAAGGCGCCGACACGTTAATATAATGTCCTAAAATAAGTAATAACTTTCTCTAATTGATCAAATATTTCGAAGAAGCAGCGCGAACGTCTGGGGAGGTGCATCGCGGAAGTAGAGAGGGAGAGAAAAGCAAAGGAAGGACAGGGAGGTTAGCCAGAGCATATCTTGGGCTCTACCCTTTACTGGTGAAAAAAAAAAAAGGTATGGAAGAATGAATAAAAAGTAAAACGAAAGCAAACGAAGGAAAGAATTAACAGTGTACAGCTAACTCTGTGAACTGACTGAATGTTTGAATGTCTTGAGGCAAAAGGAGACTACGCTCGCGAAACTTGATAGCCAGATTGAAGAACTTGTTGCGGATCGGCACCTAGAGGAAGAAATTGACAGCACCAGGCAGCACCAGGAATCGGTCACCGTTATGAAGATTCGCTATGAGCTCTTACTATTACCATAGGTTCAGCTTACTACGTCACCGGTCCTTCCGACTATACCGACATCCCAACAAGCACGCGCCCAGGTCAGACAGCTTTCTGCCGTATTCCTAAGCCCTCGTGCCCCGCGGCAGTTCATAATGGATTGCACGAGTTAACTTGAAACCTTGCCACTGACCACCGGAAAGCTGGTTACGCCGCATGATTGACAAGTGCTACTGAGCAGAAAGCTTTACAGAAGGTCGGCACATTTCCTTATTATTCTCGCACAGCGCGTGCTACGACCTGACGTATGTACCGCTCGATGGCTGAGATCGAGGATAAGCCGTGTTAAATCACGTCAGGCAAAATTTCACAACCCGGAAAAGAAAATTTTCGTTACAGTGCTGCACCTAAAAAAAGAAAAAAAAAAACCATGTTCAAGTCTTGAACAAAATTTGGCTCCGTCATACGACTCTCTGTTGCCTGCATTTGCCATTTCTCAAACGCATGCCTCAAATATATTAAATTGAAATGTGGGGTTTAACGTGCCGAAACCGCTATCTGATTATGAGGGACACCGTAAGTCGGGTATTCTAGTGTAAAAAGGAAAGCCTTAAAACGTGTGCAGTCACTAAGCGCACGATGGCAAACCCTTAGATGGCAAATGTACTCACACAGCAAAGTAAGCTCAGCATGTTGCGAAATTTGGGTGTGGATGCGACTAATTTCGGGGATGCTTCAAGTTTCTTTCGACAACCAAATACTCAGAAAGTGTAAATGACGTGAAACCTTGACGGCTGAATGCGCCCTCCTGTTTAAAGGAATGACGTGTGGTCGGTCAAAAAAAGCGCCCTGGGAGCAGCTATTAAGCGTCTCACAACGCCAAGGCGATGAGGAGTACGCCACCGGCCTTCGGAGGCGCGGCACCTCAGTGGCGTATGAAATAAGACAGAAGGAAAACCGTATAAGTGTTTGTAGCTTGAAGGGGCCGTGTCACTGTCTGTTTCTGGCCAGACGATTGTACGCGCGACGGTGTGGCATGCACAATGCTGTACAGCAGGAGCGCTAGTGTTTGTGCTCACGACCTTTTTGCCAGCAGCAAAATGCAAACATTGCCCTGTCTCCTCTGCAGAGCTGAAGGAGTGGATCCCGACACACGGTGTAAGATTTGCAGCCTTAACATAACCTAACATAACCTAACCTAACCTAACATAACCTAACCCTTCATGCACTAGCCGCGCTCGCAGCATCGATACCGAGACAGCAGGGCAACGGCGACGGCACAAACGCGCCTCGAGTGTCCATAACAGTTCTATAACAATAAATAATTTCCCAACAACAGTATGCGGAGTGGTGGAATGAGAATGAATATATGGTGATACACGCTAAAATTGTCCCATTAAATTTGCATAAATGGTTTATGTTAAATAAACCATCGCAGAAAAAGAAATTTGCCAACATGGTGCTTACTACCTATAACGGCAGGCATGGGCGTTAGCGATCGTTATGCTCTAACGAGATCGAAAGTGGCATGGAGTGGATGGAGTACAGACGTGAAGAGGGAGCTACCACTTCTCAACAGTCATTCGATATTTTTGTTTACACTGTTAACCACCTTTGCAAAGTAACAAAACAACATAGCCAAATTGCTAGAATATATCGCATCCAAAACAATCGTCATTAACACAGACAGTTTTACGGGCGCAGACACGAGCTGCAAAGAGCTATCCGACAAAGGGCGGAGACGCTAGCCAACAGAACTGGGCATCTGCCCAAAGCGCCCAGGAAACTTTATCTGAGGTGCACCGTGAACTGCGGAATCCCGGCAGAACGCGATGTAGATAGTACTGCTCTTCACTAGCCCGTTTAACTCCACATCTACAGCTATGGAACCTGACCTTTAATTGGCCCCGTCACTGGAGGGCCCACCGTGAGCGTGTTATGGCCTGGGAATTGGCCCTAATATGACTTTTAGTGCGCGTTCTGTATTTCAGCAATCCGTTTATTTTACATCAGTGTTCTCTGCCCCAACAGATCCTCGGAAAGATCTGAAATTGTTGAAACACGAATCCACACCCATGCCTAATGTAGTGATCGAAGCTTGGGGCATTGAATTACTGCATCGTGATTTAATTTGTGCAAAAACTGTGGGCCCTGATTGTTTACCCAATTTTATGTTGAAGTCTTGCTGCCATGTAGTGTCAATGTACTTCAAAATTATTTTTGAGAAGCCCTTGGAACACAGTTCACTTCCGGCTGATTGGAAAATGGTGTAGGTAGCTCCTATACATAAAACTGGCCCGCGTACTGTTAATAATAACTACCGTCCCATTTCACTCACTTCTGTGTGCAGTAAAGTTCTAGAGCATGTTTTATATACTGCAGTAGTCAAACATATAGATAGTAATTCTTTATTTCACTCAAATCAGCATTGATTTAGACGAGGATTACCATGCGTTACAGTACTAGTAGAGTTCACACATGTCTTAGCAGCACTCCTGGACGACAAATCATCGGTTAACTGTACTTTTCTTGACTTTCAAAACGCGTTCGACACCGTTTCACATAATCTACTACCAGTTTTTATATTAATCCCCAAGTTATTGCGTGGATCGCCGAATATTTACGCGAGAGGCGACAATACGTAGTCATATACGGTGAACAATCTGCAATAACTAATGTTACGTCAGGGGTACCTCAGGAATCAGTTCTGGGGCCCCTCCTCTTCCTACTTTATATCAATGACATTAATGAAAATGTACAGTCCAATATTAGGTTATGTACAGATGACTGTATATTATACCGTAAAGTTAGATCTGAAAGTGACTGCTTCGCAATTCAAAACGACTTATATGCCATACACGAGTGGTGTGAGCGATGAGAAATGAAACTGAATCTCGAGAAAGCGGTGTGCATGAGGTTCTCCAGAAAGAAAAACCCTGGAAAATTTTAATACACGATAAATTGCTCTCCAGTAAAAATGGTGTCTGAATATATATACCTAGGCGTACTTTTGCCCCTCTTTATCATGGAATCGGCATGTGTATTATACCATAGGCAAAGCTTGTCGGGGCTTGGGATTTTTACGACGAAATACACGTGCGTTTCTACAACAAACCAAGGAGTTACTATATAAATCATATGTAAGGTCTGCGCTCGAATACGCATGCTCCGTGCGGGACCCTTCAACAGTAACTAACAAAGAAAGGCTAGAACAAGTTCAGTCCATGGCGGCGAGACATGTACTTGATATACCAACGTATGACAGGCAGCTTAGTGCAACTAAATCCAAGGCAATGCTAAACTGGCAATCTCTCCAGCACCGAAGAGCGTCGTTTCGACTGAAACTTTTACACAGCATATATTATTTTCATGCTCTAATTCCACGTGACGTTTACATAAACCAGCCTCACCACACATCAGCACGCAAAGATCACGAACACAAGATAAGAAAATACAAATGTAATACATCGGCCTTTAGCAGCTCGTTTTCCCCAAGAACCATCAGTCAGTGGAACCGACTTCCTTACTCAGTTGTAGGAATTTATCGTCCTAACAAGTTCTTTTCTGCATTAAAAGGGATAGAATCTTTTGATCCCTAAAGCTTGATAAATATTGCGTGTACTTCTAACAATCACCATGACCTGTAAAGAATCGTACCTGTAAAGAAACATTATTTTCTTTTAGTGCCTCTTTTTTCGCCTTGTTGTACTGTATCTTAATCACCGCATTCTATTTTATTTTTGCAACTTATTATTCGCTTCGTTCTTTCTTTTTCATTATGAGTCCTTGTAATCATTGTACTTTATGTACCTCCTTCTTTTTTCACATGTCACATGCGACATCTGCAACGTGCCTGTGTCCGACGTGGTTGCGTGCAACATGGCTGTGTGCTTTTGCGTCGGCGCATAATAATCTGTTTTTCACTTACACGAATTTATGCAAGCATGCAATTATTATGCTTGTTTTTTCTTCTATACCTCCTCACTGTAATGCCTGAATGGGCGCTGTGGGTACTAAATAAATAAATAATCAGTTCTCTCGTGAGTTGTGCAGTCCGTGGTATGAATATCTGAGAGGAAACGCTCTTCCAAACGAACTAGTTGACTGATTGCACTGGCGACTAACTGGCTGTGTAGGTGTGGACCGGTGCCACGACTAAGGAAGAAGAAGCGCAGCAGTAAGCGGTGAAATCTCCAAAGCGTTGAGTGCTCCAGTACGCGTGGAACCTCCTGTAACGTACTCACGAAAACGTGCTTTCCACTGCATTGCCATGTACCTGCTTGGCTGTGAGAGAAAGTGGACCAGTTTGTTTGTTTGTTTGCTTAGCTTTACATTTTTCTTTTATCCCGCACTATGGAAGGAGAGGCGCTTTGTTGCTTCCCGGCTTTCGACTGGCGGAGTCCTCCCTTCTGGACTAATATCTTGGCCCACGCCATCAAAGCAAAGGACGCGCACTGAATGTATGGGTACAAAACGCGAGTACCCAGGCGGGGTATCAGAGATTAGTTCGGTGGTTTCTCTGACTCCGGTGCGACAAAATAAGATCAGAGTCCTGCTCCACTCTCTCTATACGATAAAAGACAGATGCATTTGCCAAGTGTTTTATTTTATCGCAGTAATGCCTTCTGATTCTTTTGTCTATTAAGTCACTCGTTCTAAAGGTTGCATCGCAGTAAACTATGTATAAGTATTGCAGGTAGCCTTTGAGTATGCGTATGGTCGGGAGGTCGTTCGCATTCTCCAGTTTACGTAAGAGAGACAGAGAGAAAGAGAGAGAGAGAGAGAGAAAGAGAGAGAGAGAGAGAAGAGAGAGAATAGAGGAGAAAGCACTTGCTCTTGTACGCGTAGATGGGACGGACCTCACATAGCATACTTTGGTTTCCTGTATATCGTTAAAAAAAGCACGCTAAACTGCAGTCGCATATTATTTCCTTAACCGAATTCCTGAGAACCGCAGTTGTGAGTCCCTGGACTTCAGGATATGTTTAGAGCATCTCACGTGGTCTTGGGCGAACGAAGGAACTAACAAAAGAACTAAGGAACAGACAAACAAAGAAAAAAAAAAGCGAAGGGAGGGAGAAAACGAACGAACGAATGAACGGACGAATGAACGAACGAACGATAAAACTATGTCTTTGTTGAAAACTAGTTCTAAAAACATCGAAAACTGTTTTTTGTAGCTCGTAAGTGCTGCTGGCGGCAGAACGTTTTTCATATCTCTCATATTCGCAGAGGGCAAGCACGCGTCTCGTATAATTGCGGCGCCATTAAGGCCATTGCGCTACTTAACTTCGAGACGCATACACGTTTGCTCCGCGTACGTAGTTTGCAACCTTGCGAATGTTTGCAGGTACGCATTAGCGTCACAGTGTGGACAACCATGGCGAAGAAAAGCCTGCGTGGAACCGCGCACGTTCCTATACTGCGAGTCACGCACGGAACGGTACATAGTTGTGGGCGCCACATTCAGCGGCACCGAATCGCTTAGACGCGCCGCACTGGTGCACTTCCAAAGCCGTCGCCGTCAGTGCGGGCGGTCCTTCATTACCGACTTCCCGGAAGAGAGGACGCAGGACAAAAGAACGTCGTATATGGCGCTGTCAACCGAGACAGAGAAAATAAATAAAATGGCGCAAATATTTAATTTGGCGTCTTTTGTGCGATCGCCTCTTTTCTGACGTCGTTGTGCACTTATACTCGTAGCCACGCCAGCGACCGCATCGACAAAATCAAAGGATCCCTGTGAATGCGCTGTTCTCTCTCTCTCTCTCTCTCTCTCTCTCTCTCTCTCTCTTTGCGTCCATTTCTATCCGTCGATCTGTGAAAGTGCATGAGTGTCAATGAACTTTTCAGGGACTGTGCTGCCACAGTTTGCGTTTTTGTACGCTCCAAGTCTCTGATAAAGCCGGTAGGATGGGCGCGGTCGGAAAACGGCGCTCAGCGATCCAAGATAATGTCCGTATATATACAAGGAGGCGAATAGTAGTTGCTTTGTCTCGTTTGCGACTGAATGGCAAACGATATTGCCGTTCTCTGCTCAAAAATTAGTCCATGTGTTCGGCTACTGTCACAATGAAGTCCGGAGAGTCCTCTGCCATTTTATCGGCAGTCGGACATGAGCATGACTTTTGGAGCTTTCCCATACCATGACGCAAGCCAGTTTAACGACAAAAGGGATATTCTGTTAGCTTTCGGCTCGGAGTTAGCGGGGGGGGGGGGGGGGGGGGGGGGGGGGCGTGGCGGTGGGTCCAGTGTCGGCATGTTCAGAGCGCACCCCCTGCGCTGTGATCGGAATTTCTTTTATATTCTGTTGTCAATTGGTTTGGGAGAAAGTGAGGTGTGAGAATCGAGGATTCCATTTTTCTATGTTGTACAGCAAACAGAAAAGAAGAAGAAACTGAAACAGAAGCAAATAATTAAAATAATTAAGGAAGGTAGGGTCATTAATGAATGTACAGCGTCAATTATAGGTATTTTTATAATATACTACATGTTTCTATATGATGCTGCAAGGGAGAATTCAATCGACATCTAACGTCTTTCTGCACCGCCATGCAGAGGCATTACAAACTTTGCAGTCTTTAGCCTTTGTGCAGGATTCCTTCACGCACTATAACATACATGACAGGTGCAAACACACTGCTAAGTTGAATTTAAATTGACAGTACAGAGTACAAGTGAGAGAGAGAAGTGATAAATGAAAGGCAGGAAGCTTATGGAGGCTGAGCCCGGTTGGCTACCCTGCAATGAGGAAATGGGCAAAAGGTAATAAAAATATGAGGACAGAAATTCACAGCATGCACACAGATACATGCAACAAAGGTGCAATGAAGCGTTCCATGTTTTGTTCGTTGCAAGCAGTGAGAGACTGGTTGCACCTCGAGAAACGCTGCACCGCTTTTGACTACATAAATAACTTCACTGTACGACTTATCACAAACGCTGATCTAACCCCGTGTCTACTAGAAAGCTTAATAATGTGTTCACATTTTGCAGTTGATGACTGCCTGGCCGTGGTTCAATTAATTTTTTTTTATTTTGAGGGGGCACGTGTTCAATCTTCATATATATATTTTTATTGTTGGAGTTCTTTGTACGGGATATTTTTGGCACTCACTAAGTACGTGGTAAACATTCTAGATTTTATGGCTAGAGCAACACTCAGAGGTAGAGCGGTGTATTCCGCGCAGAGAACTATTTGCAAATTCCACTTCCAGTTAAAGCCGGTGATAGTCAAATGTGAAAACGGGCGCCGACCAAGCGCATGAAAAGAAAAGAAAACAAGACGTGTGGGCTCCGATACACAGGCATTGTTCACAATGAAAGCAAACGAAAGGGGGACACGATTATATACGTGCGAATAGATGGCGCAAACAGCGGGCATAATCGGAACGAAGGCTGCGGTTATTGTGGTTCAACGTAGTATCAGTAGTCTGGATTAGTAATGGCTCAAGATGCAACCGCGAGGTTAAATTACTTTCAGTGGCTAGCACAGGTGCCATACCCCAGTCAATAGGCAGTTTTAGAACAGCATTTATCGCCTTACGTACGTTAAACGTAAGCACCTTTGCGGGACGGTACGGTGCCCCACCTTTCAAGTCTTTTAGTTTGTCGTATGGATACTCATACATTATAAAACAGGGCGCCGTCTAGTGCCTCGTGTCAAGCGTATCCAAGCCAAGGGTATCGATTAGCAACCATCCTGCTGTTGCTACGTGGACACGTCTCATTAGGCATACGGGTACCAGACTCGCGGCGCGATCTCAGAAAAATGGACGCGCAATGCGCTCATAACTGACCTTTCAGGTGAGTTTAGAGAAAGCGAAAGCTCATTACAATAGTTAGTGGCGATCAACGCGAGTGAGAGCGCAGCCATCAACAGAATTCACACTGAAGCGGGAGTCATGGGTGCCGCCATGTTCGGCAACGCTAATTCTTAGCGTCCGTAAACATTACGAACGTTAAACTCGCTGAAATAACGTACGTTAACATAGCGCACGTAAATCACAGAACCCCAATAAGGTTCGGACCATGCGTAGTGTGGACGACGCTATTACTTTACGTACGTAATGCGTTTACGTTTGGTTGCAAACGCTATTCTAAAACTACTATCATGTCCTTTTGACACCCGCCGTGGTTGCTCAGTGGCGAAGGTTTTAGGCTGCTGATGGGGGCGAAATGGGGGCGAAATGCGAAAACATCCCTGTACTTAGATTTATTTAGGTGCACGTTAAAGAACCCCAGATGGTGGAAATTTCCGGAGTCCTCCACTACGGCGTGCCTCATAATCGGAAAGTGGTTTTGGCAAGTAAAACCCCATAATTAAATTTTTTGTAATGTCCTTCTGACACAGAATGCTCGGTAAATGCATTAGAAGATGCTTTTTTTTGTTTTTTATGATCGTAACAGTGTTCCTTGATGCGCCTTTGCATATTACCTGTTTCGTCGACGTAGACATGATTATAGTCTGCACAATGAATATTATACACAACACTGAGAGCGAGGCCGGGCCGTCTTCTCTGAGCGTTGCGCGGGAGCGGGATGCTTTGAGCCGTCGTCGCCAAGTGGAGTCTGACCACCCTGTGGGTATTGCCCTGCGAGCTGCTTCACTGGAGGTGGTCCGGAAGGCAACAGGCGTCGCACCGTCGAGACCAATGTAGCGACCGAGTTCGCTCCCTGTCCGTTTGTGCTTAGGCACTGCGCATGTTTGCGGCGTCTCTTCGCATGTCTAGCACTTGTGCTTTCCCTGTGGCACAACAGGCGTCGCACCGTCCAACGATGCGTGTCTACCCAAGCCTAATCACAGTCATGTCTAGCCACAAAATTAGGCACAGCCGTCATACCTGGCTTAACAGTGATTCTATACCTAAGTATAATAGTTACAGTTAAATCAAAAGTTAACCAAGAGAAACCAAGACTGAACCAGGCTAAACCAAGTTTTCGCTTTGCATATCCATGGTTAGCTGAGCTAGGCCGCAGCCATTATTTCTCCTGGAGTGTTCTTTTCTCCTCGAGTTTGGCGTTGGCTTTGTCTTTGGGGTTCGGGGCGGCGTTTGGCACATGAACGCACTAGCACCTAAGTAATTGGCCCTTGTGAGTTTAGAAAAGTTTATTTCAACAAGAGACGATACCAAGGCTGAGTCACAATCACGGCACAATTCCACCAGGACGATAACATATACAAAAATGAAGCATTGTATACACGGCATGTTTTCAAAGTAGTGTCCGAGTCCTCACTCACTAACACATAACTGCATAGACCCACGGAAAGGCACAGTTACACACAAAATTATTGTCACATGTATAAAATGATGTTTAATATGTGCAGTGTAAATAATGGTTATGTACAATGATGATATGACACATACACTTTACATAATTTTGAAGTGATTATGAGGATGCGTATATACAAAAATAATCATGTATAAGAGAACACGCACACACAGAAGTTACAGGCACTTACATTCTGTGCATATTTATGAACACTTCTGATGTCCTGGCTACAAGAACCAGGCTGGTCGAAAATTAAGCTGTACGCGTCCATCAGCAACCGACAGGAAACGGCATGACCACTCTCGAAGGAATTCTTCTTCCCCAATGAAGAACAACTCCTCTGACAGAAACGATAGTAGCTCAGAGTGGAGCCTCCCCGGAAGTGGAAACAGGACGGCGACGACGCCCCGCAGCAACTGCCTCGCACCGGTTAAGCCATAGACAAAATGTCCCTGTAGCAATTAAAAGTCGCGCGAAGCGGCCACGTGAGCAGCGACCAGGTGTGATAAAGTGGTTAATTCCAAGGCACCGAAAACCAGTATGCACGGCCCTCCAAAATATCCTGGCAACGACACATTGCAGCATCACATGTTTATTGGATTCTTGAAGGGGGCAATTGGGGCACAGCGAATATGTGACAACGCCCCACCGCTCTATAGCCTTTCACGAGTTGGAAGCACTTGCCACCCTAGACGCCACATCAAGTCGCGTAGGTGGCCAGGCAGAAATGATGCCGTTATCGCATTCAACGACACATTATTGGCACGTGCGAGGCGCGCTGGGGAAACTAGAGGAAGCAGTAAGGCTGTCATAGTATCTACTACACGGTTTTCCAGAATGTCTACATCAGGAGCGAGTTCACGCGCACGACACTGATCACGCTGTAGCAGGCGGAGCGGAAATCGCAGAGCAAGCAGCCTGCAGCGAACAGACACGGATTGAAACGCGAGTGTTTAGAAAAAGTTTAATCAAGGAAATAAACAAAAATCATACTTTTGCCATTTGATCGAAAGAACGCGCTCGCAAGCCTTCATGTTGTCGCTCATAACCACCGCAGTCATTCTGGGTAGCTTTGTAGCTTTCTGAGGAATACTTGGTCATTGTATAATTGACCTGAAAATCAGAGCAGTCTGCGTGTACCGCTTTGGTAGCAGCGAAAGTCTTCTAGCTTAATATCTGCAACGCAAAGCCCTTAAAGAGCAAAAACCCTGCGTTGAAGTTCATATTTGGCAAGAACGCGCCATGTGAAAGTCGGGGGGGGGGGGGGACGCAACGTCGACGCTGACCCCCATTTGCAAGAAAAATCGCACTTCGTGAACGTCACCGCGTAGGTGTGACGTGATGCATGCAGCGGGCCCAAGTCGGCGTCTAAACATGTTCTTTGAGGAGCGGCAGATGTCCGTTTGCTCCTGAGACATATACCCAGTGGCAGACACCCAGCGACCCCATGATACATAACAAATGATATGTACTTTACACATTTTTCGTGGAACATCGGTGAATTTTTTTGCGGACGATGCCCAGAGGGAAAGCTGTAGCGAGGATATACATGCATAGAAAAAGCCGGCAGGATTCTACGACTCAGCTAAGCTTTGCCAGGACACGCTTCTGTCGCTTGTAATTCTTTTTTGTTCGCACTCAGCTCGGCAGGCGCGCTCTGTCGGAAACAGCAGCATTAATCATCATTATTTCATTCCCGCACGAAGGGGAGAACGTGACTTGCGGCGGTGCACCGTCGTTGATCTCTGTGCAGTCATTTTCGTGTCGCTGCCTCTCGTTACCTGCAGTAAGCGCTATTAATCTAGCCTGAATCACAGCGAGTGAGGATTAAGGTGCGCAGCTCGCACACTGGTTTCCGAAGGCTCGGTTCTCTGCTCTTTTCTGCAGTATGTCTGCTGGCTGGTCGTGTCTGTAGAAGGAGAAGAAAGAAACGTAGCTTGAGCAAAACACCAGAGGCGATTCACTGCTATATAGTTGGATGATTGCATGCTCTCGCGAAAAGGACAAAAAAAAAGGAAAGGAAAACGAAAACGAAATTGGCATCGCTTATTTTGGGAACTAGCGTGACCTAATGATTGCACAACATAAGACTACAGTATAGTCAGTCACGTCTCGGTGCTGATTGTTCCTAAAGACTGAAGAATAGTACCTTAGAAAATAAACTTGACTTGGTGCGTGGGGCACGAGTGTGCGAGCGCGCACGTCCGTGGATGGTGTGAGACGTAATCGGTGCCGAGTGGCCGGCCTCCCTGTTCTGAAAAGTCGTGCAATTGCTTGCTATTCTTAATACGTGAAGAGATTGCAATCCTGGTTTTCTTGCTCACGGAGCTAAAGTTACGGCCGTGAAAGCGCTGAATAGCGCATGAAAGAGACTTGACTGCTGTAGATCGGAAGTTTTCGCGATGCAATGGCTCTGCTTTCCCCCGTAAAGGCAGACGTGGTGCAGTGACTTGATATTTCATGTTTTCTCTTGTCTGCATCATCCTGAGGCACCGCTTATTCAAAGGAATGCGTGATCCGCGTCGCCTCTAAATCCAATGTGCACTGCGGCATTTCAGTGAGTTTGAACGCCGGTAGCGCTTCGTTTACATGCGCGACAACGGCGGTTCGATACTTCATCGAGAAGTTACAATGTGCTGGAAACCCGAGTCCATGTCTTGTGTGACGTTGCGTATGACTGACGTGAGACTGTATTGTAAGAAGAAAGTCGTCATTTTAGCTACTGATGATTGCGATGACGTGAAAGGAATGCTAAAAGAGAAAGAAAAACAAGTAAGATGAGAAGGCAATAATATTTCAGAATCTGTAGCCTTAGCTGGCACTTCGTGTACATCTATGACTATCGAAGTTCGATACTTCAACTTAACAAAATCAAAATAACTTACACGCCTCGAGGAGGTGACTTTACATTAGTAAAACGTATCGTCTGCTTCAGAGCAAAGAAAGGAAAAATAAGTGCAAGAAGATCAACAGTGCTGAAGATCGCCGACCGCAGATTTACGCCAGCTTCAACATTTCACAAAAGATACACAGTGTTGCGCACGTGACTTTCGCATACGAAAGCAAACATACGTTTCTCATTGCGTCCAACCTCTAATTGTTCAAGGCACTTAGTAAACCGGGCGAGAGAGCAGGGCTTTTATTAGGCGTCGGCCGAACCATCTGCGGCGCAAACAACCCATTTGCGCGATTCCACCCACCCCTGCATGTTTATACGAACCACGCCGAGTGCTCGTCCCCGCATGATTTAAGAGGTTCAGAGAGCGTAGATTATTACAGCCGCGTTCTATGCAGGTTTAATGAGGCAATGGGCTGGGCGTGCGGCAGGCACTTGTTCAGTCTGGCGGGAGCGCAAGCGCAAAGGTGGTATACGAACTTTAGCGGAGAGCGTTGGCCTTCCCCATGCTCGAGATACCGAGTTCTTTCTATAGCGTCTTCACTGTGCGTAAGATTGTGAAAGAAGTTGCGTTGGAAAGTAACCATTGTTTGGATGCGCGTAGCTAATGTGGTTTTATTCGCGTGATTGCCTGGTACCGACTCAGGAAGCCTTTCACCTTCCCAGGGTTTGCCTAATATATGTTCGCAAGGGATATCTAATCCGTAGCGTAGTGAGTTCACTGTAAGCGGGCATGACTTATGCGTTCAAGCAAGAACATTTGGTGTGATAACTGTAATCTGAATGGCCGAATCAACAGTGTGAATGGAAGGGAACAGATCACGGATCTGTTCCCTTCCCAAACCCAAATAGATAAATAAGGGTAGTTATTTATTTCTATACGTATATGACGTAATTTTTTTCATATGCAATGACGAAGTTGCCGAACGATCATTTTTGTGTTGTTCTATGTGGTCGTCTTAGTTAGTGCTATTATGTCTTCTGTAAACTTGCCGGAAGCTTACACATTTCAGGACGACTTGAAATTTTCCATCACACAGTAAGCACATTAGAACGTGTTGACCATATTGCCTCTTGATTTTATTTTTCTGGTTCATTTCGACGCTTCCTTCATCTCGGTGCCTGTTCGTCGTTGGAACGCTGAACTCTTTGACAGTTTGTCCCCCCTAGCAATGAGCTGAGGGTACTGACGGTGAGAAGACAAGGAGATATGGTAGAGAAAGGTGGTGTACGTGGCAGGCAAGCTGGGCATTCTGACGGATGAGCGGAGACGCAAACTTGATTGACCTGCACGGTGCAGCGACCTGGTGGCGCAGAGCTCGATCAGACAAACACAGAGCTGATATTGCAGTAACCAAGTGTGTTCTACTTCGCTGCTGGTGTAAATTTTCGACGGCAGTGTAATCGTGAATACGTTGTCTTTTTAAACGTTTAAAATGCTTTACCCACTTAGTTGAAGAAATGTTAGCTCTGTGTTTGGCCTCGTGAGCTCCGCGCCACCAAGTGGCTGCACCATGCAGGTTGCTCACGATTACTGCTCCGCTCATCCGTCAAAACGCCCAGCTCGCCTGAATTGCGACAGAACGCTCGCAACGCACGATGCTTGGGTCGCTCTTGCTTAGGATCGGCGGCCATGCAGCTAGTGGAGAGGCTGGAGAGGTTACGTGCGCTGGCTCCAACACATCGGGAGTAGACGATCAACACGGCGTCAGAACACGACGAAGAGTCAGCCAAGGCAGAGCTTAGCCTCGATCGCTCAGCGAACGTGTTGAGAAGAAAAAGCGCGCCTAGGGGGAGGAGGGGCAACTTGTTATCGTCCAAAGCTCTCTTAATACGAGACGCTTCACTTAAATTGTGGCGCGAATGTTTTACTGTAGCTGTATGTATTCTATGCGTCTGCAAAGCTTCTCGTAACGGTTTCAGTAATACATTAAGACACAACACGCTAAACAACTCAAGCGCGACGTGGAATGGCCGTATGACACGCAACAGTGAGCGGGCGCGCACGGCGATTAGAGTGCGAGTGATTGCTTCTGTAACGGACAGCCGGCGACTGGCTCAGGCGGCCACCAATTTAGAAAACAAGTAAGCAGAGTAAGCGACATGGTCGCTACAATAATGCAGAGGTTGGCAGCAAAACCACCTTTTTTATATTTGTTCATTCCAGCGCCCTAAGATGTCACTGGTGCTTGATGCAGAATTGCGTGTGAATCTATCAAATTAGTGCGCGTGATTATTTTCCTTATTTATTTCCGTTTCTCGTTTGTCTCGGTAAGTACAGGCGAGATAAAGCGAGCTGTTGAAGCGAGAAGAAAAACCAAGACTTGGAAGACCATTTACTTTACTTCTTTTTTCCGCTCCAGTAATAATTCAAAGAGCATGCCATTTGGAACGGCAAGTGTGGAGCATAATATGCTTGCAGACCATCACTTCCCAAATTGGGGAAGGCTGGCACACGCTCGTCAGCAGGAAGTGTATTTAATTTTTTCATTTATTTATTTAACCATACTGCAGGCCAATTCATTGGCCCAAGCAGGAGGGGTAATAAACAATAAGTTTGAAAAGTGAAGAGGCTACACAGCAGTAAGAACAAACATCTACCTCTTATTCAACCCTAGTCAAGTTAGCAACAAAAAAGTTACTAATCCGGAACACAAAAGTAAGAAGAGCAAAAGTACAAATAAGCTTACGATAGGTAACAAAAGAAAAGAGAGAAAAAGAGAGACGACGATTGAGGCTACCATTTCAACTCTAATCTTCTATGGCAAAAGAAGTTCACAAATGGAGAACACATTGCAACTCAAGGCACATTTGCTTGCAAAAAATACATTACAGTTCAGTGGGGAAGTCGTTTGATTCGATAAGGGTTGGTGGTATAATTTGTTCCATTCTTTCACTGTTTTAGAGAAGAGAACTGTTCTTGTAGGAGTTTGTTTCCGCGACAATCGGAAGCAGTGCGTGTTGTGTGTTGTCTTTCTTTGTGTAGAGATGCCACAGTACCGACGCATATTCCAACTTTGACCTTATGCATGCATTACATGTTAAGAGCTTTGTATTCACGGGGGAATTTTGAAGTTCTCTTTTAGGAAAAAACTTTTTAAAAGCAGAGGTACAGAAGTCTGTGATACGTATGGACCATGATAGATTTTTCGTAAGGGTGACTCCTAAGTACTTCTCAACTTCGCAAATCCCACTCCTGCCGATCTCATAGGGAATACGCTGGTACTTTCTCTATTTGGCTCCATGCTCCGCTCTGCACAGCAATCATCAATTGTCCAGAGAGCTGCTTGTAGACAATTACGATCGTCCGTGCACAATATCTTTCTTTAAAGCAACACAACCGTCTGCAAATAATTTGATTGAAACATCATCTGGTAACACACCTATTAAATCATTTATATAAATTAGGAGCAACAACGCTCCCAGTTCACTTCCTTGAGGAACTCCGGAGGTAACTGATAGCATGCTGGATGAATAATCTTGGACTTGAACAAATTGTTGCCTGTCTATAAGATACGCAGCAATCCAAGCTACGATGTTAAATGGTCGACCAATGTTCTGCAACTTCAACAATAATTTACAATGAGGCACGTTGTCAAAGGCCTTACAAAATTCCAAGAAAAAAACATCAAAATGACCAGACATGTCAAGAATACTGTGAAATTCATGAGCTGTTGAGGCCAACTGCGTGACTGTAGGCAAACCTTTTCTGAAACTGTGCTGGTAAACGGAGAGTATTTTATGTTCAAAAAGGAATTTCTGCACGTAACTTACAATACCATGCTCCAACAGCTTACAACATCCACTGGTGATAGAAATTTGGCGATAGTTAGTAACCAGCAGGCCACTCTCTCTTCATGCATTGGTACAATACGTGTCTTTCGCCAGTCACATGTTATATCGTATGATCTCAGTGATAAGCTAAAAATATACGTAAGAAATCCAGAAATCTGCTCAGTATAGCGCCTTAAGAATAAATTAGGAATGTCACCTGCTGCACTAGCCTTTCTTATAATGATATTCAAAACCATCGCCAGGACAACCTCGCGTGTGATTACCATTTCATGTGCACAGTCACACGCGGGTGCGCTATGCTCAGTTTCATCCAGCCGTGTCTTGGCGATGCTGTTTCTGCCATCAGCTAATAAATGGTGGCCGAGGACTGAGCCAAGGTTTCGGACGTAATTACCTTCATTTGCATGATAAAGGAGGAAAGGAGCCTGTTTCTGTCACTGCAAATATCGCTGCCTTAAATCAAATCCAAGAATGGGGAAAAACGGAAGCGATCGGAAACGGCGGTGGCTCCACCTCTTCCCCTATAGGGAGCCGCCGGACCGGAATGTCAATGAGTGTGTGGACTTTGCACAGCGCAAGCCTTTATGCGGCTGTATTGCGCATGACGAATGAACTCATGAACTAGTTCCTTTGCTCCCGAGCAGAATATTTCATTTGCTGCAGCGCGTTGACGAAGGGTACTAAGCTTTTTTTTTCGTATCTGGTGCGTTAAACAGACGCGTGATATTCCGTACAGAAAATTGGCAACGGAAGATCTGGTGTCAACTACTGCGGATACAGTAACGCGGTGGCGCTAATCACGTGGGATCATGGAATCATGGGACTGACAAAGGTCAGTCCATCCAGTGCACCAACTGGTGCGGCCACCGGTTATATCTAAAGATTATATACAACATGTGTGTGTGTGTGCGCGCGCGCTGCCCTACAAAGAGGAAATGGAACTAAGGAACAAAAAGATAGATAGATAGATAGATAGATAGATAGATAGATAGATAGATAGATAGATAGATAGATAGATAGATAGATAGATAGATAGATAGATAGATAGATAGATAGATAGATAGATAGATAGATAGATAGATAGATAGATAGATAGATAGATAGATAGATAGATAGATAGATAGATAGATAGATAGATAGATAGATAGATAGATAGATAGATAGATAGATAGATAGATAGATTACACTATATGACAGCTCTATGTAAAAAATACATATTTGTCTTTCTATGCTCCCCAGACGTCAGGAGTCAGTGCAATGGAACACTGTACCTGGGTTACTGCAAATCGGTTGTTCGTCTTTTCCCCTGACTCCGTTGTGCAGTTTGTTCAGAGATGATTTCATGTCCTTTTGAGAAGAAAAATTTAACAGGGGATCACGCATGATTTGGTGAATGCAACAATATTATTCAATTATTATTAATCTTCATCCACACGTCTTCTGTACATGTCATGGCCGTCTGTGAGTTATGACATTATATGACCTACCGCTGCCCTCTAAATGCCTGCAACATCGCCAAAATCGAAATTCTGAGTTTCCACGTTCCAAAATCAGGACGTCATGATGAGGTACAGCGTAGTGGGGGATTCCAGTATAGTTTCGACCACCTGGGGTTCTCTTATGCGCTGCCAATACACGGTGCGCGAGCGGTTTGCCTTCAACTCCCATCGGAATGCGGCCGCCGCGACCGAAACTGATCGCGCGACCTCAGCACAACGCCACTTCAACCGAGCTACCATGGCGAGTCAACGTCGCCTATGGTCAACCGAAACAGGGGTGTACAACAGAATTTTGTTGCTTTTAAAGAAAAACGCACAATGCAGCTCATTTTTCGCATCATAATGAACACGCCGACCAGCTTTCGCCTTTAGAACCATATACGCACTGATGATGCCATATCACTTACCACATAATCACGAGTAGACACATATATAGGTTCGAACTACAGATATCGCTTTAATACAACTACCTCCATGGAGAGCAGTGTGCTTCAGAGCATAGTGTCAACCGACACGACCACTTCACATCCGCGCAAACGACGTAGGTCTTCCTGTAACGTGCCTCTCCATGTCATACCCATCTGCTGCTCTAGACTGAATATTCTAGAGTAATACATCGCGCTTTTTTAGTTTATCTCGCCCTGTTCTTTTATTTTAACTTGTGTTTCCTTTTATCGCATTTCATTCCCTTTACCAGATAACATTAAAATGGTGTAGCCAGCCGGTCTAAGATTCGAGCCTTTTCCTATGTTCTTCCTACCATCCATTCCATTCATCCCATTCCACTCATCCCATTCCATCCATTTCATTCTATCCATACATTCCATCCTATCCACCTAATCTATTCCAATAAATTCTTTTCACTACATTCTATACCGATTATTTCTATCCAATCCATTCCATTCATCCAACGGAAAAACAATGGAGTTCCGTAGTGGGAGTCACCTCGGTCTGACAACATGACTAGCGAACCAGGACCCTACATTGTGTGGCCCACATTGACGCCTACAACCCCGACGGTTGTGCTAGCTCAGCCGCGGAATCCAGGAGCGCTCTGCGGCACCGACCACCTCGACGTGGAAGACTGGATCACCACGTATGAGCATGTAAGTGACCAGAACAAGTGGGATCTGACGATTACGTTTGCTAACTTGGTCTTCTACCTACAAGGCACGGCGAAGGGGAGGTATGACAACCACGAGGAAGAGCTTTACGACTGGGGACACGTGAAAAACAGAAGCTGAGGAACTTATGCGGTCATCCGGCTGGGCGGAAGAGCACCACTAAGAAAGAACTAGCAACCGCACCCAGACATGCACAGAATCATACGTCTCTTCCATCCAGAACGTGCTGGGTCTGTGCCGTCAGGCCGACAGCGATATGGCCGAGTCATACAAGGTTGGGCATGTACTGAAGTGGATCGCTGACGATGCTTCCAACCTGCTCATGTGCAAAATAGTGGAAGAGCACAGGACATCATAAAATATTGTCAACGCTTTGAGCAGGCCAAGATTCGCCTCATTGCAACGCCGTTCGCACGTCTGCCGAACACAGCTGTGACATCCTCTTGTGACGACAGGCTAGGAGTGCAGCGACCATCACCATCAGATGACCTGCCACGGATAGTGCGGCGGGAACTTGAAGCCATAGCTCCTGCAGCCCTTGTTTCCCGCCCTAGTGAACCAAACAACATGCCTACAGCACCATTTGTGCCGGCAATAGTCCGCGAAGAACTCGCTATCTAGGAGCTTGTTCTGTATGTGGCGTTACCACTTCACAGCTGTCTCATGCTTCAGGTCCATCGACTGGTCCGCGGTATGCTGCCCGCTACAGAAATTCGGCCGAGTGGCGAACCGCAGATGATCGGCAAATCTGTTTTGCCTGCCGGCGTATTGGTTACGTTGCCCGCCATTGTAACAACCGTACTGTCTCCTCTCCTCTGCGACCGCCATTCACCAGTGGTTATCGCCCCGAACAGACCGAGCGTCTTTACCAGCCTCCATTGGCACCGCAACAGCCAAACAATGATGTTCGTGCTCCTTGGCACAGTCCCTCGTCTTCATTCCGACGTCACCAGTCCCGTTCGTCGCCAGTTCGTCGACCATCGTCCCTATCGCCGCAGGCTCGTCGCCCCCGTCCCCGGTGCAGCCCCGTCGCCAGTCTCCGGAAAACTAAGCGATGCAGCTCCCGGAGGTGAGGTTGCATCGCCGACTCGATCGGAAAGCTCTCTGATCACTTTGCCGACCAAACAGAACTTGATGGGCATTTTAGTTGATGGCATCAGTGTTCCAGCACTCACTGACACTGGCGCGCACGTATCCGTGATCAGTGCCCAATTGCGCCGACGCCTGAACAAATTCTCACACCTGCTGCATCAAGCTCGCTCCACGTCACAATGCAATGCTCACCAGAAAAAACGGAGCTCTTTTTCTACAATCCGACAAGTAGAGGTTGGAAAAGTACTAAAGATAAACCTAATATTAAAATCTATGTTGGAAATGAGGAAATGCCCATGGTCGAAAGCGTAAGAATTCTGGGACTCCGGATAACCTCAAACGGGTATAATGGACAAACGATCAGAATACTTGAAACCTGTGCACAACAAAATATGCGCCTAATTAAAAGAATGCAAATCGGCACCATGATATGAAGCAAAACATTATGAAAAGGCTGGTACAGGGTTTCGTCGTCAGTCGTATTGTACATGTGACTCCGTACCTCAGAGTCCAAGTCGCCGAGAAAGGAAAGCGATAGAATCATTAGACGTGTTTTTAAACAAGCGATCGGGCTTCTGATAAATACCTCTAATGAGAAACTACTTGAATTGAGGGTTCACAATACCTTAGAAGAGCTCAGAAAGTAGCACAATATGAAAGACTGGCGCAGAGTAAAACAGGCAGAAATGTATTACCGGAATTGACAATAAACTACACATATCAGTTTGCCTTCAAAAAGGATGTCCCTCATGACATACGAAAATGTTTAATAATCCCACCAATACCAAAAAATTGCATCCATATCATGGGTAAATATCATGGATGCTCGCCTTTCCAGACTCATCAACTGGAAAGGCGATCAGAAAGCGCCAAGAATATTCGTCAGAAGTTTAAGGATTCCCAGGAAACCACCTATGTAGACGCGGCCGAATATAAAGGAAATGACAACATGATTATAGCAGTAATGGACCACAAAAGGTATCATAAGGTCAGCGGTTCCGTCAGAACAAGCTTCGCAGAAGATGCAGAGGAAGCAGCCATTGCCCTGGAAATAGCATCCACCTCAACTATGCTGATTATGAGCGATTCGCAGACGACTTTGAGAAACTTCTGACGAGGGCGCTTATGAAAAAAATAGTAATAAGAATATTGCCTGGATACAAAGACCAGCGAAGTCAGCGAAGTAAAGGTATAGTCTGAGTACCCGCTCACTCATCCTTACCCGACAATGAGGCTGCACACGAGATGGCTCGAGGACTCACAGACCGAGCCTCTGGATCTACCTCGTCGAGGGGAGAGGAAGATGAGAGATTTGAAAGGACGGCCAGTTACAGAGAGGTCACGCAGCATTATTGACTAAGCTGGAGAATGTACACCGCAGCACACGAGTTATTAAACAAGAGACAGGCGGTGGCGTAGCGCCTCCTTCAGACACAAACGTTCTCATGTCCGGTTACAATGAATCGCTAAGCACCGGAAATTTATTCAGAGAAATGAAAATTCTGTAATAACAGGGCGGACCTGAGCCACATGCTTTGGGGCTGCCTGTACGCCCTCGTGAGGGTCGAATTCCCCGAAGGGCGGGGTTGGGAAGGCGCGCTCCTCAGCTGCAACCCAAAAAGACAGGTATGCGTAATCCGGGAGGCCTAAGACGCCACCAGGGCCCACGGGATTATGGCCGACGTCTAGGTTGGGTCCCCTCCTCCTTTTCAAGGAGGAGTGGGGCCCATTTTGCAAATTCAATAAAGTTTGTTCCTCCTTTATGTGTGCAGCCTGGTATCGTTGATAGGAATAAGTTGGCTTCTCTCTTGTAAATTCTCTCCAGAAAGCGAATTTTCCTAACGAGTCGCACAAAATGTAGACACGTTATTCAAACAAACAAATAACAAGAAACGATGGAAGTAGAATTTGTTTTTGCTCATCGTAGAACACTATAGATTTCAAGTTTCGAAATAGTGCCTGAAATAGTGCCATACCTATATTTAGTTTCATTTCGACATGATGCCACATGGCAACGGATGCGAATAATAACAAAGAAGTAGAGTGCAAACGAGAGAGCGCAACAGACGAAGAGCTACAATTTGTTGACCAAGCTGGTCTATCTGGGCTGACTTGTGCCCACGAGATGCAAGTGGAACAGCTGGAAGGAGTGCAAGTCGGCATACGGTTGAGAGAGGTGCAACATGGTTTTACGGCGTCACCTTAGACGGGACAGAGCGAGGTACACATTAGAAACGACGTCATATGTTCTGCGTTTCTCGCTATGTCCCGGCTGAACTTGACATCTTCACTTGATGTTAAACGGCGTCTTCTTACAGCGAAGCTGTTTATGGCTAGGGTTCCGTGCACTTTTTTCCTCTGCGTCAACAAATGCTAAGTTCCCGCGCGAACGCTCTCGTACCCTTGCTAGCGCGTTCGTCGTCGTCGTCTTCTTCCACATCTGGCTCGTCGGCACCCCTCGGATGTGCATTTTGAGCACATCATCAGACACCAGTTTGAAAATTGGTATACTCCCAGGCAGATAAAGATATGCAGATCCCACGCACTGTGAGAATCGATGTAAGCGAAAGCTTTGTCTGCTGCTTGCGTTCATTGACGTTATTTGGCGGGGATATATTGACGGCATGCGACAGTCGTGACGAGATGTGCAATGTTACCTTACCTGCTCCACTCGACGCTTTATGCGAGCCTTCGTCTCGTCGGCACTAAGTGCACGCTTCGGCGCCATTCTGGGTTGTAGTGTTGCAGCTCACAAAACTGACTCCCCTCTGTCTATCTCTCTCTTTCTCTCTATTCCCTCGCTAATATGCTCCCCACCTCCTCCCTCTACTGTCGTTGCTGTTGTGGGTGAGCCCGGAGACAAGCGCGGCAGCTTCTGCACAGCATTCACAGCATTCACGAAGGAATTAGGCCAGCACTCTGCGACAGTCACGGCCACGCTATCGGACAACATGCCGTGGCGGCACATCGGGCAAAATTATGCTGTGTTCAATTTAGCGCCGGTCGAAGAGAACTACGTACGGCCGCGCGGATCTCGTAAGTACTTGCTTGGACGCACAACTGAATAATCTATAATTGTCAGCTGGCTGAGCAGTGAAAGTTGTGTATGAAACTGGGGTCAATATTGTCTCCGGACAATGCTGGGTGGCTATCGTCAACAAGCTGTTCCCTTTTTCGTGATGCTTCATTCCATCTATCTGAAACATCAGGTATATATATGCCACCTTGAACGTTGCCAATTTCAACAAAAAGTGCTCTGAATGAATCATGCAATCACACACGCTAAACGTGTGTGATTGACACGCTAAACGTGATGCTTGTTTCCTCTAAACGAGGAAAGAAGCAAAACATTTTTTTACAACTTATAAATACGCATTTCTACACAAAGCTAAAAAATCTCCCATAGTTTAAGCCAAGCCTTAGCCGCAACACAATAATTGAATAGAACTAAATAAATGCCCGAATGACAGATGCACAAATCTAATTTGTCCTGCTCTGTTCGAAATTTTCATCCATTATTTCACTGCTTTGTATGACGCTTTGCTAAATTACAGTTATAACAGTTAGACACTTTTCATAGTATTGCAACACGTGCATTTCAATTCAGACACGACAATTACTTTCGACTGTATGCTGTCCGCCCGGCTGTAGCAAATAGCTGGCGGCCGCATTCGCGCAATGGCGAACAAGCTCACTTCTATACTAGAGACGCAAGCAAAGCGCTCTATCCGAATGCACGGCAACATCTCCGCAATATAAAGACAATTTTGTGTGTGAAGTCACTTCGAACACGACAAGGATCCGTGAGCGTGTCTGACTTCGTCGCTATGGTTCATCAGTCACGGATGTAATGTCGCTTCCGTAGTGACGGCCAGCTATTACGGCGTCAATTTCAATAAAACTTGGTACATAGCATTTTGAAGATATAAAGATTTTGTTTGGCGCTTGTGATGTTCATGCAGTGTAGGCCCACACACCAGCTTCGTCCTAGCGCCTCTATATTTAAGTTCACTTGAATTGGTAACTACAGACTTGATACGAAACCTGATAGTGGCTTCATGGATGACATTTGTGAATGTTTATCATCAGAGTGTTGAACTTGCTTTCACCTTTGCGCATGTCATCTATGTCATCCATGTCGTCTATCATCTATGTCATCTATGTCATCATCATCCCTCATCACACCTTTATGTCCCCATTCTCCCTCCCCCTGTGTAGAGTAGCAGGCTAGAGCGCCTTAGCTCAGGCCGCCCTCTCTGCTTTCTTTCAATTAAATTATCTCTCCCTCTGAAGGTGAAAAATTCAGCACAATCTCCCAACATAACTCACAAAGAAGAGACGAGACAAATGGAGCTGACTAGCAACTAAATTATACTTCGTGCAACGGCGCGCATGTATATATATATATATATATATATATATATATATATATATATATATATATATATATATATACACACACCCTTAACCACTCAAACACGCATGCGTACGCAACACAAAAAAAAAAGAGAAATACTCATGTCATACTACAGACAGTTATCAAAGACGCGCGCGCCAGTGCTTGTCTCCTCTCTTCTTTGTGCGTTGTCTTGGGTGTCTGTGCTAAATTTTTTACATTCAAAAAAGCTGTTACGGCGACAACAGGCTGATAACAGGCCTGCTGATAACAGGCCACTAAATATGCAGAGCATGCAAAATTCTATTACGATCTCTTCACTTACCGTTCATTCCTCTTGCTCAGTTTTGGCGAAGACACGAACGGCTGTATCAAAACGCGCGGGCACTAGACAAATGGCTGACGCAACGGACAACTCTTTGTTTTCCCACCGTCCAAGTCCGAACTACACTTGGCTGTGCGCTTCCGTATTGTACGGATGCAGTTCGGCAGCGCGGTGCGGCATCTACGAACACGAAGATAGCCCGTAAGGACTGGCTGACGTATTTCTGACGCTGATTGATGAAGTAAGTTTGGGGTATTATCTTAAACAACAAAGCGGGAGCTGCATCACCACCAAAAACACTTTCTCTGCCACGGCTTAAGTACCTGTGCTAGCATGGGTGGCGTGCTGTGTTTGCGTACTGTGAAACGATTACTGTACGCTAGACCGTTGGGAAGAAGAGAACAAACGCTACATATGGTGTATCAACATTTTATTGTTTCTCTGGGGCCGAAAGTAGTATAGCTCCCAGCAATGTCCGGTGTCTAATATCCGATATTATTGACGTCCGTAAGGTATCCACTGGATAAAACTGATCGGGTCTTCACAACCTCGCTTTTCCACAGAGCACCCTATACGGGAGTTGAATGTTCGGAATGTTATCCGTATGCATGTCCAGCGGATACCCGTGAATGCTCTGTGCTGGTCGTCAGCGTTCCTACCTTATCGGGATTTCCATCGGATATTAGGGAATCATTGGGGTAGCGCATTTTACTCCAGCACGATGGAGTAATTGTTTAGTACAAGGGAGTTTTCAAAGCGCATGAGCGGCAAAACCCCAATCTCGGCTAATTTTTGGTAACAATGCAGCCACACCGTAGACCTGTCCTATAACATTGGTAATAGCCGGCTTCCTTCTTGCTTTTCCCTACATTTCTGTGTATTGTCTTCTGTTGTTAACAACGGAAACGTGCACGCAAGGCCAATTAGCTACGCGAATACGTCTTTAAGCCACCCCTTATGTATCACTTTAAGACCTTTATAAGAAGTAAACGTAATAAAGCTCTGAAGAATGAAGGAAAGTTATAGCATAGGGCTCAGAAACTAGAGCGAGCGTCAGCAGGTAAGCATTGTGTCACGAAGATACATGGGCGCTGTACCATCGAGCGCCTCGTGGAAGTAGCGGGTAAACCAGTAATTGCCTAAATTGGCACCACACTGTTCCGCGTAATTGTCCAAGTCCAGGTCGACGAGAAGCATGCAGTCATCAGTCAATTTTCTAGTAGCAGCCCTTCTGAAAACATGCGCGACAGTCATTAGGTTGTTGAACATGTACAAGAGGGATGGGTTAGCCGGATCCGATACTTTCACGAATATACAGTACCTTGAGTAGGGCTCACTTAGTAAGCAAGATGCCGCCGATCCGCACATGTCAAACGCGTTGCCTATTCCTGGAGCACTTCTATAGTTGGAATAGTTGGAGAGCTGGATCAACTGAGGTGGTTCACCAAACTTAGCAGGCGGGGAGGATTCCATCACGAGGAACGGCGCCACGCTCATGAGGATGCAGAACTTGCTTTCGTTGCCAGTGTACAAACTAAGCTTTTCGAACAATTTCACGACCTCTGAGCTCCAAGCACTACACATTGTGAAATGGAGCTGAACGGTATGCCGCAGGCCCCGGATTTCCATAAACACGAAGTCTACCACGTCGACCACGCTGTCAACAAGGGCAACTGTATCGTTTGTGCTCGTTGGCACAATAACGGCAAGCTGCCCGGGGAAGCCGTTGACCCGGAAGATTCGACGAAGGCCGACGAAGACGGTGTTCAACATTTTAGCGTCGTTAACGGCTCTGCTTTTACAGATGGGTTCTCCTTCAAGCCAGTGGATAACGACACCATCGAGGACGTGGGAACTCATCAGCGCCATTGTGCTATGGACGAAGCGAGTAAGAGCGCCGTCCTCTCTGCCCAGGAGTGACAGTTGGGCGTAGTCCTCAGGGTAACCTCCCATGGCTAGTAATATCTTCACGCCAGGGATGTTGGAATTGTTCGAGATTTCCCTAAGCTTTCCAAGGCCGTACGTAAGGTCGAAGTTCTCTGCTCGGCTGGTCGGAAAACCGTCCTTGATACCGAATGACCAGTAGACAATTTTTTGGCAGATAGAGAAGGGTATGTTTTGCGGCAAGAAATCATAGCCGACGCCCCTGTGAAGCCTGGAGTTGTTGTAGAGGCAGAAGATGTTGGGACGTCTTGATTGGTTCAAGGGGGGAGAGCGCTGCGGTGTCACAAGGTGAGCGTCGTCAATGATTTGCCTTATCTTGACAGCTGCGCTGAACTCCCTCCCAGGGATCCACCGTTGGCCGTGTTGGCGGTATCGGAAAGTGGTATGTATGTACCGCCGTTATCGCCGTATCAGAGCTCTTAGCCATGCTGAAAGGTGCGCTGGTGAGGTTTCCCATGTCTCTATTCGGCGTCGCCACGTAGGAGAGAATGACAATCCCCAAGGGAAGGCTCAGCGTTCCCGCAGCAGCTACGCAGAAAATCCACATATGCAGGTATGTGACGCGGCCGGCTGCTACACGCTCTGCTGGTGAGCCAGGCGGCTCGGACGCGTCCGCACGAGGCATTGCTGGTTGCGGCGCTATATCCGGAGAGAACGGCGGTGCAGAGTATGTCTCGTTCTTGTCCATGGGTTTTTGCTTCGAAGCTGCTTGCGTTAATTTGAGCGGCGACGACGTCACAGGCCCTTCGGAATGACGAGGCCGTTGTACATCTGCGGTAAGAGACTGTCGAGGCTCGAAAAGAATCAATTCTACCGGAGGAATGTCCGTGAACTCATCGATCGGAGGTGAAGGTGACAGCGACAATGCCGGAGTCTTCGAGAGCACGACAACTCGCGTTCTGGGTGGACTAACGGTGACGTTGGCAAGAATCAGATGTATGCGTTAAGAGACAAAGCCGGCAATATCATTACTAATATGGATGAGATAGTTCAAGTGGCTGAGGAGTTCTATAGAGATTTATACAGTACAAGTGGAACCCACGATGATAATGGAAGAGAGAATAGTCTAGAGGAATTCGAAATCCCACAAGTAACGCCGGAAGAAGTAAGGAAAGCCTTGGGAGCTATGCAAAGGGGGAAAGCAGCTGGGGAGGATCAGGTAACAGCAGATTTGTTGAAGGACGGTGGGCAGATTGTTCTAGAAAAACTGGCCACCCTGTATACACAATGCCTCATAACCTCGAGCGTACCGGAATCTTGGAAGAACGCTAACATAATCCTAATCCATAAGAAAGGGGACGCCAAAGACTTGAAAAATTATAGACCGATCAGCTTACTGTCCGTTGCCTACAAAGTATTTACTAAGGTAATTGCAAATAGAATCAGGAACACCTTAGACTTCTGTCAACCAAAGGACCAGGCAGGATTCCGTAAAGGCTACTCAACAATTGATCATATTCACACTATCAATCAGGGGATAGAGAAATGTGCGGAATATAACCAACCGTTATATATAGCTTTCATTGATTATGAGAAAGCGTTTGATTCAGTCGAAACCTCAGCAGTCATGGAGGCATTGCGGAATCTGGGTGTAGACGAGCCGTGCGTAAAAATACTGAAAGATATCTATAGCGGCTCCACAGCCACTGTTGTCCTCCATAAAGAAAGCAACAAAATCCCTATAAAGAAAGGCGTCAGGCAGGGAGATACGATCTCTCCAATGCTATTCACAGCATGTTTACAGGAGGTATTCAGAGACCTGGATTGGGAAGAATTGGGGATAAGAGTAAATGGAGAATACCTTAGTAACTTGCGCTTCGCTGATGATATTGCCTTGCTTAGTAACTCAGGGGACCAACTGCAATGCATGCTCACTGACCTGGAGAGGCAGAGCAGAAGGGTGGGACTAAAAATTAATCTGCAGAAAACTAAAGTAATGTTTAACAGTCTCGGAAGGGAACAGCAGTTTACGATAGGTAGCGAGGCACTGGAAGTGGTAAGGGAATACATCTACTTAGGACAGGTAGTGACTGCTGATGCAGATCATGAGAGTGAAATAATCGGAAGAATAAGAATGGGCTGGGGTGCGTTTGGCAGGCATTCTGAGATCATGAACAGCAGGTTGCCATTATCCCTCAAGAGAAAAGTTTATAACAGCTGTGTCTTACAAGTACTCACGTACGGGGCAGAAACCTGGAGGCTTACGAAAAAGGTTCTACTTAAATTGAGGACGACGCAACGAGCTATGGAAAGAAGAATGATAGGTGTAACATTAAGGGATAAGAAAAGAGCAGATTGGGTGCGGGAACAAACGCGCGTTAATGACATCTTAGTTGAAATCAAGAAAAAGAAATGGGCATGGGCAGGACATGTAATGAGGAGGGAAGATAACCGATGGTCATTAAGGGTTACGGACTGGATTCCGAGGGAAGGGAAGCGTAGCAGGGGGCGACAGAAAGTTAGGTGGGCAGATGAGATGAGGAAGTTTGGAGGGTCAACATGGCCACAATTAGTACATGACCGGGGCAGTTGGAGAAGTACGGGAGAGGCCTTTGCCCTGCAGTGGGCGTAACCAGGCTGATGATGATGATGATATGATGATGATGATGATGATGATGATGATGATGATGAGCGGTGACGTGTCGCCTTGATGCCCTTATCTGTTCTTGACGAAGTTTCCTCGGAGCTTGCGCGTGTGGGCTGTACCTGGTGGCGGTTACTGTGGCAAGGGTCCCGGGCGACATGACTTGGTACGAGGTCACCTCTTCATCCACACTTGGGTCGTGCATGCTGTACCGTCGTGCCGCCCATGGGAAAGCAGTGTTCTTGAAGTCATCCTTCTTGATGGATTGCGCTCGCGGTCGGCGTCGTCGTTTAGGTGACGTGCTCGGCTCATCCGACGGGATGTCGTTCGCCTGGATAGCGTTTTCGGTGGTAACAGGCACTGACGGGAGAGTAAGTCGACGGCGCCGGGTGGCCATGGCGGCCTTAGCGTTGTGGGTGTGTACTTCGGGCCGTTCCCGTGAGCTTCGATGCAAAATCGGGTAAGTGTCGTAGTCGGCCACGTTGCTTTGCTTGTCGGCTGTGTCTGACAAGATGCTTCAAATGTCATCCGAAATTCGCCGGTAGCTCCCTGTCGGGGGAAGGCTCCAAGGAGATGCGTTAGACGACTCGGAGTTGGGCCAAAATTTGGTGGGAATCCAAAACAAAGGAGAGCCTTCTTTTGACTAATCCATGGTGGTGAAGTTGTTGTTTTCTTCTCATGTTGTGGCTCGACCCACTATGGATGATTGGTTAAGAATGAAATGTGTAAATCGGATCGCCATAAAAACTAAGTGAGATATGGAAATTTTACGCTTAGAATAAATGCTTTGTCACATATACAACAAAATGAATTAGGCGGTGTGAATTAAAAGCAATGAGAAAGAAATAGAACCGTTTTTAGAAGGCCATCGCTTTCCCTTACGTAGACTTGCTTTCACCTTCTGTTGGAGAATAGAGATGAAGGGTAATGCTACATTTATCTGGAATCTTGCTGCTTAATATCGTAAGAATATAATTTTTCGTTATATCCAGATACACTGGTTCCGAAACCACGTTGCCACGATGCTTTATTTCGCTGCCGAAAGCACCGGTATTTTTTATTGATATCAGCAACAACTCATTAGCGTATTTACCTGCCTAAGTGACATAGTGGCTTCACTCTTGTGCTGCTAAAGCGACATTGCGGAATCGAATTCTGGATTGCGATGGGTGTACATTGAAGAATCCCAGAAGATGCAAATTAATCTGGGCTCCCTCCCTACTGCGTGCCTCATAATCATATAGTGGCTTTTGCTCGTAAAACCTCGTAAATTATTGAATTACTTTTTTTACGCTTTTAACAATGCGGAACTGCTTCTATCAAGTGAGGAATACAAGTACGTACAAAGGCAGTATTCGCCGATGTAGCAAAGACACTACTGCACATGATGATCGAGGTCGAGATCGTGAGGGTGCTCACATTGCACAGATCGGTTCTCGGGCAAGCTTCCGTAAATATATTTCCCAACCACACCTCGGTGTGGAACGTGGGCACCAGGTGATGGTGAAGGCTTATCAAACCGCCCACCTCAAGGCAGGGGGGGGGGGGGGGGGGGGGGCGTGGGCCCCGGGTGCAGGGGGCCAGTGGGGGGGGGGGGTCATATACGTCTGAAGACACACGGAAATTGCTCATATCCTCGCCTTCCTCGACTACACCCGGAGGGGGGGGGGAGGCGACAGAAGACATATGGGCCCCGGGTGCCAGACGACCTAGCTACGCCACTGTGTCCACCCCGCCAAGTAAGTGTGACCTCGTGATCTCCATGGTGTTCCGCGGACGAAGCGAGAAGAATGACCGGTATTTCGACACAGAAGCGAGAGCTGAGCGTCGTCCGCCCTGTATCCGTACGTTGAGCGTAGTATTCACATCCGATGCGCCACAATAGCTCATGTTTCTTTGTGGCGCCGTATGAAAGGAATGAACCCTTAGCCTGGTCAGTTTTACTTAGCGCCAAACTTTATTGTCGAATTACTGAACTGAACAGCGTTGGTGATCAGGAAGGACGAGCAGACAACGTATCGGCAGTGGGTGAAGAGCACCTTCTGTGGTATGAAATCAACGTTTGTGCCCCTGAGGTACCTCCTGTTGTTGTACGGGCAGAACAAATTGTGACGCGAAACTGTGACGTGGTCTATGCTGAGAGAGACCAGTGTCGGCGCCGATTTGCAATACCTGTTCGCAGATTGCCGGAACGCCCGCCCAGGACGCCTCGCTCACGTGGCGTCCATTTCCGAGCAGTACCGCGCCCGGCCGGGGGTATTCTACACCGATGCAGCTAGCCCACACAACGGAGGTTGGTATACGGCAGCTGTCATCAACCAAAAGGAACCAGCAAAGGGCCTCACTTTCCGTGCCCCTAACCTAACACACGCGGAGGGAGTCGCCATCGCGCTAGCCGCCGCGGATCTAGCTGCCAGAGTCATTACTACTGACTATTGGGGTGCCGGAACCTAGAACAGGGGCGAATTCGGTATCGTGCCTTTAAAATTCGGCACCGATGTGAGTACCAGGGTTACTCGACCCGGCACACTATCATCTGGGCACCACCACCTGCGGGGATCGAGAGAAATGAGGTAGCAGACGCTACCGCTCGCGCGCTTAACCACCAGGCACTGCCTCATCCGTCGCATATAGAGGACCAGGATTTCAATGCGGCTGCTAATTTCCGACAAATTTTTCTTCTCTATCAAACTTCTCACGGCCGATATCCTCCTCCGTGTAAAAGCTTCAAGAAGGCGGAGAAGCGCTGGCCCCTTCGACTCTATACCAACACAGTATTATGTGACCGGCAGTGCTTAAGCATTTTAATTCGGCATATTCAGGCGAGTGCCCGCCCGGTCGGTACGTGTCCCCGGACACCTACCACATGCTGTGGTTATGCCCCAACAACACAGCCTTGGTTAACTACGCCCTTGCCAAAATCAGGATGATTAAATGCTGTCCAGTGACTCTTGCTGACAAAGAACGCATCGAGTATTTCTTGCAAGTGATTCACCACGACCAGGTGGCTCTGGCGATTTCAGTGCAGCGACCAAAAAGTGTTGCTGAGTTCCTAAGCATTCTGACCGAGGTTGATCGTACTTTTGACCACGACCGCTTCGCCCGCTTCGCCCGCTTCGCCCACTTCGGTCACTTCAGGCGAGGAGCAGGACAATCTCCAAGATACTCAACATCTTGTGGTCCTCTCCACAGCCCGTGCTTATCCCAGACAAGCGCTGTTCGACAAACCGCGCCACTACCTCAGCCCACTGCGCATTACCAACTTACCGCTCAGCGAACCAGAAGCCAGATATGAGGAAATTTCTTCCAAACACGGTGCCTCTGTATACCGCCCAGGCCATGACTTAATAAGAGCAAGTGCTTTAACTGCCGACAGTTAGGTCACCCGGCTGCAAAGTGCACTGAGCCCAGAGCTCCGCGTGAACAACTTTCAGGCAACACGAAACCTCATACTACTACCATGCCTTGCCTCAAAGGATGACTAGTGCAGTGCGCCGGGATAGAAGCTCACGTTGCAGGTGTCAGAGAAGCTGACGCCATCCCAGACAGCGGCTCTAAGATGAAATGTTAACTGAAGACCTAGTATTGCCCTCCGCCTTGTCGCCTTTGACGCCATTTCTGTCTTTGGGGGAGGCACAGTGACAACCGCAGGTACACTATCGACTTGCATTTCAATCGTTCTCGTCTCCGCGGTACTAGATAAGACGATACTCCGGCGTAACCCGCTACCTCTGATCCTCGGTGAGGACTGGTTCAAAGTTGCTAACGCAGAACTCATCGTGAAGCCACTTAAACCGACAGAAGTTCACCACCCAAGCACAAGCACTATTCTGTTCGGCCATGAAAAAGTGTAGTCCAGGATGGCGAACGCTGCGATGCTTTATACGCCGACCCAGTCCCCCTTTACCCCAATTCATTTTGCCACTGGATGCCTACAGCTCGATCGAACCCCTTCCATATGTCAACCAGCCGCCGTGGCTCTCACTGGCGTGGCATGAAGCAGCCCTTTGGGAAAACAGCATCCATGAAAAGACAGCGGAGCCACCCGACCATTCAGGTAACTCAGCAACGGAAGAGCCAAGTACCAACCCAAGCGATGAAAGCGCAGTGTCGAGCTTAACTAGCAGCTCTGTAGATCTAGGAAGGCAACCCGAAAACAGGGCACATTCTGGAACCTTGAACACAAAAAATTAGGCGAAGAGTTAGACGTGCACCGATGTCAATGACGGTGGTGAAAAAAACCCAAGCACGACGACAGGTGACAAAGCTAGAGAAGCCAGCTGCAACGGTGACACCAGGGTTACCTAAGGCAACGGACGCAAGAGCCGGAGCAGGAGTCCATCAAGCACATCCTCCATTGAAAAAGCTAGGACAAGGAAGCAGTGTTCATTGTCGAGCAGCAGTCCAAGTCAAAAGAGAGGCGCTTCTAATGAGCCGAGCAAAAGCAGAAGCACGTCTCCAGACAGCCCTGGTGTGGAGACACATGCTGAAAGCCCAGAGAGAAATAGCCAAAGGCGAAAGAAGAAACTGTAGCAGGGAGAAGAAAAGAAGCAGAAGGCCGAGAGAAGAAACGAAGTGCCAGCCGAGAAAAGCAGTAGAGCTGCAATCGTGAGAAACGAAGGAGTCGCAGCAGAGATAAAAGAATTAGCCGCAGCCGAGACAGAAAGAGGAGCCGTAGTCGGGACAAGAATTAAGAGACGCCACAGTCGAAAGAAGAAGCGAAGCATAAGCAGAGAGAGGCGCAGGAGCCGTCCACGATGAAGCTGGGGTCGTGCCGCCGCCCACCTTACCAGTACCTTACTAAGGAACGAAAGAATTGTTCACTCGAAACAAATCAAAGCCATTTCGTCCACCGTACGCCGACCAAGTTTTCTTGAGCTTACAAGGAACGCCTCGTATCGCGCCACTTGAACATGCAGAAAGTGGCGTAGAACTGACCGCTACGCCACCAACTGAGTCTGTGCAAGATAGATGCGAGAGAGAACCGTCTACCAAAGCATCTCAGGTAATTGCGGACTATAGTCAGGACGCCGCCGTAGCAAAGGACCCTCATACTCACAATCGACCTCGTCGTCATATACGTCAGCCGAGGTGCCTTGATGACTACGAGAACTGATGTCAATGGGTTGGGGAGGTCCTTTTAAGAAGGGTGGGAGGCGAGGTCTGCTGCTCACCGAACTACTACTTACTGTTTCTCCTCACCGCCTGTGCTGCTCCGCCGTATATAGCATACAGTGACCAGTGGTCTGGCAACTGGGGACCTAGGAGGGACAGACGCTCTATGTGCGACGCCGAAGCCCGATGGGTCTGTGCTATGTCGAGCTCGTTGTAATCTGATGTGATCTGGTGCACATTAAACCTCTTCTTCCCGCTCACTTTATATATATATATATATATATATATATATATATATATATATATATATATATATATATCAACGTTAAGTAAATAAGTCCTCCAAAAAGCTCTTTCCTGCGTATGTTACGTCAGGTCCTGCGTGCTGAACTTTGAAAACACCCCCTACATATATATATATATATATATATATCGTTTTGTGCATGTGTGTGTGTGCGTGTCTATCTGTGAATTCTTTTTTCATTTTTACTTTGTACCTAATAAGCCTATATGACTAACAGCACCGCGTGTGGCACTCGCAACTGTGAGTCACACATTATCTGCGTCAGCCTGCCCCGAGCTATAGTAGCGAGAATCACTATTAGGTGATCCTCACAGTGCTGGACGGAATAACCAAACCACCGCTATCAGAACAAAAGGTTCTAGCCTTGTTCTCCCAAAAAAACTCCGCGCGGAAGGGTTTATTCGCGCCATTAAGGCTCCCAGGTCTACGTGCCTTCATGACAGACCTCAGGAGCACCGCCTGCTATTGCTGCAGAGTGTACGCGCTCACCTTCTTCGTGCTTGCTCCTCTCTCTCTTCCCGTCAGCTCTTTTTCTCTTCTCAATCCCCTACACCTTCCCGCCGTGCAGGGCAACCAACCAAAGAGACCTCTGGATAACCTCCCTACATTTCTGTACATCCTTTCTCCCTCTCTCTTTGAATATATATTTAGGCGTCGCACATTATTTGTTCTACAGGTGAAAAAACTGTATGCATTAGGTATATGCAAATCCTGGGCAACTCGTGCATAATAAACAGCGAAGGTGATATCGCACGCACACGACTAGTGTAGTTGGGGCTCCATTGACTTAGTTGAATCATACGGTTTTACGTGCCAAAACCACCATCTGATTACGAGGCAAGCCGTAGCGGAGGAAGAGGGGGGGGGGGCTCCGGAAATTTGGAACACCTGCGGTTCTTTAACGTGCAAATAATTCTAACTACACGGGTGTTTTTCGTATTTCGCCCCCGCCGAAATGTGGCCTCCGTGGGCGCGGTTCGTTTCCGCGACCTCGTGCTTAGCAGCCCAACACCATAGCCACTAAGCAACCGCGGCGGGTTATTGACTTAATTCGTCCCACGCACTTTGTGTAATCGTGCGCCACCGTAAGCTATTGTTAAGAGAGTGTTGTTGACGCACGAGAACCGCTGGGGAGCTCGCATATAAGATTTCATATAGGACTTCAATATAAAAGCAGTCAAGATACCAGGTACTTGTTTAACGAGAACAGAATTTTGAAAACTCGTTGGTGACATATAGCACCAGCCTATTGATTTATTGAAGAGGCCGACACTGCTTGCACAAAGAAGCAAATTGAATATTTGACTGGTTAATAAAATGTTGTTAAAACTGGTTGTTAGCTAATTATATTTGCGCTCATCGTAATCTACGAATCATAGCCAATGAGTTTGCCAGCCACATATCCACTTGGAATGCATATGTCGAATGCTGTAATCCTCAGAATTCTTTCTGAATGAATGTGACTTGCGATCTCATAGACCTATAAAGTGATGAAATGCAAAATGATACTACAATCAGTTATCAGGGGTGCTATAATCGCAATATTTCCCATTCCAATGGAATAAAAATCGAATATCTAATCGAATATTCGATGCTTTTTCATTCCTAACCTTAAGTACAATATGGAGTTTGCTAGGAGTCCGTTTCGAAAAGAAACAAAACGGTAAAAAAATCTTATTTGCATTGTTTCTTACTCGCGTATAATTCCATTCGGAACTGGATGTCTGTTATACGGCGGTGTCCAACAGAAAGAGAATTGAAAACCTCACCCGAATCGACATTTTTTCCGTAACTGAACCGGCACCCGAGGCGGTATTCTTTGAGCATGCCAGAACCCGAACCGAACATAGAACGATAAAGTATTAGCGGTTACCAGTTAAACACAAAATGGTTTGGGATGCAAGGTGACAACGCATATTCATTAAATTCGCGATTCATTGGAACAACTATTTCTCTCCTACGTCCTCCATTTACTTTCGGCTCCCTCTGCAGAGACGCTTGGTCTTCTGAACTCGTTCGTGCTAGTTGTGTTCACGACCGAAACGTTCTTTAGGGCACCGCCAAATCACCATTTTTGTGTTGCTGCTCCAAACCAACAACAAAAAGAAATTCTCCTTGTCAAATTGGCTGTACGTTTTTCTTCTACCGCAAACATTCAGGTGGGCAAGTAATGCGGGTTATAAGAGACATAGAGTGCTACTGGCTGGGATCATACGAGGAGCTATCGCAGCTCCTACTTTGAAATATCATTTAAAGTCCGCAAACGTGCTTCCTTGTGGTGGGCTACGTACTTCGGCCGTTGGCGAATCCTTTGTTTCGATTGGGGGACGGTACTATGCCTAACACATATTCAAAATAGTTTGCTAGTGACGAATTCAGCCTTCAAGAAAGTAGAGACGAACCTTGAACAGCTTTAAAAAAATAGTGTTTATTGTAGGATCTATAAGCACAACAGCGATTCTTTGGAATGATGGCAATCATTTGTGTCTGCCTCAGACGAGGCACATAATATCACCAGCATCCACAAGCGAAATAGTCTGCTTTGCCTCCACGTCTTCTCTTCTCTCTCTGTCTCAACAGCGTCCAATGTTCTTGCTCGTAAAGGCAAACAACTAGTAAGTTCTTGTTTTACTCTGAATCAGCAGTGTAATATTTAGCCGCAGAGATATCACTATTACTTTCAAAAAGGTATATAATTGCTTAATAACTGCGCCACACGCGTCAATGAGAAATGTGTGCGGAACTTTGAAACCTACCCAGCAGTCACCGGACAAAATTTTCTTGGCATCGAAACGAACCTTCAAGATCGGAAGCACGCAAATGGGCGTTCCCGTCCAAACGAGCGGTCATTAGGCGATCGTTGAGTAACCGACAGATGGCACCTAACCATCAGCTCTAGCACATTACGAGCAGAGATATAGGGTCACCAGGAGTAAGAGTATAAAGCATAGCTAGAATTCGCTTGACTAATTAGTTGTCGAACAAAAAAAAAAAAAAAAAAAACGACGTTGTAACTATCGGCAGCTATTATGCCAATGAAAACTAACCACTCTCATTTTGCCTCTTGAAAGCATACGTGGTTAACCGCGCGCCCGATCGTTGTTAGACACGCAGCACGTGGTACTCTTAGTGTACTTTAATTTAGTGCAGCAGGCACGACGCACCGGTCGCGTCCAACGCAATTGGTCGCCCTCTCGCGAAGCTGTTTTTCAGAGTCCGTACTCGTTTCTTTGAAACGTCGGAATGCCTCAGGCGAGCGCTTAAAGTTACGTAATTTCCAACAAAGCGCTTGATTAACCCGCTCGCTCATAATTTTGCCCACATATCACTTTCCACGTACCCTATAACATTAGGTACAGCTAGGAGGCTTCAGTATTTGAATAGGTGGAACCAATTTCTAATGTCGTACTTTCGGCCTATAGCTTTACGATTTCAAGCAGTCCTAGTTGACCCACCGACTTCATGGTAATATTTCTGTGGTCATCTGCTCATAGCAGCTGTACATGTATTAAGTGCAAAGACTGCTTTGAGAGAGATAAAAAGAGGGAATTTTCAAAGTAACCTCACCCTAATACAGGCAACAAAACAGAGGTAGTGTCGTTGAATGGAATGAGGGCGGGAAGAAGTTATGTGAACAGGACAGACGCTCTGTCCTTTCCCCAGAGTGTCTGTCCTGTCCACAGAGCGTATGTCCTGTCCACAACGTTTCTTCCCCCCCATATTCCACGCAAGGACACTACATGATGCGCCAACTGGCCCTACAGTGCGTCAACACTTCAAAAAAAAAAATGCAGATGCAGAAGTGCTTACCAGATAGAAGTTTCTGGTATGCTGCTTTTCAGGGGTGCGTGAAGGAGAGTTTAGAATTCAGTAAGTGTAAGAAATTAAAAAATTAGAGCATAAAGACATTCAAGTTATAGGGGTTAGCAGAGGCTGGTGGATCATAAAAAGCGCTGTAAGCACAGTAAACACAGGCGCAGCCTTATGGTTTTAGGGTGAGTCCCAGATAGATGTTCCAGGATTATCCTTTCTGACAGAGATCTTGTTGTCCAACTGGTCCAACTGGCAATGGAAATGAAATAGAGATACATGGTGAAATTGTTTTTTTATCATAGAAAAACCGGACACCGCAGCACATGCTCTTTCTCATATGGAAGTTGTACAGTGTTATAATACATTGAATCGTACCTTTAACGGGTACGCGCAATGGAGATATCTTCCTTGTACCTTAGCTTGCTGCTACAACTACCATCATTATCGTCAATTTCATCACACCAGCATAATTTATCTGCCGTCCTCCATAGCTCTTCCGTCGCACTCCCTCTTACGAGGTTACAAAAGCCTGGCATTGACACTCCTAATTTACCGGTCAGCACGCAGGAGCTCTCCGAATACCAGCCTGCAAATTAAAAGCGCCAACATGTACATACCTAAGAAGACAGAGAGAAGAAGGAGTAGAGTGGCTATTACACCAAAGAAGGCAGATTAAACCTCAGTGACCGCAGTAGCATCGGAGTTTATTGTGCCCGAGCAAGCGTATACTATAATGCGGTGCGCAAATTCAGGTAACTCTACGAACGTTTACTGCACACGCCGTCAAAAAAGCAGCAGAAGCTTCTGCGTTAACTTAAAAATAATGTGTGTAGAGAGTAGACGTATACCTTGCATGTTTTGAAGACAAATGTCTGCCAACTTTCTGTAACGAACCAGCTCGAAAGTCTATCACGCACTAGAAGCAAGCCGACTCCTTTTAAGCCTTTCACGGTAGCACATCCGTAGAGCCTACATAACCTAAGAGTAACGTCTGTGAACCAAAGCACTTCAAAGAAGCCTGCATAAAGTTACACAAAGTCATTTTTTTTGCGAAGGATGACATCGTGGAGAGAGGCATGCCTTTGTCCCGCGGTGGCATTGTTGCCAGCCCCGCTAGTCCTTTTGTTTCACGCCTGGTAATAAACGCTGTGTCAGCGTCGCGTTTCGCGCGCCAACAATGTGGGAACAATTTGTCGCTATTAAAAATAGAGCGTCAGCGAAAGAGCCGAGAAAAGATGAGGATCGTCGTGCATTGTCGCCTAGCAACAGTGGCACGCACGGAGGGTCGCGTTCCCAACATTCCTGCTCGTTCTACTTGTTAGAAACTCGGCGCTAGTCCTTTGGAAACATGTGTCACGAACGTGTCCAGCGCCGGAACATTTAGAGCGCATCTCTCGGTGCCGGAGCAGTGTCTGCCAGCTAGCCAAACGACGCCCATCGTCACTCGGCGCGGCTTTATTCTATCTATACCGCCCCGTTTTTACACTCGGGGACATATGACGTCACGGCTCATTGAAAGCGCACGCTCAGTTGACAGCGTGTGGGAAATCTTCTTTCATATCCTCTGAAATACTTCAATGCACATTTTTATCCCCCCTTCTTTTTTTGTTTTCCTAAAGGTGCATAAACTGCAAACATGTTCTTTAATGACCGACACCCGCAGAGCAAGAGTAAAGAGTATCGCATCCTTAATCCATGCTATCATGCACTGCTGATGCCGGCGAACGGGTCTGCTTGAGCAACAAATCAGGAAAGACTAAGTGTAAACCTCTGTGCCTGTTGCATAGTTCTCGTGGGTGACGAAATCTACCTGCATAGCGAACGTATTTTTGAACAGCTTAGGAAGCGTTTGAGCAGTGGTGGCTGCATGTACTTAGACCCAAGTCGCGCAGCACTGTGAAAATGCGTGCATTACGTATGACCGCATTCGTGAAATACGAAGGAAAGTAAGCGTGCTGTGCAGGAGACGGCACAAGACACAGGTGCCACGTTGGCCGCGTCGGAAGAAGAACTAGAGTAGCCGTGCGAAAACTACATCTTCTTGACGGCACTATTCGGCCCTGTAACAATGCCTTATCTGAGGAGGCGCACATTAACACTACGGCAAATGTCAATCATGTAGATAATTGAAATCATTCCCGGGTTATTTTTCATTTGCTCACTTCATTGCTTGCTGAAATTATGAAATTTAGCAAAAGGGAACACATGTCTGCTCAGCAGAAGTCCTTATACCACCACAACTTTCGACATGTCCATCTCTAAAGTATGAAATGAAGTATGCTGGGGCTCCGAGCGTTTGCTAAACGCCTGCTTCAAACTGTTCGGAACGATAACAGTTGCAACGTCAGTGCATACTTTGGCAAATTTAGAGGACGGATATCTGGAAAGTGATGCTAATCTCATAATATATTCTAACCACTACTTCTGTTCTTCAATTTCGTAATTTCAACAAGAATTTAAAACTTTTTTTAGTGGGACCTGTTAATTATCTATCTGACCATTTAAATTTGTCAGCTAATGTCCTACTCGTCATGAGCCACCTGAACAGGCGGAATTTTGTAACATTTTCCAGAAGTTTCTGAAAAAAATCTACTACAAGTAGAAAAACACACGGGCGGTACCACTAGAAGAAAAAGAAACATGGTAGGCGAGCCTAATCTTCAACTTAGATGTCTCTTAGTGGTACTCGCACCTCGGCGTCGGCATTATTTAGGTTAACTTTAGGCGAACGCAAAGCACGAACCGAACTCGGAGGCAACTGTTTTCCATTAATTAGCCGGTTTAATATCAAACCACCTCCTTGTGTGTGACGTAATTAGTGACGTCATTACTTCCGCTTTCTACTTCTGGGTATTTCAGGAATTTTGCCAAATTCGTGCTCACGTGGCGTATTTCTAAAGTCTATGATTCTGTGTTTTGTTGTGCGGTAATGAGTGATTTATAATTATTTCTGATTATTCCAGACACTTCAGTAACTCAACTTGCAACTAAACTTATGCTCTGATATCATATCTTTAATGAAATTTATTAGTTTTGTACTGTACTATTTTTTTCTTTTTTTGTCTGCTTTATTTTCTATTTCTTCCCCGGTCGTCTCAGGAGGTGGACGTAAAGGGCTGCGCAAGAAACAAGAGTGTCACTCGATGGTCGTTCCACTAAAAAGAAATCAACATCGGGTGCTAACATACACGGGCACGTGCAATCGCTGGAGCGCTGCGAATCTGGGCGCTAGCTGCATTGAGATCTTCAGTGGCAGCACTTGTGCAGGCAGCTAGGAACACGAATATATTTCATATTGTATTCTCTCAGTGATTGCTTCTTTCACGCACGGAGCCTGCTTGGTGGGTCCTATTGTGACGACCTTGCATTGTATTCTACACATTGCGTCGTATAAATCGCTTTGTCTATACAATTTTTCCTGGATGCTTCGTTTAGCAGTTACCAACATGACTGTTTTGAAGGCACTTGCAAGAACGCCCAGGAAGGTACCCGCGCGGCGCGCTCTTTGAGCGCCAGCAGCCTAACTTTCCGTCTTATCCCTGATACTACGTCAGCGGGGCACTTCCAGAAGATGGCGCCGCCGTTTCTATTCGCGCCCAATACAGGCGGTGGAAGTCCGACCAGGATGAAAACTGACGAAAGGGGCCGTGAAAGTTATCAGCATGAATATCAAAGAAAACAAATCTCGTAAGGAATATAATATTTAGGCAAGATGTGGACTCAGCCGCGGACTCAGCCGCAGACTCAACCCGAAGCGGCGGAGTCCTTCGGCTCCACACATGCTCGCCACGCCACTCTGGCCCTGCGCGAGCCGCGCAGTACGTAGTTGCCCTCAAGTGGACAGCCGGATCGTGCCAGGCACGGGCGTGTAATTTATGTTCTCGGAAGTCAAAGGTGCCGCGGCGAGCGGCTTCGCACCCGACTAATCTTTTACGACGACCCAGCGCGTCGTGGACGACCGTAAAGACAAACAAACTCTTCTGATGCACGCCGCCGAGAAAGGGCGCGGTCCCTTCTCTGGTCGAGGCGTACATTGATTTTCTTCGTCCATAAGAACATAAGGAAATAAACGCGCACATCCTGCACAGAGAGAGGAAAGGGGAAGAGATAGGAGCGCCTGTTTGTAACTATAGAAAGCACTGTTGTCGAGGGTGCCCTTACAAGTAGACTGGGTACTCGATGAAACGTTCTTTCAACTACAGTTAAACAAATAGAGTGCTAGTTGGGTAATGTTTCTTTACAACCCGGCTTACGTGCTAGTAAATACAAATGTGTTTCTTGTGCCAGGGAGAGTCCAAATGTTTACTGACTTTTGCTACCCATGCAAGTTCCTAGTTTATAATGCTATCTCACCAAGTCAAAAGGTAATTGACATTTTAGAGCCCTTACGGCTTCTTTCTCCCCGAACTGCACACTATATTACGTACTGCCATGTACTCTGAATCTCTACGTGCTGTCAGGACTTACGTGTATATATTGTCGAAAACAACTGGAACAAAAGAACACATGCTTCATATCCATGGGCCTGTCCCTAAGGCATATTAGACTGGAAATTACTAACTCACGTTGGCCTGAAGCAAAGCTGACCCTGTTCTGCGTTTCGTTTGTTATTCAAATCCTTTTTACAGTAACGTTTGCGCGCTGGCCAGGGTGGTAAAAACAAAAAAAGAAAAATGGACACAAGCAACTTCCTCTTTCAATGTCACCGTTTATGCCAGCACTCTTGGAAAGTGAAAACACATTAATCCTTCCTCTCTTTTAGTGGAGAAAAATATGGTTTTTTGATGAGCTTCCGCAGATACGGACGAACGACAGACGCATAACAAAAGTATACTATATACGTGTTCGGGTAGCAAAACAGATACGCCCTGGGCTTTTGGGCATGGCACAGCCTTCGAGGTCATGTATGCGGCGCCGTAGTACACCTACAAGCCACGTTGATCGATAGAAGCGGCTAGGCGCCAATTCTCCCGGCGCTTCATTGCTGCTTGAACGGTCTGTTGTTTTCCACCCGAGAATATCAAGGAGGAGCACTTCATCTACGCAGGATTCGCGCTATTTTTCTGTTGCACTCAGCGCGATTGTGTTTTCCGGTCTCTGAGCAAAAGTTGCCAAAATAATAACATTCAATATTAGTAGTATCATTCTTTATTTTATAGGACACTGGCTATTATACGGGTTCTTCGAGATGGGTTATTCTGCGCCATGTGTGTTTGAAATAGAAAATGCCGAAAGATTGACTTCTGGCCCAAGCATGGGGCCACCACAATACGCTGCTGGTTCTCCTTATTTGTTGTTTTTTTCTACACGAATGGTATCTCTCAGGCGAACTTCTGAACTGACCGGGTGTATCCAAGTACTACAGTGCACGTGAAGCAGTCAATCTCGGTTCTGTGGCTCAAGGGTGTTTGGAGCTCCTTCGGGGAGTTGGCATTTGTGTAGACAAAAATTTAAAAAAATGCGTCAAAATATTGAAAATGTCTCACCTCTTTTTGGTGCTGCTCGCCTGTAATGGCTCCGAAGATGAAAAAAAGTAATGGGTGTAAGTTTGCAGTACAATCAATTAATTACTGTTTGACCGGGTTCCGCACCTGTAATTTTGTGTCCTCAAGCATCTTCTTCGATTGTTATGCATCAATAGTAGCGCCTTGGCGCAGTACGTAATGTTATCTCCGAGTGTGTGAGTGACTGATGAGCTTAGCTTGCTGACCCCTTGACACATCACGCACTCGTTTTCTTCTTATTCTTATTTATTTTTTTCTTTTTTTTTTGCGAAGGTTAAAGCTTGAAAATTCTTTACGCATACCGAGGAACTTCCCACAGCCCACAATTAGTCTTAGATACCACAATTTACCTGCATTAGACGCCTTTAGTTGTGAAAGCGGTCATGTCGCAGTGCCCTGATGTTATGAGCCTTTTATTTTAGGAGTCTGTGTTCCGCTCCTGCCTAAGATTTGTGCTCGTGACTCAAGGTGACATTCTCTGGACAAGTCCTGCTATCCGTTCGCCCCTAAGGCCCACTACCAGAACTACAGTCCCACTAGTGAAGTGCGTTCTGTAGTTATTTTGTCTCGTATTTTCCTTTTTCTGATATGAACGCTCGCTTGTCTGTATTATAGGTTTTAGTAACCGCCGGAACTAACAAGCGGGAATTCTATTGATCTCACTCACTCACTCACTCACTCACTCACTCACTCACTCACTCACTCACTCACTCACTCACTCACTCACTCACTCACTCACTCACTCACTCACTCACTCACTCACTCACTCACTCACTCACTCACTCACTCACTCACTCACTCACTCGCAATTCTTTATGGAAAATAGCATTTCTAAAGCCACTACAGAGGTGTGACCAATGAATCTTGTCTCGAACGGCTCTACAACGAAGGCCTCTGCAGCTAAATGACCCGTATAACGGAGGATTATGTCCCGTCAGAATTTCTGCTTTTCATATGTATTGTGAGCGCCTCTACGACAAAGACCACTACTACCGATTTGCGATACGACGAACAAACTTAGGCGTTTCCAATACACGATTTGTTGCCTAGCAAACGCCGCGTAAAAGTGCTTCCACTGCCCTATGCAGCCGTCGCTAAAGTGTGCTCTGTGTTGGTGCTGACCGGAGCTCTTGCAACGCACTAGCTGAACGTGCCGATGTTAGCAGTAGTCCTGCGGCATTGCTCCATGAATCGCTCAAGTCGTATGCTGCGTCCTGTAACGCATCAGTCGGTTTGAACGGCTGATGACTGATGACCAGCATCTTCAAAGTCATCTAGGGTGGAAAGGACGCGAGTGTCAGCTAATCAAACATGAGTGAAGATCCTGTAAACGAAACAAAAGTTTCGATGGCAACGGAGGCGCCTGATAGCGGTATTCGACGACTGGCTGTTTTACTTTGCGCAGCTCCTGCGTTTCTCCGCAGAGCAAGCTGTGAACTTCGCTGCACTAAGAGTGCCTGCAGTCGCACGGTCTGTCAAAGTGTGGAGGAAAAATTAGTGACTTACTTCACTAAGCCTCTATTGAATTCATGTTATACATCGGTGTTTGTTTTGATGAATGTGCTTAGCCTGGCTTTATTGCCAGTGGTACGGTAGGCGACCTTTACAGCGAAGTAACCTGTATAACGAAGGATTTTGGAGTTCCCAAGAACTTCGGTCTAAAGGCATTTGATTGTATGTCTTTCTAAAAGTTCACCTACCTAAGCTCCAAAACATAGTGTTACGAGTGCAAAAAAACGCATGCGACACATATCATCACTGTACGAAAATATGCCCTGACGTAATCGCGGTTTACTTTCCGCACGAGATCCAGATGCAAATAAACACCTTCCACGTTCCCCAACTCCTGGATTCTGGCTCCACCGCGCTACTCGTGGTGCCGTTCAGCTGTTTCCAGGCGTAGCCAGATAGCGAGAACCTTGGAGCACGTGGCGCCGACTGGTATCAAATGAATTAATTTATACACATTGTCGTATGGCCTCCGAGACTTGGTGTGTCTTACGTCTCGGAAGCAATATTTGCTGACGCTGGCTGTGGTTTCAGTGAAGTGGTCCGTGGTATTTCCGATTCGTTTATTCATTTGTCTACATACTTACGTCGAATACAGAAAGTAGTGAAAAGAGGGAAAGAGAGGGCTAGTACTGCTTCTTCAGGCATCCATGAGATCAGTCGAAGAGGGCTTCAATATCGATGCGAGCGATAAACATGGCATCACATAACGTTAGGAAGGCTGTGGCGTTCCATACTTTGGATTGCGTTAATATATGTTATGTATAATGAATTTGTGAATGGACAAAGAAATGATTGTCAACAATATTTGATTTCAGGGTATAGTAAATTGCGTAACAGAATTTTCAGGGGAACAATATGTTGTACATGATCGTTCCTTCTGCATTGATTAACATTTGTGGGAAACAGGATTTGATCGAGCAAAATATATTATGGATGGAAATATGTATATTATCCATACATATTATGGAAATATGTATGGATGTAAGTATGTATGTATGTAAGTGTGTGTGTGTGTGTGTGTGTGTGTGTGTGTGTGTGTGTGTGTGTGTGTATGTATGTATGCATGCATGTATGTATGTATGTATGTATGCATGTATGCATGCATGCAGTGGCGTAGCAACAGGGGTGTCCGGGGGGCCATGGGCCCCTGGTGCAAGGGGCCAGTGGGGGGGGGGGGGGGGGGGGGGTGTCATATACGTCTGAAGACACCCGGAAATTGTCGATATCCTCGCCTTCCTCGACTACAGCCGGGGGGGGGGGGTGACAGAAGACCTATGGGCCCCGGGTGCCAGACGACCTAGCTACGCCACTGCATGTATGTATGTATGTATGTATGTATGTATGTATGTATGTATGTATGTATGTATGTATGTATGTATGTATGTATGTATGCATGTATGTATGTATGTATGTATACGTATGTATGTATGTATGTATGTATGTATGTATGTATGTATGTATGTATGTATGTATGTATGTATGTATGTATGTATGTATTTCTCAAACAGCGCTTTGCAAAAATTTTAACTCGTGATATTTTGTTCCTAAGTAGGGCACCTGCTGTGTTTGTGACATTTATGCCGTATTTCTGCGGTGAGACACTTCGTGCATCAAGGTTTTATCCTGCCGTTTTATACGTTTCTCTTACTTTTGGCTTGCATGACATCCGATGTATTTTCTTGCTTGTCAAATGAAAAGGAATAGCTGGCACCATCTTATTGTGTGTTGTGAAAAATATTATTCTTTACTCATGTCAGTAAGAAAGGGAAGGCAAATGCCAACTGCTGCCTATCTGCTGCAGCGAAGCTCGAGTCGCTGATAAATGACATCGAAGTCAATGCTCTTCTGAGAATCATAAATTTAAGCCGGAGCTACGCAAGTTTGCTTCGGTGCATGGTGTATCATGCATATGACTTTCTGCAAAAGCATTCTCATTGCAACAGAGGTTCCCAACAAAACTATAAACGTGAAAATGTCATTTGTCTTAAATGCGCCCCCCCCCCCCGCTTTTTTTTTTTTTTTTACCCAGGTGTTGACAATAAGTTGTAGCTTTTCCACTACAGTGTGCGCCTCATAATCTTATCACGGTTTTGGTACGCAATACAGGAGATTTTAAATAACATTAAACAGCTTCCTCTCAGAAGGGGCCTTGCAGCGCCGCCTCTTAGGAGAGGCAGAAAGGAAGAACGTGAGCATAACGGTATGCATCTCCAGATGGCGCCTGGTTCGCGGGTTCGCGGGATTCGCGGGTTTTGGGCCTCCTTGAAGCCCTTGTGTTCAGCGGGAGCAGTGGTAAAGCAAACATGTCCGCAATAGGCATTAGTAAGAGGCGATTGGAAGATTGGTGGAAGAAGAGTAGGGAAACGACAAAACACGGAGACGTACAAAAGCACAGTTCAGAATAGGGGATCAGAAAATTTGGGCGTGGTAGTTCATAGCATTTTTTTTTCTTTTTTCATTGTTTAACCTAGGTAGGACATTAGGCTGTATAATAGCAAGAGCTTGGTGGCGCAACCCACCGCCCCGTTCCAAAGGGGACGCTCATAACATCCATCGACCCATCCATCCATCCATCCATCCATCCATCCATCCATCCATCCATACCGATGCGAATCTCAGAGGCTCCGGCTTAAAATAACGACAGTTATGCGGCAGATGGCGCAGCTCCTCCGGCATATTTCTGTTCGCATTTAGTGAGCGCGTTTTTCGAGTTCTACATGTGTGCGATGTCTTAACGACGCGTTTTCGGGAGGCGGGAAGTTGCGGGGAGGGAGGGGCGGACGAGCTGGCTTTGCGTGTCGATAGGAAGGTTAAATCAAGAGCATGACGGAATCAACGCCTTGTCGGGCGGCAACATGATGAAAGATGAAGGGAAGACACGAAGAGCGAAAAATTTCCTGCTGTGCTGTATGCCATTCCTTGCTATGACCGTTTGTATGATTACACCGGTTCAAGTCGAAATTTTCAGAGTCGGCTGAAGCTTCACCAAAATAAGGTCAACAAGCAACACGTGTCATCGAGCTCGCTTCCTGAACATTGCGTTTTGTCAGGCCATTATATATACTGGGTTTGGGAAAATGCGATTGCAAATAAACAGAATCTAACCTCCCATCTTCATCTAGAGTCGCTTTACGTCCAAAGTACGCGGACACTCTCAACATAAACGATGGTGATATGCCACCAGCGTACGCTAGGCGTCTTCGTCGCGTTTTGCGATGTATTTTAAGTACTTCTTTTGTCGATTTTGTCAATGTGTGCAAGGCTTCCGTGCGGTAGTCCAAACGTTACCATTACTATGACTTTGGTGATCTGTTTTTCTCTTAATGTTTCATCAAATAGAAAGATCAGAAAGGACCACGAAGTTTCGCGAGGCTCGCGCTTTCTTGTATAACTTCTGTATCCTTGTATACTTTCTTGTATAACTCAGAGAAAGGTAGGCAGGAAGGAAAGGAGAATGGGTAAGTGTAGCAAGCATGGATTACGCTCCCCCCATCGTAATTATTCCGTAAACCGACAGAGGCGGTAGCAAAGTCTATTACTCCCCGAGAAGTTCAGAGTGAGAGAAGCGAGGAAACGTCAGGAAATTAACCAGACGCACGTCCGGTTTGCTACCCTGCAATGAGGTGGGGGGGGGGCGCAATAAAAGGACGGCAACAAAATAATATGTGCAAAAGAACTAATTGCACGCACACGTGAACATGTTCACTGAGTCTCTAAATCGTCAGCGAGACATGTTTGTTTGACCTATTGCAGTAGTACTTTCGCTGCTCTCCGCGCCAGCGGCACACAGGAACAACGTCCAAGGATTTTGGTTCTTGAAAACGGTCTTGAGTCCAGTTGCTCAAAAATTAAGAAGATCATATAATTTTATTAGCTATCGGTACAAATGTGCTTTGTGGATAGACTAACAAGCTGCTTTCTTCCGCAGGCAGTCTTTATTTCTGACATACTTTTCTGCCTCGCAGAGAGTCTTAGCTTGAGCTCAGCGGTGGTGGTTTACCTGGGTAAGTTTGCTGCTGGTTGCGCGCTAATAAACATTCCACATGGAGTGCGCATTATTTTTGTAATAAATAGCAAATTAAAAAAGAGAAAGAAAAGAAATACAATATCACTTTGGCAGCGTCGATGACCTACTGCGGGAGCTCTGGTGCTTCCTTCGGCAATGGCACCTTTTGTCGAGTCGGAGAGTACACTGACATCATCTCGAGCACTTTCTTGTAGAGGTGGTCTTTTGCTTTGATGCTCCATGCAAAGTCCATGTGCGTGAAGCCACTGACGGGCACTTGGTAATTGAGGACCACATTGGGCAGCTTGTTAGAAAGGTCCCGTACATCCCTTGGTGTTGCCAGCACGTCGCGGTCACTCCAGTAGAGTGCCACTCTGGCTTTGACACTGCTTAAGTCGTATGCCGGCGGCCATGGCTACTGACGTGAACACATGAAGATAAGAAGAAACGTTTGATCAGAAGAAAGCGGTGCAGCTGTCAAGAACAAAGTGCGTTACAGACGTTCTTTTGTTCTTGCGCGGGCGCTTTGCCTAAAGAAAATGAAACAAACACGCTGATTCACATCTCTAGAATGTCATCGCCATGGATGTTTCAGTCTAAGAACAACAAACAGCTCGAATGTGGCTGGATGTCTAACGTGGTTAGGGGAGCTGACAGCGTTTAGACAAGAAGCTGATTGCAGCCCCTGCTCGAATCATGTGCGTGTCACGCGAAAGCAGTTGAAGGCTTTTGGTTTTCCAGTCGAAAGGCCTGGTAAACATCTGGTGTAATTCCCAGTCTTGCTTTCGCAATAGAAAAGAACATGCTGGCGCGTTACACTAAGCGATACATTGCTAAAAGTCATTGGAGCTGTTAGAATTTACTACGAAAAATAGATTACTGAGATTAAAGAAACACTATACACCCAACACACACGTGAAAAAATTGTATAGTCATTCACTAAAGCCATGTCGCAAATGTGCACGTACCTTTCCGTACTTAGCGATGTTTCTGACACGTCCCCAGTCATATTTTTGCAAGCGGTTGTACTTGACTAGCTGCAATTCAAATATAGCGTGCACTATTACTAATAGCGATTATTCTTGCATCAGTGATTTCTGCACTTCTTACACTGCTGTAATTTAAATAGATGTCATTATGTTTACATTTACTATCTAAGCAACGCAGACATGTACTGATTAAACCAGCTGCAGCAGTATGCAACAAAAGAAACCTTACCTGCGCAAAATGATTCATGTTCCGTACAGAAGTTCCAGAAGGAGCATTCGCCAGGTATACCGGAAGTCTCGTCTGTGTCGAGTGCAGTCCAAGCAGTTAGTGTCGCCAAAAGGCGTAAACCTGCTTTAATTGTTCCTGTTTAAGCTATGTCTTTGTGAGAGCGATAGGGTCGCTCATGAAAAGTCGTATACGAATAGATAATTATCTACTTCTACCGTACAAAAGACAGTTGGGGCATGAAATTCCACGCTTTCTTATTCTATGTATCTCCAAACTTCATATCTCTGGTTGGCTATTCACACCATAAGAGTGATCTTAGCAAACATTCAATATACCGTTTGTGGGATTTCACAAACGCTGTCGGTAACAGCGTTGCGATATGCCCAAATCTGCAAAGTTTAACATTAGTCTATTGCGCATTTTTTTTTGCACGCTGAGGAGCAGCAAGTGGTGTAAGTTAATTTGCAGCCTTCTACAACGACATCTCTAATTGTCCTCGTGTGGCTTTGGGATATTACATTTCACAACTCACTCTGCAGAATTTTACGCAAGATCCAAAACTTGATCAATTGAAGAGGGATTGTTTTTCTCTTGTGTATTATTTGACATAAAAATCGTGTATTTTAGGAGTCAATATAGGTTGTGGGGAAGCTCGGCTTCTTGAATGTGCGCGCACATGCCACAAATTCACCGACTCTCTCTCTCTACCCCAAGGGTAGGTTAGCCAACCAGACACTTTTCTTTATAACAACACTGCCTTCTATCTTTCTTTTCTCTGTCTGCCTCGGCTTTTTCACTGAGCAAGGCACTTTTGTCAAGTCCTCAGAGCATTCCGGCACTTCAGCTGAATGCGCTTTCAAAATAGGCGCACCGTCTTCGCGCAAGAATGTCTTTGTCTTCGGGAAGGGTAAACACATCTTAGATGCATACTGGGGATTTGGGGTGCATGAGACGATTGCTTCTCACGCGTAATGACACAGCAGATGGCTAACAACGTCACCATGATGTGCGGGTATATTGCTGAGTCATACTAAGCAAGCTGCGCTGGAGCGAGTATGTTGGGCATTGTTACTTCTAACAGGCAATTAAATTAACTTGTCAGTACTGAGATATTACCTACTGATATCAGTTATCTTGTGAAATTTCATTGCGCACTATTACGATGCTTGTCTATTTAAAACGAAAGCTCAGTGCCGCGTCCACGCTTTCTTCATTAGTTGACGTCCTCCCACTTTCTGACTTCAAGTCATCGTTTGTGGAAAAGCGACTGTAATAAAAACAATAGCGCAGCTCTAAATTGCACCGCGCTTCATCCTTTTCTTTACCGGTAACTTATACAGTAAACTGTAATAATAAACTGTAAATGATGATGTCGATTTGTCGCTGGTAAGGGCAGTTCTAACGTTCTTCAGTGCATTATGGTGGCCATTGGAAAGTAACGAGCAGCATACTTTTTTCTTTCAGCTTCGACAACATATCTGGTCGCGTCATTGCCTTCGCGAAGTTGCGACCAAGTGCGTAACCTATAAAACGTCATTTGCTGAAGGTATCGTAAGAAACACTTCAATACATCTGACTGCCGGATTGTCATTTTTAAATAATATCCTTTTTCCCTCTGTATTCCTTTATGAAGGAGCAAGTCTGACCAGGCATAATTTCTAAAATGAAAAATGGGCGTACCTTGTTCCACTCTATTGGAAGCCCTCCATTAAAGCTGTAGAATGCCGTGATGCAGAGTGGACCTTGTTTAATGCTGCCGCAAGATAGTTTTTTTAATCTATTAAAAATGGCTCCTTCTTTCTCAACAACGGCCCCGTTGAATAGGAATTGAAGGAATCTCTGAAATTATATAGAGTGCAATCTCGTTAAGGCGAACTCGGTTAACCGGAATTCTCGCATATAACGAACAACATAGGAACTTTTGTTTGGTTTCGCATAGACTCAATGCAAAAAAGAAAAGAAAAACCGCTTAAGCCGAACCGCATCAGACGTACTCTTTGGTTAAGTCGAACATTTGGAATGGCCGCCACTGCTACCGATCCTGGAAGCTAGGGTGGCTGTGGCACACATTTTATTTATTTATTTTCAAACACTGCAGCCGTATTCAGGGCTATTGCAGCAGTGGAGTACAACAATACGCAAGAAACAACAACCGCAAAAAAGGGCAGTTGAACACAATAGATTAAAAATTACCGACGATTACGTTACTTCCTAATGCGAAATTTGAGCGCAGCAAATAAGCTGTTTCACCTTTTCGATAGATTGAGGCAAAGAAATCGAGCAACACATGTATGCGCTATCACAGAATTTTTTTTTTATTTTTCACACGTATTCCTTTAACAAAGACTCCACTAACAGTTCTTGACAGCAGCAGACGGAGGACTTCCATCGGTCGTCTCGCTCATGGCTCAGAAAGAACTGGCAGATAATTTCGCAGTGGCGAACGGCAGCGGCAATTTCGGCTCGGACGGTGCACATATACAGATCCGCCGCCACCGATCTGGCTCTCTGATTGCCACCGCACAGGGCGAACGGCAGCGGCAATTTCGGCTTGGGCGGTGCACATATACAGATCCGCCGCCACCGATCTGGCTCTCTGATTGCCACCGCACAGGGGTTGCATTGGAGGAGGAGCGAAGAAAGGAATTAAGTTCGAGCCGGCGCTTTGACAACCGGAGACTCGCAGGAAGAGGGGGGAGGGGGGCGGCGTGTACACCCAGCGGCAAACGATGGGGGCAGAAGCGCGCGCAGCAAGCGGACAACACGATAAAGGGAGGAGGGAAGAGATAGCAGCGACTGACTGATGCCGCTGACGCCGATAGTGAGTCAACCCCAGCTGCGGAGTTGGTTTCAGGGACAACGCCGCCGATGCCGACAAACAATATGATACCCTCGCTTCCGCAGCGCTAAGAACCAGGTCTAGCCGTGGGAAGGTGGTCACGTATTCGTCGACGTGCCGGGGCCTACGTGAAATAACCGGCGCGTCGGCAACTGAAGAGCACCCTATCCGCCACACAAGAACAGGGGGGGGGGGACCCTTTCCTCCTCTTTCTGCATGGCGGCGACGGTGTTCTATGCAGTCACGTTATCTTGACTCTCTAGCGGCGTCAGCGGCATCCAGCGGTATCAGTCGGTCGCTGCTAGCGCTGGGGGGATGAAAGGGGGGCGGAGCTGGTTACGAGGCCGACGACAACGCCGACGACGACGCGAAACCCAGGAACGGACGCCAAAGAGCTGCGCTCTAAAAAAGGAACAGCGATCTTGTCACACTAGTGCTTCTACGAAATCAGACAGTGCCGATTCACGAACAAAACCGGGTAACTCGTTCCAACAGTCGACAACTCTCGGGAAATAACTGTGTTTGAAGGTGTTAGTGCGCGCAAAGAAAGGCTTTAGGTTGAGGGTGTGACAACGTCTAGTTGGAAGAGCACTGGCATACGAGATGTAATCATCAGCGGATATACGACAACATGAGTGAATAATTGAATGTAATTGTTTCATGGAATCCATATGACGCCTTGTGCATAGAACAGATAAATTCAAGGAATTCATTGCGGATAAGGGCGAAAAATCACAATCGTAGCGATGACAAATGAAACGAACAGCCTTCCTTTGCACCGATTTAACTTTGTTAATGTCTCAAACTTTACACAGGTTCCAGACGCATGAAGCGTGCTCTAATACAGGACGAATGAGGGTTTTTTACATTGGTAATTTAGTGTTTGGTGATTTACATAATGTTCGTCTCAAGTAACCCAATTTTCTTAGTGCTATAGATGTAATGTGATCCATGCTGGGACCATTGCATGTTGTGCGTGAAGATAACTCCAAGGTATTTGTACACCTGTGCTCAGGGAACTATTGCGTTATTGAAAGCGTACACATGTTGTGAAGGAAAATGGCTGTTTGTAAATGACACTACTACGGTTTTTTGAAAGTTAATGCGTATCGGCCAGTCCGTACACCAGGTGCAAAATCTGTCGAAGGAATCCTGAAGTATAAGGCGTGATCGCTAGGAGAATAAATTACCTGGTAAGGCACGGCAGTCGTCGGCACAAAGACGGAATTTTGACCTAATATTGTTAGGAAGGTCATTTATAAATATTAAAAATTACAAGGGTTCCAGAACAGAACCTTGTGGAACACCTGATGTTACATTTAGAGTTGAGGACGAAGTGGAATTAAATTAAACGAATTGAAAGCGAGTGTTAAGCTAGAGCCCATGGACACAGGTGAAAACAAGAGGAGGAAACAAAAGAGCTAGTGATGTTTCATTTTGTGACGCATGTGCAGTGCAATCGTATGGGTGGTTTAGTGCACACGAAGCTATCGGGCCTCGGTGCTCCTAGACGCTTACACTGTCCGGAGTGGAACGCTCCCTTGTAAACATTCGCTTACTAACTAAATTGACAAACGTGGTGTCAGTGCACACAGACAAACATGAATACATCATACTCAATGACCGCGGACGATTACGTTCAAATCGCTGGCGAACGGAATTGTGGCAGCAGCAGCGAGCGAAGTGACCTTCGTGCTGTCTATCGCATCAACGGAAACTGAGCAGCGAGAACACAGCGCATGCAAAGCTACCAGCCATCAGCTCCACCTATACTGTGCCTCCAAAGCAGATCACTTTCAAAAAAGCCCACGCGAAAGCGCGCGACCTTAGTAAAACGTCACCCACCCCCGTGCAATGCACGCGATGGAAAAGGGCGCGCTTGCTCTCCTCCTTGTTTCCTTGCACTCGCGAAAGTGAGCCGCCATCGTCGGCTCACCGTCGCACGCTTTCTTTGGCACACACGGCATACCGCGTGCGAGGACGATGTTATCAGGAGACGAACCCGCTACGTCCGTATCGGAAACATAACCTGTACCAACTGCTAGAGGAGGCCAACGCAGCGTACCTTCACTTAGATTCCTCCTCCGCGACGCTTCGCCTCGTTTTTCCTTCCTCGCCTCGCTAAACGTCACGTAGACTTTCCTCTAGGTGGCATTGCTTTGACGCGCGCTCTTTCGTACTTTTGCTAGCTCGGAGCTTGCACTGATGACCTGTAAGGCGGTAGATGCCCTAGTGAGCTTTTTACAGCAGCACGAAGGCACAGAAGGATTTTTACGGTCAGTAGGCATGATGACGTCGTTTGTGGCTGCTCGCAGTTTTGCATAGAAGCGACAAACATGCATCCTGGACTGGATGAAACCAAGCAAGAGTACCATTTGAAGACAGTTTTCTATTACGTTCAGCTAAATAAATCTTATGTAATTTTTTCTGCTTCGTCTACTTCATTTACCGTTTTGACGTAAGACATTTGGATGCACCTGGTCATGTCAGTTATTGCTCTTATAAGACGAACTTCTGATAAGACGAACAAATTTTCGTGGTCCCACCGAATTCGTCTTTAAGGGAGCCTATATATACTGTAGAAAACAAAAACGACTGATTGTCGTTTAAGGGGCTAGGCGCGACTCAGGTGACTTCATTTTGACTTTCTCTGTCAGCAGAAATTTATTTCAGCCTCTTTTGGCAAAGAGCGCCTGTTATTTCTTCAAATTCTCCAACCAAACTGAATATCTTGAAATTAACAGTATAAAATGTGGTCTCTTCATTGCACATATGCTATGAAAAATGTCGACAGCTCGCTGAATAGGAAATATTAAGGGCCATCGAAACCAACGGTGCCTTACGGTACGTCGTAGGCCTGACGAGTTTACAGACGTCTCATACTGTGATAATGAAGTTTTGCATAAATACGAGGAAGCTGGCCATGAAAGGTTCTTTCCCGCTACATATAGCTTTGTATTTCTTTTCACTCTGTCTAAATTGGTTTTACTGTACTGACTTTTCCACATGTTGCTTCACTGTAGCCACTTGTAGCTGGTCTTAAAGGAAGTGATAAAAGAACTGACCATTTGAATTTTGTAGAAAATTTACTAGAGTGAAATCTACCTATGCGATTGTTCAGCTGCCATGAGAATCATTGGTTGTCTATGGTTTTGTCTCGTAACTACAAACATTCATGCGGCTTTGAATTTTTCATTTTTCAAGCTGCACGTTAAAGATTCACTGGTGGTCAAAATTAATGCGGAGTTCCCCACTACGGCGTGCCTCATAATCAAATCGTGGTTTGGCACGTAGGACCCCAGAATTCAATTAAATTTTAAAGCTATCATATCTTTTTTTGTAAGCACACGAAAGGGACAAGTTTCTGTGCGCATGCATTTTCATTACGAATGGTAGCGTTTATAACATAATAACTGATTTTTTTTTACTATGATCGATTTGCAAAGTAAGAAAGCCGCTTGAAGCCAGAAGGGCAATGTTTTGGCAAATGAGCGTCCTACCCGTTGTTCCCGTTCTGGCTGTACCGTCCTACCTGCAGCTCCCGCAGACACTCTACAGAGACAGTTCCCGCTAGCAGTATTGTGTAGGGAATCCTGTGGAATTGATTACGCTCACTAACTAATTGGTGAAAATTAGGGGTAAGTGCAGCATCGTTACATATAAGCTGCTTGAGCTACTCAGATTCTGCGTGTTTCATACTGTGCTTGCACCCGGGCCATTAAGGGTGTTCGCATTGAAGAAGGCGTGCTAATTATTTTACAGCAGCGTCACCTACTCTTGCTTCATGGTCATGGTAGTCTATTATTTTCAGTTGCAAGATAGTGCCGCTTTTAATTGTGTTTTACCATTTATCCGTTGTTTTTTTTTTTTTCGGTCTTATTATCACTGCGATCACTATTTCGCTTTTGCAGAAGGCGAGCTCAGGTTATGGGATATTTAGCCGGTGTCGTTGAAAAACGGGGCCTTTCTTTATCAGAGGCAGGCGCTGAATGTAACAGGTTTTTCTGGAATTGAATTGTCATCATGATTGGTATGGCTGTTGTCTAACGCATGCACACTTTAAGACCAGCCACGTAGTTCGACCGATTGCTGGCAACCGTGCTAAGCACTATCACTATCATGGTTATCTTCGATGCTTACGTTTTGTTGGTAAAAGTTTACCTAATAAAACGCCCTCTTTTCTAAAGTTCGTTTTTGGTTTGCCATCTTCCTTGCGTATACAGGTAAAGCGTACTCACCGTCAGCGGATTCGAGAACGGAACAAAGTATTTCAGGATCGCTGTCAAATGTCCCATAAATGCTATCGGTGCGAAAGCGTTGAATAGTACAACCTGGAAGGACGAGCGCAGAATAAGTACACCGAGTGTCGCAAAAATAGGAGTGTCATTTGCGCATGATTAATTTAGCTAAACCAATGGCTAATTTGTGCTAAACCGCAGAAGAGTACGCATTTGGGCTGGTTGGTTCATGATTACGACCAAGAAAAACAGCGCTAAACACCAGGACGAGTGAAGGTACACATACAACAGCGCTGTTGTCTTTGTCCCTTCACTCGTCCTCTTGTTTAGCGCTGTTCTTATTGCTTGTGCTAAACGTTTACCCAGGGGTATCGTTTTGGTGTGGGTCCACTCTATTACACGTTTTCGGACATTACTTGCCTATTTCGTTCACATTAAAGCCTAAGTGCGCAGTGTATGCGCCGACGCACACTAAAAGCAGTCGAATTTGGTGCCCCGAAACGCTGGGGATATCTTTCACCGCTATAGCGGAGCACGCCTTTGACTGTAGTGGCAACAGATGGCGCCAAGGTACTTGGTCAGAGCGTATTGTTGGGCTCATTCATTCATTGTGTTAGCAAACGGTGCATATGAGAACACGAGAAACAAGCAAGGAGACTGAGGAAACCAAGAGATGCACTCGCAAATGAAAGTGGATCTCTTGATCGATCACAATAAATGCTGGTTGACAAACAATAAACTGAACATATACAGCAGCGCAAGTACTCAGAGAAATAAGCGTACTGCATGTTCATGCCAGATCCCAAGAGGAAGCACACATCCTTGACATATGTGTGCTAAGAGAAGGCGTGACAGAGATCATGCTGACGTAAGTTTCCCCTAGCCTTTTTATCTGAAGAAGTTCCATTATTTCTTTAGACCGCCGATCAGCAGATCTGCATAGAACGATAGTCTCCCGTGTCTTGTATGGACACGCAGTGGGCTTGGTTCAGTTTTTACTTGTGCTGATGCGCATATTCAGGTTATTGCCTGTAAGCCAGCATTCATTCTACGTGATCAATAATAAACTTTTAGTCTTGTGAATTATTCGGTCTCCTTGCTTATCCATTGTGTTCCATGGCGCCAGTTTGCTGCCCCAATTCCGTTGCAGCAAACTTAACATTTCTTTAGTGGCTTCGCCGCATCCGACGCGCACTTCGGCGGTATTGCGAATGAAACAAACAACTAATGCTCGCAAGCGTCTTTGAAAATGTGATGGAATAAGCGGCCTGCCCGTGCTGGAATAATCAGGTTCCATTCTATTCTTTTCTTTAGACGTCTTAAAAATGCAATATATTTATTTTTAGTTCTTTTTATCCTCGCTCAATGTTAACCTATTTTAGCGGTGGCTCCTTGATATGGACTTTATGGTATTTTTTCGTGTTTCTTGTAATGTGTCAACAAAAGCACTGGGCTCCGAGTCGCCCTGCCTTATTTCGACATATTTTCCTTTTTCTTATCTGTAGACCATGTTCAAAAGTCTTAAAAGACGCCATGTTCTGAAATACGTTCTCTTTTGCTTTATATTAGAACACCCTTGCGCCTGTATTTCATGGAAACCAGTTGACGTAGCTATGGTATCATAGGGCGCTCACCTTCTTGTTGTACTCTGGTTTCGACGCAAGCAGCCCGAACATGATCGCTGTTCCTTGAGACCACCCGACGTAGAACAATGCTTCTTGCTGCGTCACGTTCAACACGGTGTCTATTTGATCTGGTAGGTCGTAGCTAATCATTTCATCTAAGCTATAGAGAAAGGATTCAGGATGTTAAGGTGTAGTATTTTAGTGCCTAACCGCATGAATGTGCAGAATAAAGTTCACTGGAGGGTGCGTTATTTCATTAGAATGTTTCCTGCAAATTGTAAACAAGGTGGAAGCGTGAAACGTCTAAACAAGGAATAGTGAAAATGAGTGAACGACTTCGCTTAACCTCTAGCACTGACACTAAATTGTCTACTTGCGGAAATAAATTAAGAAGAAACGCGAAGAGAACAAATCTGAAATCAGAATCTCGTATAGGCACTTCATTATCCAAGGCCCTGTGAGGAGAAGCCGCCCCAATGCATTACAATTAACAAGCCACTGCAAGCAGAATAATGCAAACACACATATTTTTCCGCGTAACTCTTTCTCTATAGATTCATCTGGTTAGGAGTCTATTTTAGTCGTTATGTTTCTGTATTCAGTGTATGAGCAAAACGTGAGGACCTCCCCTTTAGAAGAACCCCACCTATATATACTGTGGCGAGGAAAGCGTACGTCGCCTTGAAGAAGACAAGTCCACTTGTCGAAACGTTGGCTCCTGCATTCACCTTGTTCACGTTTTGCTCATCGTCTTGAATTTCCATCTCCCGTATTCCCCGTCTTTTCCCTGTATTCAGGGTAGATACATTAAAATTGCAACCGCATGCGAGCCGCAAGAAATTTGAAGCAATCGAGCGGTACAGGTAAGGCAAACGTGCATGTTTTGAAGTGGACTGAAAAGAACTCGTCATCAGAGCCATTATCGACGTGTGCGGGAAGAGAGTGGAAAAAGAAAGGCCCTAAGAACCAACAGTAGTGGTTTGCGTTGATAAAAGCATGATGGTTACCTGAAATCCCAAAATTCCCGGCCGCTCTTCTTGAGGTGAAGGTGGCTGGAATATCTGGTGCCCCTCACGTTGGCTAACCAGACATCGTAGCCGTTGTCTGCTAGGATGAATCCTAAGTGCAGTGTTCAGAAAATAAATTTTATCACAAACGTAAATTTTTCAGCTTTTGGTCAAGTGTTTCCTAATTCAATAGCACACGATGCTGTCCAACTTGCTCGTGATCCATTGAAACAACGTGGTGAATCCTGCAACACAGTGGACGCATTGCCAAATAGTGCAGACTCATCACAAGTGACTTGCACGTAGTAAATAAGGTACAAGTGCTTGAAAGTACCAGTACAAACGTATGAGGACTTCCAGGTCACATTCGTATTCCGTTTGTTCAAACGACGCTGCAAATTACAGACGGATCGCGAAGGATATGGATATGTAGAAAATGTTAGCTCTTGTTGTTAGCTCTTGGTTTTTCTCTCAAACAAACAAACAAACAAACAAACAAACAAACAAACAAACAAACAAACAAACAAACAAACAAACAAACAAACAAACAAACAAACAAACAAACAAACAAACAAACAAACAAACAAATAAGCAAGCAAAGAAACAAACAAGCAAGCAAACAAACAAAAAAGAGCACTGACTACTCCCAAGATAAATTTGTTAGAATTCTGTTGCGATCCCACACGATAAGGGCATGTGCTACACCTTCTTACCAAGGCTCTGATCAGGCATATTCACCACAAAGTCCGCGCTGCTCGCTTGAAGGCCGCTCATCAAGATAACGGCAGGCTTGCGATCAAGCTGAACACTTCGTTCAGTGCGTCCCGCGGGTATTCTTTGCATCATAAGGACGTAGGAATCTTGGGTCGTGACGTTGTGCTCCTCGACGGGATATCCTTTGCCGGCTATTAGCTGCGACTGGAAGTGTCACGGCGTGGTTTCCATCAATCCCAAGTTTTTTATACTTTTTCTGTTTCTATTGTGCAATTCTTATGGTGATTAGGAGAAACTTAACACCTAGCCGACATGATACAGTTAGAAATCTGGACTGAAACAGCGTGATTATTACTCCTATGCTTTCCGTCCGACATGGAGCAGTGGCGAGGAGGTAAAGCTGTTCAATATTTCCTCGATTATTTTCTCTCAGCGCAAAGAACCCATTTATCTTACAACTTCTACATTTCCATTGAACATAACTGATTTCCCCTATATTTTCTCTGGTTTAATAGACGGTTTCTTCGAGTCGTTGCGACTAACAAAAGATTGAGCCCTTTGGATTTGTTCTCGTACAGCAACAAAATATGTGTCACTATGCGTTTTCTCTTACAGGGTGATGAGTTCAAAGAAATACTTTTCTGACAGCTTTCTTTAACAAATGAACTTGTGATTTCTATCGCAAATATAAGAAATTAAGCTATTACAACTGTATAAACAACGCATCAACACGATGAATGAAATTCTTCGAAAAAGAAGCACGAGAAAAGGACAGAGACAACGGGGACGGCAAGGCGGGAGTGATTCGTCGCGGCGTCTCCCTTGTCGTGTTATTTTTCTTTTTGCTAATGTTTTCGTATTCATGAAAATATAAGAGCTCTCCCAGGGTTGCTAAGGTTTCAATTAGGTCATATTGTACGACAATCAGATAAAAGTAATAATAATAAAAACTACAGCAATGTTCAGAACGCTTACCGTATTTTTGTTGCTGTCTGGATCGGTCGTAAGGAACGCTTCGTTCGATGTGCAATACGAAGCTAAATATAGAAGTAGGACGCCAATAAGACATCTTCTTTCCATTTCGAGGTGAGCCTAAACTTCAGATCGCAATTTCGTCTCTTCTCAGCGTGATTAGTGAATTTCTTCTAATACTGCACCCAGGAGTCCGGACTCGATGCTTTAACTGAAAGGAGCCGAAATGACGGTGACTATAACCATATCAACTTCACTTTAAGTTGTGCTTTTCTGTCAACATATAGACGGTCCAATGAGGAAGACGTAGCCTACACCTTTACCATTTCAGTTCGGAGCCGCACAGAAAAGCACCCATAATGTCCACAGGCAAAAGGCGTTATCACGAAATTTCTACTCTGTTCGGTTTTGTCGTCTAAGCAAAGCATACGCTTATGCTATTGTCGTGTCCTCCGACGAAATGAACGCGAAAGGGCCTTTGGAATAATAGCGCTCGTTTCGCCGTCTCTTGTTGCAGTTGTCGTGCTCCACGCCCGACTCGCACATGCGCGTGCTTAAGGTAAAACACCTGGCTTTGATAAAAGCTGTTTTAGTAGCGGCATCATTAGGCTCCTTTCAGGAACACCAAGTTAGCATGAACAAAAAAGAAGACCCTTCATCTTACATTTTCGTAGGTTATTACTTTCGTAAATATGTTTTTTCGATACATTAGGGTCATCTCTTAGAGAATCCTTCATTTGTTCTGCAGCGTATGCCTTAGAATGTTGCTTCTTTTCGTGAGAATGTATGTGAAGCTTACCTGTATTGTACACGTAGCTGCAGTCGTTCTCACAAACTCTGTGTACAGCACTCGATCAAAAGGCTAGAACAATATGTGCCAGGGTTGTAATAGATTTGGTGCAGAGTTTACAGTAAAACCTTATCAGATTTCCTGTGGATTGATCAAGTAACTATCGCGAGAAGGGAGCAGTAAGAGCCTTAGATGCTGCCCCACGTCATGGCGGAAGAGAATAGCTAGCCAGAAAAGAACGGTGTGATGCTCGGAAAAGGCAATGGTTTGAGTTTGTATGAGAGATGAATGAGAGGGGGGAGACAACAACACAGAAAAAGAATGTATTGGTACAGATTGCTGTTGCATACCTTCTCTGTGGCCTCTCATCATACATAAACGACCTCATCGTTGCGACAATTTTCAGTAGGTAAAAGCGAGTACATCTTCTGGCGGAAGGGAACAGTTGCAGCTGTGTAATGCAGATACCTACGCATTTTCTACTCATTTGATTCTTAAAACATGGCATGCACGACTTTATTTAGGTGTATTGTTTCATTGTTTCCACAATTTTTTTGTAAAGGTGTTTCCATGCCGTGATGCTCCAGCCGAAATCCAGATGCGTGAAGCCCCGCACGGGCACTTTGTACGTGAGTACAACATTAGGCAGCCTACGAATTAAGTGTGCTATGTCATGGGGAGTTGTGAGAACGTCTCCGTCGGCCCAGTAGATAGCCACCGCTGCTGTGACTTTTCTCAGATCGTACAACGGCGGACTCGGCTGAAATGAAGGACATGCTGACATGAGAGAACGAATGACAATCCCTGTCTTAGCATTCATTATAACGGGCTAACAAAACCAGGTAGCGTAAGCGCAGTCGAAATCATTTTTCAATAATATTCAATAATACACTTTTCTTCGTAAACAAGCGGCGTGTACCAGCAGTTGCGCATAGTTCCGTGTATACCCACACGCAACTATACGCAACTGTACGTATACGTATACGTTGCGTACAGCGTGTGCTTTTTCTCCCTGCAGAATGCGTCGGTAACTTCAAGCGCTGCGCTGAATATAGAAAAAATTTCTCTCGTAAGATTCACTTGTCTATCAGTCGCGTTCGTAATAATTTATTCACTAACAGCGTCTGTTCTTATCAATTGTTTCACCATAAAGAGAGAAAGATGGAAGAATGGGGATAGGCAAGGAGGTTAACTAGAACAGCAAACTTCGTTTTCTACCCTGCGATAGGGAAATGGGAGAGGGTAAAAGATAAAAAAAGGGAAATAAAGAGAGAGAGAGAGGAATTTTTGTACATACCAAGACGTAGGCGGCAGTTTCATGACCTGCAGGGCACGCGTGTCACGATATTCATGCCATGACCTTTCATTTATGTTCGACATGCGCCCTTGTTATACTGTGCCAATTTTGGTACATACCAAGTTAACTAAACGACCGTGAGAGCGCCACAACGTAGGCGGATAGATAGATAGATAGATAGATAGATAGATAGATAGATAGATAGATAGATAGATAGATAGATAGATAGATAGATAGATAGATAGATAGATAGATAGATAGATAGATTTAATAAGCTATATTGTGAAAACAGGGCTTAAATAACGTAATTTAATCTCAAGGTAACGCTATACTATGATTATATGTAAGTCACCCGCCGTGATTGCTCAGTGGCTATGGTGTTGGGCTGCTGAGCACGAGGTCGCGGGATCGAATCTCGGCCACGGCGGCCGCATTTCGATGGGGGCGAAATGCGAAAACACCCGTGTACTTAGATTTAGGTGCACGTTAAGGAACTCCAGGTGGCCGAAATTTCCGGAGTCCTCCACTACGGCGTGCCTCATAACCAGAAAGTGGTTTTGCCACGTAAAACCCCATAATTTAATTAATCACATGTAAGTCATCTAACTTTCCTCTTGTTTCTTCGGTGTCGAAGAAAAATAAAGGGTGAAGATAATCCTTCGTTCTCAAGCCTGGCTGAATTCATTTTATCGTCTCATTCTGACTATAGAGCATATGGGATACAGAAAGTGGCAGGAGTAATTTGGCGACACAGCTTCGCCGTTTACTGCATGACAGTGATAGGCGGCAATAAGCACGTTCGGAGCATAAAGTTAAGCGAAAAACGAACGCGCGTATTCACATGCGCCAAGTGACAGATAGAGAACATAAAGCCTCTGGCACTGACGTCCACTTAGCCACGCCAATAGTTAATAACAGCGCACATCGTCTCATCGATAGCTTGCCATGCACTTTCGACCACACTTCGCTGCCGTCATCCCCGTCACCCACTGTTTAGCGACTCGGTGGAGCGACAGCTGTTCGTTCACAGTGATCTAAGTGCACAACGTTAGATTCGACGTCAAAATAACGGCAGCAGTAACGGCGTCTCAGCTGCCGCAGCGTTTGTCAAGTGTGCTTTCACTGTTTGAGCAGAATGGTACGAACTGAAAGGGATGAAAGCGATCTTGTCTTCAAAGAAATGGTTTTATTCGAGCGTTCTATTATGCTTTCGCGCAAGCATGTCCCTAAACATTACAGAAGAACTGTAGATTACATACTTATGTACAGTAATACTGACAGGTTGCTCGCATTTATTGGGGTAAATTCAGACTAGATTGCTGAAACTGACTTAGAGCTATAGTAATACAATGTAGATTAGGTTAAAACGAACACATCCTGGGCAAATAATGTAACATATTCAGCCTTTTAAGTGCGAAACAATTTCGCACAGGTGTACATACCTGACCATATACTCGTTTGTTCCTTTTTCGCCCCCAGTCAAATTTTCGAAATTCATTGGACTTGGTGATCTGCAAATTATAAGAGAACAATAAAACCAACGTATATGGTTCGTCGGGCAGCTTGCAGATCGGTTCGACCAATGCTGCGCTTTCGGTCAACCATGGCTTACTTGCTTAACATTTGTGTGTGGAGAACCAACAATTACATGCAACTCTTGAGTGTCCGTGGGCAGAAATTGTAACAGTTGTTATTACAAGAAAAGTGTTAAACTACAATTGTGAAATATATTGCGTGCACGTCGAAAGCTCCTGCTTATGCAGAAGTTCCAAGAGACTACAATCGTTCCACCGTCAGTCATAGAAATGATAAAGTGTCCATATCAACGTGTGTGCAATTGCCCTCCAAAACTCATTCTATTTTACTCCACCAAGTGTTGTGATGAAAAAAAAGCAGCACTTAGAGGGGAGAAACGGTAATTAATGTCACCGTGTGGTTCATGCACGTAAAATATTTACCTCGGGAATGAACTGCTTTTGGCTAATTGGGAGCAATGCAGTATACTTTGTACAGAAGAGAATTTCGATCGTTACAGGAAAACAAGTAACCGAAAACAATTACAATTACTTCATTCATAAATGTTATTGATTACAGTTACCAGTTACCGCCCCATGAATGTATTTGAGGAATTTACACAATAGTAATCGATAACTTCTACGTTATTTTCCTCCAAACGTTTATCAACACTGCATATCACCAGCAAACAGCACGATCTGCAGCCTTTCACGCATTGCTTATGTGCACTAACAATAACTTCTAGAAAATTTCGTCGGTCATCGTCCCTCTCTTTTGTTGTGAGGACATACACTGATAAGCTTCTCGAGGAGGAAACAGAGGGAAAGAGAGTGAGCTTAGTCACTTCGCCCTAGGTGCGCGCTAGGGGCAGGGCGGTGATGTATGCGCATCTTGCACGTAAGTTTGGGGTTTTTCAGCATCAGGGTCCTCTGTGACGCGCAGCACTTCATTTTTGCTGAGGCTTGGTGAACAAGCTCCAGGTTAGGCCAATGAAAAGCTGAAAAAGAAAATCGTCCGTATGTCATTTCCTTTATAACGCCCTAAGTGGCCTTTGCTATCGAGACATATCAGCACCTGCTGAATTAGTTGGCCAACATTTGGTGGTGCCTTTAAGAGGAGGAAACAAGTAGTGAGCTCCGGGGTTTGCCCGTATGAACGTTTGCATTTACAAGGCTGCTGCATGGCACAATCTAGGGACGTTTTACTGTAGTTTTCGTCAAACTCGCGTTCTCGAAGTTAGGTTGCTTGTTATGTTTTGCATCGTCAATAAAGTAACTGGTTACATGTGATTCGTGACTGAAAAAGGTAATTAAAATACAGTAAGCGTTACCAGGTAAACACAGGGATCGTTAGCTTGCTGAATTACCATGAAATCTCACGAATTACAAGTAATTATATACATCTAATTTGTTAGATGCAAGTCCGCTATAGAGTGAAGTAGAAGGTTCACTCAATAATCGTAGAAAATGCTTTGTCGGTATTCATAGTGATTGTCCGAAATGACGTGTTTCTACAGCAGTCAAGTGCAAATATTAAGCTGTCCTCACAACCCACACTGTGGTAACGTATCATTTGGCTTACTACTCCCATTTTTAAAACTCCTCAGCGCGGTACTTGAGACAAGCTACGAAACACTGTTTAATGCGCTTGGTTAGGATTGTCAAAGTGCAAATTGCCCTCGCTCTCTCTCTCTCTCTATATATATATATATATATATATATATATATATATATATATATACGTATCTCAAGTGGGCTCCTGAACAACACCTTTCAGTGTGGTGAAAGCTATTTCAATCATGGATCCGGGACCTCGAAGAGGTTCAAAGTAATGCTAACGCTTTTCTCTTGCAGTCACCGCTAAATCGCCACCGAACCTTTTTTTTTTTTAATTACGAGTCGTATCAAATAAAAAGGAAACGTGAAGTGCGCACTTCGCTCGACCAACTCAGCCTACCTGAGTAAAGTGAAGAACGTTGCGTACTGATGTTCCTGCGGGGTCATTTCCCAAGTACACTGGTAGCCTCGTCTGTGGAAGGTAAGGTGCGTTATGAGTGCTAAATACCCGGCGCGTTCAATTGTATTCAAGATAGTACATAACGCTATACGTGTTATGTACCCTACATATGTATGTTGTGTATTTTTCATCAATTTTCATTGTGCTATCGTACCAATTGTATGCCATCCTGTTATGCTCTCGTACGAGAGAGTCAATATCGTAGACAATAAAAAATAAATAAATAAAAATACTGTTCACATGGCTTGCTTTGCTCATTCACCCTTTCTTTGTACAGGTAATTGAATCGCCACGCTTATAGTTCGCGGCAGTATTTTTATTGGTAATGTCGGTGAGGCATGCTGCATGTGAAGCTTGCTTTTACGAAGTGCCGTCGATGCGTTCGACGCTTGGTTATAGAGAGCGCGCTTCGGAAGCGAGAAGCATGGAAGAAATTTTCCTGCCTGGTCCTTTTTGTAGAGCGAAACAGAAATATTTATACTCTTCGAATTCGACGTTATATTCGTAGGGTCATAGCTTACACTTTGGACGGAAGGAACTTTAAATTATTCATCATTCGCAAGAGTTGCTTCACCTGAAAGATTACTAAAGCCGTTATTTTGCTGATGAAATTACCTCTAACGGGTACGGCATATTTAGAGCATACTTAAGCATTCATTTAGTGACTACTTCATGCTAGAGCATCCAGATATATGCGTTGGAAGAGCCGTACGAAAGCACTAATTGCCGTTAAAGTCTTCCCAAAGTGATTTCCTTCGCGAAGTTTTACTCTTACAACGCTTCCCCTTTTCGGAGAAGCACTAATGTCTCCTTTTCCGATAAGTGCATATGTAAAAAAAGAAAACAAAATAAAATATTTTCTGATATGAGTGGTGACAAAAAATAAAGTCATGCCAGCACGGCGCACGCAGCACAGTTACAGTGTAAGCTGGAGGAGCGGCTCCCTAATTTTGTGACGGGAGCCCTTGCCCACATATTTTCTGTCAGATAGGCGCGTTTTGTTAATTTCTTCGTACGGTGATTTCTATGTTACCTTGTTCATGTCGATGGGATATCCTCCATTAATAAAGCGGAAGCTTGCATTGCAGAGGGGGCCCGGTTTGACACTTCTACAGGAACTTAGTCTCACTGCTTTCAACACGAGGTCGTGCCGTCCGAGGAGTGTTCCCCCAAAGAAGAATTCGGCAGCTTTCTGTAAAAGCGAAGACACACAAGTGCTTGCACTGACGATAAGAAAGTATCTCAGCAACAAAGCAGCGTGCTTCTAACGTTCTCTTAGCTTTTGGCAGCTGATTAGAAGAGCAGTTCCACGTGTTTCACTTGTTAAGAGCGTTTGATGGAAGAGTTTACGTCCCCTGCTAGTATAGTGTACTGTGTGCAAAGCTAATAATTATGATTCAGAACAATTTTGAGAATATGTCGTGTGCACGCCTTATGCGAAAAATCATTGCAGCTACTTACTTCAAAAAAACTATTCAGTGTGATAAAAGGAAACAACTTAGCGTGTAATATTTTTTGGTGCAAAATCGTATTTTTTTTTAAGATGAAGATTTCAAGAAGAACACTCCAGCACTTGTCTGGCCGTGCCTGCTGCTGCGCGTTGTGGAATAACTTACACACAGGACGACACAGGTATAACGATTTGGCTTATATGTAGCTCCATGTGTACAACATGCTGATGTTCCAGCTGTCGTTTCTGTTCTCTAGAAAATGAAGCAGTGAAACAACAAACGCTACCTAGAATTTCTCAACGCAATAAATATAGGCCTTCAAGCTGCCAATTCCTTTCTGAAAGTTAACTTTCTGTGCCTTCGTTACAGGGGTGTGGTGCGCCTACTCGGCCGAGTTCTTGCCGAATAAGATGGGCTTGTCCTAGAGATATAGTGCAATTTTAAGCTGGACTTGTCACGGAGTCACTAAAAAAAAAAATAGAAGAAAGCAAGTCAGGCCTGCGTGGCACACGCTGCACAGTCACAGCATGAGGTGCAGAGAAGCCGCTCCATAGGGGCTTCATTTTCGGCAACACGCGCTGGAGGGTCTTCACGGCGAAGTCTCTTTGCGAGAGAACACACTGAACTCTCCTCCCGCCGTCGGCGGCGAGCGGCGGCTTGTGCTGTTCTATGCATAGCGGTCTACTGAGCCCGACGTTGCCTGGTTGCAGCCTCGCGCTTAGCTCTACGATTCGCTTCTTGGGCAGCAGGTCGTACCTTGCGAGGAGGCGCCACAACGTGTACCGAAGAGCAAAAGCAGGTATCGAGGAGACTACGCGGCTCACATGTCGCATCCCTTGACTCGTGCGTGATACGATGAAACTGCTGCATGTCGTGACACCTGGGGGAGTGCAACGCAATTACAATGCGATATTTGCACGTATAGACGTTACGTGGCGTGCATCTCGCATCTAACATCGTTCGACAAATGGCACGATATACGATGCTGCTGCTGATGATGAAGATTTATTGGCATCTCCTTGCAAACGGGGCAGTGGCGCATATGTTACATCTCTTGACACGTGTCATGATAGATGCACCTGCTACATGTCGGGAGACCGGATGGAATACAACGCAACTGCAATGTAATGTTTGCACATATGGACGCTACGAGGGGCGCATCTCGCATGTGCGCCATGTAGAAGGAAAAACATCTACAGCACATCTGATTAAATTAAGCAGGCTAAGTGTCTATTTGTCACCACCCCGTTTCTAAGGGGATGCCAAAGTTCATCATCATCATCATCATCATCATCATCATCATCATCATCATCATCATCATCATCATCATCATCATCATCGTGACAAGTGCCTTGATAAGATGCTGCTAGTAATGATGATAATTTGTTGGAATCCCCTTTGAAATGGCGGATGACAAATAGTCACCTAGCCTGCTTGAGACAATCAGGTATGCACGTTTTCATTCTATCATGTTTGTATACTTCTCCTTATTCATCCTTTTCTTCCTCAAAACGTCTCTATCCACTTCAGACGCAAAGTAATTCTCTCCAATGAAAATTTAGTTTCACCGGATTTCTTATGTCTTCACCATCATGATAATTGCCAGAGCTGGATAACGAATTAAAGGTTTTGCAAATATTCAGTCAGCTTTGTCATGTTTTCAAACTGTGGACACAATGCGAAAACTCTCCGCTGAAACGTCAGATATTAAATTAAATTATAGGGTTTTACGTGCCAAAACCACTTTCTGATTATGAGGCACGCCGCAGTGGAAAACTCCGAAAATTTCGACCAGCTGGGGTTCTTTAACGGGCACCTAAATCTAAGTACCCGGATGTTTTCGCGTTTCGCCCCCATCGAAATGCGGCCGCCTTGGCCGGGATTCGATACCGCGAACCCATGCTCAGCAGCCCAACACTATAGCCACTGAGAAACCACGGCGGGTGAAACGTCAAATATTAGAAATTGAAATGTTTCGTGCCTGGGTAACTTGTAACAAATCTATCCAGCCACTCGAAAAATATGCTTGGCGTACGGTTACATGATTACTTATTGACACTGCGTGCGAACATCCAGTCGTCTACCTCACAACTTATTTTACTAAATACACTTGCACATACGATTAGACTTTCAGGTCACGCTCATCCAGAAATGCTTCGATAGGTATGTGACATACTTTATTTACAATTATTTTGACCACTGCTTTTTCTTTTTATAGACTATTTTGGTGTAGTCAATTGTGTGCGCAGTCCCTGAAGAGGCTATCTACTTTGTACCGCTACCTATGCAACTGCTACATGGTGTGCGACTTGGTACAATAAAACGCAACTAGAATGCACAGCCCGCACGTATCGATGCTACGCGGCGCGCGTCTCACATTGCGCGACTCCTCGCGCGCTAGGACGCGTGTAGAGGGCACGTTTCCATAGCATCCAGCAAGCGCAGGCTTGGCGTAGTGGTAGAGTAGCTTACTCCCGCGCACAGTGCCCGCGTTCGATCCCGGTGGGAACTGGGTAGCTTCTCATTCCGGGCGATAGCTGCGACGGACGCCGGCAACGGCAGCGGACAACCTTGCCAACCGAAATGGCTGTAGGAATTAGCCCATAACAGCTCACGCTGTAAAATTCCCGATCCCGGAGACAGTTTGGTTCACGCTCGCGTGGGTCACGTAGGTCACGTGATGAGGGGCTCTGAATTTCGCTTGTTTGCGGTTAGAAGCGGCTTCGCTATGCTGCTAAATGCGTTGCCGAAGATGGACAGCTTTATAGTGTTTAATAGCTGATCCACGAAGGTTTCGCTTGGCATAGATTTCAAAATGTGTGTTGGATGCATATAGCTTCTTGGTGAATCAACAAATCGATAAATTAACCAAATAACACGTGCGGTAAGAAGATATATAGGCGGAAATTTTAAATGCTATGCATTTATTTGCGAACATTTGCCACTTTGATTGTATCTGTATCTATCTATCTAGCCGCCTACGTCTTGGTGCTCTCATAGTCATTTCGTTAACTTGGCATGTACCACAATTGGCATAGTATGGCAAGAGTGTATGAAGAACATAAATGATCTGTCATGACATAAATATCATTTCATGTAGGCCATGAAACAGCCGCCTACGTCTTGGTGCTCTCATGGTCGTTTTGTTAACTTGTTATGTACCACAATTAGCATGGCATGACAAATGTGTATGGCAAACATAAATGATAGGTCATGATATGATGAATGTCATGACATGCATGTCATGTAGGTCATGAAACAGCTGCCTACGTGTTGGTGTTCTCATGGTCGTTTCGTTAACTTGGTAGTCTCCCCGCACAGTGCTTTGCATAACATCGATTCCCACAGGGCGTGGAATCTGCCGGCTGTGTTGAAGAAGGCACTACAAAGGGCTGTAGACCGCCGGCTTCCTAGCATTGTGTTTTAGGCTGTCAGTGATTTTGCAGTGGCGAAAAGCTTACTTACTATGGTAGAATGTGGCAACTTAATCCATTTCTTTACTGGTGCCGTCATGTGGCCCATAAAAACGGTCGGTGCCATAGCGTGGAAGAACTTAACCTACGAATGTGGGTGCAAAAAAAAAAAAAAAAAAGGAAGAAAGCAAGATCACATCACTTGTGTAGGCATGCACTGGCTTAGTTCCATTGTACTTTTATTGAAGAAATCATTGAATAACTTTAGGTAGCTTTGCTGCCAGTCACCTAGACCTAGAGTCACCTAGAGTCACCTGCCAGTCACCTCTTGCTTTACAAGTAGCGTTTTGTAGTCATATCAGTAAAATAAATTGCAACATTGATCATTCGCGCAGCTGAGAAACGGGCAGATATCTTGGCTTCTAAGGGTCTCCCAATTTCATCACGCGCAAGGCTGACTTAGTGACCGGCTGAATAAGGTCCACCGCTGTACATAGATATCTCGCCTAGAAATTATTAATTATCCCTGCTTTTCTCCAGTTCTGCATACTCTGCACCGCGCAAATACATCGGCACACCTAGTTTTCTTACACCCCAGCCGCGCTTTCCTTACCAGCTGACTCTCTGATTGTTAAACAAAAACGAAAACGAAAAACATCTGCTATGTGTAGCTCAAAAAAAAGGGGGGGGGGGGGGGGGGACTTGCTATATATACATGTGCTCTGTGTCAGTGTGTGCTATATAGGTGTGTTACGAGCCTGCTGCTATGTGCCGAAACAATTCGACTCCTTCGATTTCATTTCAGCTATAATACTGCTTGCCCGGCGTGTGAACATCAGTGCACAATTTATGAATTTTCACGTTGCCCCCTAGCAGCGTGGTTTACCTCAAACCTAATGTAGCCTCTTCTTTTCGAGCTTCCTTTTTTTTTTTTCGAGAGGTAAAGCACCGTGACAGAACTGAGAGCAGGCGTAGTGCGTTGTTGCATGGATTGTTTCTCTAAAATTATTTCGAGAAATAGGTGCAGTTAGAGAACTGGCTCATATGTTAGCCTGTATGGCTCGCGGGAATTTGCGCCCTTCGGACTAGCAAGTGACGCCAAAAAGGCCCGTAAACATCATTCTGGCTGCTGCGTTCTTATGATACAACGTCGAGATATTACGTTCCAAATACAGGAATTGGAACGAAATCCCAAGTGCCTTTCTTGATTAGAAGTGGGCGAGCATCAACTTTTTCGAATGCGAATCGAATACGAATGGTAAGTGTCGAAAATCGAATCGAAAATCGAATAGTAAAACGGTGATGCACATATTTACAGCAGGAATATTTATTTTGCTATAATTAGGTATCACGCCTTTCCTGAATAGTGCAAAAAATAATAAGAAGAAGAAAGAAGAAAGCTAACTACCAGGGACAGAAAATCGTTTTCCAACTCACGGTCACAAACGTTGGCAGGGTACCATGTTGGGCGAGATGGTGCATAGCTAATAAAAAAAATGTGACGTAATTAATGTAAACTAACAGAAGAAAGAAAAAGGAAGACGCCAGAAAGAGCGCCAGAAAGGCGCCCTTTCCGTCGCCTCCTTTTTTTTTTGCCGTATGTTATTTTACATTGCGCCACAATACCTTTACTATCAGAAGTTTTTATTGAAGTACACCGCACGAATAGCCTTTCAACATCTTGAGAGCCTGGCTACCATCATGTTTTCCAAGAACGAATGGCTGCTGTACGGCGAGCTTTAGAAAAAAGCTTAGTATAGGAGGGAATCGAGGAAACGGCTCATTCTTCCAACGTACTAATTGGTTTCAGAAAACGAGATTTAGGCGGAGCTGCATGGTGCGTGTGGCTAATTCGTAGGGCTATACAGTAACGCTGGCTTCAGTGCTTGTGCCAGCCTTCCGTGCTCTGTTGTGCTGCTTTTACATTGGTAAGACCAGGAGGTGACTGTCAAAGCGAAGACGCTCCGCTCATCACAAGCAGGTTTCTCGGACTCAAAGCTTGCAAATCCAGTCCGCGGATCTCGTTAACGGTACTTTGTCACCGCGGATAGCTCCAAAGAAACGGGATAAAACATTTTAAAGTTAGTCTTGGTCTTACCTTTTTGTTGTATTTGGGCTTGTCGGCAAGCAACCCGAACATGATGCCGCCTCCTTGGGACCATCCAACAAACTGCAGAGTGTTTTTCTTGGTCTGGCGAAGTATCCAATCTATTTGCGCTGGTAAGTCGTACTTAATCATTTCGTCAAAACTGAAGAAGGGGTGAGGACAAGTTAACAAGTTGGCACGTGAAGTTAGTAGCAGAAACTGGCGCGATAGCTCACCCAAGACAAACTATAACGGCAGTGTAGGCCGTTAAAATTCAATCTTTACAATGACAGCTCAAATCATGTGCGGTGCTTATTGGGACCGGTTCATTGAAGACAATGCCTTTGCCATAGGCATATTTTGGCAAGGACCTTTATGGAGCTGTGGACAGCAAATACAGAGTGATTGTTTCAAGTAGACGCTGCGGAGCCACCGCAAAAGAATACTACGAAAGTTTCGATGATCTGAGTGGGGCTGCTTTAGCATTTTTCCCGCATTACCATGCGTGGTTCGTGATATATGTGTATGTTATTAAAGTTTGTGTCTTTTCGCTCTCTCTCTCTCTCTCTCTCTCTCTCTTAATATACGTGTGATAAGGTTAGCACAGGGATAATACTGTATAATCAGATGTGTTCTTTCTTTGCAATATAACACACACTGCTAATTTGTACATAACACGTGTTTCTCGTGACCACTTATTTAATATATTGCGAAGCAGTAGCTGAATTTGTATGATCAGAAGTCTTCGTAACTTATTTTTACACTCACTGTATTTCCATTCATGTATTTTCGTTTATTTGCTGCAACTACTTCCCTCCGTAACGCATTTAATCCTGAGGGCACAATAAAAATTCAGCAGAAACCATCTCACGGTGACAGTCCACGGTAAAACGTTTAGAGAGAGAGAGAGAGATAGCAAAGAGAGGAAAGGCAGGGAGGCCAACCAGACGAGCGCCCGGTTTGCTACCCTACACTGGGGCAAGGGAAAGGGGCAACAGAAAGAGGAAAGCGAAATAGAGGGAACGCTGTGTGTGCTCGCAGCAAATCGCCTTGAAATCAGTCGAGACCAAGCAAATGCCCCGCCGATACATTAGGCTGCCGTCAGTCTGTGCTTAACTAATATAATGACGCAACGTCTCGCCTCCGTGGAACCTAAGCTATCTATGTACGAAACGGGTACTGCAGCGGTCCTCCTCTTTCTCGCTTCCCTAACAGCACGTGACGCCATCTAGACGCGCCGCCGTGAATCCTGTGCGTGGCCTTCGATATGCGAGGTGCACCAGTGCTTTAAACGTTCACAAACTTTGCAAACGTTCATAGACGAGCGACGCACATGTACTGGCACGTACATGCCCAGTGATTTAAGTTGTAATCAAAGAGGTTCATTGAAGACTATCGTAGACGGAGTGGCACAGAACCAATGTTCCAGGTCGGCGTCAACGAGTTTCTTGGAACAGCAGTACCTGCCCAGTCTCGTATCTATAGTGACCAACGTGAAAGGGATTCGTTGACGAGCGGCATGTATGCACACATTGCCACATACTCAGTGACCCAAGTCGGTCCGATAATTCATTTCGGACCCTTTTACCGCAGCACAGCAGCCCAATGATCCAGGTAAATAGGCGGGAAAACGGTCAGATGCAAACATAGACAGATGCCCTCCGGAAAGTGCGTGAAGTACACTAAGAATGCTAACGCATAATTAAATAAATAAATAAATAAATAAATAAATAAATAAATAAATAAATAAATAAATAAATAAATAAATAAATAAACATTACTGACCCAGAGCATGCTAACTCAGGGCATCTTTACAGGCGGTTGCAGCGGAAATACCTGTTACGAAGGAACCAAAAGTCGTTTGCCAGATTGTTTTCGTGCCTAAAAAAACTGTTTCTAGTCCTACGTTCTTTTGTAGCTCGATGTGATCTGGGTGCTAGAACACTCAAGGTGAAAGAAATTATTCACATGCACAGGTACCTGAAATTCCAAAATTTCCTGTCCGTCTTCTTTAGGTAGACATGACGTGAATACTCCGTGCCTCTGACGTTACCCAACCACACGTCAAAGCCGTTGTCAGCTAGTATGAAGCCTAAGTGTAATGCAAAAGGAGATAATTTGCTCTTAGTGCGCATTCATTGAAGTTAAAAGACATTCTCTGTGCGTGTGTGTGTGTTTGCGTGTAAATGGATCGATGAAATTGCCTTTGCTAAGCTAATGTTTTAGTCTTTCAAAAAATATGGCCCGATGCTTGTCACATCTACCTAGACGTCACATTTTCGGTTTGTCACAAGCATCTCAGATATTTATCTACAGAACATAGCAAAAAAGGGTTCCAATATTTACTGGCAAACTACGTACCGTTGCTCCCGAATACAAATACATTTACAACAATTACTTCATGACAACGCCACCCAACGAACATGGGAGCATATCTAGAGATAAAACGGGCGGGTATTTTACAAGTGGCACCAGTCTCGGCAGTCAGAACTGTTAGTAAACGGACGTGCCATGAGCATTAGCTCGCAATAGTTTTGCATTTGCAAGTTGTGTCGAAAAGAGGCGACAAGAACACAGAAGCTTGAATTGATTAACTCTGGGCGAACAAGTGAAGTTTCAACCCAGGGCAAACACTGAAATTGAAGGATTTGTTTCATTCAAGCATATCACTGGTGAAGATAAGTGCCCTTGTAGAAACCATGGCGTTGGATTGGGTTTTCTTTTGCATCCTACAGACCGATGTCACAATGAGAATGCTTAGTAGAAAATCGGTTAAGCTAAACTGGTTAACCTCCCTGCCTTTCCTTCTCCACTTTTTCCTTCCTTCCTTTAGTAGAAAATCTTACTAAGTGACTCATTATTCCTCACATGTGATTTTGGAGGCCACAAACAGTGTACCTATAAGAAAAAAAAATATTTTTGTCTCTGCCGCGCTTCCTTTTTGAATATCTATCATTATTATCTGAAGCATGCCGCGCGCACTAACCGCTTCGTGTTGTATCTTTCTTCATGTCTCATGTGTTCCTTGCGCTAACTTCCCAAAATCATAAATCACCAACTGGCCTACACCCACACTCTGCTATGTTCCTATCTCGCACATTGGTGCACTTTCTTTTTATTATTTACTCACTTGGAATCCTCTTCACCAACACTGCTGTCTGCCCGCTGTCATTTCGTTCTATTCACTTTTTTTAGGGCAAACAAAACAGCTTCATAGAAAGATGAGTCAAGTAACCATTATAATAATGAATAATTATCAATTGTTAGGCTTAATAATTATGCCGTAGCATAGGGCACTGCAGCTGCACTACAATAGCATTTAATTTCTGTCAACATCCATGTAACTGCCGCTGATAATGCATCTAGTTTCTGTTACAGCAGTCATAAATGCCCGCTTAAACTTTGGTGAAAGTTACAAGCAGATTTCGTTAAATATTGACCTTTTCCTGCATTCCGTAAAAAAAGCGTAACAGAAGAAAGAGAAGAAATAAATAGAGTAAAAACACCAGAAAGGCAAGAAGAAGTGATGGAATGCAACCGCGTACCCAGGAAGGCTCACCGAGACTCTGATGCGGCATGTTCACCACAAAGTCCGCGCTGCAGCCTTCAAGTCCGCTCATCAGCAAGACGACTGGTTTTGTTACTTCGATTCCCCCTAGAATGTCTTCACGTCCGGCAGGTATTCTTTGCACAGTTATGATGTACCAGTCGTCGGTCCTGATGTCATACTCTTCGACAGGGTATCCCTTGCTGCCGATTAACTCTGCCTGTAACATGAATGTGGTCGTGCATCATAATATTGGCGTCCAAATTATGACTCTCTCGCTCCTATAAAGTTTCCATCGTGCAGTGGTTAGGCCTACGGCCATGACCCCTATCAACTCAAAGCTGGAAATAATTGCGCTTTCAGCTGCGATGCTGTAAGGCAGACAGCACAGTCACATCACAGGAACAGGAAATGCAGCGGCATTGCTTTCCACGCAACGGCAGACTTTAAGGTTGTTTGTCGCTTATCTTGGGGATATTTACTTGCTTGAAAAGCTTAACTCTCTATATGCACATTAGAATGACCAACCCTTATTGATTGTAGGCTTCATTTTGTAGGCAACACAGCAAATATATGGCAATATAAAGTCAATCTTTGTGATATGTTTTATTGTGACAGCAATTATATAAACGCTCCAGGCGCATTTCTGCCATCGGCGTCGCCGTCGCTGTCGCCGTGACGTTGCTTGTAAAGTCGAAGGGTGATAAAACTGTCGTCGCGCGCATATGTGCGAGTGAGAGCTTGCGAGGATGAGCCGGCGAACGTGGTTCAATCTTGCGTGCCTGAGCGAGGTACGCGGGCCGAAGCGTGCCCTCTCCTGTCGCGCGCGAGGCAGGGGAGTCAGGCGAGGGAGGAGAGGCGTTCTTTTACGGCGGCTGCTAGGGTGCCTCGATGTCCTCCTCGCCCGCCGCTGTGTACGCAGTGGAGACAACAGCGGCGTCTACTACGCCGTTGCGCTCGCGAATGGCGGCCGCCGTAGTAGACGGCGTTGGCGGACGCCATAAGGACGCGTTGCCGACGCTCGTGTGTCTTGAAAGCGATCTGCGACATGGCCAAAGTGCATGCCCGCGCGGGCCTCATCTTAAAGCGATCTGCGATCTTTGCAGAGTGTGTGTAGTGCCGGTAACTTCGTTGAAGCAAGGAATGTACGAAGGTCAATTCGCTTTCTGTTGCCGCGATTCCTCACTCCAGCATTTTGACAGCGACTATCCGCGCTCATCGAGTGAAATGAGCTCATGTTTGCCTGTGCGCATTTGATACCGCGCTTGTTAATTGAGTTAAAACACGTTCGCGGGCTAGTTGGTTTGAATCCACGATAAAATGTGTAAGCGCGACTGAACAAGGACGTAGGAAGAAGCGGACACAAAAAGACAGCGCTGTCTCTGTGTGTCTGTTTCTTCCTATGTCCTCGTTTGGTCATGATTACACATTCTATCATCGTTAATTTAGTTAGTAAGCGAATGTTTACATGTTTACGAGTACTATCCTTACTTCGTACAGCTATCCACTAATTTGTTATCGCAATCGGTGCTTCGCCTTTCGGGCGAAACTTGCGACTTTTTTTTTTCCTTCGAACCTCTTTCTCTCTTAGGGCATTTCAACCCCACATCCTTTCCCCCATGTAGATTAACATGCAGGCGTCCTTACACACACCGTCAAAATCGTCTGCCTTTCAATAGAGAGCCTTCTCTCTTACCTCTCATCAACTATGCCGTTGTGCTAAATTGTAAACGTAATGGGCTATTGAAAGGTTTTGTAATCGGAATGTAGGCTTAAGGAAGCGTATACACTAGCTCGCTGACTACCAGAAAGCGGTATACAGACTGGCCTCGCTATGAGCCGTCTGATCGTGGAATCAGATTCGCAAGTTATAGATTCCCAGCGCAATGCACTGTCGTGAGAGGACTGAAACGGGAGAATTGTTCGTATATGTACAAAAACAGGTACTTCAATATGTTGTCGGTGCTGCACCTTACCAGCCTAGCAACAGCTTATTATCACCTGCCACCCACCTTTTCCTGTACCTCCCACTTCCCCTTATTCCAGTGAGGAGTAGCAGGCTAGAGACGCACTCTCCAGGTCGACATCTCCTTTCTCTTCCTTAAAATCTGCTCCTCTTTCTCTACTGATGCATTCAAGAATGTTTAAACATCTGATCTGGTAAGAAAGCATGCTTTGTTAGGAGAAAATAAAGTTATACACTCAAACTGAAGCTGGAATCGTACATTTGGCAACCACAGTTTGTTTCCAAGTGTCAGAACCTGGTTACATTTTTTAGTAGGTGTGGCTCCTGTCGTCTGTGCCCACAACACCACTAGGGAGATCTTGTCAGAAGCATAATTTTCAGCTCACTTTCATGCATGCGAACTATATCTTGTGTGGTATATTGATTTCACTTCAATAATGCTATATTAATTTTAAACGTGCGCAGAAAAGGTTGAAATATAGCATGACATCGGGACGGTTCCCAGAATCTCAAATAGATTTAAATAACCTTGTGTGCTGTACTTTTGTTGGCTCGGTCCCTGGTAGACCACGTGATAACTAACTCATTAATGGAGGAGCATTCACCAGACACAAACAAAAACAGCAGAAGGGAGTTAGCATTGGAATTTTCAAGACCAAGCGTGAACACTTGACCTAATCGAGATATACATGCATAACAGGACATGCGTGCACCGTTTATTTTTTACAGTGGTTATTCTACGTAATATCAGTTAACTCATCTAGTTAGAAAGCATGAAATTGAAAAGGAACGTGCATAGACTTACGGTGCTTTTGAAGGCGTCTTCATCGATTTCACTGCTCGTGAGCAGAAAAATGGCTAAGCATAGCACAAGGAGGCTTACAGCATGTCCTCTTCTCATATTCGAAATCATCATGTTTGCGAAAAGCAGCCACCCCTTCCCGCTGTGAAATTGTTAATGGTTGCTATGCCGGGGTAAAAAAAAGATCATGAACGTATACAGACATGGCAACGCTTTACATGAAGATAACCTTTACTAAACGTAAATTTATGTAAGTAATACGCGGGCGAAATGGGGAATACATGGTAGCCACTGAACTCTCACCTTTTAAATCTCACAATGACTCTTATAAATGCAGCTGCTTTGGCGGAACACTTTTGGCACTGCCGTCATGGAATATGCTGGGCGACCTTCCACGCATCTACATTGTTCGGCATAGAAACATACGAACTTGTGTCTATTGTACTTTGATGGAGTGGGGGTCGTTTCGAAAACAGTGGCTGTGTGCACGAGGGGATAATGTTCGAGACCTGCTTATATAAGTGCTGTGTTTGTCGTCTTTCGAGCTCATTTTACCTCTTGCAGGAAACAATGACGTCATACAGTGTTGCGCTAAACTTCGATTCCCTAGCTTTGGATAGTGATCTTGCAAATAGAGATAATGACAAGTTGCCTATCCACAGCTCTTCCAAAGCTGGGCGATTGCGCTCTGAATTTTCACACACTACCCTGCGCATGTACCCGTAACATTCATCACGGAAGGAACAGGATTCCCGCGGGGCATCATGGTAGGCCAAGTTTTACTGCATACCACTGTCATTTCACTTGCTGCATTCAAAGTAGACCGTAAAAAGTACAGTCGCTGGAGAAAGCCTTGATGTGTTTCTATTTTCGAGCGGAGCTATTGGTTATGGTAGTGGAAATCCACATTTACTATTGAGAGCAGGTAGCTTTAGGCGCTATGCTTGTGACCGCACGATGAGCGGTGAAATGAAATGGCTTGAAATGAAATGAAAAGTGTAATGCTAATAGGAGCAATGGACGCAGTATGGATATGATCTGAATAGCATGTATGCTATTATTCTAGCTTAACTTACGACATAGACTGAAATGGGAAAGGTTGTGTAGTTTCTAGAGTGCACAATCGGTAATGCACTGGAGCGGCACAGTTGCTTTCAAGGGAAGGGGCTGACAGTTGACGGCGACATGATTACAAGGAGTGATGAGGCTACAAGATAAGCAGCTCTCATCCCTCCATGTGATACTTTGCTTCTTAGGGAACCCTCTATTCTCTTGAGTACGTTACATGGTCTGATCACCGGGTAGCCTGGACTGGATCGTCCCAATATGGCCATAGTTTTCTTTAGAAGCGAGGAGAGCTACCGAGAAGCTCGCGTTACCATATCTTAGCATCAAGCCCTGCTGTAATCGAAGACAACGACCACTTTACAACCGTTTTTTCTAGCGCTTCTTTAACAAAATACCACTTCGCCAGGAATTCTACGTGAAAATGTAAAGGACAAATTTTTTACCAGGGATTAAGTAAAATAAATTGCTTGTCCTCGGTTATTCTTAGACTGAACGTGCTGCATATGAATTCTTGTTTTGAAATTCGATCCGCTTGTTAGCGGGGATTCCACTGGTCACTCTTCCCCATAGACATTAAGCTCTACAGCGCTTCCGGAAGTATTCATCCGCTGTGGAATTGTTTCTCTGTCATGCTGTTACTATTTCCTCGGAAAATAAGAGACTCTACTATCCATAGAGTTCACCTCAGTGAAAACGCCTGCTCACCCTCAAACCACGACAGGTAGTTACATAAGGAACAGGGTAACGACGAGCTCTGTTCTTATTACGATGAGGACGTCACTGGCGGATGCGTCAAAAACTTTCCTTTCGCATTTCTTGCCGTCCTAAACTCTACCTTTCCTGTATTATTCTTGCGTTTGTTTTACGTAAGTCTTTGTTCGTTTAGATATTGATTTGTAGCCTACACTTATACAGCGGTGGCTTGCCACAAAACTATCGCTCCAGCTTTTTGCCTCGTCTAACGGCTGTCGAAAAAGAAACTGCGGTGGTAAGTACGTTGAGTAGATCCAGCAATTCCCAGATGATAAAAATTACTATAAACAAAAATGCATTGATCGCTAGAAGTTTATAGCAGTCACAGTCCTTCTGCATCACGGCGACGCCGACGACGACAGCGTAAGTTAACGCCAAGTGTCCATGTAATTGGTATCGCAATATTCCTTTCGAAAGGTCGCGCGCCGACGCCATATGAGGCTCACAAAGCTGTACTGAAAATTCTTGTCAACCACGAAACTGGGCTCTCTTCTGTCCCGCTGGTACTTTTGCATGTGACTGTGTGATCTATTGTTTGGTCCCCTCTCCTTTTTCTTCTTTTATCTCCTTCTTCTGCAATTGTTAGCAACATGAAATTGTTAGCCCATTTTTCTTTCTCTTGCCGATGTCTGTATATGTTTGCATGATTATTATAATATTAAGCATAACATATGCTATGATTAGCCGATTAGAGGAGCTGAGGAATAATTATGACCATCTGTTTGTTTAATGTGCACCTAAATCTTAATACCCAAGTGGCTTTACATTCTCCATATAAAAATAGAACCGCTGTGACTGGGAACCAGACCCAGAACCCGGTAGCGAGTGGAAAAATGCTAGATATGCCGCACGCCACTGCGACGCATATCGGTAAATAGAACGCTTCCACAGAGCTTGAATGTATGTATGGATACCTGATTATTGGAATGCGTAGACAAGGACAGGAGCACTGATTGGCAACATCTTGAGGTGCTCTTCAACCAAATCAGGCAGACCTCTTGTTTTAATGGTCCATGGTGGCCCACTTGGCGGCTGGCCTAATATTGTAGCAGGGAGACACTTGTCGTGAAAATAAATTTGTGGTTCGCGTATCCTCGGACGCTTTCTTTTAATACTAGAACATTTATAAGACATTCTGATTGATTGACGCATGCCGCCCTCGAGCCGCAGCTGATATGCTTTCCCACATTCTTGTAGGCGGCTACGCTAGTAGCTGCATACAAGAATGCGGGAAGCGTTTCACGTTTCAAGTACACGGTATGTGTACGGATACGCACTTAAACATTTTGCTGTCATATTTTGAGCACGGCTTTGCAGGTTTCCTCACAACTCGTTTTCTTAATTGCCGGAATATTCTATCACATATGCCAGCTTCAACGTTTTTATCTTTTGTCATAATGTACTATTCATTTAATTGAAATTCCAGCGTTCCGTTAGATAATTTTATTGGTCTATACTGTGGTCTTTATATCAAAAGTAAGTTATTTAACTAATTTATGAGAAGCTGATCAACTGCTTGTGAACTATTTATAACGAGTATTAGCACTATTGGTTGAGATGGATCGATCATAGGAAATAGCTATCCTACCCTTTCTTAACAAACAATGCTAGAATGCGTGTAGAAGAATCAACATTTGGGCGAGTTAGTACTTGTTGAACACCTTGAAGGGGCAGCACAAGACCACAAAGACAAATGGCAGGAAACACAGAGTTCAGCGCTGTCCTGTCTGTTTCCTGCCTTTTGTCTTTCTCGTCTTGCGCTGCCCGTTCAAGATGCTACAATGAGTTTTTGCTGAAAGGATTGTCGCAGTGCTGTCGTTGTTGGGGCCCACGATTTCGAGCAGGAGACATTTTTCACGCCGGTCATACATAGCTGCCCGTAGAGCTCCTTGTTATTCATGCTCTTGTAATCACATTTTTTGAAAGTCGTTCGCCTTTGCCAACTGTAATGAACTAAGTAAATCGTACGTGAATGCAGCGTATACATTTTTCAGTCGAGCGCTCAGGCCTTTTACAAGAAGGAGTGCGAAAAAAAAAAAAGGTTTGATGGTCTATTTCTTCACTTATGCAAAATAGCATTTGTATATTTAAACTTACCCGCCGTGGTGGCGTAGTTGCTTTGGCATTGTGGCACTAAGCCCAAAGACGCGGAATCAAATCCCGGCCGCGGCGGTCGCATTTCGATGGCGGTGAAATGCGAAAACGCCCGTGTATCGTGTATTTGAGACACGTTAAAGAACCTCAGGTGGTCAAAATTATTTTGAAGTCTCCCACTACGGCGTGCCGCATGATCATATTCTGGTCTTGGCACGTAAAACTCCAGAATTTAAATAATATTTATTCTTAAGATTTCAAAATTATCGAGAGTTAAGAATACGGATGACGTAATTACGAACAGAGGCATCCATTTCTTGTCCCGTTGTCAGCGCTAGCCGAGCTTATAATTCCATTCATTGAATGGAAGAACCGTCTCAACTTCTGCAAGCGCGACGATGGTACACAGTTGGCTAAGGTGACTGGTGCACTTTGTTAACTCTACAAGGCGATTATTAGAGGTAGCTGCCTGATCAACTACTGTTTACTTCAGAAGTCGGGGGTTCGTGTCGAGCTGGTAAATGTTTGTGAATGCGACGCTAATATATAGAGGCCGGGTTACCAATAAGCGCAGTTGGCCATTGGACCAACACTTCTAGCGTAAGAACTTTTTATCAGTACGGGTTTAAATATGATACTGTAAAATTCACTTGATATATACATGGCAGTATACTTATTTCGATAACTCAGATGCTTCAAGTAAAAGTTTAAGGCATCCATAGTGCCAGTCTAAGAGTTTCCAGGATATAAAAATATTCACGTACCACACCAACCTACTTAGAGTAAGCAAATAATTAATGCTCAAGTTTATGTTACTCACGTTTTGATTCCGTTTCTTTCAAAAAACCGCGCTAGCTTCGTATCTCTTGACTACTAAACAAAGCTAAAATCAGACTTAATATTGTGAGCATTATATTACTCCTTCACCTTCTTCATCTGTATGTATTCATCATCATGACCAGCGTCATCTTCTTCAGCGCGTGGCCTGATAAATAAATCATCAAGGTTTAACAGCTGTCTCACAAGTGTTGGAGGCTGCTCTCGATCCCTTGGTTCTCTACGCCTTCGAGTTTCCCAGGAATTTCGTTCAGGTCGCCGCTTGCTCCGCCTTTCCGCCACCATGCCCCAACAAGATCCTCAAGGAGCCTCCAGCGGCACCGTCTCTGCCCCACCGACCGTTCCTTCATGGACCGTCAGCACGCGGCAGCGCGATCCCACCATGTTCGCTGACCTTCGTACTGACGACGTTGACGACTAGCTGGACAATTATGAACACGTTAGTGAGTCTAAACGGTGGGATGATATGCACAAGATTCGCAACGTCGCATTCCACCTCACTGACGTTGCCAGAACTTTGTTTCTCAACCACGAGAGCACCTTGCATGACTGGGCGGCATTCAAACACCAGCTCCGGCAGATTTTAGGCGCCCCCAACGTGCGCTCTGAGGTCGCCAAGAAAAAGCTTGATGGACGCATGCAACTTCCCGGGGAAACATAAGCCTCTTATATTTATTATAATTAATGGTAGGTGTTTTATTGATGTAATTTACAAAATAAACGAAGCAGCAGGACGAGATGTCAATATGTTTGCAATAATTGTTCGTAGCTCACAATCTTTTTAGTTAGAGGAGCTTTTTGTAACCACAAAGCAGCATTTATGTAAAGCAACTTGTAGTTATGCATAAAAAAAATAACTTGATGAGGCCTGCAATACACATCTGGAAATTCCAGGTGGCTGAGCTTTCCTATACAGAACTCTTTTTGGCCAACAGCAAGCATTGTATTGCGAAAGACCGGAATGTGCCATTATGCATTGTACGGGATTGTATTTCATTGTATGTGAATTTGTGAGAGCTGAGGCGGCAGTGAAGTGTTCCGAGTTCGCAGGGTAGCATCCGGTAACGTAAAGCTGATGGCATCACCCGTATATAATGACCGATGCGGACGGTATAAAAGAGTGGCTATCGGTGCAGAAACTCCTGGACAAACCTGTGAGGCGGAATGCCACGCTGATGTTTGCAGGCGCTATTTCGCTAGTAAAGAAGGGCGCATAGCTGGTCCCCTGGCACAAGATCATGACATGTCCGATTGAATATTTGTGAGCAGAAACATCACGAAGTTTTAGTGATTGCCCTTATCCATTTGTTGGCACCTAAAAAGGATTCGTATGTAGGAGCAAGATGTAAAATAAATTGCACATTTCATAGGCAAACAAGATTTTTGTGCATGAAGGATACGCTAACCCTTCACCTGAATGTTGGCTGTATAGCACAAGAGGAACAGTCGAAGTGGTTCGTTCTCAGAAGGGCATTTGTAAAGGATGTTTCCATACCCCCTGATGCATCAGACCGTGGTTGGTAAGGATACGTCACACTGGGCTTGACCAACACTGCCCGCGAGCATATTCTCCGAGAAAAATGTGATAGGTGGCACCGTTATACTACACCATTAATTACTGCCCTGAAAGAAGTTTTGGACAACGACAAATTTTCGACAAGCTCAGCGACCTCAGCAAGCCACGCTATCTACACTTTCGTTTCGGCACTTCTTTCCCACGAAAGCAAGCCCTAAGAGCCGGAATAATTTTGCATTTATTGTTAGCCGTAATTGAGAAAGGCGTACCGCTAACATGGCCGCTTGCTTGAGGGCCTCATTAAAGTTAGCTTTCTGCCTTATTCTATCGAGGAAGGTGCCACAGAAGTTTCTTGCTTTCTTTGACTTTACATTCTTCGGAATTTCTTGCCCTGTCGCATTTCGAGGGCGGGCCGTCTGTCTGAGCAAGATTTTTAAGATGATGCTTCAGGGCGAGTTCTTAGATAGACAAACAACGCTAAATGCAGACTTTCGATACCTTGGGATGTTCGACCGGGAGTGAGGGTCAATGAACGGAATGTAATTGTGGCTGATTTTTTTTTTTTTTTTTTTTGCTGACAAGTTTGACTTCGGTTTCGCCTTGGTGAAATCGTAACATTAAATTGAAATGCAACAGTGTGCACCACGTCTGCACAAGCAACTATAAAATATGGTCTGTGTATGTGCAGGCAGCCAACCTTCACTCTTCATTAAAAGGGCAAAAGAACATCTTCCAATCCGCAATGTGAGAGTTTCAAACAATTTACTACAAATTTCCGATAAGAGCTATAAGCTGAAATAATCATTACCTAATTCTGGGCACCCCTCGTGCTGGTATTATTGCTTGGCTATGCTGCAATACTTCAGGATACTTTTCCAACGTTTGGAAACTTCGTGGGGCAACAAAGAAACTCGTTCTCTCACAGTTTATCTTTCCCGGTTTCAAAATTTCTGAACTTCTACATGCATATTTATAGCAGGCCGACGTGGCTGGCATGTATGCGCAACACGAAAAAAAAAAAAAGCATCCTGCGGTGCAGAACGACAGTTGACTGGACATGAGAACTGGCTATATTATGTTTTACCTATCATCTCCAGCACTCCAAGTATAGGAGAACAACTGCTTTTGCAATGATTTTAATGGTAAAAGTGTACCTTGAAAAATAAAATGAACAACAGCACAAGTATAGTGAGAGTATCGGATGTTTTAATGTGAAGCATCTTTTTGCCTAATTCTTGGGCACATTGCGGTAGGTAGGCAGGTAGGTTCCCGTCTTGCCTCACTTTATTAAGAAGAAAATATTGTGTGACCGACGCAGGAATCGAACCTCTTATCTCGAGCACAGCAGCTCGGAGCTGTAACTACTACGCTTCGATCGCTTTTATTCTCTCTATTACGGTCTTGGTACAAATTAAACAGTGAGACAAAAATAATCATATGTATAGATGCGATTCCGGCAAAGCTCTTGCCGGATAGTACTAACAGGGCTTCAAGTTTGCCTGGTAATTCAACAAAAGCAACATTCTCGTTTCTGCTCCTGAAAGTTGCAACGTTAAGACTTTCTATAATGTATTGCCTTTGTGTTTATAGATGCGTTGTCAGGCATCTTTTTAACCATTTTCAGAACATCTATATGACTACCTGCATGGTGTAGTAATCTCTAAACCGGCACTGGCAGCATCGTACTCACTAGGCCCTTATAAACTTTTCTTCTTGACACTCTGCAAAAGTATTCAAAAGAGAAATTAACTTTTAATGGGTAAAAAGCGGCCAACGCTTCTCTTAAGTAACCTTGAACGCGAACATGACCAACTGTTCTTGATGGAACAAAAATATTCCCAAATTTCTCGAGAAAGCCTCACTTGTAAAATCGTTCTCAAGAATTAATTACTTCGATTGCTCAGGAAAATGTGTCGCGAAATTATCTGTTGGAAAACAATAGTGCTAAACATAATTCCCCTCTTACTGCGCCAAACAAATTAGCTCTACTGGCTCGTTCTCACACTGATCTCCACACGAGATCTGCCATCATTCTGTGCAGTTTTTGTATACTCCTTCGAGACATGCTTAACACTTAGAGCAAGTGTCACACCTTGGATAAAATAAACAGATTACACACCGCCAAACGCGAAAATATTGACAGTCTGCTGCCACGCCCCTATCGTGTCTTTTCTGAAGCTCGTTCAGTCTGCTCTTTCCGTAAGTCCGTTTGATCTTTGTACTGCTCAAGCGGCACATCAAGATACCTAACAGGTGAGTAAGTACAGCGCATATCCTCAAACCACTCAGGTGTACGGCTTCCGAAGAACCACGTCATACGCCCATGCATATTTCGTTATTTACAGCGCTACTAGTTTGCTTACAAGACAAGTAAAACATTTTACCACTCTACATACATTTTTATCATATTATGCACGCATTTTGCCACAAAAGAAAAAAAGCTAAATCGTCGACATATGAAAGAGTTTTATTTTTCTTGACGTTTAAATGTTTGCACGTATTTCCTGGCATAGTATTAGCTTCGTACAATAACACCCAAGATAAATATCACATAACATACTGGATATTGAGCCTCCTTGTTTTATGGAGCGTACAAATTGAAAACTGTCAATCACGCGTTGGTTGACAACAATAGTTCTATAAAAAATTTAATAAGCCATTTGAACCCTTTCTAAAATAACCCATCATATTATCACGTAAAATAATATTGAAGAAAGACTCTCGTGGTTGACTCTTTCAAAAGCCTTTTCTAAGTCTGCGGCAGAAACGATGTTCCAAGTCCGCCGCCAAGTGCTGTGAGTGGTGGCGCTGGCTAACACTCTCAGTAACTAGGGCTCTACTAGGAAACATAAATACCCAGGAAAGTGGATGGGGAAACGGCGCCGCGGGAGCTCAATTGGCAGAGCATCGCAGGCGAAATGCGAAGGTTGTGGGATCGTTACCCACCTGCGGAAAGTTGTTTTTTCATTCACTTTCATTTCTATTGATTTATCGTTTCTTTATTTCGTTTATTAAGCACAAGCAATTTCCCCTGTGTTGTCCTCGGTGTCAGTGTTTGTTGGCTTATTATGATATGACTAATAAAAACGGGCCCCTCGGTTAATCCGCTTTCTTCTCGTTTTCTAAGTCTGGTTGCATCATGATCCTTGGTCAAATATGCATCACAGCATTCAAAAATGCTTCGAACATGCGATCGCGTGATCGTGGCCGAATTCCTAGCGCCTGCACGAATTAGGTCCTGATCGCAAGTATACTTTATGCGTTCCAAAGCCAGCTAGCTCTTTGAAACACTGGACACGTACGTCTCATGCCACTTTTTCGTTTTCTTTCCTCATGACAGCTCATGCTTTGAGGCTGCGTGTTAGGCTGAACTATCTCCGGGACCGGCCCACTTTCCACAGTACTTTCCTCGTTGCAGCTAACGCTACGTAGAAACTTTGCGACGTTGTGAGAACTTCATAATCGACAAATTTAATCACGTATTAACGTTTCCACGGAGTACAAATACCATCGTTGTTTCAGCATATACTGCATTGCGTAGCCGTACGATTTTATAACACGTAGTCGCTGATGATGTCACAATCCGAGTTTATCTTCCTTACTCCCTCGTCCACTACCCATGTCGAATCCAACAATCGTCATGTCGTAAGATTGCGCCTAAAGGCCAGCATAGGAATTGTGCCATTGGCGCCATACAATAGTCTTCGACGCGACCGTAGTCGTCCGGCTGTCGTCACACACACGTAGTATGCTCGTGAGCCACACATTCAACTACTCAACATACAAAAACACGTTGGTCCATCTCGTATCGCTATCGTAGCCAGTTACTTGCACAATGCTTCACAACGTTGATTCCCATAGTGCGAGGTGTCAGAACATTTTTTTTATTTTATTCGTTTGAATTGTGGGGCGACATGTGCACAGTTGATATAGAAGAAGAGTACTTTGTCATCAGTTCTAAAATTTTTTTGTAAAGGTGCTTCCAAGCTGTGACACTCCACACGCTGTCAAAGTGTGTGAAGCCGGGTATGGGCACCTTGTAGTTGAGTACAACATGGGGCAGGCTCCTCGCTAGGCGGGCTACGTCACGTGGGGTGACGAGCACGTCTCCATCGCCCCAGTAGATGGCTACTGGCGTTGTGACTTTGCGCAAGTCGTACTTCGGTGGTAGTAGCTGCAATGAAGGGCACTTTCTGAGAGCGCCATATCGAGCAGCAAATCTACATAAGCTACAGGAAACCACTCGGACACACTGTGCTAGGCGATGTAGTTCAGCCAGCCATAGAAAAACCCCGATACCGCTACCTCTATAGGCCTACCGACAAACAACCCTTACTTAGCAGCATTATTTCTTCGTGAGTATTTTGTGCCGACGCGTGAGACTGTTGCGTTGTCTTTGCTAAACGGGGCCCGAATTCACAAAGGCGTCTTACGCTAGTGTTGCTCTAAAGAGGAAGATACCAGCCAGTCTTAATATAGGGCATATCATTAACGAAGCCAGCTGGCCAATGGGAAATAGCACTTACGAACGAAAGCTTAGTGAATTCGGTCCTTGGTTCACACGTCACGTTATAATTATTAGCGGATCAGGTGATCAACACCTGCCTAATCATGGTGTAGCGTTTGCGTAGTAATCAAGTATGCACTGCATTTTCTTTGCTTATACTTTAGCTGACGTAGATCTGGCATTGTGCAGTAGATTACACTTCTATTTATTCTGGATCTGGGCGTGATGGCAGCCGCATATTTTTTCACCTAACTTTATTTTTTCATCTTTTTCTTCTGTTACTGTAGGCGAAAGAAATGAAGTAGCTGACGTACTTTCAATATAGACCGTTCCACGACAACCGACTGAATAACGGAATAATTCCGATTGTAGGATTTATTCACGAAAATCACTTTTCAGTTGCCTCCATTTTCTTGGACGGCAGTGTTAGTTCAAGAAAAATTCTTGAAATGTTCCATCTTGACAGCACATTTGCGTGCTGCGGTTCTTTGACATCATAGAACATTTGACGCAAAGCGGAACTGGATGAACCATCACTTGAACCATCATTACCATGAATTAGTCGTCTAAAATGTTAGTAAAAGAAATTGTCCTAGGATATACGCAGAGTCGTTCTTCCAAAACACAGAAGCCTCGCTGATTCAGGGGAAGTAATTTGATAGCTGAAGTGAACACCGGCGGAGAAAGGAAGAATGCCAAAGCATACACATTTTGTCACTACAATGCGCGATAGCAGAGCACACGCTGAGTCACTTGACGTGGAGTGGCTGCGGTGTTAAAATAACGTTGATCTAGAACTTGTATATCTCTGCATCTGTCGTCAAGGCCAAATAACAAAGCTAGGTACCACTTTTGAATAAATTTGCATTAAATTTGTACAGCGGGGCCCTCGCACTTTAAGAGTAAGAGTACACAAATCAACTGTACATTTTTTCTCCAGCCAAAATTTCTGAACGCGACACAATCTTGCACGGGAGCACGTACCTTTCCATACACTTTCCAGTTCTTTTTTGGTCCCCAGTCAAATTTTTGAAATCTCTTCGACTTTGTCAACTGCAATGAATATTGAAATCAGAGCGTGAAGGCGGACGTGGTTTGTGCCACCGTCTTCAAGGGACACCACTCCTTCACTTAAGCAATGCTTTTAGCTTTAAATTATTGTGTACTGAAAACTTCGAAACGTACGTATACTTAACTCCTACCACCTTCAATCTATGCCATGTAAATATTTTCTTCCAATAAATCACACTAAGTAAACAAATTGTAAAGACGTACTTCACATTCATCTAACAACCCGTCCTTTGAGCGTGTACCTTTACGGCACTGGAGTTAATATATCAGGAAGACGATGGACGCCAGGACCAGAGCTTCCAAACACATATACTGGGTAGCCTTCATGTACCGAGTAAAGAAATAACACCCATCGTTCCAACTGAACAATACAAAATGCACATTGTTTACACTCTTGCAGAGAAATGCAGTGATGTTTTAGTCACTGGCACCCAATCTACTAATTAAAATAATTATCTAGGATTTTAGCTGTTGTTCTAATTGGTGAGATGTCAATCAGGCGTTTGTATAGACTCATGAGAAACTTCAAATCGAGGCGTTTGCAGCAAGGTACACCTCTTGTGTTTACCTTTACCGGCAAAAAGAGAAAGCGCGCGAAATATGAAAACTGCCATATGAATGCGAACCCGAGCGCACGGAATATCGGCGCCTCCAAACAGTCTCTACGGAAAAGTAAACTGCTCTTCTCAGACTCCCCATTGAAGGAAGCGCATTTCCGTGATCTCGAAGCGCAATAATAGCCGGAAGATGTTCGCGCGTCGTGGAAAGAACAAGACCCCTGTTATCACCAGCGCTTGACCCAGTAACAGATGAACAGCTTGCTTTCCCACTGAAACTGTTTGATGGCACCGCTATCCTGCGCACATGGATCCGCAGTGACATGGCATTTTTTCATCTTAATGGGGCTTTCTTTATCTGCCACCTTGCTCTACCGTGCTGGAAGCACTTCATTTTTGTATTTCTTCTCTATAACCCACTAATCTATATCTTCAAAAATTCGACCAATGAGAAAGTTAGCTGATTGCTTTTATATAAAAAATGGACGTCAGTGACTAAACATTACGGGTGGTTTCTTCGCGTGACTGTGAACAACATGCATTTAATTTTACTCGTGCAAAATATTGGCGTTTTTTTTAACTTGGCGTATGGTTGCTGGGACATTCTGTGTATCACTAAAGCAGGCGTAGGCAACTGATCTAACAAGAAATGACGCGTACAGCTTTATTGCAGAACATAGAGCAGTGCAGTCCGAGTCACGCATAGTGTTTCGATTCACGAAGCGGGCCGCTGGTGCAATGACGCTGAGTTAAAGTGATTGTATGATCATCCAGAGGGTGATGCGATAATTACTGCAATACCGTCTTTCTGGTAGCATTTTATATGGTTCTTTGTTGGCTACGTTGACATTCGCGCATGTTCGATAATCCTTTTTGCCCCAAGTCTCTTATACTATACTGTACTAAAATGTATCGGATATATTGAGTGCACAAACAAAGTAGCCTACCTGACCGTAGTGAAGGAGATTGCGCACGGATGACCCAGAAGGGCTATTGCCCAGGTACACAGGCAGCCTGGTCTGTGGAGAAGGTAAACTTCAAAATTCAAGCAAGTGCACTGCAGTGTTTTCTTCTGGTATTTTGTCTAAACATTTCACACAGGCATTACAGTGCTCCGTTCTTCCCTACGACTGGAAAGTAGGCAAGGTGGTTCCAGTCCACAAATTAGGTTACTACTACTAATTAGGGGCCCATCTCATTAACAAGAATACCATACAAGTTATTAGAACGCACCATACATTCTAATTTAGCAAGGTTCCTAGAATCCAACTTGTTTTTAACACTGCTCAGCACGGCTTTCGAAAAAGTTTTTCTTGCGGAACACTACCTTAAACCTTCACTAATACCCGCCGTGGTTGCTCAGTGGCTATGGTGTTGGGCTGCTGAGCACGAGGTCGCGGGATCGAATCCCGGCCACGGCGGCCGCATTCCGATGGGGGCAAAATGCGAAAACACCCGTGTGCTTAGATTTAGGTGCACGTTAAAGAACCCCAGGTGGTCGAAATTTCCGGAGTCCTCCACTACGGCGTGCCTCATAATCAGAAAGTGGTTTTGGCACGTAAAACCCCATAATAATAATTAAAAAACTTCACTAATGAACTGTTTACAAATGCTGACCTTCAAGCTGAGGCGCGCCGTCTGTCATGTCGTGCAACGCTGTGTAATATTAATAAGCCTGATTACACTACGTTTACCTTATGTCGAGTGCTTAAAGACTGTGACGGCTGTTCGAAGTCAGGATATTTTTGAAAGTTTCTTATGCACAGTGTGTGAACGGTGTAGTGCGACACGTAGATTAACTTCCTTCAGTTTCTGCCTTGTTATATTTGACAAATGCCGAACTTGCACTCACAAGGATTTAGTTTCAGGATAATTATAATCATCATCATAATCGTTACTCTGCAGTTTATCTATACACATATAGCTTTAACATACCGCTGAAGTATACGCGTTTTCATGCGGGACTGCTTAGACGTCATTTAGTTATCGAACGTGTAACACGAACATATAGCTATGCAGGCTGTACAAGTGAACTAAACATTCGCAGCCATATAATCTGCAAGTTTGAATACAACGCAACATATGATCCTTCTACAAGTCAGAATTACAGACAAATCATACAGAACTGTAGAAAACGAAACATTCTAAGATAAGCACGTTCAGCTGCCGTCAGACAACCCTGACAATGAAGACTCATATATAGCTGCTTCTTTGAAGAAAGATGCTTTGAGCAGACATTCCAGTTAGCTCAGCATGAAATATCTAGCGCCCTCCGCAGAAGAAGCAAGTAAGCGCTTAGGGCGTGTTTCGAGTAACTACAACGGTGATTGCCAATTTTCTACTTAGTGTAAAACAGCTTCTTCTGAAAAGGCAATATTAAGTGCATTGTTTAAAAAATGCCGTGCTAACTATAGCTTTACCATGTTTATGTCAACAGGGAATCCTCTGTTGACGAAGAAGAAAGCCGCCCGGCAGGAGATGCTTGGAAAAACTGGGTTGCAGGACATTTGCTTAATTTTGTCGATGAAGTCGTTGTGTCTTCCCAGCACTGTTCCCTGAAATATAACCTCACCGATCTCCTGAAACAAAGAAAGAGCGAGAGTGTTCGATACGTAGTAGTGCAGAATGCAAAGCACCGCTTTGAAGTCGTGCTTCCTTTGTGGTATTCGGTTTCACAGCAGTGTGCATGTTGGAGAGCTTGCGCACGTCAGATGATTGAAGTTAGATTTACATTTTTTTTCAGAGCACCGTGAGGGTTCGGCTGCGCGACCGGCTAGCGTGTTGCGGATGCAGCATGTGACACAGGATTCTAAACATGCTTTGAAAATGTTTTCATCTTCACGTTTTAAGACATGTGTATATAGGGTGTCCCAGCTAACGTTAGCCAAGCTGTTTAAGAACAATAAATGTGGACCACTTGGGGCTCTTTAACGTGCACCTAAACCTAAGTACACGGGTGTTTTTGCATTTCGCCCCCGTCGAAATGCGGCGGCCGTGGCCCGGATTTGATCCCGCGATCTCGTGCTTAGCAGCCCAACATCGTAGCTACTAAGCAACCGCGGTAGGTGGGTAGCCAAGCTGTTGAACGTAATAATAATAATAATAATAATAATAATAATAATAATAATAATAATAATAATAATAATAATAATAATAATAATAATAATAATAATAATAATAATAATAATAATAATAATAATAATAATAATAAAGAATGGAGGCGCAAAATGCAGTTACAAAGCCTACTGTGTTCGGTCGTCAGAGGTCTGACGCCCGAACATCGTGAGTGTGCAGATCATATCTTGCGCCATGTTTTTTAGCTCTTGTTTCTTTCGTTTATCAGGTCGGCTAATGTTAGTTGGGACACCCTATATAGGCATGTCATATACACGGTGTAGCAGTAAATTTCGGACTTCTCGCGGAAAAAAAAACAACAGGATACACATAACGAACTGTTCGGTTACAAGAACCTAATCTACCGCTTATTGCAGGTCAGCCTGTTATGAGAGAAGTAATGAAAATATATGCGCCAAGTTTTATTAATTCTGTGCCTATTTTGATACTGCTATGGGAGGAATGACGTGTGTATACCTGTCTAGCCACACAGTCTTATGCTTGACTTGAAAGGGCCCTTTATCTGCCGTTGTCGGAGTGGGCGCGCCGAAGAAAAAACGTGACACTGCACCGGATACTCACGTATATCGGTTTGGAATGCGCAGACAGACGTTTCATAGGCGACGTCATGTGACCCAAGAAAACTGCAGGTGCTATAGCCTGGAAAAGTTGAATCTGTCGGATAAAAAAGAAAGAAAGGCATGGGCCCATGTCAATTGCCAGCCTGTCATGGTCCGCCCGTATACCACTATGAACAAAAGGGAATGTATTTTTCCGCACACCCATTGAATGGCATCTCCCCTCGCGCCGGTAACGTGGAGGAGGGCGAAGGAGTGTGTTGTATTTGCTCGTGATTCATAGAGGTAAAAATACTCATATCATTTGTGAAGGAAAGAAATGTACTACATTTACCAATCGACATGCCCACACGTCGTGCATCTTGTTGGCTGCTCAGCACGCTCGTTTTCACACTTTGGCACAGACAAAGACATTCAACAAAAACGGACACTCCCATAGAGCCCAGTGGCCGAATTGACTGTACCGCACCAAACGGATGGGATCAACTAACTCCTTCCAGTTTCGGTTTTGGGCGCGTGTGTTTTGAACGCTAGCTGTCGCGCGCTACGCCGGCTGCGCTAATCGGCGCGGCATTTTTCTTTTATTTTCTTCTGCTGCTCAACCGCACGCGGTCTTGGTTCTGAATCGTTTTATTATTTATTAAAAATGATTGTGAACGATCTTTACAAGCCTCCATCGAATCTGTGCCACGTGCAATTTCATAAAGTAGACGCAAGACGCCTTGTAAATGAGGAAATGTTTATTTCGCTCTATATAAATGCTCGTTCCGGGTTTTTTGTGCATTCATCCGACGTTGTGGCACAAGGAAAGCAGCAATAGTTCCCGTACGAAGCTCCACCGGGCGGCATCAGCTGAAGAAAAGTAAATTACAAGCATGTGTCATTTTGGTATTTAGACTTCATAGGAATGCTGCGTGTATATACAGGTAAAACGTGCGAAAGTGGTGGATGGCCGGCATTACAAACAAAAGGAATTCGCTTTTACACTCATGGGGTGCTAGACGCTCGCAGAATGCCTTCTACGCGCATTCAAGACAAATACGTTGGTTTTCAGAAAGCAGAATTTCCGAGTTCTTGATGTTTGAGCTCCTCAGCGTTATCTTTTGCGCATTCCGCCGCTGCAAGCAACACTCTGTGTGTTGAGCAAAACGTGAACAAGGTGAATGCAGGAGCCAACGTTTCGACATGTGGACTTGTCTTCTTCAAAGCGACATATGCTTTCCTCGCCACAGTATATGACAAAAAAAAAAGAAAGAAAAGGGAAAGGAAAGGGGAGAAAAAAAAAAAGGAGGGGGGATACGCCAAGAAATCAAACTAAGAGTTTGATTTCTTGGCCTATCCCCCCCTCTTTTTTTTTTCTCCGCTTTTCTTTCCCTTTTTTTTTGTCAGCCGTCGCGTCAGACGCCCTTGACACGCCGGCCAACGCGCGTGTTTTGACAGACCGGGTTGGGCGGGGGGGGGGGGGGGGGGGTGGGGCTGGCTTTGACCTTGTACCACAGTGTTTCTTTACTCTCAATTCGACACGCTAACACATTCTCCCTCGTTTCCGCGTCCTCCCGCCTCACGTCCTCTCCCCTTTGGAGGGGCCCCACCTATATATACTGTGGCGAGGAAAGCATATGTCGCCTTGAAGAAGACAAGTCCACTTGTCGAAACGTTGGCTCCTGCATTCACCTTGTTCACGTTTTGCTCATCGTCTTAAATTTCCATCTCCCGCATTCCCCGTCTTTACTCTGTGTGTTATCATTCTTGGCAATCGCTTGCCGCGTTTTCGACAAGCGTGACTACCGAAAGAAGGTTTATGTTACGGGCCCAAGGAAAGCGTTACAAACTTGTCCCATTAAGATTCAGTACACGCCAATATAACTGTCACCATGGCCGAGCTGCTTTTTCTTAACTGTGTCACGACGCCAGGCGCGGCAAGCCTGCCTCAAAAGTATGTAAAAAATAAGCGAATTACAATAATGTTCTGGGCCAGAGAATGCGTCACGAACTTGTCCCAGTAAGATTCAGTACACGCGAAACTAACTGCGTCGCACGGCCGAACTGCTTTTCATTAACTGCGCCACAACGCCGGGCGCGGCCACGGTGCTCCAAAAGTACCCAAAAAAGTACCGAAATTAGTTACAATAATGTAGCAGGTCAGAGAAAGCGCTAAAACATGTTCCACTAAGATTCAGTGCACGCGAAACTGAGTCACACGGCCGAGTTGGTTTTCGCTAACTGCGTCACAAAGTCGGGTGCGGCGAGCGTGCCTAGGAACTACCGAAATAGGTTACAATAATGTTGGGCTCATAGAAAGAGTCGCAAACCTCTCCCAGTACGAGTCATGAACTCAAACTCACTGCGGCATGTTTTTCGCAAACTGCTTCACAAGTCTCGGTTCTGTGCCGTAAAAGCCTAAATTGCTTGAAATGCGTCGCAGACTGTCATCAAAAATTTCTCACCTTGCCGTAGTCCAATAGTGCAGTGGTGCCGAGGCGAAGTGCAAGAGGAACGCAAGAATACGCCAGGAGCCCAACAGGAGAGGGGACGACGACGAAGTTCAAAGGAGGCTTGTGGGCTTTTGTGGGTCGGTCTTTTTCGAATGCTTCCGCGCCTTTTTTGGTCCTATCGTGGTGCAAACTTGATGTCATCAGATCCGTAAAGACGATAGAATTCAGCGGATACCTAATTTGCAGGTGGGACACCCCTTTTTTGGACTTAATAAGAACTTTTGTGTTCACGCCACGCGCGACAGGGAAGCGGCCCGCACCAGTCCCAGACTGATCTCTTAGGACCTAAATAATGTTCTTCATACCATACCCAACAGAACAGGCGAACTTCGTGGTCGTTTTGCTAGATTCGAGCTTTGGTTTCGGATTGAGCACACTGTCCAGTTGTGTGAGGTTCTGATCACACCACAGTATATCACACACCTTGCAGCTGTGGCTGCAATCATGGTCGAGGAATTCTCTCTTGAACCGTCCATCGGCACGCTCTGTGGCAAGAATCTCTCTGCCTCAACGTGACTACTCGGCCTCCTACTCTCGAAGTTGGGGATTAGCTTGCCTCTGCTAGCTGGCACTTGGCTTGGGTTGCCTTCTCTTGAAATGGGGGGTTGGCTTACTTCCACCGGAGCTTGGCTTGCGCTTCCCGTTCTCGATCCTCGGTGATAGCGGTTTCTCTCCGCTGGCGCTTTGCTTGCGCATCTCGCTCTCGAAGCTCGGGATTTGCGTGACGTCGGCCCTGCCGCTATAGTGCGAGCTCCCACTGCCGCTCGCGCTAAGCGGGATCCATGGGGCGAAAGGGTGCGTGCCGGCGAAACTCCTGCTCCTATACCCCTCCCCTCCCCCCCCCCCCCGGCGCGCACTTGGGCGTGGCGTGTACTTTGTATTTGGCGCGGCGCAGGAGGACGCTGGATGAAACCCAATGCTAACATAACTTTCGGCATGCCGCTGATTGGTTTAAATCGAGCAGTCAGTGACTGGCCCAGAATAGTCGCTTTTCGAGAAAATTGACCATTTGCGACCAACTTGGTCGCGTGACCGCTGTCAGTCGCCGGTGTGAATGACCCTCACGCGATAGCGTTACGGGCCCCATGTCGCAGAAAATCCGGCATCGGCGTCACGCGCCGGCATCCGGCACCCAGCGTCGGACGTCGTTTCGGCAAAAAGGAATTTCGAAACACACATACCCAGGCCTTGCATGAGGCGCAAGCTAGTTGCTGAACTAATTGAATTTCTCAAGCTAAAATACGTAAAGAATTGTGAAGTACGACATACACGCAACTTACAGGCATGATAGCGTCGGATTGTAATTTGAATATACGAGAAAAAAGAATTCTGTTACGTGAAAACTCAAAATCCCTTTTGCAGCGTTTCTACCATCCATAGACCGGTCACGGCGTATCTCAGAAGCAACAGAGCGGCGCGCCCGGTTTGTTGCAACACCTCCAGATGACGCTTGCCTCCGCCGCATTGCGGCCCACGCAAGAGGCCACATTTCTACCAGAAATCTCGCCTTCGTGCATAGCGTTCGCCGCCAGCGTTTCCCGCTAAACATTACGGTTACATACGCTGCAGTTGCTGGGATGCGTGGGAAGAAGTCAGGAATCCTTAAATGCTATCGCATTCCACCCTTAAAGGCGAAGCTTAAACGTCATCCAATTTTTTTAATATCCTCCGTACAACTGCGCGTATGTGTGTGCTGTGAGCTACCTCCTTCTGGCACATGTAATTTGACCTTGGCGATGTTTGTGTGGGTTGAATGCGACCGCGGTGTGTTTTTTTTTTCACATTTTTCTGAACCGGTTGGCTGCTTCCACTTTTTCTGTGTGCCTATCGTAAAGAGACGTCTTCCCTGGAATGCGAAGCAGCGGAAGAGGAAGCGCAACAAGTTCTTGTGGAAGGACCATCACTTGCATTCAGCGGTCATAAGCGTATCGTGATTTCTCAAATTCTAGCGTGTGTGGTCGGTGTTTCGTCGCAGGCTATCTGATCAGCAACCCCCCCACGACTGCATCTTCCGGTAAACTTTTTAATGATTCATTCTTGTTTTTGTGCCAATAACTGTGACACCTGAATTTTGTCGAAAACTGGGGAAGCCAATCAGCAATCATACTATTGCTATGGCTGCTTAAAATTTTGTGAGAAAAGTCATTATTTCGATAAAGGTTTTTTGGAGTCAGCGAAGTTTGAGGGTGACAATAATATGAGGTTGAGCCGCGATGGCAGATAAACATGCGGTAAATTGAAATGGCGTAAGAGCCATTACAATCAGGGTTGTGATCGGGGTTTGTTAGTATGTTGTCAGTTTCTTCACTCACTCAGTATGTTATCACGAAGTCGAGCGCAACTGGTACATGTATGGAGGCAGAGAAAGTAGTACATGGACATAGATAACTTACGCAAAAATGTATGTGTCCTGCTCTTCCTTTCTGTCCATCTATTAGCTACGCGTCGTTTAACGCCTTCGTGATACGATAACAATGATAACACAAGGCGCCAGAAAATTACATATACACCTTCGGAACGAAAAGCTTGCGAATGAAGGCATTTGATTCCGGAAACGAAGCAAATATACCAGCCACACGGCTCTCATGAACCGGTTAATCATTGAAATTGATAGCCACGGTGGAGCACAGGTGATTGTGGTATATTATTTTTGTACCCACCTTGTCGTTGTATCCTGGCTTCTCCGCAAGCAAGGCAAACATGATACCGCATCCCTGGGACCACCCTACGTACTGCAGTGAATGCTGCTGCGTCTTTTGGAGTATCCAATCTAATTGCGCTGGTAGGTCGTATGCGGCCATTTCGTCAATACTGCAAAATACGGATGATGACGTCATCAAATTTCACGTGCTTGAAGAAAAGTGAATATATTTCGCACAACGTTTTATGCGCAACGTAACCTGACGATACGAGAAGATGTAAAGAAAGGATTGAAAAACAGAGAACAATAAAATAATTTTTTTGCTAACGTTGCTGCTGTCTCAGCAATGTGATGTAAATACGTTATTACGAATTCAACATCGCGTGGGCGGCTGCGATATTGGTGTTGCGTTGAAGGGACTGTACCTGTATTTATGGCCAAAAACAACAAGTGAGACTTTTATACGCAAACCATAGACAAAGTGCATCTTTCGTGATTGGTTCGTACGAGAAACGGACCGAATGATACAAAAGAACGTCTTCTAGCCTTAGGCTCTATTTGCTTTGCGCAATATATCCGTAAAGCAGATAATCGGTTGTCTATTAATTCAAGTACTACATGGTGTGCTAGGTGAAATAAAACGCAATCTATCACAACACTAGATGAATTTACTATACGATTATGGCATTTAGAGGCATAAGGTGGTGGTGGCTGATGAAATGAACCTGTATGTGTAGTTTATTTATTTATTTAATCTCACACCCACAGCGCCATTTAGGCATTACAGGGGGCGGGGGGCTACATATAGCAATGTAAACAACTTATGGCATACACTAAACAGCAGTATACTATGCAAAACAATAAAGAAAAACATGAGGGAACAAAAGTGGTACATCAGGATATCAATGTACAGTACGAAAAACAACAAGAAAATTTTAGGCAAGAAACGTCATCATACAACTAGGTACCAAAGCACTATGTAATGACACCGAACTTTACATTAACTATATACTGTAAAATAAAGAAGAAAATTTCGAAGAGCAGTTTCAAAATGTTCAATATTAAGTATGCTAACTACGGCAGCAGGCAGTCGATTCCATCCTAAAATGGTTTTGGGCAATAAAGTGCTTTTGAAAAGCTTAGTTCTACAACTGCACTTGCTAACCTTGAGCTTCTGATCTGTTCGTCTGGATATATAATGCGGCTGAAGAATAGGCTTATTGCGGTCATTTCCAATTTAGCCATAAAATATATTCTGAAAAAGTTCCAAGCATAATATCTGCCTTATCTTTTCTAAACTTTCCCATTTTAATGTTAGTTTCGCAGTAGTAATGCTAAGATTTCTCTCATAGTTGCCGATTAGGTACCGTGCTGCTATATTCTGAACTCTCTCAAGTTTATCTCGGTCGGTTTACGTAGGAGGGTCCCATACGGTGCATCCATATTCTAAAATGGGTCTAATATAGCTTTTGTATGGGAGATCATAAGCCTGCTGGGGAAATAGTCTTGTATTGCGCCGTAGAAATCGTAACACTTGCATGTCTTTGCTGTAGTAAAAGTTGTGGAGCATTGGGAGAGGCTTTGTTTTGCATTGAAATGTATCTGTATAGCGCAACAAAACAAGGACGCAAGAAGAAACGAAGACGAAGGCAAGTGCTTGTCTTCGTCTTTGTTTCTTCTTGTGTTTTTGTTTTGTTGCGCTATGCCGATACCTTTCAATGATGATCGACCAACAAGCCCATATCACTACCCTCGTATTTGCTCTGCTTTGGGCATAAATTGGGCTGATGACAATGGTAATGATTACCAGGCACATGGGGCAAGTGGTTCTGCACAAAGAAAGAGATGTCGAGTTGGCTTACAAGAATGTATCTGTGGCACAAAATTCGTTTTTTTACTGAAAAATATCATAAAGTTTATTCAGTTGAGCTTGCTATTAGAATAATAAAATTAGTTGATATACGCACTTACCTAAAATCCCAAAAATCTTTTCCTTCCTTTCTCAGCCAGGCGTGGTTTGAATACTTGGTGCCCCTGACGTTACCCAACCATACGTCGTAGCCATGGTCGGCTAATATAAAACCTAAACAGAAAGTTAAGAAAACTTCTTTTTTAATGTGCCTACATTAGAAGTTTACAAGTATATTTTTAAATTATTGCTTTATTGATAACCCTAACTTTTATGTTGCATTGATGCTATAAACTGAGTTGGAATAGACGGACCACATGAAGAGATTGCTCTTCTTCGTTTAATGTGTTTATCTTAGTCATCAAGCACTTAATAACAGCGTCAAGCAAGTTACAAACTCTCGAAAAGTCTCAACAATTGTGCGAACCAAAATAAAGCCTTGCAGGTGCCGCAGAGAACCTGTTGTGTCCGCAAGTCCTATGTATTACTTTTTGTGGACAAGCCGGCGGCAAAATATTTGGCTACATTCTCAATTTCATCCAAATAATTGGCCCATATGGTGTCTCTCGGCGAATAGAAGCGTGAGATAACTCGAAATTTTAATATACATTTAAAGACACGAAAAACTCGGTCATTCGCGTAACTGAGTGGGCTCAAACACAGCAGCCTGATCTTATGGGTAGAATTGGCGGGAAGACAATGGACAGCCTCACTTTACAAGACAATGGACTGAACAGAGCTTTCAGAGACAGCTATTGACGGCAAAGAGGGTTGAACGATCGTTATAAGAAGGTTACGTCTCCGAGCACAATGGCAGCTACATTAACTTGTTTCGGAAGCAAAACCAGATGAGAATGGCGGCCGTTGTCGGAACGAACGCTTTCGCGGGGTCAATCTGAAGCATCACTAGCCGCTATAGGCGTGGTGAAGCGATGTTGTAAAAGCACACGTGCTGTAGCTTCAGGCTTGCATGAACTACTGCTGATTGCGCGCCGCGAAAGTAAGCCAACGTAGATTGTAATTTATACAAGTGTGAGATTCCTTCCCTCTTTTAATGAGAAAGTTAAGTGATAGTGGCAGGAAAGTAGTGGTGATTCATCAACTTTTACGTCCAAAAAACGTACACAAGGAAACGTGGGACGCTGTAATGGAGGGCTCTGGAGAAATTTTAGCCAGCTGGAGTTCTTCTTCAACGTGCACCGGAACCACGGCAAATGATAGTTGCTGCATTTCGTCCCTATTACAATATGTGGCCACCCTGTCCGTGAGTCGTACCCGCGACCTCGTGTCCAGCAGCAGAACGCCACAACTACTTCTTTACCGCAGCGAGTGTGAGCGGCTCTTGAAGATGCTGTTTAACACAATGAAATTCAATAACAAATCCAATGAAAATTGGGTCTGGTGAATACCGAGGAATTTTTTGACGCTGCTAGTTCCAGGATGTTGGAAAAGCGCTACGAGATCAGGGATATAGGTTCTAGTAGAGCTTACCAAGACTCTGATGTGGCATGTTTACCACAAAGTCTGCGCTGCTTCCTTCGAGCCCGGTCATCAAAAAGGCCACTGTCTTTTGCATTCCTGGCCATCCTTGCACTCCTACCCGTCCTGCTGGTATCCTATGCACCGTTATGGCATAGTGATCCTCGGTCGTGATGGTGTACTCTTCCACGGGGTAGCCCTTGCTTGCTATTAACTCTGCCTGAAAAGATTTGCGCTAACTGGCACCCCGATATTGGCGGAACACATCTTTTTTTCTGTGTATGCGTTACAAGAAGTATATATATATATATATATATATATATATATATATTCAGCTTACGCGGTATTGATACAATATTTAGGATGATTCTGCAAATGCATTTGCATAGTGGCTACAGAACTAAATCCTCCCCTTAAATAACAAACAGCTTGTCCATCTCTCCAGGCTTTGGTGCTTCCAGCAAAAATTCACTCCCTTTTGGCCATTCTCTCTTTTTGGTCTTAAACTCATCGCCTGTGAAATCTTTGAACAAGAACAATTACCCCTGAATGCACCTTTCTAGAACCTATTACTGCTTGTACCATTGCTTTATCCGCCTTGGGTTCCATTTCCAGTCGTAAATGCGTATTAACACATTTAGTGAATGATGCCAGAGTTAGATCCTGATTAGAAAGATATCAGTAAGACATTCATGGCTCTGTTTACAGGAACCTTATTTTTAACGTAGAAGAGCTTTTTCTCGGGGATTCCCATTCACCTCGGTAAGAGTTAAAGAAAAGCACATGCATGCAACTTAAGTATTCTTTTGTAGCGTTAATTACAACCCGCTTCACTATGCTTAGATTGTCAGCATCAGTGACACAATATCTGAATGAACACACATACAGTAGTTCTGTTGGCGTCTTCATCGGGCACAGCCACGAAGCTCTCCGTTAGCTTGATGACTGCCAAACACAGCAAAAAGAACTTCGCAGTATGGTTGTTGAGCAGGCTGAAAAACATTGCATTGGCGAACAGCAGCAGTCCTTCCTTTCTGAGTGAGGTCGTAGAGCAAGAAGGTGAATATTAATGTCAAGAATGAAGAACTTCTCCCAGGATGCGCGTTCGTTCAACATGTAGCGCCTACTATCCTGAATGTAAGCCACACGACCACTCACTATTCCGCAAATACTTCTAACATCTCCATAATCTACCTAAGGCTTGATAAACAGCTTCGAATAAGCATGACTGCCTTTGCGGCTTTTGTTAAACACTGAAGGACTCCGGGCACTTGGACATTTCTGAGAAAGCTGCAGGCGAAGCAATGTGTATTGTTCTCTCTTCTCATCTGCAGCAGCTCGAAAACAATTGCCGTGCACACCACTTGTTGACAGGACACTAGTTCAGACAGAACACTCGTTTGTGTATGGCTTCTATAACTTCCTTGTGACGTATACAACGCTCCGTTTATTCCAGCCTTTCTACGAATAGGTCCGTTTATTTAGCCACAAAGTGCTTTCAGCAGCATGTTACGAATTTAGCGCAGCTATGTATCCTCTTCGGATAAATTTTCGAAAAGAGATGATCGTTGAAATGCACCATGTGTTACTCTGGCATATAATGGTTATATTGTAGCACGTTTACAATAGATTATACGATGTTTTATGACAGTTCCGTCGAGTAGTTTTTCTCGGTAATAGTCTACATACTTTGTGGACTTTGTACTACAACAATGTATTTATGAAAGAAATAGAACTAAAAAAATGTTGGGTGAAACCATGGATGGGTGATAATCTCAATACTCTTATCCTCGCACATATTCAAACTTTCATATGAGAACGCAAATACACTTGGCCCTTGTTTGCGAACTGTCGTCAACTGAAGGTTTTACCGTTTTTTACGTGCATACTGTGACAGTTAAGGCATTATCGAAATTAGCAGACATGTCTTGGACTGGGTGATACATTGGGAAAATGATAGTTTTTAAGAAACACAACTCTGAGAAAAAGGTCCGTCGAAAGCTTCATCGCTCACGTCGAGGTAGATAAATTATATGGTTGTTTGCTTCAATTCGTGGATATGCAAGAAACGAACGTTACATAGAAACAATAGGCGCCTGCACTGCAACATGAAGTCCCCTGCACCATTTTTGTCTATGTAATAGCACTCTGTCTTAGAATAACTATATATAGATCTACGGAAGGGTCTGCATCTGCACTCACTTCCCTGCGTTGAGTGCGTCTGCGATTTTCTGGCCGGAGAGTCCACATGATGGGCTACGGTTATTGTTCTTGCCGTGGTGTTCCCGTTCAAGAAAAAAAGACAGCAATTGTTGTGGGTATTGCTGCTCTCTCTTTAGCCTATCGCTCATAGTCGCTAAAGTAATTTAGTCATGAAGGGGATGAATACATGGAAATGAAAATAGAAGTTCAGTTGCAGGTATACGCACCATTTACATTGAAAATCATGTTATATTCAATAATACCTATTGAGAGCTTCTGAGGCATTCCACGCCCGACTTATTCTAGCTTTTGGGGGGATTTGTGTTAAAGTTTGCATCTCATTTTTTTTTGTAGTCATTTTACCATTTCGTACGCTTGCATGCCTGATGCAAACGAACAGAATTACACTTAATGGCGTGCACATGACTGCTACGTAAAATGCAGCAGAGTCCGCGGCTCTGGTTTGCGCAATTTTTGTGCTATCTGCGCAGTAACTTAACCAGAAAACTACCTTAGTGCACTGCGACACCTGGGACTACGCCTGATAACAGCCCCATCTCCAACCCGGCGGGGTTTCAGACAGAAGATATTGCTGCATTAAAGTTGTGGTAGGTGTCTTGCAGCAGCTCTCAAGCAACTGTGACGCCGCACTGAGGCAGGCTTCACAAAAGCCGACAGCTTAAGCGAGTCTGCTGTGCAAGGCGCAGTGAACGTGATACACTCTCATGTTAGGTGCAGTGAGATCCCGTTCAAAACCGGTGGGTAAATGTTGCAAACGTAGGGAAAGTGCTTGAAGAGCTCGCAAGGAACCAGACATCTATATTAGGTACGCTTACTCATGCATTCTGAGAGCCCTTTTAAGGTAAACTATCGGTTACCTACAGCGTCCCATAAAATTTGCATAGAATAAGGACGTTAACAGGACTGTATTATCGACTCTTAGCTAAAGCATCACAGTCACTGTGGCCGACGACGGGTTACCAACGGACGAGCCTGTGGAGTAAGTGGCTTCTACTGAGCGCTGTTCGTACTCCTCCTGCGCGCCGAGTACGGGATGCAGCTTTGTGGGGAATCGCACTCCGTCGCCCACGCTAGTGAACACTGGAAACATCCACAGCGACTTGCGGGGACCGAACACCTGAACGAAGTTTTGCCAGCAGCCGACGTTGAACGAGTCGTTGGTGTCTCGGAAGATGGGGGAACGCATGTCTTCGAGTGTGGTCTCGTTACTGAAGACCATGGACACGTGGTGCCACAGGAAAGCGCCGAGGCCCAGCGCCAGTGCAGTCCCTAAGACCGTCAGGAAAGTGACGTGGAAGGTCGACGGTGTCATGCGCGCGATCACCCACATCTCGATCACGTATTTTCCCGCGGTGAAGACACCGAAAAGCGACAGAGCCACCACGTAGAAAATCGTGAGCAGGAAGAACTTGTAGGTGCTAAAGCAGACGCAGTTGTTGAACCAGGGGCAGTGGTGGTCCATCTTGGGGATGCACCTGTGAAGATGCGCGAAAAGAAACAAAGCCTCGGGCTGTCATTGCTAGCTACAATGATGGGCGCGTGCCATCATTTCCCAAGTATTTGAATTTACAACTGTCACAAAAGCAGAGCTGCAAGCAACAGTCAAAAAACCACTAACACTCGAATGAATGCCACAAGACAAGCAAGAACGTAGAGACACAGAGGAGACAAAAAACGATGAGCTACGAAGGAAGATGACCACCAGCCGTGATCGTATTGCTGCTGACGTTGGGCTCCCGCCATTGCATCATCTCTTTTCGTGCGTCAGCAGTGAGCTATGTTGAATTTTGCGCTTGCGGTAGTTGGTGTTAGCGCGTCGCTGGGTTTTACGGTAGTGAACAGCGTAGCGTATATCCCACGCGCGTCAACAAGAGCGACGAATAAGCCGGCTCTATTCGTCACGTGGGCCACATACATTGGTCACGTGGGCCTAATAAACTTTTCTAAATGGGACTCGCGTTACAGTTGAATAAATAGTTTCTAGAAGTGGTTTACGCATACCCGTTCCCAGACCCGAATAAGCGCTAAAACAAGTGATTGCTTAGCCATGGCACCATCTTTTAGCGTATGTCCTGAATATATATTGCTGCAACTCCCTCTGATTATCCCTAATGATTGCTTTTTTTTTTCAATTGTCCTGTCTGGTCGTGGCTATACCTTCGGCAGGCAGAGCAGTGGTGGGAGCGATCGGGCTTGATGAGGCAGCAGTATTCGCAGTATCGCACGCAGCCATCGGCACCGAGGGTGAGCACGCCGCGTTCGATGGCCATCACGTCGAGGACGCTTCGCCGAGTGCGCTCGTTGTGGCAGTTCTCCAGCGCCTGTTGCTCGCCTACGGTCAGCCGAAAGAGCGGTGGTATGGGCGCCACGACCGCCACCGTGGTCTGCACGTAAGACCTGCGCATTTTTGTGAAGTATAAAAAGGCAGAACGGCAATGGCTATTTCGGACAGTGTCAGATTCCGACACTTTTGCTTTTCGAACCAGTAAAAGAAATGATTGGCTCTGTGAGCCAATCAGAACAAGCTGGATGTGGAATTTGACAATGCGGCAGATTTCGACAGCGTTCAAAATAGCGTTTCAGGTTAGAGGGATCTAAATAGGAAATTACATTTATTGCTTCCGTACCTCCACAGTAGGAGGCACGCAATATGCTTCCTACTTGCAGTAGGAGGCATCAGGTGGTGTCAATTACTTTAGTCGCATTGCAGTCGAGTGAAAGCGGTCCCTTGCCATTTGCTTAAAGGCATGCGCATTTGTTGCAGGAAGCTAGCGTTGCGTGCTTTGAGGCATACTAATTTCCGTGGCTTTCACAATTGGGAATCATTGCTTGCCGTCGTGCAACAGTCGTCCTCTTAATGGGACCAATTCAACGTGGCACAGAAAAAAGGGCACATGACTTCATGTTTACGCGACTTCACGTCCGCTGCCACTCGAGACGCGTTGTTGAGGCAACCACGCGACCGGTGATGAACACTGTGAACTGCAGTCATTACCGTAATAGGCCGTAGTCATATATGACTTCGACACTCCGAAGATGATGCATACCAAAGGCAGAGAAAGAACAGCAGGTGAAATCCGATGCCGAAGGCGATGGCTTTCAGGGCATTGTCGCGGACCACGGATACGCAAAACACGACGACGTAGGCGTAGTAGGCCCACAAGAAGAGACACGTAACGAGTGCTAGTGGAAGCCAGTTAAGTAGAAGTGGTAGCCAGGAACGGAGACCTCTGGAGCCACTGCGCCGACCCGGTCGAGGAGCCTCCGGCGATCGGCCAACCACTGCTTGCATGTAGATCCTTCTTCTTCTTCCCTTGTTTAATATTCAGCCACACTGGCGATATTTCCTACCCAAGTACAACAGAACATGGAAAGGAAGTGATCAAAGCGTTTTTTATTTTAGAAGACGGTAACCGCCAAGTGCGCGTTGCGTCAGTATCGCTACCACAAAAAACAATTAAAAAATGAATATAAATAAAGCAAGTAAATAAGGAAATTCATGTGCAAGCCTGTGTTATTTCTTACGTCATGAGGGTGCCATTCGAGGGTACATTACAATGAAAACCTGTAAACTACATATTAAAGGCTTACAAGAAATTGAGACAACTGCAGAAATAGCTCTGCGGAGAATATGGAGACGCAGTTGAAAGTCGCATGAGAATTACTCCAGCACGAACTTGGCACCCAAATTTATATACCAACCTGACCCTCTTTAGGGAGGCGTCTCTGGAAACAACGGCGGGACTTGTAAATGCTGCAATACGTCGTTGATAGTATAATATGGAATTTATTTTTAGTCGTAATTACCGATTTTGGGATGCCATAGCATCATTTCGTTGTTTAGTCAACAAGCATGTGCTCCTGCCCCTTACCGTTATCCGAATTCTTGCGTATTGAAAGTAACGCGAGACGATTTGCATTTGCTGTTTGCCTCGCCACTGCTCTTCGATCCCTCCAGTACGCACCACTGTACGGTCCACTCGCCTTAGACACGACAACTTCCGTAAAACCTTTGCGACATCTTTCAAGTCCTAGAGTTCGGTTAGGCGGCAACTGCTGTACCAGACGATTTGTTGTGAAAACCCTTACTGGCGTAATTCTAGAGAATAAAGTGTAAGGGCAGGTGACTGTCTCTCCCTGCTAACTTGTTTTTAAAAGACCCCTCCCCAGGTTTGGTAATTGCCAATAGGCAAGCGTTGTTCGTAGATCATGCCGTGACTATTCTGTCTGCAAAGTATCAAACGGCCGTACGACGCGATGACAGGCGAGAATTCACAACCAGGCCCGCGCTCCCTTCCTCTCGAAGGACTTTTGCTTTCAGCAAGAGAGTCAACGTCACACGCACAAAGGCCTCTACCTAAGACGCAGAGCCTGCGACGTCACCGATTATGGCACGTGACGACTATAAAATCTTCCAATGCAGAACGCGCAATACCGCCATTGGGAGTGCACTGTGCAGCAAGAGGGTGAAGACAAAAAAATGCAGAAAAAGAAAGCAAGAAGCGAGGCTTGTGATGCTAACGTGACGCGGTCCCTCGGCTTCTGTATGAGAGTAGGCAGGGAAGAAATGCCACTTGTGAACGCTTGCCGAGGCCGAAGGAGAGAATGTCTGCGTTTGCAGCCACCTGGCAGCGCATCAAGTTCATCAAGGAGGAGTGGGACTCGCTCCTGCGTAGCCCCGCTCTAGAAAAGCATAACCTGGCCTTCCGGCGTGCCCGCGACCGGGCCGGTGGGCTAGACCTGCCGGTCCCGACGTGGGACTAGCCGGGTGCGCGACGAGTTCGCGTCATCGCCGGACCTGCAATAAAGTTTATTCACTCACTCACCTGGCAGCGCAGTAAAGCGACACTTCAATTTCTCGAATCTCATGTAATAATGACCGAATTCGAAAAACAAAATATGTTTGCGCTAATGCACTTCTTATACGGTGTACTGCAACTTCCAATGCACAACCAGACATTGCGATGAGCCCTGTTGAGGAGACCTTTAAGGCAGTCTCTCTTCTCTACTTTTTTAAGGCTCTGTAATAAGGAACATTACGTTAAGCTGCATATTACGTTCATTTTCTCAAAAAAAAAAAATCATACTAGTTTCAATTGCAGTACTTGTACTGCAATTTCTTTAATCTACTACATGTACTCTAATGTTGTGAGGTTTATTTGGGTATTAAAACAACGCTCGTACGAAATCCGCCGGCTCCTTGGTCAATGACCTGTAGTGAGTAAGAGCTATTGTTCGAAACAACACCGAGCAAACAGAAGAAGAAAATGACGATGCCTGCGGCGATCGGCTTTCTCCACCGTCGTGGAACGCTGTACAGCTGGTTGCCGGTCCTCGTAGCCCTGAGCGGGTTTGGCTGGGCCTACTACGCCTACGTGCACGTCTTCCTCCCAGTCCTGGTCGCGGACCACGCGGAACGCGTCTCGCTGTCAGCATTCTTCCACCTGATCCTCCTGCTCACTCTTTGGTCCTTCCTGCGGGTGAGGCGCCGCTGGGAAGCTTCTTTTATTGCGAGAATGAAATTCACTTGTACGGCCAGTAGCGCTAGAAAGAATCATAAGAGTGAAAAAAAAAAAATTCGTTCGGCTGAATTCGGGAGAAGACGGAAGAAACAAAACATATTTAAAGAAGTGCCAGGGAAAGCTGAAGTACGAAGCATTTCGTGTTGCCGGCAAATTTTATCTCTTTCGCCGTTTCATAATGAGGAGAAAGTGCCTGCTTAATTATCTATAAAGGGGTTTTTGTAGTTTCTAAAGGGATTTTTAAAGTTGATTTCTTTAGATAACGTTGAAAAGGCAAACTATACTAGCTTCGAACAACCTAGGTTCGTCTAGAATTGGTCGGGTGCGACATAGCAATGGCGACAGCTAGGGTCTTCAACTTCGCCAGGTTAGCTGGTGGTAATTATTGGACAAAGATGTGGCATTGGCGGGATCTAAACCTTATTTATTGAAGTGCACATTCTCTTTTCTTATTCATCTGATAAGTTGCGCGAAACCTAATAGTACACATAAGTACACTGCGGAATTATCTTTCATTTATTTCTTCACATATTGTATCGATGCCGAGTGCCTATGACCTAGGTCAGTGCAAGGTAAAGAGCGTAAGTACAGCTAGCACATAAAATAACCTACGCACAGAAGGAATAACATCTAGACGGTAGTAAACAAATAAGTTTTCTATTGCGTAGTGAGACCTTGTGGCACTCAAGACAATCATTGTTTACCCTCAAGCAGATCCTAGAAAAACGTGTTTGCTTAGAACGGCGGAAAGCTGAGCAAGTTGGTAATTCACCAGCTTTAAAAGGTGAACGTAAAAAAGATGTCAACACGAGGAAAACGAAATGAACAACGCAGACACCGTCTTTCTCTTCTCTCTTTGTTTCCGAGCATTTCCTGTTGTTAAACCATGAAGCCAACCTTCTCTTTACCAGGAACATTGGACAACGGTCAGGAGTTCGTATGTGTCTGCGTTGCAGGCGGTCACGGCGTCTAACCCACCCGTGCCAGCGCGGTATTACATGAACGCAACGAACCGCAGGATGATAGAGGAGAGCAAGACGTACGAGGAGAAGAAGGAGCTGCTCGAGGGACTGGGCGCCAACAGAGGCATCCTGACGCGCGCTGCGGATGGAAGCGTGCGCTACTGCGAACCGTGCGGACTTGTCAAGCCCGACCGCAGCCACCACTGCTCCTCCTGCCGGAGGTACGAATCTCCTGAGGCATCATGGTCGCTATGTTTTAGTTCTCCGGGAGCACATGAAGTAGGGTCAATTTGTAGATCCAACGTCGCGCTATATTAGATTTAAGTTAACTGGGCCAGGGGGGACACTATTGGGCTCCACGGGTCCAGTACTGACACCGTTTGGTCGCTCCTCCAGCAAAAAGAGATTGGGAAGTCTTGCTTATACTTTGCCGAAATGTGAAGCAGAGATCATTGCTGTGAAGATTAAATATTCTAAACTAATGATATTTCTAACGTACACTGAGTGGAAGTGTAGTGCAGGGAGAGAGTTCCCGTGCCGAAGAGCGTCAAACACATGTTTGCTGTGTTGCGATTCGCAAGCTTAGGTCCCATCTACAAAGCGCCAAAATTTGCAGTTGATCCAGAATTCTTGCAGCGTAAGTCTCCTGAGATAATTGGCCCCTATCATAATGAGGAACAGTGACTTCCGAGAAAGAAAACTGGGGAGGGAAGGAGGGGCGGGGTTTAGACTCATTAGAAGAAATAGGAAATTCGTGAAGTGGATTCCCTCCACGCTGAAATTTCTCAGTAAGAGCGGTAGTGGCGGTGGCATGCGCAGGGGGTTTGCGATGGCCCGGGCCCCGAAGGGCACCTCTAAACTCACCAGTGCTTGAGACCGCTTCGATGTCTTATCGTGTTTGAGCGTCAGGCCATTAGCGTCTTCTCGCTACCGGCCTTCAACTCTACTGCCTTTTATTACCATAGACATCTGTTTACAAGGAGCCCCTTTTGGTACCGTTTCCTTGTATTTCCTGGCAATTTTATCCATCTGTGTGGCCGTGCCAAGTGTTAAACAAACTAACGCTACACACCAACATGCGCCTCTGTTAAAAAGAAGAAAAAGAGAATGCGTGAAATTACGAAATAATTACAAGTCTCCGAACAAGAGTGTTACAAAATACAGATAGCACTGTTGCAGAATGGCCAGCTTTGAAGAACTTAACGTACTTGCACTCTTTGGCTCCACCAGTGGGCCAAACAGTGCAAGTACGATTCTCTATCAGACGCGCTCTTTTAAGCGAAAACGCCAGAACCATGCGCACAGTGTCGATATCTTGAAAATCGAATGAAGACACCGTGTTAGTTCAACACTGTCGATTCAAGTTTTCCTATTCGGTGTTTTCGTCGCGCTAAATGGCACCTCAACACAGGTCCAAAAGGTGCAGTGCTGAAACGTTTTATGAGCCCTGTATTATAGGCGGCTAACTCAGGTGCCCTTGAGTCAATTCTCCACGGGCGTAAACATTTCTTTCGCAAATGTTTTTTTTGAATGGCTGGCCGCCTTCGCAAATATTCTTAGCGCTACCACAATTGGCCGGTCGCTCTTTGCCTGGAAAATATGATCGTCGAAGCGCCCGCCTGGTGCGTTAGAAGCGTCACTGTGTTCTCCAGCATCTCTCTCTCAAAAAAATAAAATGCTTGCAAACGGCAAGTCTTTGTGGGGGGCCGACGGCGTTACTTGCCTCCTTGAGCAAAGCGTTTCATTGTTATTGTCGTGAAAAAACAACAAAAATCAAATTGACGCAAGAACGACTCTCATGTTCCCTTATGGGACGCACATGTGTTGTCCACTGCGACGCAAGTGTGTTTGATTAATGTAGGCAATGTGAGAAGGTCGGAACAGAACAAGGATTCCGAATATAGCCACATCCCGGCCATGGCGGCAGCATTTCGATGGGGGAGAAATGCGAAAACGCCCGTGTATTTAGAATTAAGTGCACGTTAAAGAATCCCAGGTGGTCTAAATTTCCGGAGTCCTCCACTACGGCGTGCCTCATAATGAGAAACTGGTTTTGGAACGTAAAACACCATATTTTTTTTTTTTTTAGTACAGCCACAGGAAAGTTTTGTTGTTCAGGCACCAATACGGGGAAAATATTATCGTTTAAGAGTGATTTGGCAAAGAGAGATCTTCAATTGAACCCAAGGGATACTCACTCTTGCCATTGAGGCCTTCGTAATAGTGTCAACAGCATTTTCGCGGCTTTTGTTGAACGTCGAAGTCTCTTATTAAGAACAAAAACATATCCTCGGCGTCACACGGTGATCTCTGAGTGCTAGTGCTCTCAACGGTAATTTAAATATCGAAACGTTTTCTGTACAATGCTAAAAAGTGGTTATCATCGTTCTTACCTGTAAACACATCTCCCTCTGTGAACAGTCGTGCGGTCGTTTCCCGCTTTATTGCATGCACTCCGCTTCATGCATTGTTGGCACCGGTAGGAAGGGCTGAGGGATTTGTTTCCTTTTTCGCATTCGCTACCAAAATATAGTGCATCAAGTGCGAAAATAAGGTATATATATATATATATATATACGCGTCAACTGATTCGGTGTAACGTTAAGACCGCTATAACGTAAAGCTTTTCCAAGCTTTTTATTTCCAATTCTGCAATCAGCTAGCCCTCCACGATTCGTCAAAAATTTTGCGGCTCACCTTTACTTCTCCTTTCTGTCACGCGATGTCATGGAAATCGCGTGAACCTATAGAAGATTGGGAATATGCTATGACGTATACACGCTGATTGTGCATGATAGAGCGAACAATGGAAAAATAATCATTTCCGATTCTACGCCTTTCTCGCCATTAGCCCGCCTCCGCCGGTAAAAAGTTTTCCTACTACGCTCACTTTGTCTATCATGCGGCGTCGCAAAACCGCAAGAACTCACCACGTCAGAGTGGCGTGTCCGCATAGAAGGTGCATTAATACGTCGAAGAAAACTGAACGTTTTTCGCAATAGCCGAAAACTGCCGCGTTCCAGCAGGAATAGAAGATGGCTGCTTGCCAATCACTCTGGCACATAGCTGCTCGGGGCTGCAGGGGAAAATGAATTTACTTGCGTATAATAACAATTTTTGCATCGCCATATAACGATGTCGAGCCCTTTCAACACATATACGACATCGCGCAGCCAACTCTTGCTCGCTGAGGCTCCGTTTTAGCGCCCTTTTTAACATTCCGTTGCACACCACCGCGATTTTCTACCAGTCACCGCAAGCTAAATAAGAAGAAACCAGCCAATCGTACACGATGGCACCACCTTGCTCATCCGGTTATCTATCCTCAATGCGCTAGCTCAGCCCCAGTGAAATATTCTCTACATACAGATGTGTACTCGTCGCCTCTTATCAGCCAATTAGTTAAGAAGAAGAAGAAGCTGTCAAGGTAGACAATGTTATTCGCTTTAAAAGTGACCTCCTCTAAGCGAGTCGAAGGTTTGATTGGGCTGTTTAAGCAGCACTGCGAATCAACGCCCGACGCTTGCGTCGACATTTATGTAAATTTTACGTCGGAAGATTGGAATAAAAGCAGATTCGAATAGATTAACTTTAGGGGGCCCTAAGGTTAATAGTCTCAGTCGAACTATGCGAACTAATTATTGATTGGAAGGCGTCGTAGATCTAAACCTATTTACCGTCAAACGAGCGCGGAGTACGTAACACGTTTTTGTGCTGCAGTTACCGCGCAGCTAACCGCTTAAAATCACGACCAAAACATAATACGCCGTGTACTGGTAGCACACGAAAGGGTGCAAATATTGCACAATTTGACGTAACCTTACGTCCACTAGTTGGAGTTGCAACACATGAAATCGTTATTCCGCCGAAAGCGTTGTAGATAAAGGACACGTGTGGAGAGAAACTTGCACGGCTGCACTACTTTCGTAGTTACCAGGGCGTTTCCTGCTATGAGTACAAAACGGAGCATATATGGTACAGGTATTCTGCGCAATGTGGCGTAAACGGAACTTCAAATGGCGCCTTCCACCGGCATCACTGGCGCTGCGCAGGTGCATCTTAAAGATGGATCACCACTGTCCCTGGCTCAACAACTGCGTGGGCTTTAGCACCTACAAGTTCTTCCTGCTCACGCTGTTCTACGTGGTGGTGCTGGCGTCGTACACGCTCGTCAGCGTGTCGTCGTACGCCTTGGACACGTCGAGCGCCATGGGACTGCCCACGGAGGTCCTGGTTCACACCGGCTTCCTGCTTTTGGCGGGCACCGCGCTCACGGTTCTCATAGGCGGCTTCTTCATCGTCCACCTGCGCATCCTGGGCCGCAACGAGACCACGCTGGAGGCCATGCGCCCTTTCTTGTTCGTCGAGCCTCTCGACTCGTTCGACCTCGGCGTTCGGAGAAACATTGTCGAGGTAGTAAAGCTAGTATGAAGAGCGAAGCGTTACACCGCCAGTTAAGAAGTTAAAGTATATAAATACGGGAATATATGTTGCAAAGAATACTGCTGAATAGTTGCCGTCGGCAATAGCATTGCCTAATTGGGTTCCTGTTACAAGCCGCGCAGCATGCATGTGCAGTTTCATTTGCGTTTCGTTAACTTAAGCCTCGTAACTTGTTTGAAAAGTATTCACAACACATCTTGAGATTTTTTGAAGTACAGATATGAAGACAGGATGCTAATATCACGAAGAAAAGCACGACAAGCGCCTTCGCAACGGTATTTTTACAGGTGAAGCTACGTTAAAACTCTATTAGTTCTGAGTAGCGCCAGCGCGCTCGTATTTCGGCGATAACAGCTTCTCTTCCCTGCGCCTCGGTTTTGATTACGACGAATTACACACCCCACGCGCTATTGGTTAACTATTTCTTGTCGGAATGAGAAATTCAGTAGCGATAGGAGCACTTGTCCTGTTTTACTTTCAGTTGTACGTTGTAGATTCGCTTGAAAAAAAAAAAAAAACTTCAAGTGAGCTAACCTGATCCGCTATCTGTTTGTTTCTCAAAACTTGTAAGGCCCGAGAATTTGTGAGCATCTTGACGTGTCTACGCCGCCCAGGCCGACTTAGCGAAAGAGGCCATATATCTTTCGCTGCGCTGACTGACACCATCAGGTCCGTCGTACGGTTTCCAGGTCTTTGGCTCCAGCGTCATCCTGTGGCCCTTCCCCGTGCACAGCACTCCGGGTGACGGCGTCTGCTTCCCAACAAAACTCTACCCGGACCCGGAAACCGCCATCTTGCCGCTGCTTCGGCAGCGCACGCGGCAACTGGCACTAGCCCTACCCGGAAGAGACCTCCCGGTCGTGGCGCCGTCCATGGAGACCGCCTTCGTGAACCTCATGCCACCGTCCGATGCCGCTCGCGTCTCGGCCATCGATCACGCGCAGCGTAAGACGGCGTCGACGACACTGCCAGAGCGGGACATCTACGCCACCGCCGCGGAGACCTCGGGCATGTCGCTGTCTTCATCGTCCGAGCAGTATCGGTCCGCGCGTACGGTATCCGTTCTGACTGGCGGCACGGGGGTGGCGACGACAACACCGCCCACGGGAATGCTATCGGCGGCCGTCCGCACGCGTCCACCAGGGCAGCAGCCGGCGGCGGCACCCGGTCGAGAATCGCCCGTGCGCGCTGCACTCGGTCGCCCGTCGCTAATGACGACGACGTCGCAGTCGTCCTTTCCGACCCTTTCAACACGCTAGAACAACGAGTCCGTTTAATACTTTTTGACGATGCCGTCAACATTTCAAGGCTTTTCTTATTGTCACTGCGCCTGCCGAGGATTCCCACTTCTTCGTGGCGATTTGGGAGAGTCTAGAAAACTCTGAATACGCCATGAGGAAGTTACTGTGTTTTTTTTCTCCGAATCACTTATACTGCCGCGGGAAAACGAAATGTAAAAAAGCGCTTTCACAACTAAATATACTTCCTGTGCGTAAGCGTAAAAGGTGTTCCTGAACCATCACTGTTTATGGTTACCTTTTGTAACTATCGTTATGAAACTACTTGTACATTTTGCACATTGACCATAAAGACAAAAGAAAGTTACAGTCCATAGCACCTAGAATTTATAAGATGAAGGGTTAATGTATGGGTCACTTGCTACGGTCTACAAGTCACCTAAAGAAAAACTCCAAGTTGCACTTTCAACCTCGTTAAATCTATTTTTTGTAGTAAAACAGAATGTTGTAGATAACCGATAAGGTAAGACGCTCCGTAAAGGGTAAGGTGCACCGAACACATTTATTCAAGGGGTTTGGCGTAATGCTGCTAACAACAAAGTCGCCGGTTCGAAACCCAACCACGGCAATTCCATAGCACTAGGGACCACATTGAAATGTGCGCAATCGCGGAAGGCAGCAGTCCGCCTACACTTCGCTCTTATGTGTATGAGACCTAGTCCACATGATTTCGGATTTTTTTTTGCCAGTTTAATACTACCTTGAGTATCCGCGATTCATATATGGGACGGAAGGTTCTGGATTTATGGTAGAAATGTCCTTTTCAGTGCCAAATCTGGATAAGATGCCGAAAGCCTGATATTTTAGGCCCACACTCCACGTAAGGAAGCTACACGAGCAATGCGAAAAGCTATGCGGCAGATATAATACTTCCGTAAGGTAGAAACTTCACAGTCGCCTGGGCTTGTCATTACATCCAACACTCCAAGACCTATTGAATTTTCCAAACGTTTCCGCTTCTCATGCACAGCGGATATTAACCGCCTGTTGTATGCCCCTGCCCACAAATGTGGGTTACTTGAAATTTAAGAGCCGCCAAGGTGTACGAATGGATCTGATAGCCAGTTATAGGCGTTCACTCATAAACGACAAGTTTGCTAAACAACTACGATAATTCCTTAATTTCACATTATACGCTATACATATTGTTTAAACCATTTATTTTGCGTCAAGGAAATTGCACGAAAAAGAAAAAAAAAAAACTTGGTCCGGTTGTAGCGCAGCTTATGTGTCGGAAGACCAGCGTTCAGGCGAAACACAAGGAAAAGGAGGACACACACACAGTGCCGAAATGAGTACTGAACGAAAGGAAGTCTTTACTGCCTCGACAAAAGAAAGAAAGAAAGAAAGAAAGAAAGAAAGAAAAAAAAACGAATGATTTATTTCTTCTGTACTTTTACAGAACACGACAGACGTGTTTATATTACACCGACCTATATGATGACTTGCGCCCACCCGAAAGCTGGTCAGTGAGAAAATTCCGCTAGAAAAAATAGTTAATTCGAAAAACACTTTGTTACTGCGAAATTCTTTTTCATTCGCCAGTTCCCCTCGCTTATATCTCATTCCTTTTCGCCCCTATTCACTGCCTGTTCTTGAACGCCTTTAGACCAACAACAGTTTTATAAACATGAGCCCAACATCAGTATTCACGGAGCGCTTCCCTCCCGAGACATGATGGTGGGAAATGCTGCCTGCCAGTCGTAATATTAATTATATTGGCTATGGCTGCCAGCCACTCACGAACAGTTTACCTGTCTAGACAATCCCATTTGAAATTATATTTGGGCAGGGCATAGCTTGTGTAATTTCTCTCACCTGTCATAATATTACACATATTCGCACATGCGGGCAAGCTAGAATGTACTGCACTTAGGTCACTTTGTACACCGACAAATTATACAACGCAGCACCAACTACCCTAACGCCGGAGGTTGTTAGGAGCTTTGCTTACTCCTTGTAGCGGAAGAAATACAGTTGGTACATAAACTGTACATTTCACATTACGGCTTATGTGAAAGCTGTAATGTGAAAAGAGCCGCTGGCCGTGTAGCACCGTTGACATTCAGTTCTGAACGCAGTGCTCTTTGCCTGTCGTACTTCAGTCAAAAATGAAAATAAAAATCTCACTTTTGAATAACTTCTAATCATTTGAAGACGAAGTGTAAAAATAAATCCATCAACGTATATACTATCACATTATAGTTGCAGTGAAAAACCAGATAATGTCGGAGGGTGGAATGCGCAGTCATATTTGACGAGACTCTTTCTCTGCTGACCCTGCGACAATATTCGGTCACAGCAGGCGTTTCTTGCGTTGAGTTGCAAACCAATAACAGTTCATATCTCGTACGAAACTGTCCCCATCAGAAAGTAAAACAACGTACACGTGACAATATCATATATAGTGCTCTTTACCGGTCAATATAGCCACATTCATTTTGTCGTGGAGGATAAATGGATTTTGATGGATCCATTAAAGCAGGTAGCTTGAATGCAGCCAACAAAAAGAAAGATCGAGCGGCGATATTTTATTGATTGCCGAGTAGCGGTTACTTCCCGCCGGCATTAAAACGTCAAAGAAAAGAGAAAAAGTGGGAAAAGTGGGCCCATCGGAAGCTCACTGGGTTTCTGTTCGAGTAATCAGAGAATTGGTTGGGCACTTAGTGTGTGGGTGCGCTGTATAAAAGCGAGCGTATAAGTCTTCTCATCATTCCATTAGAGGATGGAAGAGAGTGTTTTTGTCATCAATAGTACTAATTGGGCGGATCCATGTCACCGTTGTTCTAATCAGTTTCAATGGGCGCGAAAAGAGTTTAGCGTTTATTTCGTTCATTTTATTATTCAATCAATATAGCTCTATCCTTTCTTTTGCTGAATTCCAGCTGAAGTCTAAAAAATGAAGTCCCATATTAGTTACGCAGATTGGCAACGAAAATTTGCTTGTGTGAAGGAGTTTGCTGTACTTCCTGTTCGAATGTCTTATTTCTAGCTCACGCCTAACGAGAAAAACTGTACATCTCTACATATTATTATGTTGACAGACGCTCAGATAATACTGAAAGAGCTAATGCTACAATTACATAGAGACATGAAGCTAAATGTTTCGACAGAATTACATAGCAACAAAATTGGCAAGATATGTTAATTAATTGAAATGGGTTTTCTTGTGTGCGTGGAGGTGGTTCTGTTATCCGTGTTCGCCGGGCAGTTCTTTTCGCCGCTCTTGTTGCGCGCATGTTAAGAGAAACTAGGGTGGTTGCTTGGGTTAGTTGGTAATTCATGATCAAAAATAATGTACAGCGCGAAGGACAAGGACTGCGAGAGACGACATACACAGCGCTGTGTATGTCGTCTCTCGCAGTCCTTGTCCTTCGCGCTGTACGTTATTCTTTAAGAGGGAGTTTTAGCTCGGGGTCGACTCCGACGCCGCGTATTCCGATACATGTAAAACGCAGAAGTCCTTTCATGAGAAAACCGATGGAACGATTTGAATGTAGTTTGTTGCATTTGAGAGAAAAGAGTAAATTCTAGATGCTGTAGGAAACAGAATGATGTTTTCATGCGGAGAATAAAAAAAAATTCTGAGAATTCATAAGCGTAAAAAAAAGTTGAGGCTTGATGTTTACACTTTCACAATTCCCCATCACGAATAGATATCTCACTTCTGTAAACTGCATAGGGCATGTAAAGTGGACAAATATTGATATATAAATTTGCAGCTTACATGAATTTTTTATGATGTTTACGAGGCTTTGCAAAAGTCTTACTCACAAATTAGTGGCATATTTGAAAGCGGTGTTTATTATATAAATTTTGGCCAATTTAGATGTGCTATTAGGTACAGGTTAAAAGAATTCAGACAGCTTGTTTCGTTGTTGAGACAGATATGAAACTTGACGATTCAGTTTGAGATTTTGTAATATTGAAGAATTTCTTCTAAAAAGATTGACTGCCTAAATAAAGAAATGCTCTTCTGGCATCACCAGGTTATAACTTGTTCCTTAATCAAATGTGGTGCAGTCGTTGCTGGGAAGAATGTTTTATCCATTCCCATATATTTAGATAGGAGCTCCCACACTAAAGCATCATGTTAAAGTGCCGACGGTTTAGTTTGTAAATAAGCACCATTCTACCTTCATCTACCTTTCAGCATATTATATGGGCCGCAGTCAGAGCCACATACGTTCATCTGTTAACCCTTTCAGTCTAAGATTATCAGCGCACGACTGAAGAAAGTTAATTCTTTAGACAAGAAATAGTCCTGGCTCGAGTATATCAAAAACATCAAGCACACTTATACGCTCAGATAATACAGAAAGAGCTAATACTACAATTACATAGCAACAAAATAGGCAAGAATAGGCGACATTTTGTTGTATAATTCCAATTGTATTCATGCTAACTTCAGACATTCTCACTATGAAGCCAGCCGTTACTTGTTTCCAACACATTCTTCAAATGGGGCTCTTCTTTGAGGCTCAGTTACGGTAAATAACCGCGAAAGGAAACAATTCGAGGATTGTTTTCTTAGCTGACATTTGTGAAGAGTGCGAGGTGATACATGCATGTGCGGAAGGGCCATCAAACGTGTAGTGTTTGCGGCATTAGACACATGTCAGCAGTTGAATGCCGGTGTTTTCAATGTTGTCAGCATGTCAAAGAAGCCAGATCTTTCTAACTATAACACTATTATTGTGAGAAATTTATTTGGTGCATTTTTGTAGGCAGGCAGATTAAATTGTTACAGATGAAATCAGTGGAAATCAGTGGAACAGAAGCTAACATCATTACGAACGGCTCTTCGAAATATTTCTTGTCCCAATAACTCTGAGCACTGAAGACGCTTATTCCTACTCAATAAAGTAAAGCAAAGACTGTATGAAGTTGACGATTCCAGATAATGACTCCGATAAATTTATCGGTGGAGTATTAAACAAGAACTCGCGAATGGAGAAGGCGGTGTTCCACGGCAGGTTTCTGAGCCTTTCGCTCTCGAGACGATGGTAGGTAAAGAAGAATGCTCAGTTACTACGCTAAAGTGCAGACGTCCGTTTGTAGCTGGATTGAAATTTCGAGTGGCAGGTTTTTCCTGAAGTCTAGTCAATCGAGGGACATCTCAGAAGTCGCTTAGGCAACATTTTACTTTAGTGGTATTCGAAATTGCTTTTAAGGGGGCCTGTCTTCTAAAATATCACTTCAGGACCTCGTCTTCGTCTTCACCCTAAGAGGAAGCTTTAGCTCGGATGCTCCTATCTAAATACATGTAAAAGGAGAATTCGTTTTTTCTCGGCAACCACTGCACCAAATTTGACGAGGTTTGTTGCATTGAAAAGAAAAACTTAAAATCTAGTGACTGTTTGTTTCGAATTTTTTAGTTAGGTCGTCAATTTTTATTGAAAATTGAACAAAATCAAAAGCTTTTAAAAAACGATATTATCAAGTTTACAACTATGTAACTCAACAACGAAAAATGATAGTACAATTCTGTGAGTTGCATCTAATAGTACATCTAAAGCAGACAAAATGGATATGTTACATATGAGTATGAAAAGAAACTTAGTAATATGGAAATACATCTTTTGCAGAACCCTTGTAACCAACGTAACAAATTTACGTAACATATAAAATGGCATGTCCAATTTGTCCGCTTTGAATGATCTAATGGATGCCATTTACAGAACCGCGATATCTATTCTTGATACAGAGCTATCAATTTGTAAACTTCGTGCTTCTATTTTTTTTTCAGACGATTGATTATATGAAAATATTTTTAAGAAATTTCAGGACATAAATCGAAATTCCGCTTCCAACAGTAACTAGAATTTAACATTCTCTCCAAAATGCAACAAATTTCGTTGAAATCGGTCCAGGGGCTACCTCAGAAAAACGTTTTTGCCTTTTACATGTATTTCAATAGGCCGCGTCGAAGTTGGATCTGAGCTAAAGCTTCCTCTTAAAATGATTCTTTGATAAATAAATTTTAACTTGTGTGAGACGTTTTCCGCTTAGAGATAACTCGAATTTTCTGATCTAGCGTGGTTTTAACGTTTAATAAAGCCTGTTATTGAGCGAGTCGGTTCATAGAGCTTAAGAAAAGATGCTGCGCCAAGGACAGACAAGGGCGAGAGGATGTCGACAGTGATTTGTGCTTGTCCGTGTCGATACCCTCTTTTCCTTGTCTGTCTTTGGCGCAGCAGCTTTTTGTAAACCTTTCAGGATCGCTTTCAATACCATTGCTGAAAGGATACTCTTGCCAAAGAAAAAAATGTGACACCATTTGAGACAATGATTGTTGACTCATTTCTGACGATAGAAAATGCTGCTTTGAGAAAGCAAAATTCAAGGAATCGTACCTGGATAGGCGAGGAGTTAATCAACATACGGCTCATTTGATTACTTGCCCGATTGGCCCACCGCACCTCACAATCGCACCACCACTGGACCGAATCTTGAAGATACGGGCAAATTAAGTATGCGCGATACTGTAGCTGAACTATGGCAGATGCCGAAGTCAGAACTGAGATTGTGTGCGTTGATGCGAAAGTGTTGACGGGTGTATATATAATTTCAGGCTTTATTGCACGTCCTAGCATTTCCTGGTGTTTGTGCATGCAAAGTAGAATGCGGGAATGGTAACCGTACGTCCATTAGGCGGAGAGAGTCTTGCCAACCGTTCGTATCATTACAGTTCAATTCCGTACGTATATGAGGTGCAAGCGGCTTTGTTTTGTATTGCTTGCATGGGCTAGACCCACTTATTTCCGCGTGCGCTCTCGCTCTTCACCGCTGGGCCTTTTTTTCCGCGAGCTCAATTCTGGAGGCGAGCCGACAAATTATATCTGCCGTATGCTTCTCTCGGTCTCTTCATTGTTCAGACATTTCCAGCTGATTTTCATCAGCCCCCGTGTAGATGATGCACTGTCAGCTGACACACCCGGATGCTTCATCAGCAATGCAAATTCCATCACTGCACATCGTGTTCTGTCTTTTCGATTCAGTGCATTGTAGATGCGTTTTTCTTTAAAAAATATCTGAACATCAGAAGAGAGAGAAGAGCGCAGGGATATAAATATTACAAGTTATGCGCAGTCTAGTAGTGTTTCCAAAGACGTTCAATATATAGATGATGTTGAATCGCTCAAGAGGACAATCTTGCATTAAATGCTGACCTTGCTTATTAGCTTCATGCTTAAAGCTATTATCACAAACAGTAAAAAGGAAATCCTGCGGTTTTATGACCCAAACCAGGATATGATTATGAGACATGCCATAGTGGAGGGCTCTGGATTAATTTTTCCCACCTAGGGTTCTTTAACGTGCACCCAGTGCACGGTACACGCGTGTTTTTGCATTTCGCCCCCATCGAAATGCGGCCGCGGCGGCCGGGATTCGATCTCGCGCCCTCGGGCTTACCAGGCCAACGCCAAAGTCACTGCGCCACTAAAGAGAAAGCCAATAAAGAGAAAGCCAATAAAGAGAAAACTCCATGCAGTCGGTTTGTATCATCTTTAATTTCTGAAGAGCTTGGCATCTTGGAGCGTTGTTTAACAATAACTAGGGCCTCACTGTGCCCATATTAATTCAGTGGAAGTTAAATTTAATTCTTTGTGACGTGCTGCGAAAGCCCCAAATTGCAGGTACATCAGAAAAATAGTTCCAGGTTGTCACGCGACATTTCCAATTGAAAATGTAGCTTCATGACGCTGCTACACCATCGGAGCTCTGCGGATGGCAACCGTTCCTTTTACCCCGCAGGCGTAGGACAGGCGTTTGGCATCGAGGTCGCGCTCAGCTCAGTGCGCAGTGTTCGACGCCAGGAACCTGTGCCGATGCCACGTGTCTATAGGAACCGGACAAGGCGTCTTGGCCACTTTTTTTTTCGTCAGTTGCTTCTTTTGTTCTTTAGATATTTCCTGCACTTTCCATCATTTCATTCGGAACACTATGCGAAACCAGTCACTGGAAAGAGCACTTCATTTGCCATTATACTACCTGTCGTTCTCTACTGCACTTGCACGTTCACCGAGATGAGAAACACAAAGGGCATGATAGCGCTGTTGCATGCGTCCATCAGAGATGACTGTCTCCATGTCATCGCTTGAATTGAGTCTTCGACTACAAGGATTTCTGCTGTCTAAAACTGTTTCGTATATCTCACAAATGTTTTTCTTTCTCGTGGCTGCTTTAGCATATAGAATGACTCAGTGTTTTTCCAGGCGATAAGAATCTAGATACGCTATAGTTATGTCAAGCGTCTATGCCTCATTGTTTATATTACATGGTGAACTTCGAGTCTCATGCTCTCATGTGTCAATTGCCACTAATGTGCCCCTTGCCAGACGTTAACCCGTCAGTGCTGCATCTTCATTGCACCCTTGATTGGGCAAGTTGTGGCGGTTAACGAAACCGCCACCTACTGCAGAACAGAAAGACGCCATAAGCACTGAAGCAACGCGAGGAGTGCATATTCGTATCGCTGTTTTTTTTATGTATGCTCCAATAGGTTTTCGTAAGAGCGTGCTATATCACGGAAAACATTTCCTCGCCGGATCGCCCGGAAAGTTTCTCAGCGTCTTTTCTCTCTCTCTTTCTCTCTACTACTGCTTTTACGTGGCCAGTCACCATGGCGCGTCATCAAGTAGGTCGCGATCTTTTGACCAGGCATTTGTAATAAACAAGTTAACAAATCACTGGGTAGTGAATCTGTTTGAAACATTACTAAGATTTACCTTTCTTGCTTTGCCATTTCGTCCCGGCGGTAGGGCACAAAACCAGCGGAAGAAATAGGCCAGCACAATATGCGATATATTGCGAAGCAACAATAGGAATAAGATTTTTCTACGCTTCTCACTTCTTTAAAAGGTCATTTTTCTCATTTTTCCAATTTATTGCGCCATGAGAAAGACCACCGAACGACGTGAAAGCGAAAAACCACTCACCGGGAATTTCAGCACGCTTATTCACCCATGACGTTCGGTCACTTACCTCGCGCCGATCATCGCTCATACGCATGCGCACACAGTGTCAGGGTATAGAGACGGTACCGTTGCCATACCGAAAGGCACTTCGCGAGATACCGTGAAAAAAATGATGGCGCTCGGGAATGAGGGAAGCGCGACAACGACCCGGGGAGACTCTGCTGTGGACCAGTGTAGGCGGCTCGTGGATATCGCGGCTGGCAGTGGCACGGCGTCTGCACTCCGAGCCGTACATCAAACTTCGCGCGCAGGATCCCCAGGGTCCGAATGTCAGCGCAGCCAATCACAGCCAAGCAAAAGCAAAAGCGCCTCTATGGGGTGAAGACCAAACAACGTCATTGTATACGGCTGGGTCTTTGTGATCACTCAATTATCTCTACACGTGCCTTTCCCTTCGCCCTACCCCTTTATTTCTGAGTGTTTCCTTATTTCTTGGCCGATTCTGGTACCGAAGGTCACATAGGGGACGTCGTCTGTTTTGTCTCCAACCTTTATCGAAACGACAGCTGCCGTACTCTGTCTCAATTAGTTCGACCACGTTTGCCAGTCGTCTGTGCAAACACGTTCCATTCTTTTTTCAAAAAGGCCGATTTGAGGACAAGTGCTGACATTTCGGTTACAAGGTAATCGTGTTAAATGTATACTTATGTGTACTTTTGTACTTTTTTGTACTTTTAAATGTACTTTTCTCTGCATTAACAGGGATTGCAAATGTCCGAAATATTGTGACACGCTGACGAAGAAGATGTTTTCATCTTGGTTGGAAGAAGACGACGCTCTGGACTTCGCGCGCTGTCTACCATCTTGTCAGCTGCTACAATTATTGTAAATATCCTGTAAATATACGTCTGACTGTTTTTAACCCCGTAACAATATGCATGCGTTATACAAAAATAGAATTCGGGACGGTAGCTGCCAGTATTTCATTGGAACGTGTGGCATGTTACCTTTCGCATAAAAGACAGCTTTTTTTTTTTAAAGGGGAGTACGGTAAAGTAATCGACACATTATTTTTCTCATAACAGTATTTTTCGGCCAATGATCATAGTATTTTTCTGGGGAGGCTTTAATGTGTTATCAATAACAATGAATCTACGTAAACCTCAGGAATTTTTACTTGGGCATTAAAATGAACATGTTTGATTCATGCGAAACACAACAGCAAAGAAAAGCTACGTGTCTATTCTCCAAAAAGTGTCCGAGCTGCGGTTAGCCCAAAAGAATAATTCCGGCGTTTTACATGCCAAAAGGACGATCTCATTAAGAAGCAATGCCGTAGTGGAGCCACATGAAATTAAACCACTTGGGGTTCTTTGACGTGCACCTAAATAGAAGTACATGAGTCTTTTCATTCCTCCTCCGTTTGAAATGCGACCGCCGTGGCCGGGATTGAACCTGCGACCTCGAGGTCAGCAGCGCAATGCAACAACCACCGGGTTACTCCAGTGGGCCAGTAACGTTAGCCAATCTGTTAAAAACTCTGGTAATGTACGCGAATATGAGACCTGTGGGGTTCGATCATTAGTATTTTCCCGCCACAAGAGACATTTTGTGCACTCATTATCTTGGCAATTACAGAAGATTATTTAAATATGTTCCTTTTTTTTAATTTTCGAAGTAAGGGCGTGACTTTCGATAGGAAGATTTTATCACATCTGAGGACATGCCATTGAGTTCGTGTCATGGCGCTATGCGCGATTATTTTCTCCGCGCTTTACTAATGGTACCCTAAATACGAACAGTGCCGTGTGATCACGCGACACGCCGGTTCCGCCACACAAGCTGTCTCAAAAAATGTCGGAAAAATCCTGTAACAACGCTCGTTGCCCGCAAAAACCCGGGAGGCGGCAGACGGTCGGTGTTGGCATCTGGTGGTCTCGAGTTGCATGTTCCACGGAAGGATAGCAGACTATGCCAGCCACCGAGTCAGACGATGAGCTGAATTATTTGCTTTAAAACACTTTCAGGGTCACCACTGTACATGTGTGTGCGCGCGCAATCACGCGGCATTTTACAGCGAAGCTGGTAGCGTCTATAGTTGGCCGACATTTTTCGTGGCGTGCTCACCCCCCCCCCCCCCCCCCCGGCCCCCCCAAAGAAAGAACGTGTTTGTGTTTTAGTTTCCGCGTAACCGAATTATGTTTTCTCGTGTATGCGAATTACAATACGATGCTATCATATCTGCAAGTTGTGTGTAAGTCGTGCTTTACGAATTTTCTGACGCATTTTACTTTGAGAAATTCAATTACTTTAATAAGGCACCTGCGCTTGGCGGTCGGCTATGAAGAATCAGGATGGATGCTGCGCTTCCGTGCACATGCGTATACGCGTGACGTACTTCGCTTATGGTGGCGTTTGTGCAACGTCGTCTAACCTGAGCTGGGCTGGTGGTACTCGTGTAACGTCTGCAACAGCTTCGCGGAGGCGGATTTTCGGAGGCAGAATTTTTTTCAGTGCCCTATATTGTTTATAAGTGCAGTCATGTATCTTTAATATAGAAAAGCAATACGCACCGATTTCCTTGTGAAACTGGCTGCATTAAGATGACATGATCGGCGCGGTTGCTCTCAAATAAAAGTTTGGCCGTGTCGCTTTCTCGCACACACAAAAAAGACAATCTGAAGAAAGGACTACACGCGACTATTTTATTTACGCATACTGTTGGCCTGTCGGCCGTTACAGGGTGGGTCAAAGCAGCACTTCAACAATTAGTACAATACATGGTATTGCAATGATACATATAGAAAACAAAAACAAAAAAAGGAAGTCAATAGCAATATTTCGGCAATTAGTACAGTACATGAAGGCAGTACATGAATAGTGTTTTAATAGGTGAACATAAGCGAACAAAGAAGATACATAAGCGAAATATTATACATATACTTCGATGAATACGACTATAAACGCAGTGTTAATAAACGAGGTCATACACTCCCCCCTCCTAAAGAAAAAAAAAGAAGAAAAAACAAGAACACGTATACGTGCGTGCATCTTTCAATGTTGCTATAAGTTTTTCGCGAATTCTTCCACACTGATGCTTTCTCGCGTTAACACCGGTAACTCATTCCATTCTTTAATGGTTCTTGGGAAGAAGGAAAATGCGTAGGCGTTAATGTGCATACGAGGTATTTGAAAAGTATTATATTTGCTTTTCCGTAGTGTTATACCTTGTCGTGCTATCAAATACTGTTCGCTATTCATGTTGAATGTGCTTTGAGTGAGAATAAAAAAGAACTTTAACCTAGCTATGCGCCTGCGTTCAGCGAGCGTAGGCAAGTGCAGCAAACCCAGCATTTCGGAGACTGAATCTGTGCTAGAATAACGCGATAGAATAAACCTTGCTGCTCGACGTTGAACTCTTTCCAGTCTCTCAATTAACCCTGAGTGATAAGGGTCCCAGATTATGCTGGAATATTCTAACGAGTAATCGTTACTATAGAGTAATCGCCTGGATAGATTATCTGGTGTCTTCCTCTTTATAAGTGTCAGTATTGGGGTAGACTTGGTGGACAGTCATAAAAAGCTAGAGATGTGAATCATGCAACAGTTCTCTATAGGCCGATTTTTTTTTTCATTATCGCATCTCTGTTTAGAGCAAGCGTATACTTATCCTCGACCCCAGTCGCCATCTGGCTGTGCGGTCAGCTCAGGGACCGCGGGTTCGATGAAGAGGCAGGCGACGACAAAGCCATGGCGAGCGAAAACTGGTGACAAGTTTTCAAAAGGAAAAGACTGAGCATTCTCCGGCAAAAGGGTCTCCGAGAAAAAGACTCTCCGACAAAAGGTGGCTGCCACCTACAATTGCCGCAAATTCTGGTCTATACTGCGCAACCTGTTTGGACTACTGCGATGTACAATGTGGTTGGGGAACAGTCAAATGTGCGGCTCTCACTTTGCTGACGCCCTAGCTGCGGAAGTAATGTCAGTACACTGCACATGTGTGTAGAAATGTGTCAGAGCTACCAACTACAAGCTATCTGCTGCAAATTTAGGTGATGGTCCTCTTGCGAGAGAGAAAAATGCGATATGCTCTGAACTCAAGTGCTCTCTTTAACAGTGGGTCGCCCTGTACATCCCAAACGCATAAGGCGAAATTCTTCTAGCAGTAGCGGTTCGCGCAAACGAAGCATTTACGTGTCTCTACCTCTTCCTGGGATAGTTGGTTCGTACTTGTGCTTGTTTCGCGTACTATAAAACCACAACAAACATTTACATTGCACCGTACAAACGTGCGCGGTCCCGGTTACCTGGAGCGAGATAACTCGTATTTCGCCGTCCATCTCCTTGGCAGCGGCATGAGCAAGCTGTTCCAAGCTGCTCGATTGGGCCACACAAGGAAGATGCTGGGCCATGTGCGGTCGCGACAAATCGAGCGAGTGCTTCTGAGCGGGGCTGGTTCCTCGTTACAACATTGTTTCCGCGGCTTTACTTTTTGTTTTTTTTTTGTTTTTGGCTTTGCTTTCGTGTATCAGCGGGCTAGGAACGTTCACCTTATTAGATCTGGCCCCCCCAGCGCAGGAAACGAACCATGAACGGTCGGTATTACAGTGGGGGGAATACGCCCCCGCAGGGGGTCTCTGTTGATTGAATAGCAGCTCCTTTGCACCGGGCGTACGGAGGCGTTACGATGTCAGATCCGCCCAGATTGCTGCTCCGTCAAAATGTGCCCGCGCCAGCCTGTCTGCAGATGATAATTCCCGTTAGAGTGAGCGAGTGCCTGAAATAGCCCATTCATGTTTTTCTTTCCAATAAATTGCTTTTCGTATTGCTTATGCGGCAGAAGGAAAACACGGGCTCTCTTGATTCATACGGCTGACTGTACGTGTTCCTTCAAATCTAGCAGAATGAATGAGAGCAGCTCGCGATGCAGATTTTAGGAAGGCAGCACGCGAGCGCTGCGAGCAGTTTAGGCAGAGTGACACTCAGCACTGCTTAAAACAAAAGTAGGCTGAATCTTCACTGCGAAAAGTAAAGCAGGAGCGCTCCTTGCATTCTAGATGGTCTTGGAGTGGTCGGAGTTTGTTGAGAGCCCGGAGGAACAGCGAACAGCTGCACATAAAAAAAATCAAGAAACGAAGAAAGCAGACTCAGCAGCAATAATAAAAAAAAACCATAAGGCGGGATTGAGGGACAAGTAGGCTACGTATAGCCTGTACCAGTCTTGCAAAGCCGCCTGAAGTTGGGTTGCTTCTATCCAATATGTGACAAGCCGTTGTGTTGGAAGGAACATATTCAAAACATCCACGCCGAAACGGATTGGTGGGGCTTGGAAGCTTCAATTAGGCTTCCTTCCAAGCGAGATGAAAGCGTAGAGAAGGTCATGGGCTGCGCACAGCTTTCAGTAGGAGCGTTGTTCCGTGTCGGTCTAATGGGGCCCTGTGCCTTTTATGATCGTCGACGTTACCTAGCTACAGCTTCAGCCTGAAAATGGCATGCTCCAGCAACTAAAGGCACTCTCTGCTTACTTATTTGGTATAGCAGCACTTGTGATGCTTGGAAACATTGAAATCTTCAAACCATGGATCGCATATTCAGTTGCTTCAGTCTAGAATATTTTTACAATTTCTCTGAGCCGAGCTACAGCTTGGTTTTGTGGTGCTCGCTAAAATGCGCTTGCAAAAAGGCAAGCGGCTTTTCTTAGTAACACCGATTCAGCTCAATTTTTTCTTTTTGCCTGCTAGATAAAAGTTTCTCGAGGGTCTGGATCAATACGGAACTGCTTCTGCAGAGAAAAGCTGCCACTATGGGAGAGAAAAAAAAATATAACGAAAGCCAACGCGGAGAGGTCTGCTTAAGGAGCGATTTGTTTGGTATATATATATATCCTGCGAACGTGTATATTCCTTTAGCCATGTATTCTTGAAGGTGTTCTTATTTTCGCTCGCTATTCTCTTGATGACCTGCTGATTGTAATGCTCGAGCTAGGTGAGCTCCTAAACCAGGGCAGCTACCCCGAAAATAAAAAAATTTAATTAGCCTTGGCTGCTCTCGCCAAGGCCGTACAACGCACGCTGAGCGCTGGCTTTGGCTATTTGTACGTTCAGAGATGTGGTACATAGCTGGTATAACCTACCAAAAAGAGCTTTGCTCACACTCTTTTAGTTTCTCGCTTCTTTTACTGTTTCTGGATAATCCGCTGTTTCTTTTTCTTCTTTTTGGCACGTAGTTACTGCAGTTTCGGTTAGCATCTGTGAGCTGCATGTCTCGCTTACAGTTTGGAGTGGGTAGCACTTGCCTTCACAAGAATTCAATCGGTACTAACTAGAATGGGTGACAATGCTGCAAGTGATGCCTGTGTCTGCGAATAGATGTATTATAATAGAAACTTAGAGCGCTAAAAACACAAAGCACGTGTGGTGTGTGTTTCTTTTCCTACGTCCGTTGTGTTTTTAGCGCTCTAGGTTTTTATTATAATGCATTACCGACTAGACAACCTATCCATCCTTTTGCGAATAGATGATCGACCACTTTTTATATAACTGTTCTCAATTTGATTTACAAGGACAATCAATGTCCAATGCATTGGGACGACGGGACGATTGTCCACTATGCGTGAAAACGCTACTGGAGCATTTCTCCTACCGTTCGTCGGCATACAATGCAGTGAAGGCACATTTGTTTATTCTTTGAGAACAACTGGATTTCTCTGTTTTTCTCTCTTTCTGATTTGGTAGATATGGCGAATCGATCAACAGACCTCTCCATGAAGTAAAGGAGGACATTATTGGCCTTCACCTGCGCAGCTGAAAAAAGGTGAATTACCTTTCATATATATTTTGTTAAACAGTGTTATTTAATCGTCAAGCTTCAAACATGACAGGACTTTCAACCAGTATATGGAATATTAAGATGAAGCTTTAACTGGGGAGCTCATGCTTCAAATCGGGAACTCGCATCTTAATAAATGCTGGCGAAGAGGCTGGTTTGCACGGATTCCTTTAGCTGGACCAAGTTTTGACAATTTTTGTTTTATCTCTATCGACTGTCAAATAGAAATATTCAGGCGCTCGGTGCTTGAGAAAAATACCCGGAGATCGGTAAACTTGAAAAACAAAAGAATGAAGCATCAAATCTACAACTCTCTAACCCCGCATTCGCCGATGTCAAAATTAGGTAGATGAAATTCGTTATTTATTTAATATGCGCTTCTTTGAAATGCACAACTATTTTGGACATAGGACTTATGAATAATTCAAGTAAAATGTAACGATCCTATGGTAACCTTCTATTAGTATAAGTTTGTCCATTTCAGACGCTCTAACTGATGCATGTGTTGAAATAGTTAATTATATTTTCGGTGTGGAGCGACGAAGCAGCATACTTAATTTGCCATCGTTTTTCCAGCTTTCATAACTTTTCCACAATATTTATAAAAGAAACTCAAGGTCATGAATGGGTAATTATTATAGTTACTATAATATTACGTGTAGCGAGTTTTTTTTTTTTAATAGTTCACCGTTTTCTCGGAAAACATTACTGCGTTTGACAATTTCTGACAAGGTTTTTCGACGTACTTGAGGTCTGATTTTGAATTCCGTTTCCAAAAGCATGTCGAATTTATCCTTCATTGTTAAATTCAAGAAAGTTCCAATTTGAATTAATTTATCGGGTTCTTCAGTGAAACAATGCACGAGTCATTACGTTTAATATGTATTGCGCAGATCCGACCTGGATTTTCTGCTTACTGAAGCCGAGAAAAGAGGCACCGCTGGTATATGGTGAATTACATTTCAAGCGATCGCGTCGCCCTCAGGTTTCGCTGAAATGCCGAAAAGAAGAGAATCCAATTCAGTTACCTCGACGCTTCGGAACGCGATGGAGCGAATTTGCAAAGACACATTGGTTTGCCAAATGCTTTCAGTGCCGGCGTTCCACCACCAACAATCTGTCGAAGCCCAATTGCTATTACGCTTTTCGGTCACCAAAGCTGGTAGCAGCTAACCAACAGACCCTAGCAAAAAAAAAAAAAAATGGTTGAGCCACTCTGCTTAACCGAATGTACTTATTGATAACTCGCTCGTAGGTGATGAGCTCACCACAATTTGTTTTAATAGAAAAGCAGCGGGCAAAGCGACTCATTCTTCTGCACACTGAACGATGGAATCAACCAGAAAAGGTTGCTTATGTATTCACTGGAGAAAAAATAAGAAACACATCCTTGCTTCTGTACATAAGGCTTCGGCTTGAATTATGGTAATTTTGAGTCACTGTTATGCTAATGCCTTTGCCGTATGGGGCGCCAGCTGGCTAATTGCGTTATGGGCCGAAGGCGCTCATCTTTTTTGACGCGGCGCGTGTACCACTTCAGCGCGTGCTGGAGCCTGCGGCAATGAATACATTTCCTGGAACCGCTTCTATGTACATTTCACGGAGAGCTGATTGTAGTTATTTTTTCTGCATTCCTGTTTCCTCTTTCACATCGGTGCACGCTTCGAAAGCTCTCCCGAAGCCTCAGATGTATTTTAACTTTGGCTTCCTGTATCAGGCATGACAGGATATACTTTTGGCCGTCAGCACTTCGATGTATTACGGAAAGGTGCAGTGCTTGTTAACATTCGAGGTTACTTGTGAACATGAATGTACTGAAAAAGAAATTTGATGTTATGGCCGATCAAGGCGGTGCTTGTTGCGCGCACTGAAGAGTATCCTTAAGGCAGGCCCGGTTCAGAAAATGTCAACGTCGATTAATTTGATTCTACATAGACAGACGCAAAGATGCGTCGAATTGCACCAATTACACATTTCATCCGGCTAACGGAATCGCTTTCCACCGACAGAAACATGCTCTAGCCCGGTCTTGGCAGTACCGGAGTGAAATTTGGCTAAAAACCTCGTTCGAACACAAAAATCGACTATTTCTCGCGAATTGGATTTCGCTACGAGCTGTAGATAACGAATTGCGTTAGAAGTTTGGAAGCAATACCGATCATTTCTTTACGGGAAATATTCCATGATCATGGCCTATGTGCTCGTTATATATCAGTGCGCATTACACAGGCTTCGACGCGCTTTGCTACTGCACACGAATGTTGCGCGGCCGAGCTCGCATGTGCGATCAACCGGAACTCACTCGATCGAGGCAACTTCTTTCTACGCTGTAGCACTATGCCTGGGTGGCACGCCTCTCGTAGTCGCACGCTCGTTCGCAGTGAAGGCGGTTTATCTAATAAGTGATAGGCCAGGCGAGGCGATAAGACGTGAGAGAGATCGCCAAAGAAAAAAGGCGGGGATGTTAATTAGGCTGCACGTTGTTCGCAACCCTATACATGTCATTGTTTTGCAGCTAGGCAACTGCTGAGGCGTGCGTGTTGAAAGGAAAAGTAATTGTTGAAACGCAATTTCGTTGGAAGCCAAGGAGGGTGGGCAGTGACAGTCATACATTTTGACCATGCATGGTGGAGCAACTTGTGCCCGGCCACCGGCGTAGCGTAGAGAGCGCGTATGCACTGCTGTTCAGGGCGCTGCTCCCGTGTTTCGGACAAATTTGCTTGAGCCTAAAAACGTCCACACTTACTTCTAAAACGCTTAGGCACTGCGCTTCTGAGCCCACTGCAGAATTAGCAAGCGCGAAACTGCTGCGATAATGAAGGTGGCGAGCTGAATGTTACGTGGTTCATATGTCCACGTGGCTTCGGCAGCTCAGTACTTCGTTTCCAAAGTCAGGCAGCGACACAGTAGTATCAATTTCTTCACCGCGGAAAAAAAAAAAGAAAGAAAACGCAGAAATGTCCTTAAAGAGAACTATGAACTCCTGTATAATCTATCTTGAGAGACCAATATGCACTGTAAAGCTTAATAGGCCCGGCATGTACGCTTCAGAAATTGATACTATAGATGTATTCAAATCGCAGTTAGCGACTTCACAATGGCTGCTGCTTCCGCAGTTGTTTCCTTCATCATTTATGCTACAGTCCTACATCTAGCGCCATCTGTGGCCTGAAGTGGGTTAATTAGTATCGTCTTCAATGAATGAAACGGCCAAGAGAAAGTCTGGATCAGCGATAACATATTTTTTTTAGGACCGGGTAATTTTCGGCAAGCTGAAACTTAGCCGGTCTTTCCACGCAGGCCCTCTTGTACGGTGACACGTACGGTGACACACACACACACACACACACATATATATATATATATATATATATATATATATATATATATATATATTGTCACAAGCTGTCATGAACGACGCCTGCCGCGGAGACAACGAGAAGAAAGAAGAGAACGACGTTGGCCAAGCTGCCGCGAGACCGCTCTTCAACAACCGCGCCTATCAACCAGATTCCTCTGGTTCTGCGTTAAACACCTCGTGTGTAACATTTGGTGGAGCTGTGCGGGGTACCTCCCACGACTTACAACGGAACCACCAGCACTAGAGCTACGCTGAAGCCGTCGCCTCGCCGGACTTTCGCCGTCGCGCTCAATCATGGCTACAGAGCAAAATACCCTCACCAGCAGTGCCTCGGCAAGCCCAGTCCCTATCCAGCACTACCGAGAGCCACGCACGTTCTCGGCGAAGGCAGAGGAAGATGTGGATGAGTGGCTAACCCATTACGAAAGGGTAAGCCAATACAATAACTGGAATGCTGCCAGTCAGCTTAGGAACGTTGTTTTCTTCTTGGCCGGCACGGCGCTGGTATGGTATGACAACCACGCGGACATGCTAACTACATGGACACGCTTCGTTGAGGAGATCAAAAAGTGTTTCGGTGACTCGGACGCAAAGAGGAAACGTGCGGAACTCACATTAGCCCAGAGAGCTCAGGTACCCGGCGAGACTTGCACTACCTATATCGAAGAAATTTTGAAGCTGTGCGAAACCGTGAACCCTCACATGACAGAGGAAGATAAAGTGGGACACGTGGTAAAAGGAATAGCGGAAGACGTGTACAACTTCCTCATTGGTAAAGAGAACTTGCACACTGTATCAGAACTGATACGGCACTGCCGTACGTTCGAGGCGCTGAAGACTCGCCGAATTACACCAAAGTTTGGACGGCTGGCCAATGTAACAACTGTAGCAAGTGTTGACACGAGTCCTCCGCTCCCAGACCTATCGTCCGCCATCCGCCAGATAGTCCGCGAGGAGCTACAGCGACATGACGAACAGGCACGTTATGCGGCGCCACGTTACAGCTCCTCCGTTTTCCGAGACACTCTTTGGGAACCCCCTTCGGCTACTTGGAACCACTCGGTGAACGTCGCGGATCTTAACGGCTCCAGAGACGAACCGCATTACATTACGACCGAACCACCACGCAATGATTCGCCCCCTCAACGTTTTGATCCACGCCCACGCAACTTTCGTCCACGAAGACTCGCCGCTACCTACGACTTTCAAGGGGAAGAGCCTCGTTACCCTCAACCGATGTCTTCGGCAGAATACTTCAACCCGCATTCTGAACTTCGCCCTTCGCCAGTGTGTTACTGCTGCGGCATGCCTGGCCATATAGCTAGGTACTGTAGCCGACGCCGAGCATCGAACTACGGATCGTCAGCGCCCACTACGCGGTCTAGCGGTCGTACACTGCGCACTCAGTGGCCAGGAGACTCCACTTCAGGAAGCCACTTTCGAGAGGACCGATGCAGCGCCCAGGAGACCTACCTTGGAGAAGAAAGAACCCGGAACCGCTACCGCTCCCCTGCCTCCGACCGTACTCTGACGCCACCACCAGCCTTCCGAGCCTCCCGATCACCATCCCCTCGGCCGCGATTCACGTCACCATCGCCTCGGCGCCGTTTCGTGTCGCCCCCGCCGGGAAACTAGCCAGCGCGGCCGATGGAGGTGAGGTCGCTGGAAAATGTGGGCTGCCGACTCAACTGCCTCCAACTATTTTCATGCTAAAGAATAAGGTTCATGTACTGATTGATGGGGTCTCTACAATGGCTTTAGTCGACACGGGAGCAACTGTCTCGGTCATGAGTGTGGGGTTTAAAGGCCTTCTGGGACGCAAGGTTATGTTTCGTTGGGACCAGTGCACAAGTTTCCGTGGAGTCAGTGGTGAATCATTATACCCGGTTGGTGTGTGTAACGTGGATGTGTCATTGGGTGGGAAAGTTTTTAATGCAGAGTTTACTGTTCTTCCTCGCTCCTCGCATGACGTGATTCTGGGGATTGACTTTTTGCAATTGTGTGGTGCGAATGTTGACTGCCGGACGGGAGAACTCAGTGTCGACACCAGTGTTTCACCTGTGCTCTTTGAAGGTGAAGCTTGCCCGGAGAGTGTGCTGTGCGTGTCTGAGGATACAGTTGTGCCCGCCTTATCCGCGACGCGTGTTGCCGTCGCCTGTTCATCTCCGGCTCCTATCTCGTTCGACGCTGCAGTGGAACCTGTACATCGGAACTGCCTCAAGAAAAACGTGTTAGTTCCGCACTGCGTAGTCTCAGTGACCAATGGATGCGCGGGGCTGTGGGCGCTAAACTGCTCCACTGAAGCGGCAGTGCTACCTCAAGGCCCAAAGATTGCCACGTTTCAGGAAGACTCGCCCGTATCGGTGGCAGTACTTACAGAGCTCCCCGATGGAGGAGCAACCAGTGTCTCGAGCCCCGGGAGCTCGAAGATACTTTCCATGATTGACAAGTCACTCAGCGATCACGAGCGTCGAGTTTTGACGGCCCTGCTTACGAAACATACCTCGGTATTCGACTTTGCGCAGCACGAGGGCCCGCCATCAATTCCTGCGTCCAGAACTCGTCACCGCATCAACACAGGAGCCGCCCAGCCAATCCGACAAAAACCCTATCGTGTATCTCCGTCAGAACGCAAGATAATCAGTGATCAGGTCCAAGAAATGCTATGCAAAGGCGTCATTCGAGAATCATCTAGTCCTTGGGCAGCACCCGTGATATTGGTGAAGAAGAAAGACGGTACGTGGCGGTTCTGTGTTGATTACCGTCGCCTAAACGCCGTCACTAAGAAAGATGTATATCCGCTCCCACGAATTGACGACGCCATCGACTGTCTCTTTGCGGCATCTTACTTTTCCTCAATCGATTTACGGTCAGGTTACTGGCAAATTCCTATACACAAGGACGACAGAGAAAAGACAGCATTTGTAACACCCGACGGACTATTCGAGTTTAACGTGATGCCTTTCGGGTTGTGTAACGCACCTGCAACGTTCGAAAGGTTCATGGACACGATATTACGCGGCTTAAAATGGGAAGTATGCATGTGCTACTTAGACGACGTTGTGATCTTCGGGCGAACGTTTAGTGAGCACAACAAACGTTTGGATTTGGTCTTGAACTGCTTGGAGAAAGCGGGCCTCGTGCTCAATTCAAAAAAATGCCGTTTTGGGGAACGACAAACTCTTGTGCTAGGCCATCTCGTCGTTAAAGAAGGCATCCGACCAGATCCACAAAAGACTGCGGCCGTAGAAGCATTTAGAGTACCCAACTCTGTCAAGCAGTTAAGAAGTTTCTTGGGCTTGTGCTCCTATTTTCGCCGATTCATTCCCCGGTTTGCTGACATGGCTCATCCCCTTACACGCCTTCTCCAAAAAGGCGTTCCCTTTGAGTGGACTGCAGATTGCGACTCATCGTTTCGCCAGCTCAAGTTCCTGTTGACATCCCAACCAATTCTTCGGCACTTTGATCCTTCATCACCAACTGAAATTCACACCGATGCCAGTGGCGTAGGCATCGGTGCTGTGCTAGTTCAGCGTGTTGACGACAGTGAGCACGTGATCTCTTACGCTAGCCGGTCCTTGAGCCGCTCCGAGCGCAACTACACAGTCACCGAACAAGAGTGTCTGGCGGTCATCTTCGCCGTGCAACGGTTTCGTTCGTATCTCTATGGGCACCCCTTCACTGTGATAACAGATCATCATTCGCTATGCTGGCTTGTGAATCTGCGGGATCCCTCAGGACGACTAGCGCGCTGGGCCCTCCGTCTACAGGAATACGATTTCGTTATTTGCTACAAAAGTGGCCGGCGACATGCTGACGCTGATTGTCTCTCTCGGATGCCACTTCAAACAACTGAATGTGATGCGGACAATTTTGATGAATACATCGCTTTTGTGTCCCCGGAATTTCCGGATATGCGTACCGTCATATCCGAGCAGCACAAGGACGAGAGCTTACAACCGCTCTTCGCGGCAGCACAGGAGTCACCTGCAGGCAGTCGCTTTCGCCTACATGATGGTGGCGCGCTGTATAAGAAGAGCTACTCGACCACCGGTGCACGCTACCTTTTAGTTGTCCCCAAGAACCTTCGCCACCAAGTATTACACGCCATGCACGATGACCCAACTTCCGGTCATCTTGGTTCCACACGTACACTCTACCGGGCTCAAGAACGTTTTTACTGGCCTAAGATGCGGAAAGATATCGAACGGTACGTCGCCAGCTGCTCTCAATGCCAGCGCTACAAGCGTCCGCCACAAGCGCCACATGGCCTGCTTCAACCAGTTCCCCCTTCTAGCGTCCCCTTTGAGCAAGTTGGTATAGATCTTCTGGGCCCTTTCCCGCGATCCTCCAAGGGTAATCGTTGGGTTATCGTTTGCGTAGATCACCTGACCCGCTATTGTGAGACCGCCGCATTGCCATCGGCCACAGCTACAGAAGTTTCTATCTTCTTGCTGGCTAACGTTATACTCCGACATGGACCTCCTCGCATAGTAATCAGCGATCGTGGGCGACAGTTTACCGCGGACGTGGTTGAAGAAACCCTTCGTCTGTGTTCATGTAGCTTCCGCCATTCTACGCCCTACCATCCACAAACTAATGGTCTGGTCGAGCGCACAAACAGAACGCTTGCCAACATGCTATCCATGTACGTCGATTCAGCACACAAGAATTGGGACAGTATCTTGCCTTTCATTACCTATGCCTTCAATACCGCGAGACACGAGACCACTGGTTACTCACCATTTTTCCTTCTGTATGCTCGTCCGCCGCGCTACACCCTCGACACCATATTTCCCTACTTCGCTCATGACAACGAATCAATTGATCAGATCCTATGTCGAGCAGAAGAAGCGCGACGCCTCGCTAGGCTACGCACCCTAGCATCGCAGGACCGGTCCAAGATCCGCTATGACGGGCGTCACCGCCACGTTTCCTTCGATCCTGGGGACCTTGTGTGGCTCTGGACGCCGTTGCGGAAGCGTGGCTTGTGCCAGAAGTTTCTCGCCCACTACGTCGGCCCTTACGTTATTCTGGAGCGCCTCAGCGAAGTAAACTACCGCATTGCGCGTGTCACGAGCAGTGGACGACGCTCGGCCAAGGCTGAAGTGACGCACGTCGCGCGTCTGAGGCGTTACAACCCACGAGATGACTGACTCGCCCGGCGGGCTTCGTCTGCCAGCGGGGAAATGTCACAAGCTGTCATGAACGACGCCTGCCGCGGAGACAACGAGAAGAAAGAAGAGAACGACGTTGGCCAAGCTGCCGCGAGACCGCTCTTCAACAACCGCGCCTATCAACCAGATTCCTCTGGTTCTGCGTTAAACACCTCGCGTGTAACAATATATATATATATATATATTATATATATATATATATATATATATATATATATATATATATATATATATATATATATATATATATATATATATATATATAGTTTCTGAGTGGTCGAAGTTTCTTTGCGCGACTGATACCAATGTCTTTTGAACTGTCTCATAGTGAACGCGTTAAATTGGACACATTTTAGATAATTTCTTCTTATCGTAACACGCGTGTGCCATCCCGTGCATTGCTACGCGGTTGAATAGAAGAGTAAGTCAAATTATTCGTTCGGTAATTTTTACATATCGATTGCGCTGCTCAAGGTTTATAACTTAGTATGCGTTCTTGACCTCCTAAATTCGTATTTGCTTGCTGTGCGTATAATCAGCTTGCAACCACAGTTCACGAGAAATAGGGGTCTCGACGCATGAGCTGTTGTCGTTCGTTGATACTTCAACATTGACCCGCCGCGGTAGCTTAGCGGCTAAGGTGTTGCGCTGCGTGGAATCAAATCCCGGCCGCGGAGGCCGCATTTCGATTGGGGCGAAATTAAAGAACGGCTGTGTCCCGCGCATTGCGGGCACGTTAAAAACCCTCTGGTGGTCAGAATTGATGCGAAGTCTCCGCACTACGGCGTGCCTCATAATCAAATCGTGGTTTTGGCACGTGAAACCTCAGAACTGAATTCAATCTAATTCAATTCAACTTCAACATTGTGTTCTGAATTCGACCTGAAAGAGCAAATAGCTCAAAATGCCAACGTATGCAGAAACGCGAACCGTAGGCAGCGAACTATGTGCGCTCGTACCGTTGTAGGCCAGCCTTGCTGTCGTCTACCGGAGAAGTATTGCACGGTAGGAGTTAACGACATGAAATCAGATAAAGCGTGTTAGCGAATCCCTACACATACCTCGGGGAAGTTTCTAAGCTTAAAACCTAATTATCTCCTTGGCCCCCAAAGGTGGTTCAGTTGCCAGTATTTTTTGCTAGCCATGGAAGCACACCGACGAAGAGCAGCAGGCACTGTAATTTGTTTACGAGCGCTCCTCGTTTGCCCTCGCGTTCATTCGGAACTCGGCTGCCACCCGAGGCAGGCGGCCGGAAAGCACAGGCTCGTCTGCAGTCTGGCGCATCAAGCAAGAAGGCAAAACTTCTTTGGCCCCCCAAGAGACGGTAGCAGCCGGCACCACGCACGGGAACGCGAGGACGGTTTCTAACAGCAGGTGAGATGCTCCGATGTGCCCGCGAATTGTTTTCTGATACTTTTTGTTTGGTGTGCTTGTACGCATCGTGGCACGAGCAACTCTTGGGAGAGGCTATGCTAGTCAGAAAATGGCCGCTGGGGCAGAGTGTTCGCATAGAGAGCGAAAAAAAAAAAATAGAAGGATAACACGCCTTGCGACGGGAATGCGTGAAACCTATATTTACTCAGGTAAGAAGAAATAGAGGAAAGAGGGAGGGAGAGAGAAACACGCCTCAGGCGCCTTACACTACAGCAGCGATCTTGGCATTTTTAACGGAGAACTGCTTCACCTTACAGGCTCTAGTGCTACATGAGATGCGCCTACGCCGTTGTGACGTGCTATGCGCAGGACATGCGTGTTCGCACTTGTCCATGTTTTGTCACAAGGTACCATCATCAACATCCGCGCCATCTCTCATTTTCCTTCCCCTTTTGCCACTTTCCCGACGCATTGTATAGCAGGCCGGATGCAAAACTAATCCCGGTGACCGCATTGCTTTTCTCAACTTAAAAACGTTCTCCCTCTATCTAGCTCGTTATTGCCCAGCATAGCGCGTTGGCGTAAGTGTCGGAGGCCATGGAACTGGCTAATACTCTTCTGTTATGAAGTTTTACGTGCCAAAACTACGATCTGATTATCAGGCACGCCGTAGTAGGGTATCTGCAAATTTTGGACTATCTGGGGTTCTTTAACGTGTACCTAAATCAAAGTACATGGATGTTTGCGCATTTCGCCTCCATCGAAACGCGGCCGCCGTGGCTGGGATTCGATCCCGCGACCTCGTGCTTAGCAACCCAACGCCATAACCAATAAGCAAGCATGGCGGGTATGCTCCACTTGACAGTGCTTGTAAAGAATAAAAAAAAGAAAAGAAACGTACATGTGGATTTACAAATAGGGCAAGAATGAATACAGGGTAGAAAATATATACGATAACGCAGAGGAGGCAATGCTTTGTTATTTGAAGCCCGACTTTGCTGCCCGTGGTCAAAAACACACCGGAGCAAATAGTCGCGCCAGGATGAGCCATGTGTACACTGCACCGAAAATCTGGAGATGACTTCGTACGTTGTAATGGAATACCGAAGTATTCACCCAGCAACACCTGCAGTGAACGTCCACCGTTTATAGGCGCTGGGATTCAAAGCGGATGGAAGCATTAACTGGTCAGCAGTCGAGATAAGCAAGAGAGGTTTGGAGTATTGATGGAAGAAAGCCGGGTAGGGAAGTGATTGACAAAACTGGCGTCGTTACAGGCATAGAAAACTTTGCAATATAGTGATAAAGATATTTGTCTCTTCATATAATGAAGACACAAAAGGTCAAAAAGAGATAAGCCAAATGCTTGACGGCGATAGACGTATATGATGCCTGATTAGCTCAAGCAGGCTAGGTGGCCATTCTTTTTTTTGCCGCTACGCTTAAAAGGGATGATAATAGAGATTTCACCATCACTATCGTCGTCATCATTATGTCGTTCATTTTGCTCTTCTTAAAATACTTTTGAGGTTTACTTTAATAACGAGGGACGACACTGTATATTTATTTATTAAAAAGTACACACTTTCTTCCCGGTGCCAGAAATAAATTCTAATCTCTGGCGTTCAATTTTCTGAAGCAACCTCGATGAGCATCAGCCTAAGCTCGAAAAAATATTCAGTCTGCTGTTAACACGCAGAGTGCGTCGAACTGGAGGGTCAGAGTAGAGGAATACGCACAAAGCTAAACTTTAGAAAGCATATTTTAAAAAAAAGAAACTGCTAAATAACAGAGTAGAGGGGAAGAAATGATTGTCAGAAGTCTATTCTGACTGCGAAGATGACACGAAAAGATTCCCATTTTTGACGACAGCAGGCGCACCAACGCAAGAGTGCTCATTCAAGCAAAGGGCGAAGCCCAATATCACGGGGCGTTGCTCCTGGCGTTCCCATTGCGCGCTTTGTGAGATCTCTCGGTCAAGCTTCATCGCTTTTCCGTATATCGAGCTCTTCAGCGGCAGCGCCGCATGTGTTGGCGAAAAACCCTAAATTCATCGGACCGATCTCCAGAGCGTAACCGTCCACGCTTGGCTGGAAGTGTGCCACCTCAGGATATTATTTCCAGACGAGGTTAATTAACTAGTGCGCTTGGGATATATCCCGTAAGAAAATACGTTATAGGCATCAAAGTGCAAAAAAAAAAAAAAATGCGCAGGAGAAGTAATATATACAGGCGAAAGAGAAATAAATTGGGAAAGCAGATTTTATTCCCTTCTTTGTCTGGTAACGCTTGATCTCTATCAGCGCCGAAGTCGTGCGTGGGCGATCATGCACGCCTGAAGAATTGTATTGTTTTTAGGAAAGAAATCCTTCGGCTTTATGTTGAACCCTGCGTTTTTATACGAACGCCTCCGAGAAAGAAGGCATGCTTGCCAGAGTACTAGGAACAGTACCTATTGGAGGATGATATTGAAAGCTGTAAAATGTCCTTGTGTCAAATGTATGCGCAGTGAGTACAGAACCAGAGGAGCAGCGAGCATAGAATAATTTCGCGATTCGTCTGACTCCGATCTATAGTTGAAGGCACCTCCCGCGAACGAAACAGGAAGAGGTCAGGGGAAAATTGGAGCTCCAAGTTACACAATACAGCTTATCTTTTGATCGCTTTCATTCGTTGATGATTATCTTGCTTCACGCGGCTTTAGTCATTCTTTTTGCTCCTTTAGCGCTTGATAAAGTATCAGGATAAAGGCCACATTTGCTAGAATGTACGTGAACTCAAGGAGCCGAACGCAGGCATGCGGACATATTATTTATTCCTATATTAGTCAGCATCCCAGACAAATAAAACAGCATGACCTGTGTAATCAGGTATTTTCCGTGAGCCTGTTCTCCTAGGGCCTTTTTCTTCCTGCTTTTCGTGAAGAAATATTTCAGTATCGCTACATCAAGAGAAGCGCAACCGAAATATACCCGTGGCGGTGGGATAGTCTCTGCCCACTAGACGCGCGAAAGTCTGAGATGTTCTTTCCTAAGCATATAGAACATGGGAATAATGGAGTGGTGTTCAAAATGAAGAAACAGAAGAAAAATAAGAAATAAATATAGATAAGCTGGAGTAGCAGAGTGGCGGAAATTTGTGCTACTCCTTAAGTAGCAGTGTTCTCTAATGGCATCTTCAGTTATTCGTAACTTTGTCGTAGCTTTTGCTCTCTGCGTGATGGAATCATAATCATAAGGATCATCATCATCATTGTCATCATCATCTTATCATCAGTGCCTGAAGAAAGAAGGTAATATATTCCTTTACATGGTGTTATAGTATCCGAGTGCTTTTTGTGTCTTTTCTCTTTTTTTCTTCTCCGCACGGGATTCGATAGACGCTACCTCGATAAAGCATAGCGGAACGCTGCCATAAATAGCGGCACGGATGACGACTACTGATGAGGTTCCATTCGACCAGCATGTGCAGCAAACATTAACATGCCGCACAACATTTATTAATGCAAAATAGTAGAACGTAGGTCTACAGAGACTACGTCCTTGCCAAATGCCCGTATGTTACAACACAGTCGCAGATTGCAACATGCGCGACGCTTTTAATGCGCAGCGTTTTTTAACCCGTATCAAAATTTTTGCGGTGCCTGGGTAGGTTCCTGTCTCGCACTATTATGGGCATTCTAAATTAAAAAAAAATGTCAAGCGTCCGATGGGGAGCGGCTAACGAGTATATGCTCAGGCTGATATAACGCAAAAATATATACGTACGTTCAGACTGATGCTCCATAGCAGTCCTCTAACATTTAAAGGTTTCCGTTCTTGCGATTTCCTCAGGCATGCTATTTTAGTCCACGATTGTCACGGTTATCAAAGGACTGATAACAACGCTTATAGTAGAGCGACGTTGCGGAAAGGTCACAAAAGCTTGTCATGTACATTGGGAACTTTTGTTTTTTAGTACAGGCATAGTTAAGCGATTCTGCGTTTCTTTTCTGTGCTTAAAAAGAATGACCGAGGAAGCACATGGATTTTTGAAAGGGGACCATTGTTTCGTTGTCATCGCGATTGGGGGACTAAAAGAAAGCTTAGCTGAAAGCGAGCACTCCAAATATACTAAGGAAGTGATGAAGTGATGAAGACGAACAACTTAATCTGATAATGCAAAAAAATATTCTACAGAGAACAAGCCCGAACGAGTTAAATAACACTATCAGATGTAGTGGCGCCGAAAAAAGGAAGAAGCATGTGAACAAAAAACGAAACCCGTGAGGAACGGGGCAAGAGCAGAGGAGAATCCGCGCAAGACAGGCACTTATCTTTTGTCCTAGCCTGTCGCTACCAATTTTTTCTTCAACATTACCCATCACTCCTACAGGCCTTAGAATATTAAACCAACCCGCAATATAACAAGTTTCAGTTGACAAAGCAAATTCTTTTGTTTCTTCCAAAAATACGTGCAAAAGGCCCTTCACAGGAGATGTGAATGCAGCGTTGCTCGCGCCTAGGAAAACAAGCCGGTGCAGAAAGGAATAAAGAAAACGATAGAAGCTTGCCCCTTTGCCTAATCCCTACAAGAGATACGCGTTTTCATTGCATTTGCTACAGACAGCAGGGCTTACGGCACGAATTCCTGAAATGTCTTCAGACTCGTATTATGGGGAACTCGGGTTTCAACCGACAGCGCACCTGTGTTCACGTACTTCCGAAGCGTTGTCACTCTGCATAGGAGTGCAGTAGCTTACCCGCCCTAAATCCGACAAAAAATCTTGCGAGGCTTTCTTCGGAATTCTCCATTACTTTTCGTTCCGTGGAGATGAATGTTGGACGGCTATAGGCAATGTTATGAAAGAAGCATGATACTTTCTCTGGGAGGTCCTTTGAGTTCTTTGGAATGCACGTTCGAAGCCAAGGGCCTATCACTCTCACTTACCGACTTCAGACAACTGGGAACAGCGTTCTGGGCTTTCATTTTACTGGTTATGTTTTATTCTTGAACGATGGAAGACATGTCGCACTAGACTCAGCCTACCATCTTTCATATCAATCTTCGTCTATACATGAAAATAAATTCGGCTCTGGGTTTGTAGCCATCAGTGACGACTGCTCACATCTGAACGAGAATTAATGAGCGAGCTTGAATTTATGTGGTGGCCCGCACTAAACTGGTATCAACGCAAGGGGCCATGATATTTCTCTTGAACTGAGCAGAACTAAATGGGCATTTTAAATATAGCTATGCCAGATGAAATTAGTGCAGATCACATATTCAGAAGCTTATAGACCTAAGATGAACCTCTAACAGACAACAGCCTGACCTTGGGATACCACGCATCGAAAACTTATTTATGCATACCGTTACCAGGCCAGCGCTTAATAATGCGCCTCCGTCAAATCGCTACATGAAACACGAAGCTATCTTGAGGGGTGAAATGTGCCAGAAAGGAAGGCGATCTTCACTCGAAAATAAAAGAAGTCTCAGCAGTTCCACTTCACTGCATTATCTGCATGCGCCTACAATATCGCCAATGACAGCCTAATGCTTGACTTTCACTGCCGGAGGAACAAGATGTCGATATGTCGCTTCGAGTATAAACACAATCACAACTGCAGGAGCATTTTGAGAATGTCTGTAGGACAGAAAGTTATATTGCCACTGAGGGCACGAAGAACGGGAAAGCATCGCCATTATTTCCTACAGGAGAGCTTGCGACAGCCGCATGCCTTTTACGATCCACGAAAGGTAATTACCAAAAACTACCGAAGTGCACATCTCCGGTCCACGGGACGGTGGAGAACCGACGAGCGAGGAGCCCACACACATTTTGCAATAACCTGGAATCTAAGGCAATGAAGGAATGAGATGCACATATATCTCAATACAACACGTACCCACGTAATCTCCAGACACTTAGATGGTGTAACTTTATGGCAGTTTCTGTTGCTCTAGTTCTCCGTCCTATATTCGTTCATTGCCGTGATTCTCCTGAGGTTTTATGTTGCAGCCGAGTCTTTATTTGTTAGCTGCGTAGCCGGATGTTCGGACAAACTGAGCGGCTTTACGTGTGCAGTTTTGAAATTATGTTTTCACCACTCAGCGGGTGTTGCTTCTGTTTCAACTCAAAGCTAATGCTTTACAGTTTGTGGTGCGAATACTCGAGCGGATGGTTGCTGTCTGCTGAAGTCGTAGAATATAAGTGCCTCGAAAACAAGAAGAAAAATATTACTGATGTATTTTTTAATCCTATTTTAAAACAACGTGACCACCTCCTGTGCTGGCGTCGCGTTTGCCGAACCAATGTTCTACGAAGGACTCTTTCCTCTACAATAAAAAGACAGAGTATTGGCTACCCTGACAGAGCTACCTGCAAGAGCGAATATTTTACATTTAATTTCATCTTGAATGGTTTCTTTCAAACAGTATACGCACGAATCACGCAAAATGTTGGGCCAATAACCCGAAGAAAGTGTGGGGCCGTGTTCGTGTGTGCTTTTTGCAGCCGCAAAAACAATGAAAAGCGTCGAAGGCTACCAAGTTATACAAAAACGCATGTATGTAAGTGACGAGAACTACGCGAAACAAAGATAACACTTTATTAACAGAAAGTTAAGATGATTAAAAAAAATTATGTGGTCGACAAGTAATTACTGTTCTAATGACCCCGCTGCACGGAAAACGCAACTTAAGGGAATAATAATTGCGCCACCAAACTAATGTCGAACGCTTATAACCTTAGTGTCATTGTTCCCCAGTTTTGCCTAAGAAATTACAGTGCACACAGTGTGTGCGACAGTGCGTAGTTCAGTTCACATGTGTAGAATAATTTATGGCATCATTACTGCGCAATTTCAGACTTGCACTCCGGCCGAACGTCGTTTTTTTTTCCTTATCCTATTTTTTCCCTTTCAACTGAATGTTTTAGAAGAAAGAAAGGAAAGTGTCCTAAGCGCTACCGACTTTCACAAATCGAAGTGGAAGAGAACTTTGTACTTTTTTGACCGCTGGGTGGTACCGTAAATCCAAAACAAACGCCGTCGTTCAGATATGTCGTGTCTGGGAGCAGCGTATGTATGTATATATATATATATATATATATATATATATATATATATATATATAATCTTTGTCATCGCTGAACCAATTAGGCTCAACAGGAGTTTGACTATTTCCTTCGTATTAGCTCTGGCTGACTGCGCGCCAAACTCCTGTCTATTGCCAAAGCTCAAGTTAAGCAGCCAAGCGTGAACGTGGTGCACAATTAACAATATATTCTGATGAAGTAAAAATAAAAATAAAGAAACTCTGCGAAAAGTGCGCCACTGCCTTTTTTACATATTTAAACTATTTGCTTAAAGAAGAAGCATAGTGGGCGTCACCCATGATGCCAACTTCTCCTACACACACATTAAATAAAGAAAAATACATAATAATAAGGAAACTTATGACCAGAATAATACCTACATTACCAGCAATGTTCGTTCCAAGATATATACAGAAAACATATAACTTCGATGGATGTAATCTGTGAAACTGTGGAGATGCTTAGCGCCATTACGGGCAAATAACATGTTTTTTTTCTTTTTGAAAATAAGTAAAACGTTCGCAGAGACCCAACTGTGTTCAAGTTCTGGTTTCAGTCCAGAATGCCTTTGACACTTACGTATAGAATTACACAAGCGTTCGACTACGTCTGTGTTGCTGCACAATTAAAAATAGTTATGCGACAGGCTTAAACAAGGAAAGCAAGAAATGAGAAAAAAAGGAAAGAAAGGTATTTTGGGCAATGCGTCGTAACCGCCGTGGTTGCGCAGTGGTTAAGGCGTTGCGCCGCTAAGCACGAGGTCACGGAATGAAATCAAGGCGGCAGGGGCAGCGTTTCCATGGGGGGCAATGCAAAAACACCTATGTGCAGTGCGATGCTTGCATGCTAAAGAACTCCAGGTGGTCAAAATTAATCCGTAGTCCCCCACTACGGCGAGACGCATGTAACCCTTCCCCTCCCCCCAAACCTCTTCAAAAATAGAGATAAATAAATAAAATAAATAAATAAATAAATAAATAAGTGAGTGAATGAATAGTGACAAGGATAAAGAAGTCGTGCAAAATAAATGTTGAACTTTCGCCTAAACATAGTAACGGTTTCGCAAACGTCGACAAAAAAATTAGGGGTGCATCTCAGAGCAGCGTATAAAACATCGCTTGTGTCCTCTTCAGATGTATTTTTACGGGCTGGTTAAAAAAGTGCGATATTGTTTTTATTGTTGAGTTCCAGAATGAAAAACTTGGTGCTTGAGTTATTCGCAATATTGGAATCCTCAAAATGTTATTTTGTAAACGTTACGGCCTAAATAAAGATTTGCTTCGTGCAGCCAACATATTTCAACCTTTCCTTTAGTGCAACCAATCTCGTAAACATCGGTGTGCCGTGGGCGCGCAGAGAAAACGGTTTCTGCAGAAATTCAGATAGGTGCTCTTTGGCTGCACATTTCTCTTTATATAAGGATTCTCATCAGTGATTGATTCATGTTTATTTAACATCATGCTAGAGATATGGCTTCATAAATGTGACACTGGCGGATTCAGACGAAGCAACTTGCTTCTGCAAATTCTATGGTGTATACTAGGTGCCGCAGATATTATTTCTTCAGTAGACTGCGCGCGCGCACGCAAGCACGCACGCACGCCATTACACATAAACCCCCGCACACACAGGCACTCACACGCATTGACACACACACGCGATTCATGCGCACACATACACTTACGCACGCACACACAAAAAAAGAAAAAATGCCGAGAGCCAATCCCCTTTTCGGAGATTTAAATCCTTTAATGGCTCGCAGATAAAGGCTCCAAAGCCGATCCAGGAAATTGTTTCGCGCTGGAGAGATCTTCGCGTATCCAGTAAAGTACCCCTCGGATCTTTTTCAGCGACGATGGCGACTGCACAAAGGCAGCCCCGAACAAGGTAGCACAGGAAGCCCAGCAGAGAATGAATCGTCCTGTGCCCGACCATTACCGGCGGCCAATTTATGTCGCAATTAAAAGCGGGGACCGAGCCGGGCATTAGACGGGACGTTCAGGGGTGAGCACAAATAAAAGAGAAGTGGCTTGCGAGAAGCGCTATATATATAGACGGCTCGCGTGAGAGCTTTGAGGGCAGCCAGAGCAATCTCTTTTTGCTGCTATGTGCAAGGAATTGTACAGGCACAAGTGGCTTTGATTCGAGCCCGGATCCCTGGAGGGCCACATGTCTCTCACGCATGCGCGCCACAAGCAGCCATTCTCCTTTCCTTTCCGCCTACGCGCACACACTTCTGGAGACGCAGGCTTCTGGTGCCCCGCCAGGAAATGGGGGCTGGTACTCGTAATTAGGGTTGAGCGTGAAATGTCCGGAAAAAGCGAGGAGATTGCACGCTCGCTGTGTAACGCGCCGAGGGTGTCCCGGTGCTCGTTTCCACATTGCTAGGGAAGGAGACGCTGATCAGCAGTGGTCAGCGTTGCTGTAGAAGTAAAGATGGCACTGTTGGACCTAACGAATACGACTTGAGGGCGGCCGTGAGCAATCTTAACCGCCGTGACTGAGACATTTTTGAGGCGTGCGATCAGGCCGGTGCCGGCGCCTGTGTTCTCGAAGCACAATAGTGAACACCCCTGTTAACGGCGGGATTATGTAACAGGCATCAGCTTTCAATTTTAACCGCATGAAAGACTTTTTGGCCGCATACAGGTATAGACTTAAATTGGACACGTGGAATGTTCGCGACAAATGCGTTTGGTTTAGTGAGTGATTCAGAGGCGCTCTAATTCGTGTGTCGTCAAAAGGCTGATTACCAATATAAGTTGTAACTTGCAGGTCTAATCCCACAAGTTACACGAAGAAACGAATTTAGTCGACCGTAGACCCCGTGGTTCAAATGATAACAGATGAATCATGGGGACACACAGCCCGCGTACATGTCGTCGAAGAAGCACGGAGGAGCTCCTCATCGGCCAGTGCCCTTATCAATACGGAGAAGCCCTTATCTCGGTCAGTGCTGCATGCAGCTGTAAAGCAATACATAAACGGGGGAAGCACATGACGGCTTCTAAAGAGCCGTGCCGCAGTGATGGTGATACTGTATCACCATGCTATCGAGCACAGTGCGCATGTTCAGCATAGGGATAACTATAGAAGATAACTGCCCTTTTATGTGTCGTTCCGATCTTACCTTATCTATTCCTATCCTGCAAAGCTCTGCCATCGGAACTACCCAATGTGGGTATCAAAACTAATGGGAATTCGGTCAACAATACCACTGAGTGCCAAACGTATGAAACGCACTTCCGCGACGTATCTTAGGCGTCGTGTTAGCCAGTGTCGGGACGACGTCTATCTCGCGTTGCGGGAGAAATGGCATTGTTATCATGCACCGTGTCCAACGCAAGATTTGTTCCGGTTGTCGTGTTGTACGCTTTGCGAATGTCCAACGTGTCTCCAGCAAATGTGTTACCTCGTTGGTTACACTGAACTTGCGCCGTGACAAGAATATTAGAGTAAAGATTACTAACACGTCGATTGCACTGTTTGACGAAAGACGAAATAAAATAGTTCCTGATGTTCCCTGACACTCAGACCAAAGTGAAACACAAGCTTCTGGGGCTTACTAATTAAAAATGTAAACAAGACAAGGAAAGAGAAGAGAATGAATACCAGAACTTCGCAAAGAACGCATCTTCCTTCTATTATGTCGTACTGGTACAAGCGCCCTCCACCGACACCTTTTCAATCGGAGAAAAATGCCAAAATGTGCTTGCGTACGCTGCTTTTATGCAGATGTTAAGGTGCACCGGATGGTACAAAACAGTCCCGGACAGCCCATTGCAACAATACATGCACGATACTGATCAAGATTAGGCACTTTAGAGACTCCAACTTCAAGCGGAATAGAAAAAAAAGGACATATTATACAGAGAACTCCAACGTTTGTAATGCTATCACTGGCGCACAAGAAAGTCAATTACGATGTAAAGAATGATACGCGAAAGAAATTCAAAACGAATTTCGCCAAGAAAAGAGTGGCATATATATATATATATAACCTGCAAGCTCAATAGATAAAAGAGTTCGAGCTATATGGTTGGAAGGGCGGAACAGGATTTCATCGTGTCATAACGGCATGGCCATGAAGACCCTTAAAACGTGGAAATCACTGACAAGTTCGATTCAGTAAAAAAGAATTCATAAAATAAAAATATGAAAGAAAAATGACCCGGACGTGATTCGAACACGCAACCTTCTGATCTGGAGTCAGACGCGCTACCGTTGCGCCACCGAGTCCTACGTTCAGGGCCGCACATCTGTATCCAGTAGATATTCTTCCCGGTTGTTTTTGGCAAGTGAGTGATGATGTGAACGAGGTATGCTTGCCGGTGGGCATCAAACTGGAAAACTTAAAAAAAAGAACGCGGATGACTTGCATGAGCAGAGTGCCAGAAATAGGTCGCCCCTCAGATACTTTTGAAGTATTGGCCATCGCGGTCTAGCGAGGGCGTAGGGCCACTCGGAGACACAACGGAAAGACAAATGGAACGACAAGGCCAGGGGCCCATTCGGGGAAGCCGTCCAGGCGAAAAGTACGGTTGCTGAGGGAAGGAAACAAAGCCAACTGCCTGCTGACAAAAAAAAAAAGAACAAAGAATATAAATTGTCCCCTGAAGACCAGAAGGCCCGAACAAAACGAAAGGGGGCAAGATGTCTTGCGCAGTGTGAACAATAGAAACAATCGGATTGGTGAATGGTGTTATTGCAAATGAATAATAATAATAATAATAATAATAATAATAATAATAATAATAATAATAATAATAATAATAATAATAATAATAAAATAATAATAATAATAATAATAATAATAATAATAGGGTTGCAAGTGGAAATATAGATTTAAAAAGTGAGGGACGAGCTGGCCGCATTGTTCAGAATCCATGCTTTTCTTGATCCATCAACTCACGCGCAATGACAGCAGATTTGGAGGGGCCATACCGCCTTTCGCAGCTTCCCAAATGACGTTATTATCACTGAAGTCCTGCGAATGTGTCGCGGTTGAGGAGCTTTGTTGGCTCTTTATTCAACTTTACAAAACACTGATTATTTTACTTTCTATTGCGCTCTTCACGCTACCGCAGGCATTCACTCTACAGTTTTCACTATTCGTCAGAATTGTCGTTCAATTTACGTTATAATTTTACCGCGGTTCTCCTTTCGAAGCCTTTTCCTTCTCTTCCCGTTATTGACTGCAGCATGTAGGCCAAATGCATATCATCAAGTCTCCGCACATTTCAGTCAAAAGTTCATTTTCTTGCCCGATTGTTTACGCAGTGTTAAGACAATTCTTGTTCTGAAAGTCAGGAATGGAAAGGACTCAGTCAAATTTTCAAGGATCTTCGCCAGTTAAGCTCTTGAATTCTAACCAAATGATCATCAGTCACCACCGACGTATCACATTTACTTCGCTAACTACAGTCCTTGATCAGCTTAGTCTTTTTTATGCGGAAGATTTGTCTTCGGTTGTCACTTTTCTTTGACAAGTTAAAAAGGCTTAATGGGAGAAGCTTCAAGGCGAGGCAATGTTCCCATTCTGTCCTCCTTCAATAAACGGCAGGATTCCAAGCGACTATATTGGAGGCCAACAACAGAAGAGAGCTTGAAGACTATGTTTCTTCAATGAAATATGATATGAATTAAAAATAACAATAAGTAACTCTGCGGCAAATGGAGTGTCTATGGCAGTATATGCACCATCAGCCGTTTCCGTAGAACCAAGTCGATAAAGCCAATGTGCCATTCTATGACACTCGCGAAACGCGAACTAATGGCTTCTCCCTGCAATGTACTACCCGACAGTGGGCCGTAAATAACGTTTGTTGAGCATGACTCAAATCTACGAATAAATGTCCTGATTTGTCATCTTACTCTCAAGTTCTTTTTTCTCTGCTTTTGAAACCGCACGCATGGCCATGCAGTACTCTTAAGAGGGCGTACTAGGTGCATTTGAAGAGAGAGCACCGACGCCTGCTTTAATACGGCCGCCTGTTTCCTGCATAGCGTTCATTTCATAGTTCATTTCCTCCTGGGCTTACCAGCAGGAAGTCTCGTCCTATGAAAAAAAAGATAAAATGGTCAATAGCAGAACTCGAAGAAATCATGCAATGTCTTAAAAACTTGTTGTTCATATGATAGGCGTTAACAGGACATAAAATATGTTACACAAGACACGGACACATGAATGACGAAACCAAGTGTTCACATTCAATGGCACTTCAGAAGTCTTGTATTGGTATGAAGAAGTACGACACCCGAGCCGTTACAGTTGGCAGGAAAGAAATAGTGTCGAGCGCACGGAGAGCAGCCGATGGCGAGACACGGGATTTTCGAACTGGCCCAATGGGGCAGATGTTTCGAGTGAGGCTATACGTTTGTGTCACATGACGTATCATCCACGAGCGTGACGATCTCGCTCCTTACAAAACGAGGACCTCGGTTTCGACAGCCTGCATGCGTCATGAGGTTGCAATGGACAGTTTGTTAGCAGTCGCCTGTTCATGTCATGCCTGCAAGTGACGGATGTCATCCACGGCCACGTCACTTCAGATGCTGATCTCGTACACAAACGCCCAAGAAAGGGGACGGGAGAATGGCGGCACTGTTGTAGTTTAGCTGGTAGAGCAGCGCATGCGTGATGCAGTGGTACTTGTGACTTCGGCTTCCACCCACGACAAGTTCTCTTTTAGCTTCTAGGGTATTTCTACGTTTAGCATTTCTATTGTAGGGTACTTCTACGCTTCAGTTAAGCATAGCGATTAATTTTATCTGTGCTTTCTCTGGCTCGGTTATCTATTTTCTTTACATGTTTGCTTGTACGTACCAGGAGTTATGTACAAAATGCTTCAAAACGCAGCTCCTTTTATACGTCCGGCCTGCGCAGAATACCGAGACGGGGTGGTTTGTTGCCATGTAACCACGGTGGACGAGCGTATTGATCACATAGCTTTTTTTGGTTAAGACACGGAACATTTTGCTCCCACTGATTGGACCTGAGTTTGAATCTCGATCCGACAAGAGTTCTGCATGTGAAAGTGAGCCAAAAAGACGCGCATCCTGAAACCACGTACCCTTGCATGCATGGAATGAAGAAAATAAGGAGTTGTTTCACACATTAAGGCTGTAACATAAGTTACATGCACTGTAGCTAAGCTTGATTTTCCCACTTGGCTATCGCGCTTCAAGCATACACGCGTCTTTACCGCCTTTTACGAGAACTTCAGCCAGTAGAAGCACCCGGTTGTGCATGGCAAAGCGCAAAAACAATAATTAAACTGGAATCTTTCGCTTTCGGTGATAAGGCGTGCTAAACAAGGCGCTATCAAAAAAAAAAAAAAAAACATCAGTGAACGGCTAGCAGCAAAGAGAGGCGAAGCTAAGTTCAAGAAAACTGTGTTTTCTTTCTCGCTTTTCTCTCGCTTATACGTACAGTATATGAAGGGCAGCAAGTTTCCTTTCAAAAGGGAACTCCTCGACTATATTTCGCACTTATCTTCGCACGGTTGCTCATTACGTTGTGGAAATATGTGGAGGATGAAGCGGCGAAGGGATTCAAACAACTACAACAGCGACGTTGCAATAACGCAATAAAGCGCAGCCATCAGAAAGCGGAAGTGTAAAACCGCATGGAATTCAATTAGGGAAACGAATCAGGCCGTCGGGCCGCTTGTTCTTGACATAAGCCAGCCTAGTACGAGGAGAGCACCGAGCTCATTCAGCCGGGTTGCGTGGTTAAAGTTGTAAAATACAGACCGTAAACAGAAAATAACCGGGCAAGTTCATGCGAAAGTTTGCTGACGGAAGTCATAAACTGAGTGCAGTGTTGATAGCATGAATTACTACCTGCAGCGTGTGAACGAAGTTCAGTTTTTATGACAGCAGTATGAGTCCATATATAGCAAAATCTGCGGGGCGCGGGGGGAGGGGGTAGTAAATGAGCGAATATAGAAAAAGGAAGAGTTAATGACTGTACGTCTGGTCTACAGCACTGAAGGTCAGTCCTTATTAGTACTAAGTATTCTCAGGTTCATTCCAGGCACATCGCGGCAGTTCTTTAGGTAGGTTTCTGTTTCTCATCGTCCTGGGCCCTTTTTTCATATTATATAAAATCAACCATACGATGCTGGGATCGCGGTTCAACTCCCCCATCGCAACAGCTCGACGCTCTAACCATTACTAACGCTAGATAGTTTTTTTAGACGATTGGCACGTGCAGTAGGTCCCATAGCGCGAGTGAGAGCTCTATTGGAGGATGGGCCCATGCAGGCTGTTACGGAACAGGTTGTGTTATATACATTTTGTAGCTTATCTGACCTCGCTCTGAGCACATAGTTTAGTTTGCACCAGGTACGAAAAGCGGTTGACACTGCCAGCTTTTGCGTGTCATAAACCTGGTGTTTCAGCGAACACTTTATTTCTTTTTTAATTGCCTGTAGCCGATAGCACAATTCTAGCCCACGAACTTGTCGACTCGATGAGGCGGACATTAGTTGCGCAGACAATTTAGGTGCATAACCTGCTAACTAAAGAAAAAATAGTAATTAAGTGTCTAACTAATTGGCGTATGGCACAAATGGCAATTTACAAATTCAAGTTCGCAAGGCGGATCCACTTGGAACGAATTCCCAGGATGAGACCAGTTTCGAGATACAAATTCCCGTACTTTCAGAGAAAGGCATTGGCGTTCCAGCTACTATTGTGCTTAGATGCATAAAACGACGTTTTGTTAAGAAATTAAGTGCAACGACAGTGCATTTTACCGCAAGTTTGACGGCGCATATCTTGTCAACGTTGTCATCCACACAATTCTTTTGAACTGAATATGACTTGCAGCCTCACCCGCTGGAATTTGTAAATTGATATTTGTACCATAACATTATTGGTTAAGAACTTAAGTATTGAATGTTTGTTAATTAGTCAATTATGCATTTCACGTTCTTGTGCAAGCAATGTCCGCCTATTCGAGTAGATCAGCTCATGGACTAGAATCGTGCTATCTGTCAAGGCAATCTTGAAAAAAATTTCGAGTGCTCACTGAAACCCCCTGTATTTATTAGATGCCTTCCACACCATTGAAGACCTCGCCATACTTATAGTACTACATAGAGCGATTACGTTCGCGTCTCTTCGCGAATATATGGTAAATATAATGTATTGATGATAGTAGTTGAATGTAGTACTGTTCGACATAATCTATAGCAAAGTTTGAGAGTTTTAGCACATCGTGGAGCCATGGCCTTACGGTCTTAAAAACTACATATTTTCTTCATGGTTTTTACGCGATGCAACTGTTTCAAAAGTACAGCAAGTTGCTCTCACTTAACCATTGCGTTTTCTCTTCATTAGGGGGTGGGTAAATGATTTGCGCTTTGCTTTAGCTGAGCAAATTCGCCTTCTCGTCACGTTTACTAGGCACTATAGGCTGCTCATATCTTAAAGTGACACCGCTCCAAGTCGTGAGCATACCACGTGCCAGAAACACTTGCATACTTGTTTGGCATTTATCCTGCATTCACGCAAAAGCGCAAGTAGCTAGCTAGTCTCTTCGATCGCACCTGTCGATAGCAGATTGCTTTCAGACGAGTCTGTTCTGGGGGCTTGGATTCTAGCAAACAGCGTAGCCGAGGTTATAAGGGCAAGTCTAGCATTTTTACAAGCAGTTCGACTACAAAACGCGGTATTAGAGACGGAGCTAGGCAGTGCACTAGCATTTAGGCATTTCTTTGTCTTGATCATCATGATCATCGTCATTTCTTTCCTCCACTTGTCCCAATGTGGAGTAGCAGGCCAGAGCAAGCTACAGCTCAGTTGGCAAGGACGAAAATTAGCGTTAACGTTCAGTCCTTTTATGATCTTCCTTCGGCGAGAATCTTCACGCAGGTCAAGGATGTTTCGATTGCACTGTAGTTGTACAAAGGGACGCGAGATGTCGCTATCAGTTGTGCTACTACCGGCCACGAACCAGATTGCGGACCAGTACAAACTGTCTATTAACAATATTCAGCGCGCTAAGTTACTGCTAATTGTTGAGTGAGACTTTCTCTTTCAGCGTCCTGTGCACCTAGATATTCGTGCATGCATGCAAGTAAATTAGTGAGAGCCTGTATCGATTACCGTCGCAAAGAGACTCATGGAATATGATAGGGGCCGTTAGTGGCGGCTCCGCAATAATTTTGACTGCCAGTGAATCATTGAAATGAACACGAAGTAAGATACTTGAGTGCTTCTGCATTCCTTCCCCACCCGAATGAGGCCGCTGCGGCCTGTAATTGAACCCGCGACCTAATGGTCATGAGAAGAACGCCGTATACATCGAGATGCGCGTAAGGGAACAACAAACGTCAGTGGCATCCGGGTCCTTGTACGATAAACAGTGGTTACCTGCCTGGTGTATCTTGGCTTACTCTTGGTATCGAATCAGTAAATTACCAGGCGTGCGAGGAAAATAGTAATGCAAGTGATAGATAAACCAACCGGCATTTTCTATACCAAAACTTCGCAGGTATACAGCATTTGGCATTCGCTCCACGTAGAATTATTAAGTCCGAAAACGAGCGAAAATGCGAAAGTGTTTGCTTGATTGCGCAAATTAAAAGCAAATAAAACAAATAGTGGAACGTGTCAGAGTTTGAGAAAATGCTGAACTGCGCCAATATTTACCCAAAAGCATTTACCCACTGCGAGATATATATTGGCCGAGAAGCGGGTAGTAATTAAGAGATCGGTCTTAATGTGAACTGCAGGCTTCGGATCTGCGACAACAGCTAGCGGTCCCTACTGGGTTTCTTGGGGTCGTCCCGTCTCCACGGTCAGGGCTTTTTCCATTACGCTGACGAGGTCGTCATCATCGCATCGTCGTTGCGGCGTAGTCGGCATCATCAAGTCGCCGTCACTTCTCACGTCGCCGTCAAGCCCACTTCGTCATTCACAGCTTCTCTTTCATCACACATCGTAGAAAGGAGAAGCTTCGCCCACCATCGCCGCAGCAATTCTCAAGCTGCGGACACTCCAAGAACTAGGAAACGGCTTGTATAGCACGGCAATTAGGTTCATAATGTAATTGGAATGAGTCCATCTCTTTGTTCGTAGTCACACATAGTCGGCTCATGGATATTTATTTCTAACGCAGATGTGGTAATAAAATACCGTCCTAATAAGCGGTTTAATTATGGTCGTGTAACACCTAAGTTCTTACGACACGTACGGTGTTACGTACAAACGTTCGCAGAACGCGTGGAGGATAGCCAAAAAGCGCTGAAAAAACCGCACCTTACCGCCACCGAAAATCGAGCTCTTGCCCCTGCGGATTTGGTAGCCGGGCGGGATATTCACTGTGCTATCATGCAATATTCACACCTGTTAATTTGTGCAGTCTGTTTTATTAAACCCCACATAAATTTCGGCTAATCCTCCTGGAATAGAAAAACAAAACAGTTTTTTTTGTTTTCCATATAGACTCCGAGAGTGTTGGTGCATGTGCATGGATTTCGGAGGCCATGAGGAGCAGTACCCTACCCGACAAGAATGACGTTGTGTGCATCGCACAGAAGTTTATTCTTTAGAACAGCATTTGCTGGGAGACCCTGATACTCTCGCAGTAAATGAATTCTGCGGCATAAAAATTGCTTGTCCGCTGATTTCTTTAACAATTTTTGTTTTTGCAGGCAATCATTCAGTCTGCAGCCAATGCTTAGAATAAGGCTTCGCAGTGGACGCGAACACTGTGCGAGGTTTTCGAGACATCATTCTCGCGACGAATACCCGCCTCTACCTTCCAGTTGTTACTATCTTTTCTACTTAAAATGTTTTCTGCGTTGTATGTCACATGTGAGAGAACTATTACATTTTTTCTCCTTCTCCAATATGAGCGCAGCACACTAAACGAAGAAAAAGAAGAAGAAGAACTGTTCCGCTGTGTTGACGCTCAAAGGAACGCTGGCACCGCGGGATAAGATCAAGTAAGCGAGCACGCCAGGAAACAAAAGAACGCTGCTGCTACGGACTTTGTTTAGGAAGCTATGTCAACTCCTAGCTTCGAAATTCGGACTCTGCCAGTACCGCCACTCAGCAAGTCCACCAGAAGACGCCACACCCCTCAACGGCCGCTTTTACAGCCGAGTCGTAGCTACCAATTCGTGAGGCCAGCAGCCCCGTCAGTCAGTGAGTCGACTAGCGGACGATCCAGCCATCAACAATCACCAATACAGTCGAGTCGTACCTCGAAAAGCCATGCATCGGGGGCACCGTCATCCCCGGAATGGACCAGCAGACGGCACACCACGGTACCGCCGCCATTACTACCCAGCGGCACTATAGAAGCTGGCGGGTGCAAGACAGTCGCCATTTTCATCTCTTCACTCCTCATCGCTGCGGCTGGTGCTATGGCTGTTTACCTTCAACTATACTGGTTCAGATCGCGCACAAACGTCAAAGACAAGACAAGGGACAGGAGCATGGATGCCTTGCTCCAAATGCTGTGGGCAGCCAGCAACACCAGCCTCGATCCTTGCGAAGATTTTTACTGGTACGCATGTTACAACTTCAAGCTCAAGACGTCGAGCAGTTTTACTAACTTTAACTACGCCCCAATATTCGTCATTCAAGGCCTGTCACAGAATCAAGCGGGACGAGCCATATTCACCTACTTCGCGAGCTGTATTTCGATGCAGTGGCGCCCAGAAAACAATATACGAAACGCAGTTCAAGCGCTGCTGGAAATACTCAACGTCGATGGAGGTGCTACGTCTTTAAGGATGTTTATTTTTGTCATTAAGCTTAATCTTCTTTACAGCCTTCACACCGACCCAATCGTGTACCTCAATGCGAACGGAGCCTTTCCAAAAGTCATTGATCGAAATCTTTTACCTGCACCGCGAGGACGAAGGCTTTATGTGATCGCCCTACCGGACAATTTGTGTGGCCTGGAGCTTTCCTCTCCAACGTCAACGGTTCTGTATGATACCACACTGAAGGAAACAGCGGCTGGAATGAAGGCGAACGTCACGTTGTCCCAGCTTCTAAATTTTTCGAGGTACCTATGCAGCATCCCTGACAATGGCACGTACACAGTAACAGAAGTAACAGATGTCTTGGGAAGTTTTATTCCGGAAGTATCCGCGCGGCTGTGGCAAAGTGTTTTGGATGATTTGACCCAGACGAAGGTTATCAACCATTTTATACATACTTCTCACGGCGCTCTGGAGCATCGATTTAAAGCCCTGACGAACCGAGCCTTGCAACCCGTACCTGCCGTGCTTCTTCTGACCAACGCGGCAGTCAGCTTGGCGCGCCAAGGCACGGCCTTGGGGGAGTATGAAAATCGATACCACGATTTCTGCATAGGCTTGACAGGACAACTGACTCCCCTCTGGATGCTTAACCACATGCTGACTTTCTCGGCTACAACAGTGCACAATGACGTCATCATGCATCTGTTCGATGCTCTCGTGGACACTATCAAAGACGAGGTCAGTACCATTCCGTATATCCAAAACATCACTGCGACGCGAAAACTCCTGCGCGAACTCAAACTGGTGCTTCCGTATCACGTGTATCCGATAGACATGCCGATACCGGTTTTCCACGCTAACTTGTTTAGCAACATTCTCTACGCTCGCCAGAACGGTCTTACTTACGACCGTTACGAAGCTCCCGCAGAGATCCCGCATGACCTGGTGAATCATGTGGATAACTTTTACCCCGACCACTTCAAAAATTTCATCATTGTTCCAGTGGCAATGTACATATCGTTAGCCTTGCATTCGATGTCAAGTATTGAAACAGTGGCAATTTTTGGTGTGACGATAGCTGACGCCATCTGGTCGGCGGTGTTGCATGCAAATGAGGTGCCCCTCACTAAAAATTCAATGGAGTATGATCGTTGTAACGATCAGCGGGACATAATTGGGGAAGACGACAGTCAGCTCATAATGAGGTGGCCGCGGCGAGCATTCGCTTCTGCAGTACGAGCTCTACGGACCTCTGGCTGGTACGAGAAGAGCCTCTACTGGGGTATCTGGCGCACCTCTCGCAGCGAGGTGTTCTACCATCTAGTCGCAGTAACATTCTACTGCACCGAAAATCCCTATGATGCAGCCATCACGCGCAGACAGCTACTCGGATTTCTCTCTCGCAGCACTGATTTCTTCAAAACTTTCGAATGCAACCTGAACGCGTTGGACCCAAGCTGTAGAGAAACGCACTTTGATGCGCGAGCTACTGACTCCAGTTTTAGTGAAGCATAATAAAAGGACGCATCTCTTTAGCCTATGAAAAGACGGTATCTTGACCCAAAGGCCGAAGAAAACGAAATTTCCCTTCGGCCCCAGGTGGTCGAAATTTCCGGAGTCCTCCACTACGGCGTGCCTTATAATCAGAAAGTGGTTTTGGCACATAACATCACAATTTTTTAAGCATGGTTTCACATGCGCACAAGGAAACATGAACACTTCTCATTCGATGACAGCGCACACTCGCTGTCAAAACGTTGGAGCGAGTATGCGCGGCAGCAGCGAACGAATTGACCTTCGGGCTTCAACGCGAACTAAGCGCTGAGAACACAGCGCACACGGAGCTATTAACGCTCGGCGCACTCTGTCCCCATCGCAGATAGCTTTCAAGACAGGATGCGTGCGGCCCCGCCATAAGGAGCTGCCACCGGAGTTGTATGCCCCCCTTTCCCTCCTTCGGTGCATTGTGCGCGATGGAAGATGGCGCACTTCCTCTCCCTTTCCTTCCGAGCGCGCGCGAGATTAAGCCATCATCGTCGGCGCACCCTCGTACACTTTCACTCGCATATACAGCATACGGAGCGAGGAGTCGATCTTATGGTCCTTGGACTTTATACCGAACATCACGCCGACGCCTACGGCAGAGCTACGCCTGGAGTACCCATGTAATTGCTATTGCTGCAAAAGATTGACACGGAAACTTCACTGCAGTTGTCTAAATATGCATAAGCATTGTGCCACTTGCTCATCACCACGTAGCCCGGTGTCATTATCAAACTTGATCCGACCAGTATAAACCCTTATGAACCCTTATCCGTAGTTATCAACCTTATCGGACTAGATCCGACCTTTACCAAACCCTTATCGGTCGTTGTCAACCTTATCGCCATCGATCCGATCCTTAGCAACCCTTTTCTGTCCTTATCAACCTTATCGGACGTTATCCGTCCCAACGTTACTACACTAGCTTCAGTTGTAAAACTCCCCGCCCGCGCGCTTACAGCCGCTGTCGCCACTTCTGTGACAGCCGCCAGATGGCAGCTCTGTTCTATCGAGCTCCACTGCAGACGCCTCGTCACAGCCTTGAGCTCGTGCGGACGAGCAGTTTGCGCATGTTTCACGCTCGCTGGCGTTCTCCCTTGTCCGAATTAGTGATACCACGAGAAAGTGGTATCCACCTACAGCAATAAGATTTATCGCGCCAGTTCGTTAATACTGAAAGAAAGGTAAACTGCACGGAAGGATGAAACGCATACAGCGAAGCGCAGCAGCTGCGTTTCTAAATGTGTGTTTCTTCCTGTCGTCTTAACGTTTCGCGCAGTTTAGGCGTAAGAGCCTGAATATCTGGCCAAAGTGCGTGATTGTTGGAGCATCTTCATCCGCACCGAAGCTTCTCACCACGCCAAAGAAGCGCTACAAAAAGAACGGTGAGGTCGATCTTTGTACACACAAGCCAGAAAAAAAAAAAAAAAAGAAGAAGTCGGATTTTTCATTCCGTGAAGATGGTTAATCAGCGATGCTGAAACGTGCGGGCCCTCTGTTTATCACTGGCTTAATCCCGAGGGTTCATTAAAGTATTTCTCAGTTATGAGGTTGCACACACAATCGGCTGCGATGGAGAGAACGACGTCACTGACGGTATGCCCGCATTCCGCAGTTGTCGCTTGCGTTCGATGTCTCGAGTTTGCTCGGCGGCGTGGTTAGCATGCCTTCGCCTACGATTTGCCGCTTGTCATTCTTCGAAATTAAATTTCTTCAAAATTAAATCTTTCCGTTACGTAAGGCCATGAGTGGCTCATAGTCCTTTAAGGAATGGCTCATACCCCCGTAAACGCGGCCTCCCCATTACGACGACAGAAGTGAAGTGAAATTCTACGCTGGAAAGATGAACGGTCACGCAGCCAGCTGTGGAAGACGACGACAAACGCGGGAGCAGTGGCACGAGCGCGTGCTGTTAATATCGCAGAGAATCCCGGCCACGGCGGCCGCATTTCGATGGGGGCGAAATGCGAAAACACCCGTGTACTTAGATTTAGGTGCACGTTAAAGAACCCCAGGTGGTCAAAATTTCCGGAGTCCTCCACTACGGCGTGCCTCATAATCAGAAAGTGGTTTTGGCACGTAAAACCCCATAATTTAATATCGCAGAGAGTTCCCGGTCGGCACGAGGAATCGCTGTTTTACGCCGTGCGAAGCGTCGCATTGCTGGGAGCTCAGAAAAAGTGGTGCGCCGAATTGTCATCGTTCCGATAGCGGCCTATGCAGCCAGATACGCAGTACGTCGGCATCGTCTGCTGATATTCTTAAGAAACTTGGCGAAGGCCACAGTTCCACGGATGACATGCTTGCTGAAATTCGCCGTCAACAACGAACCACAGAATACACCAGCGCTGCACCGCGTGCTTAGTCCGGCCCGCCCGCGTAGCCGGCCAGTGAGGAAGTGAAGCCGGGCGCGACTGCAGCGCCACGAAGGCGCGGGCGGGTGGCGGTTCCGCGCAACGGCGCCGAGTTTTAAAACTGAAGCTAGTCTAGTAACGTTGATCCGTCCCTTATCTACTTTTATCAACCATATTAAACTTGATGCGACCGTTATCAACCCATTATCGGTCCTTATCAACCTTATCAGAATTGCTCAGACCATTATAGACCATTATCGCTCTTAAGCCTCTTATCCATCCGCGTCGAACCTTCAACCGTGATGAGACCCATATAACCCCTCAGCCCTCCTCATGGTCCTCATGCACTCATTGACTGCTTATCTGTCAGCGTTGCGCAACGCGAAGGGCATAAGCCCTCATAGGTCGGGGGCATTTTGGTCAGTGAAGGAACGCCCTAATGTAAGGTGCATCCCGCGACTACCGAAACGCATCGGTAAATGCGGCGCGTTTTGCATGAAATTATCGCAAAAATCGGAATTTTACTGACGTCTACGATACTACAAGTCGGCTTTACACGTGGTACTAGATATGGCTTTCATTCCACCATCAAGACATCTTTCAACAAAGCCTTCATAGAAACTGTTCTCCTTTGACATTTGCTTTGTACTGCCGGTGCAACACATGCGTATGGTTCAAATATATTTACCTGCTGCAGTCATGGGTGTTTATTCGTCGTTTCATACATCAGGCGCAACGCTGTGGAAGCTACGCAAGTAGTGCGGTCTCCAAATTGTATCATTCCGCGCGTTCCGGCTATGCTTCGCTGGGCGCCAGCGGCGTTTGCTCGCACGAGCATGCACGTGATGCTACCGCGACTGGGATGCAAATAAAAAAACAACGAAAAGAAAATTTATATAAAACAACGTGTTAGCAGCCGAATGAGCGCATGGTTTGCCTGCTTGTAAGGGTATACTCTCATTTTCATTCAGAACTGACCTTATATAGAGAACATTTTCACCAAAATACGCCAAAGGACACCGAACTGTTCCTAAGTGCGAACACAGCCAGTGCAAAAAAGTACCTCTGGTCTCCACAGCGTTGCAGCGGATGTATGAAACGGAGTATAGTCTTGAAAAAGTTTCAATCTGACTGGTTCCAGTTCTTGACAACCTGCCTCACTTTTTTTTTTGGCACTTTCTAAAATTAAAAGTACTTGTAATTTTGCTTGGTGCATGGTGTGCATAGCGTGATTTCTAGGTCATTTCTAGGTCATGAATGCGAGATGCGTTGGCTAGTGCTTTCACTTTTTTCGCGTATAGTACGTTTCTCGCACATACATGATGCATTAAATACCATGTATCAATAAAGAAGTCGGTGTTTAGCTTAGTGGGAAAGATACTCGGCTTCAGGGCCTGCGGTCATAGGCTCGGAACTGACCGCCGCTAACGTTTCTTTTATTGCGATAGCAATTATGCGGAAACTACAGGTGCACTTTTGCCATCGCCTTCGCCTTGATGTTCCATATAAAGTCCACGGTGGAAAGCACCGTCGCCGCGCGTCGTATGTTGTATGTGCGAGTAAAAGCACACGAGGGAAGCCGACGATCGCGGCTCAATCTAACGCCCGCGAAGGAAGGAAGCCTAGAGCAAACGCACCGTCTTCCGTCGCTCGAAAGGCCGTGAGGGCATGGGGGGGAGGGAGGGGGGGGGGGCGGCGTTGTACTCCGGCAGCAACTGCGTATTTCGCGGCCATGGATGGCGGAAAGTGGGCAGGCACCGTGGGAGGGAGGGGCCAACACTTCGACTCGGCCAACAAGTGCGCACGTAGCACGGGCGCACGCGGTCACGCTTGCCGTATCTTGAAAGGCATCTGCAGACGGCTCGCACCTTTGTGCACGCTGTGTTCTCGCGGCTGTTGCGATGGAGCAATAGACCGCACGAAGGTCACTACACTCGCTGCTGCTGCCTCGCTTGCTTACACCATCTTTTTGACAGCGGGTGTCCGCGCTCATCGAGTCTGAGGTGTTCATGTTTTCTTGTGCGCGCTGAGACCATATTTAATTCAGTTAGTAAGCGAACGTCTCCAAGTTTATACGTCCGATAAAACTACTATCCTTACTTCGTGTAGCTGCCCACTAATTTGCTATCGCAATCGATGCTTCGTCTTTCGGGCGAAAGTGCCATTTTTTTTTCCTTTTGAATTTATTTTGTTTCATAAGTTAATTTTTTTATAGCCATTCGTCTTACGTGAAGGACGTGCCTCCTCGTTGGGGTAGGCATAGAAATGCTTACACATTTAATAGTCACCTAGCCTACTTGAGTTAATAAAAGATATTATACCGCTTTTTTTTTAATTCTAGAATTTTTCTATACATCAGGAGCAGAATTCACCAAGTTTTTCGCTCGTGAGTGATTTTTTCCATTGGCAGGCCGCCTACGCTAATGATATGTTGAACTTTATGAGCTGCTGGAATTTGTTCTTACGAAGAATTCTAGCGTAAAAGCCTCTTGTGAATGCCGGCCCAGATGCTTCATCGAGCCGCTGCCAAATAACGTGCTGGTAGGTCATCACGACACCAGAAGAAAAGCAAGAGCTCAAGCCCTGCAAAAAACGCGTGGGTCGAAGTCGGAGGCAGCATACGTCGACGCTGCTCGCTATCACTTGCCAAATAACGTACGCACCCAGCGCACTTTTCCCAAGATCCACAGCAACAATGAATGCAACAATCTATCTGCGCCCGGAGCAAGAACAATAAGGACGGCCGGTTCTGTCCGTGCCCTCAACTCGGCGTAGGAAGAAGAGGCGGCCATTACGCTCGTTGCAGCGGGCGGATTTACCAGCATAATCAGTGACTCAAATACCGCCATATCCATTTTTTTTTGCACGTGGAATCGTAGCTCCAACAACGCTGTGAATACTGCACCCCCTACTCTCCACCAAACAAACAGATAGTGAAGAACCCAACTCAATTTAATTGATTTGGGTCTCGGTTCCCTCAGGGAATCGGTGGAACGTGGCGGCCCACCACTTTGCTCGAGGATTCGTCAACCGAGCGGTGGATCGCGTCTCTGACCCGGGGCGCCTGGTCAGCGTGTCACTGATCACACACCACGACATTGTACAGCACTAGCGCTTCGCAAGACGGAGAAAAGCCTCGTCTCATGCCAAGCCCACCAAGGGACAAGAAGTCACCTGGCGCCGACTGCAAACAGACTCGTTTCCCAACCCACAAAGTACACACACCTTTACCCTGATTTGATAGACCCACACTACTCACTATGTGGGTTCATTGACTCTTGACATCTTATTCTATGGGCTCACAGGGAAGATCCCCCCACCCCCTCCAACCATATCCCTGGCCACTCCCTCGCCTAAAACGTGGGAAGCAATACTCCGGGATTTGAGCCTGGAGGTTCAACTTCGGGCCATCGAAAGAGCCGAGGAGGTGGCTGTGAGGCATTGCCTGTTAGCCACCCCTCACTAAAGCAAATAAACCCTTTACTGCACCTTGTTGCATTCACGGAACATTCGTCTGAAAAACGCGCCGCCTTGTGCTGCCATATGTGCTAATCTTTCGCATCTTCCACCAAAACAAACGTGGCGTAGGATGCGCGTGCCCGCGAGCAGCGATACAGGTAAGTTTTGCCAATTGTAAATGCATTTCTTCATAAGACAAAGCGCAAAAAAAATTTTTACGCTAAGCTACACATCCTTCTCACTCTAAATTTAAAAAGAAAAACATTGTTATCTTGGACTAGTTTGTTCCTGGCAACGGAACGTTGCTATGTTGCGCAAATGCAACAACGTGTATCTGCTGCTGTGAAATCTATCTGCTGTGAATATCTATCTGCTGACAAGTGAAATGGCTCCTAAACGCTTTTATGTCCGATGAGTTCCTTCTGATAGTGAAGACAGCGACCTTTCCAGGAGCGACGACGACCCCGAATGTAAGTCCGTTTCGATTCAGTATGTGCGGAAGATGTTTTCTGGCCGAATTTCCCTTTTTCTTCCGAAAGAATGTGGTGCATCCGCACGCTGCCGTGTCAGCGTGGTCACGGGCGCAGCCTTACGTTTGTGCTTCTATGTTCTAAATTTTGACGATAACGCAAAAACACTGCATTGTTTCCTGGCTGTACTTGAATCCGCATGACGTACTGCTCGAAGTGTGGGAACGACCTGTGCTGCACAAGCAAGAACATTTGCTTCGTTTTGTTCTACACCAAAACGTGATTGCACGAATGATTTTCACGTGCGAAAAAGCATTCGCTGAGCATGAATCACATTAATTTCGCCTTCAACTTCCTCGTCATTTGCATGTTTTTGCAAATACGCAACGTACCCTTTCTCTACAAATTCAAACCACAGAAATCCGCTAAAGTTAGTTTCCATGGGACTGCCGCTACTGTTATGCTTCCCTGCAACTCCATGAATAATATTATGAGGAAATAAAAGAACTGTGCAGTAAAGGGCTAACGAAATGAAGTTGTTTCCTCCTCCTCCTTAATCGTTTATCTCTTTCCCAAAGCTTCTCTATGTACCTTGTATCCCCACATATGCCTGTAACGGATCTGGTCGTTTTTTTTTTTCTTCCCCTTAACTTCAACGCGCCCTTTGGTTTTTGGCCTGCAGCTGCTTGTAGACGACACGCGCGCCTCGGGCGGGTCGTCTCCTGTTCTGAACCAGTGAGCACGTTTTCGCCCGAACGTATCATTTGCGTTTGCGCTCCGCTGCGTGCTCCAGTGTGGCCGTGCTACATGGGACAGACCGGCTTTGTCCTGTATCAGCTTGACCCACGGATAGTAGCGAAATCCAGATTTCACATATTAAAGCTCTATCATGTGGTCCCTGTGGCTCAGGGCTTTCCGAGGAGCCACGCCGAGGAGACGCTCGTTCCAGGTCGCTTCCGGCGAGCGGTTATGGCGGCGTAGGTTTTTTTAGAGCACAGCTCTTCGGCTCCCGTTCCTGCGTTGAGCGTCGCGGCCTCGGAGTCGGCGTAACGGGCAGAACGAACGAGTCCACCGAAGGATGAAAAAGGAGCGAACGCGGAGCGCAGTGGAGGATGAAAAACGGCTGACGGATGAAGACGCCAGGAGGAGGGTAGAGCGAAATAATGGGATGAAAGTGGAGGAGGAGAGTATGGCGAAAGACGGAGGCGTGAAGCGGAGTGCTGCACGAAACGTGCTCTACGGCGTTGACCGTTACGAGATGACGCCATAGTACGGCGCAGGTAAAAACCCCTAAAACTTCGTAAGGTAGCGCCACGCTTTCAAGAATGCCGCTTCCTCCTCGCGCACTCTGGCCGAGGCCAACGCCGCGTCTCTATTGGCCTAATAGCATCACGTGGGCCACCGCGCCGTGCTTCAGCGCCATTTTCGCTCGAGAAGTGTCTACGGAGTGGCGAGGAGCACATGTTGGCGCCGTTGCTACGTTCGAGCGGTGTAGGCGGCACCACGGTCGAGGAGGGAGCGTGAAAGAGGAGGAACGAGGAGGAGTGAAGGTGGAGGAGGAGAGTGTCGCTACTTTACGAAGTTTAAGGGGTTTTATCGCACGCTACTGGCCATACGTTACTTCTCCTGCACCGCCGCCGCCAGAGAATGCGCTTCGCACGAGCCACGTGTTTCCGTGTTTACGCTTTCTTTCTGAACAATGAGCGACGCAACAAGTAGAAGTGCTTCCGCTGCCGTTGCTCCTAAACGAGCTGTCTGAGCAGAGGCTCAGCGCCGTAGGCGAGAGGACCCTGCCTTTCATATTCAAATTATTTTACTCAATGTATCGCTAATTCCAAACAGCTGCCCTCAAATTTCGCACCAGGGAGTATCGTAAACGTCGGTGAATTTTAGAGATTCTGGGAAGCAAAATTTCATTTTGGTCCTGAAATTCTCTCTGAAAGCTTCCCAAAATGCGTAAGCTTAAAAAATATCGAAGCACTAAATTTACAAATACGTAAACCCAGACAAAATCGGATATATTAGTTTTGTAAACGACATCAATTATAGCACGAAAACCGTACAAGCTTGGTGTACAAACACACAGCTTACGGTAACTTGTTACAATGTTTACGACTGTTTATCAGAAGTCCCACTCAGAAATGAGTAATATGTTTATAAGTGGTGTATAGTGCATCATTCCTTTCGCTTTGGATGGCTGAAGAGGTTTAGTTTACAGAACTTTATTGTGGTTATTTATTACCGATTTACAGTGTTGATAACATCACACTTTATTTTTTTTGCAATTTAAAGAAATTGCAACAAGAAATGACGGCCCTATTGAAAAATTCGCTGCCTAGCCTTTACCTTTTTCTTTTAGATGCAACAAACTTAATCAGCTCACAGAATTAGGTGCAGTCGACGCCGAGAAAAACGATGTCCCCGTTTTCGTGTAGCTTATAGGCAGGAGGTCCCGAGGTAAATCTTCGCAAAGGAAATCCTAGCTGGGCAGCATCTATCTGAGTTCGCGGAAATTGCTTTTGTTGGCAATCACTGCACCGAAGTTGATGAGGTTTATGAAATTCAAAAGATAGAAGTTAAAGTATAATTACTGCGAAAAACAGATAATTTATTTAGGCCGTCATTTTTTTATAAAGATTGTTGAAAATGCAAAATCAGAACGAAAGCTATCAATTAAGGAAAAGAACTATCAAGTTTCCAACTCTGTAATTCAGTAACGAGAAACGATACTGCAATTCTGCACACTGCACTAATGATACATCTAAAGCATACTAAATTGATTTATTAGACACCGCTTTAAATTTCACCAATAATTTCATAGTAGATATTTTGCGAAACCCTCCTCAACATGGTAACAATTTCAGGTAACCTCTTATTTCATATATAATATTTTCGATCTTTCGGTGCTCTGAAGGATTTAGTTTACAGAACTGTAGTATCTGTTTTTGATGCAGAGTTAAGGAACTGTAAACTTCGTGCTTAGATTTTTTGTTAACTTTTTGATTTTAAAGAACTTTTGTAAGACATCGCACGCTCTAAATCAAAGTTCTGGTTCCTGCGGTCACTAGAATTTAACTATCTCAAGCGCTACGAACTTCATTCGAATCAGTACAGCGGTAGATTCAAAGGTATTCTGCGTTTTGCATGTATGCATGTACTTCAGTTCGATCTCGTTTACGGCCGTTACAAAGTTTCCGCGCAGATCCCGCTAACCTGGTGAGCAGTCTTTTACGAAAGTCTACTCATTCCTTTTTAGAATGTCAGACACACCAGTCACTTATGCAATTGTGAAGAGATAATCGGACACGCATTGTGTTCCTGTAATTGTTACGACATCGAGCGCGACCTTCTTCGGAGTGTGTTAAGCCGACAAAATGATAGACCATTCTTAGAGACAAAGAGCCTTGGACCATGCCCTAACGCGTCGCCAGCTTAAAAAGCAACGTGGGACTTCCTACGGTATATGAAATCAAGTGGCCTGCGCGGCCGGTATCAGGTATAATGTAGTGGACAACCCCACCTGTTATCATTCATAGCAACTCCCTCCCTTCCTCTCCTTTTTTAAGGCGAAAACATTTCTAGGCTCATGGTGAAGTTTGTATCAGCAGACATGACCGCCGGAGTGTCCACCAAAGCGTCATCACGCCACATGAAGACAGATTAAAGATGGATTGAAGAATGAAAATGATTGATAGTGCTAGTTAGTGAAGGACAACGTTATAATAGAGGGTGGTAGAGGTTAATAATGACTCGTAATGACTAATAATGACTACCAATGATTTGTCATTACTACTAATCACTACGAAATGACCAATATGTCTAACGACAACTTGTAGCAACTAAAATTGATTAGAAATGACTAAAAATGCTTAGTAATGACCAGTAATGACTAATATTGACTGGAATGACCTGTAATGACTACGAAATGACCAATATGTCTAACGACGAATTGTAACGACTACAATTCATTAGAAATGACTAAAATGCTTAGTAATGACCAGTAATGACTAATGATGACCGAAATGACTTGTAATGATTAATACTGACTAAAATATGACCAACATGTCTAACAACGGCTTGTAAGGACCACAGTTGATTACAAGTCACTAAAAATGCTTGGTAGTGAGCACTAATGACTAAAAGAAAGAAAAGAAAGAGAAGAGGCAATGAGACAGAGGCGAATGATAAGAGGATGAAGAGTAGGCTTTTGCCGTTCACCTCGGAAGAGAGATCTTAAGAGACCCTGTAATTTTTTTCTTTCATCTTTTCAACTCCTTCTCCCTGCGTAGGGTAGCGAACCGGACGCAATATCTGATGGACCGCCTTGCCTTTCTTTCTGTCTTTTCCGCTTCCCATCACGTGTATTTGAGTAGGGAAAGCGGAGTTGGCCGCCACTCTCGTAACGTTAGTAAGCTTTTTAACGTTGGGATTACAGATTCACTACACGTATATTCTTAAATTAGCACACAACTTGCTACTTTGAAATACCGGCGATTGTTATATGCAGCAGCTTAACGGATGTCGCGGTGACGTAGGGCACAGTCATGCACACGCGCTTAGCAGGCCGGAAGTCGCCCCTTCATGCTGCGTATATAACCGTTCGCCTTCTAGAACAAACATGCACATGCGCTATGCTCTGACACATCTACATGGTGTCAGAAGTGGTCGGTTAGCGACCGAGCAACGCAACCGACGGATGAAGAGCGATCGCGCAACCAGCTAACCTGGAAGGCGTTAAGTTCCATCGGAACAGCATCATGACGGACCACGTACAGCAACCTCGCCCGCAGCCAACCACCCCAGTCACTACGCTATTGCCACCTGCGAGAGCGCTGGACACAAGGGGAGACCTTTGGCACAACTGGAAGGCATGGAGGCAAGAGTCCGAGCCCTTAACCACTGCAACGTACCTGGACCAGCAGCCGAAAGAGGTACAGACAGCCACTTTTCTCATCAGTATTGCAGAGGAAGTGCGCAAAACGTACAGCACTTCCGTATTCCATGCTGGAGCGACTTTGAAGTACTGAAGGGAAAGTTCGAAGCGTTCTATAAACCAGCGCTAAACCATTGGAAAGCGTGACGAAAAAGAAAGACGGAAATTTTAACTACTGGTTAACTGAGCTGCATGTACCCGCAAGGCGCTGTGAATTCGTTGAACTGGAAGAACTCATGCTAAGAAGCAGAATAATTTTTGGAATAAGATACAAGAAACTTTAAGAACTTCTTTCAGAAGATGCTTCTTTTGCCAAAACTGTTGAAATGTGCCCAGTTCGGGAACACGGTAAAGTGCAAAGCGAACAAATTCAGTCTCGCAGGAAAAGTCACGTAGAAGTCAACGCAGTTTCCCAAGTGAAAAGTCAGTGCTGTAGCATATGTGTACGAGGACCAGGAAGCATGCCCCGCAAAGGGACACACGTGCGTAAAATGCTGCAAAAGAAATAATTTTGCAACCGCATGCAAAACCAGGAGCGTAAATATTGCCGCGAAAGAGCAAAAAGTGGCATCACTCGAAGCCGATGCAGACAGACAGGCAGGCGATTTCTGGTTGGAAATTTTATCGCAAAGCCACCAAAAGATGATTCTCGCTGGACTGCGATCGTAAAAATAGAAGGAACGCCCGTCGTCTGCAAGCTCGACACAGGCGCGAACTGTCCAGTCATATCACGCAGTCATCTGCAGAATATAACGCAAAGGCAGTCCACAGACTGCGCTGTCGTTCTAAACACGTTTTTTGGCTTTCAGAAAAAAAGCAACAAAATGTATTTGACTACATGCGACCGGCCTTGAGGGAAGGTTTGAAACGGAATCGTTCGTAGGTGAAGATGATGTATCCGTGACTTTAAGCGGCACATTGGCAGAGAAGCTGGGCTTGGTTCGTCGAATTGCTTCACTGCAGTAACAGGGTTCCTAAGACGTAGTGAAGCCTTATGAAGACGTTTTCGCTGGATTAGGTGAGCTTAAGTGCGTCATTTACCACCTGAAGCTCAAACCGGGTTCCCAAGGAGTGGTCAAGTGAGAACGCCAGATCCCGTTTGCCGTCGAGTACAAAGTTGGTACTGGACCGCATGGAAGCAGCCGGAGTAGTTTCCAAGGTGACGAAGCCAACAAAATGGTACAGCCGCCTGGTTATCGTCATAAAGAACGACAAGCTACGGGTATGTCTTGATCCATCTGATTTTAACAAAGCACAGCTGAGGGAACATTATCCTATGCCAACGCTAGAATATATTGCACCGTCTCTGAGCGGAACACAGTACTAGAATTTTGACAGAGAAAACTCTATGAAGAAAACTAAAAAAATTGCGTGATGTGTACTCCGTCCGGTCGTTAGGTTCCTACGTTTACCCTTCGGTATTTCTTCGGCTCCAGAAATATTTCGGCGTGCCATGCAGAAAGTAGTAGAGGGTTTCGCAAGCGCAGGAGTCGTTATGGGCGACATTCCAGTCCGGGGTCGAACTAAAGAAGAGCATGACAAAAACCTTGTCAACGTGCTGCGAAAATGCCAAGAGAACAACTAGAAGCTAAACAACAAAAACTATAATTTCTTCCAGGAAGCTGTCAACTACCTCGGGCACGTGTTAACTAGAGAAGGGTTAAGCTTGTATCCAGGGAGACGGGTAGACATCCTTCACGTGCAGGCCCATTGCAACCAGAAAGAGCTAAATACATTCTTGCGTATGATGAATTTCGTCTCCCGCTTCTTTCCGAATATGTACACACTCACAGCTTCGTTCCGAGAACTCTTGGGGGGGGGAAAAAGGAAAAGCCGCATGGGTTTGTGAGGACAGACATCAAGCGAGCTTTGAAGCACTCGCAAGAGCTACCGTATTAGCATGCTACCAGAAAGGAAAACCAATCGCCCTTTCAGTAGACGCCAGCCAAAGTGGAACTGGCGCCGCGATAATGCAGGATGGGCACCCGTTAGCTTACTTATCCAGCTTGCTGACGGAAACGCAGTAGAGATATGCTGAAATGGAGAAAAACAGAGATGCTTGCAACCGTTCACGGCTGAGAGAAGTTCCAAGACTACCTTTTTGGACAATCGAAAGTCACTGGGGAATCGGCTCACAAGCTACTCGAAATGATTTTCTGAAAGCCGCTATGTCAGCGCCCACTCCTCTTGCAGCATGTACGCCTGAACCTACGGAAAAGTGTGTGACTGTTAAGTACACTCCAGGAAAACAACTCTTCACCGCTGAGGCGCTATCACGTTTTACAAATAAAGCCCAGCTCGACGAAGAGTGCACTCATTTCTAGGTTAACGCTACCGCGTGCCTTCAACTTTCCGACAGGCGCCTGGATCAAGTCCTGCGGTAGACGCACTGCGACCCCTGCAGGGTGCAACTTCGCCAGTATGCAAGCACAGCGTGGCCCCACGACAAGACTGACGTCACTCCCGAGTTACGCAGCTACTGAAGCTTCCGCGAAGTGCGGCAAACTCAAGATCGCCACATGTTTTGGAGCAATCGCCTCATCATTCCTGCCAGACGGCGAAGCGAGGTACTTGGTTCTGTACACGCTGCAGACAGGCTATCGCTATGGTTCTACAAACCGAAGATGCTTGTCCTCTGTCAACCAGTGCTTAGCTAAGGCCAGCTAAGGCACAAAATCTGCAAGTCCGGAGACCGCGCGTTTTGAGTGGCCGCATGGCGCCGTGTTATAGCCCAAAGCGATGTCAACAGATGACTCCCTGTGAATAGGACGTGACAGGCCAAAAATATTTCTATCAAAGACGGTCGCTCTTGCGATGGTGTCTTCTTAGCGAGTGTCTCGAAGCGAAATAGAGAAAGTTGCTGCTTCGCTCACACTGCGAAGCAGTCATGCGACGACTATTGTGCGCACTCAATCTCGCACTGTTTACCGCTGCATCTCGCCGTTGACGTAAACGGTCGCATACGCGCGCGAGCAATCTCATTTCGTGAAGGAGAAAAAAAAAAGATAACAATCAAAATTACGTAATTGACGACTGCAGTCCCGGTCGTCTTTGCTTCCTCGACTAAATAATAGACCATTCTCAGAGGCAAAGATCCTTGGTGTTCTTTGTTTGTGGAAGTGACCCTCCATGGTGAAGAACGGCAGAGACGTACGGGGCACCTTTTTCCTGTTTCCATTTACTGTCTTTCGGTTCTTACCGCTGTCGTCGTTGTCATTTCGCTTCGACGCTTGTGTACCGATAAAATACATGGGCGTGACGTCAGCTGATCACATAAAGAACGTCACTGAATCATAATGTGGGTTGTTAAGGCCCAGTATTATTTTCTATTGGTTATTTGTTATGGTTTAATAGCTCCACACAGATGGAGACTTTTCGAACGTGGCTTAGTAGTAAAATCTTCCGACTTGCAATGTGCTTGCAGTTCTGGAGTTGAATGGTCGCTTTATTTCTTTTCCAAATTCCTCGCAGGTCATTTTTGGGATTCCTGTGACAGACACTGGCGCCACCGGCGACGCAAGCTGAGATAAAAATTTTGGAGGACGCTTAAGCTTGGTCTTTAGGAGTGCAACACGATAGCATTCAAAGTTGCCTGAGTGTTTCTCACGCTTCTCGGCAACTGCAGCTTATGTAACCCTAATGTCTACCGGGAAACTCTGGCGGCGAACGTTATGCACGAAGGCGCGTGGAGGAGGAAAAGGAAGGAAGGAAAGGTAGGGAGGTCAACGAAGGCGAGATTTCTGATAAAAACGCGGCCTCTTGCGTGCGCCGATACCGGAGGTAGTCCAGGGCTGCGCCAAAAGTTTAACACCATTTTCAGGTTTTCGTTATTGTTCCATACTTTTCATATTTAAGTCTGAGAAGATCTAACATAAAAGCCACGCGCTGTCGCTGTTTTGTTTCATGACATTTGTTTGTGGGCTGTCATTCTCAAATTTCCTAGGAATAACATTTTCAAGAATATAAGCAAGGTATGATCAACTTTAGTGACAGAATCGTGCCGCAGTATAACTCGCATATACTGCATGTCATATAGCAAGACGTATCATGTACATAAATCTAAATATATGCGGAAATTTTTGCACACGGACAACTCCGCTGACGCCGACGCTGACACTAACACCGGATTTTCTACGACACGGGGCCCTTAAAAGGAAGCTTTAGCTCGGGCCCAACTCCGACGCGGCCTATTCAAATACATGTAAAACGCAAGAACGTTTTTATGAGATAACCCTTGGACCGATTTTGATGAAATTTTTTGCATTTGAAAGAGAAAGTTAAATTCTAGTGACTGCTGGAAGCGGAATTTTGATTTAAGGCATTAATTTTCTTAAAACGATTTTCAAATATTTCACCGTTCGAAAGAAATAGAAGCACGAAGTTTACAAATTCATAGCTCTGCATCAAGAACTGATATCGCGGTTCTGTAAACAGCATCCATTAAATCATTCAAAGCGGACAAATTCAATATGTCATTTTACATCTTACGACAATTTGTTACGTTGGTTACAACGGTTTTGCAAAAGCTGCATTTCCCTATGATTAAATTTTTTTTATATTCATGTGTAACATATCAGTTTTGTCCCCTTTAGATGTACTATTAGATGCAATTCACAGAATTGTATTATCATTTTAGTGGTTGAGTTACAGAGTTGTAAACTTGATAGTTTCGTTCCTTGAAAATTTTCGATGTTTGTCAATTTTTAATAAAAAATTGGCAACCTAACTCGAAAATTCGAAACCAACAGTCACTAGATTTTACGTTTGTCTTTTCAATGCAACAAACCTCGTCAAATTTGGTGCAGTGGTTGCCGAGAAAAACGAATTCTCCTTTTGCATGTATTCAGATAGGAGTACCCGAGCTAAAGCTTCCTCTTAAGAGGAAGCTTTAGCTCGGGCCCAACTCCGACGCGGCCTATTCAAATACATGTAAAAACGCAAAAACGTTTTTCTGAGATAACCCCTGGACCTATTTTAATGAAATTTGTTGCATTTGAGAGAGAAAGTTAAATTCTAGTGACTGTTGGCAGGGGAATTTTGATTTAGTGCGTGAATTTTGTTAAAAGGATTTTCAAAAATAGAGACGTTTGAAAAAAATAGAAGCACGAAGCTTACAAGCTAATAGCTCTGCATCAAGAACAGATATCGCGATTCTGTAAACGACATCCATTAGACCATTCAAAGCGGACAAATTTGATATGTCAGTTTACATCTTACGTGAATTTGTTACGTTGTTTACGAAGGTTCTGCAAAAGTTGTAATTACACATTACTCCATTTTTTGAGGTTCGTGTGTAACTATAAATTTTGTTCGCTTTAGATGTGCTATCAGGTACAATTCACAGAATTGCGATATCATTTTTTCTTGCTGAGTTACGGAGTTGTAAACTTGATAGTTTCGTTTTCTGAAAATTTGTGATTTTTGCCAAATTTTTATAAAAATTTGACAACCTAAATCGAGAATTCGAAACCAACAGTCACTAGATTTTAAACTTTTCTTTTAAATGCAGCAAACCCCGTCAAACTTGGTGCAATGGTTGCCGAGAAAAACGAATTCTCCTTTTACATGTATTTAGATAGGAGCACCCGAGCTAAAGCTTCCTCTTAAGAGGAAGCTTTAGCTCGGGTGCTACTATCTACATACATGTAAAAGAAGAATTCGTTTTACTCGGCAACCACTGCACCAAATTTGACAAGGTTTGATGGATTTAAAAGAAAAACCTGAATTCTAGTGACTGTTGGTTTCGGATTTTTGATTTAGGTCGTCAATTTTTATTAAAAGTTAGCAGAAATAAAAACAAAGCCAGGAAAACGAAATTATCAAGTTTACAACTCTGTAACTCGGCAATGAAAACCGATATTACAATTATGGGAATAGTACATCTAATAGTACATCTGAAGCGGACAAATTTGATATGTTACCCATAAATCTGAAAAGACATTACTAATATGGAAGTACAGCTTTTGCAGAACCCTTGTGTACAACGTGACAAATTCACGTAAGATATAATTTGCCATATCAAATTTGCCCGCTTTGACTGATCTAATGGATGCCGTTTACAGAACCGCGAGTTGTTTTTGATGCAGAGCTATTAATTTGTAAACTTTGTGCTTCTATTTGTTTCAAACTTACGAATTTTCGAAAATTGCTTTTCCAAAATTCGGGCCTTAAATCGAAATTCCACTTCCAACAGTGACTAGAATTTACCTTTATCTCTCGAATGCAACAAAATTTCATAAAATTGGTCCAGTGCTTACCTCAGAAAAGCGTTTTTGCGTTTGACAAGTATTTGAATAGGTCGTGTTGGAGTTGGGCCCGAGCTAAAGCTTCCTCTTAATAGGAAGCTTTAGCTCGGTCTAAAGCTTTAAAGGCCTATTGACTTACCTTTATTTTTTTACCGCGAGAGCCTTTCTTCGCTTATCTATTTAGATCTCACGTAAATCTTCGGCTTCACGTGCACAACCTCGAGGATTTCGACGCATGCGCAACATCAGCGCTTTTCAGAGAAGTGGGTTGGTATGGCTCCCCACTAGCGACTGGGATTTCTGCTTAGATTTTTTTTCCAGCAAATGCTTATCTGCGCAGTCTGTTTATTCATCGCGCGAATATGTGGCAACACTGGCATTAGCATGGAGAGCGACGAATGCGTCAAACCGACGCTTTCCCGACAGGTGAGTGGACCTTGCTGCGACGACATTTTACTGGGCTATAGACTGTCTCATCGTCGAGCAGCAACGTAGCCTCGAACCAGCGCGCCGCGCCGCTCTACACCTAGCACTGGTATGCGCCGTTTCTCCCAGCGGCAGCTTGGAACGATAGCGGAGTCATTGCCACTTAATGCGATTTCAACGTGCGCTGATTGCTGCGATGTCAGGTGACTCAAGGTCTACGGGCTACCACTGTGCTGTATTCGGCTGCAGAAATAAATCTCGGAAGCGACCGTGACCTGCATCTCCAGACGGCGGTGAACATATGGATTCGCCGCTGCAGTTGCAGACAAGCGCCGGCTTTGCATTGCCACCATCAACAGCAAGCACTCGACTCCATAAGCCTCGTCGAATGTATCTCCAGAAGATTTTGTTTCGAGTGAGCGTATGGCGATGAACTGCGACATGAAGGAACAGTGCGTATTCTAGACGTACAACTATTGCTAACGGGCGAGGGTCAACTATTTCTTCGCGCGCGCACATTAAAATTATTCTGTTCGAATGCGTTCTCATGTTATCATGCTTGCAAAACGGCGTTCTGGCGGAAGTTCACCGAGGACGTATTACGAAAACAGTGTGCGCCGATTAAGAAACTGAGGCGTGTTCCTTTTCGTTCTGCAGAGTAAGCCATGCCACCGTGTCCCGGCCGCCCCTACTTCACATGGGCTCTCTAGCCCGTCCTTCCGGTTCTCGCCGACTTGCAGTCCGGCTGCCCTCGAGCTTCGCACACTATTTTTCATCGAAGAAATAAAGTTGCTGTTCCAAAGAACAGTTGTTCGTCTTTCAGCTCTGTCGGGTCTGACAGGTGGCGATGCACCACTCGAGACCTAGGAGGGCGAACGCTCTCTCAAGGCGTCGAGTGCGTCTGGTTGATCGTGGAATACTAGCGGCCACTGTCGTCGGGTCGTTTTATCGATGCTAACGGCCCCCTCCGGTCAAGTTATAGGGCAAACATTTATTCTGTCAAGCTTGATTTCAATCTTGGGTGCCAGTTAAACAATGCCTAGAAAATCGTAACTCGAACATTTTAGGAGCTCGAAAGCTAGTACAGCGGGCTTCCTCGGAGCTTCTCACTTTCCTCTAATAGAATGTACGCTGATTATAAAACGTGTTCACGACACGCTAATTTGCAAAATCCGTTTATTTATCTCTTGAAAAAATGGCGACACTTTCTTTAGGATGGTAAGTGAAGTATCCGCGGCAAGATCGCCTTCCATAAAAATCCGTGGACTTGCCTAGCGACCACCGTTGTTTTGCGGGGCTATAGGCTTACTTTCTTTCCCTGTAAAAGCCAATTTGCAAATTCCGCTCATTCATTTTTAAAATGCACCGATATACCTCCGTTAGTATCGAAAGAAACCTTGAAGAAATGTAAAAGAAAGGTAAGCCTGTAGCCAAGAAAATATATGTTCAGTCGGGTCGAGTAAGCTCTCGCGAAAGCGCTGGTTTATCGCATGCATCATTCCAACGCATGTACTGATGCGGATTTAGGCGATAAATAAACGAATAAGCGCAGAACAAATTTATAGAAAAAAATGAAACCCGCCGTGGTTGCTCAGTGGCTATGGTGTTAGGCTGCTGAGAACGAGGTCGCGGGATCGAATCCCGGCCATGGCGGCCGCATTTCGATGGAAGCGAAAAGCGCTGTTTTTTCGCATGCATCATTCCCCACGCATCTGCTGATGCGGATTTAGGTGATAAATAAACGAATAAGTGCAGAATAAATTTCTCGAAAAAATGAAAAAACGGTAAGTCTATAGACCACGAAAATATATTTTCAGTCGGGTCGAATAAATCCTCTGGAAAGCGCTGTTTTTTCGCATGAATCTATCCCCACGCATGTGCTGATGCGGATTTAGGTGATAAATAAACGAATAAGCGCAGAATAAATTTCTCGAAAAAATGAAAAAACGGTAAGTCTATAGCCCACGAAAATATATTTTCAGTCGGGTCGAATAAATCCTCTGGAAAGCGCTGTTTTTTCGCATGAATCTATCCCCACGCATGTGCTGATGCGGATTTAGGTGATAAATAAACGAATAAGCGCAGAATAAATTTCTCGAAAAAATGAAAAAACGGTAAGTCTATAGCCCACGAAAATATATTTTCAGTCGGGTCGAATAAATCCTCTGGAAAGCGCTGTTTTTTCGCATGCATCTATCCCCACGCATGTGCTGATGCGGATTTAAGTGATAAATAAACGAATAAGCGCAGAATAAATTTCTCGAAAAAATGAAAAAACGGTAAGTCTATAGCCCACGAAAATATATTTTCAGTCGGGTCGAATAAATCCTCTGGAAAGCGCTGTTTTTTCGCATGCATCTATCCCCACGCATGTGCTGATGTGGATTTAGGAGATAAATAAACGAATAAGCGCAGAATAAATTTCTCGAAAAAATGAAAAAAATGGTAAGCCTATAGCCCACGAAAATATATTTTCAGTCGGGTCGAATAAATCCTCTGGAAAGCGCTGTTTTTTCGCATGCATCTATCCTCACGCATGTGCTGATGTGGATTTAGGCGATAAATAAATGAATAAGCGCAGAATAAATTTATCGAAAAAATGGAAAAACGGTAAGTCTATAGCCCACGAAAATATATATTCAGTCGGGTCGAATAAATCCTCTGGAAAGCGCTGTTTTTTCGCATGCATCTATCCCCACGCATGTGCTGATGTGGATTTAGGAGATAAATAAACGAATAAGCGCAGAATAAATTTCTCGAAAAAATGAAAAAAATGGTAAGCCTATAGCCCACGAAAATATATTTTCAGTCGGGTCGAATAAATCCTCTGGAAAGCGCTGTTTTTTCGCATGCATCTATCCCCACGCATGTGCTGATGTGGATTTAGGCGATAAATAAATGAATAAGCGCAGAATAAATTTCTCAAAAAAATGAAAAAATGGCAAGCCTATAGCCCACGAAAATATATTTTCGGTCGGGTCGAATAAATCCTCTGGAAAGCGCTGTTTATTCGCATGCATCTATCCCCACGCATGTGCTGATGCGGATTTAGGCGATAAATAAACGAATAAGCGCAGAATAAATTTCTCAAAAAAATGAAAAAAATGGCAAGCCTATAGCCCACGAAAATATATTTTCGGTCGGGTCGAATAAATCCTCTGGAAAGCACTGTTTTTTCGCATGCATCTATCCCCACGCATGTGCTGATGTGGATTTAGGAGATAAATAAACGAATAAGCGCAGAATAAATTTCTCAAAAAAATGAAAAAACGGTAAGTCTATAGCCCACGAAAATATATTTTCGGTCGGGTCGAATAAATCCTCTGGAAAGCGCTGTTTTTCCGCATGCATCTATCCCCACGCATGTGCTGATGTGGATTTAGGCGATAAATAAACGAATAAGCGCAGAATAAATTTCTCGAGAAAATGAAAAAAATGGTAAGTCTATAGCCCACGAAAATATATTTTCAGTCGGGTCGAATAAATCCTCTGGAAAGCGCTGTTTTTTCGCATGCATCTATCCCCACGCATGTGCTGATGTGGATTTAGGTGATAAATAAACGAATAAGCGCAGAATAAATTTCTCGAAAAAATAAAAAAAATGGTAAGCCTATAGCCCACGAAAATATATTTTCGGTCAGGTCGAATAAATCCTCTGGAAAGCGCTGTTTTTTCGCATGCATCTATCCCCACGCATGTGCTGATGTGGATTTAGGCGATAAATAAACGAATAAGCGCAGAATAAATTTCTCGAAAAAATAAAAAAAATAGCAAGCCTATAGCCCACGAAAATATATTTTCGGTCGGGTCGAATAAATCCTCTGGAAAGCGCTGTTTTTTCGCATGCATCTATCCCCACGCATGTGCTGATGTGGATTTAGGCGATAAATAAACGAATAAGCGCAGAATAAATTTCTCGAAAAAATAAAAAAAAATAGCAAGCCAATAGCCCACGAAAATATATTTTCGGTCGGGTCGAATAAATCCTCTGGAAAGCGCTGTTTTTTCGCATGCATCTATCCCCACGCATGTGCTGATGTGGATTTAGGCGATAAATAAATGAATAAGCGCAGAATAAATTTATCGAAAAAATGGAAAAACGGTAAGTCTATAGCCCACGAAAATATATATTCAGTCGGGTCGAATAAATCCTCTGGAAAGCGCTGTTTTTTCGCATGCATCTATCCCCACGCATGTGCTGATGCGGATTTAGGCGATAAATAAACGAATAAGCGCAGAATAAATTTCTCAAAAAAATGAAAAAAATGGCAAGCCTATAGCCCACGAAAATATATTTTCGGTCGGGTCGAAGAAATCCTCTGGAAAGCGCTGTTTTTTCGCATGCATCTATCCCCACGCATGTGCTGATGTGGATTTAGGCGATAAATAAACGAATAAGCGCAGAATAAATTTCTCGAAAAAATGAAAAAAATGGTAAGCCTATAGCCCACGAAAATATATTTTCAGTCGGGTCGAATAAATCCTCTGGAAAGCGCTGTTTTTTCGCATGCATCTATCCTCACGCATGTGCTGATGTGGATTTAGGCGATAAATAAATGAATAAGCGCAGAATAAATTTCTCAAAAAAATGAAAAAATGGCAAGCCTATAGCCCACGAAAATATATTTTCGGTCGGGTCGAATAAATCCTCTGGAAAGCGCTGTTTTTTCGCATGCATCTATCCCCACGCATGTGCTGATGTGGATTTAGGCGATAAATAAACGAATAAGCGCAGAATAAATTTCTCGAAAAAATGAAAAAAATGGTAAGTCTATAGCCCACGAAAATATATTTTCAGTCGGGTCGAATAAATCCTCTGGAAAGCGCTGTTTTTTCGCATGCATCTATCCCCACGCATGTGCTGATGTGGATTTAGGCGATAAATAAACGAATAAGCGCAGAATAAATTTCTCGAAAAAATAAAAAAAATGGTAAGTCTATAGCCCACGAAAATATATTTTCAGTCGGGTCGAATAAATCCTCTGGAAAGCGCTGTTTTTTCGCATGCATCTATCCCCACGCATGTGCTGATGTGGATTTAGGCGATAAATGAACGAATAAGCGCAGAATAAATTTCTCGAAAAAATAAAAAAAATGGTAAGCCTATAGCCCACGAAAATATATTTTCGGTCGGGTCGAATAAATCCTCTGGAAAGCGCTGTTTTTTCGCATGCATCTATCCCCACGCATGTGCTGATGTGGATTTAGGCGATAAATAAACGAATAAGCGCATAATAAATTTCTCGAAAAAATGAAAAAAATGGTAAGTCTATAGCCCACGAAAATATATTTTCAGTCGGGTCGAATAAATCCTCTGGAAAGCGCTGTTTTTTCGCATGCATCTATCCCCACGCATGTGCTGATGTAGATTTAGGCGATAAATAAACGAATAAGCGCAGAATAAATTTCTCGAAAAATTAAAAAAAATAGCAAGCCTGTAGCCCACGAAAATATATTTTCGGTCGGGTCGAATAAATCCTCAGGAAAGCGCTGTTTTTTCGCATGCATCTATCCCCACGCATGTGCTGATGTGGATTTACGCGATAAATAAACGAATAAGCGCAGAATAAATTTCTCGAAAAAATAAAAAAAATAGCAAGCCTATAGCCCACGAAAATATATTTTCGGTCGGGTCGAATAAATCCTCTGGAAAGCGCTGTTTTTTCGCATGCATCTATCCCCACGCATGTGCTGATGTGGATTTAGGCGATAAATAAATGAATAAGCGCAGAATAAATTTCTCGAAAAAATAAAAAAAATGGTAAGTCTATAGCCCACGAAAATATATTTTCAGTCGGGTCGAATAAATCCTCTGGAAAGCGCTGTTTTTTCGCATGCATCTATCCCCACGCATGTGCTGATGTGGATTTAGGCGATAAATAAACGAATAAGCGCAGAATAAATTTCCCGAAAAAATAAAAAAAAAATGGTAAGCCTATAGCCCACGAAAATATATTTTCGGTCGGGTCGAATAAATCCTCTGGAAAGCGCTGTTTTTTCGCATGCATCTATCCCCACGCATGTGCTGATGTGGATTTAGGCGATAAATAAATGAATAAGCGCATAATAAATTTCTCGAAAAAATGAAAAAAATGGTAAATCTATAGCCCACGAAAATATATTTTCAGTCGGGTCGAATAAATCCTCTGGAAAGCGCTGTTTTTTCGCATGCATCTATCCCCACGCATGTGCTGATGTGGATTTAGGCGATAAATAAACGAATAAGCGCAGAATAAATTTCTCGAAAAAATAAAAAAAATAGCAAGCCTATAGCCCACGAAAATATATTTTCGGTCGGGTCGAATAAATCCTCTGGAAAGCGCTGTTTTTTCGCATGCATCTATCCCCACGCATGTGCTGATGTGGATTTAGGTGATAAATAAACGAATAAGCGCAGAATAAATTTCTCGAAAAAATAAAAAAAATAGCAAGCCTTTAGCCCACGAAAATATCTTTTCGGTCGGGTCGAATAAATCCTCTGGAAAGCGCTGTTTTTTCGCATGCATCTATCCCCACGCATGTGCTGATGTGGATTTAGGAGATAAATAAACGAATAAGCGCAGAATAAATTTCTCGAAAAAATGAAAAAAATGGTAAGCCTATAGCCCACGAAAATATGTTTTCGGTCGGGTCGAATAAATCCTCTGGAAAGCGCTGTTTTTTCGCATGCATCTATCCCCACGCATGTGCTAATGTGGATTTAGGCGATAAATAAACGAATAAGCGCAGAATAAATTTCTCGAAAAAATGAAAAAACGGTAAGTCTATAGCCCACGAAAATATATTTTCAGTCGGGTCGAATAAATCCTCTGGAAAGCGCTGTTTTTTCGCATGCATCTATCCCCACGCATGTGCTAATGTGGATTTAGGCGATAAATAAACGAATAAGCGCAGAATAAATTTCTCGAAAAAATGAAAAAAATGGTAAGCCTATAGCCCACGAAAATATGTTTTCGGTCGGGTCGAATAAATCCTCTGGAAAGCGCTGTTTTTTCGCATGCATCTATCCCCACGCATGTGCTGATGTGGATTTAGGCGATAAATAAACGAATAAGCGCAGAATAAATTTCTCAAAAAAATGAAAAAACGGTAAGTCTATAGCCCACGAAAATATATTTTCAGTCGGGTCGAATAAATCCTCTGGAAAGCGCTGTTTTTTCGCATGCATCTATCCCCACGCATGTGCTAATGTGGATTTAGGCGATAAATAAACGAATAAGCGCAGAATAAATTTCTCGAAAAAATAAAAAAAATAGCAAGCCTTTAGCCCACGAAAATATCCTTTCGGTCGGGTCGAATAAATCCTCTGGAAAGCGCTGTTTTTTCGCATGCATCTATCCCCACGCATGTGCTGATGTGGATTTAGGAGATAAATAAACGAATAAGCGCAGAATAAATTTCTAAAAAAAATGAAAAAACGGTAAGTCTATAGCCCACGAAAATATATTTTCAGTCGGGTCGAATAAATCCTCTGGAAAGCGCTGTTTTTTCGCATGCATCTATCCCCACGCATGTGCTAATGTGGATTTAGGCGATAAATAAACGAATAAGCGCAGAATAAATTTCTCGAAAAAATGAAAAAACGGTAAGTCTATAGCCCACGAAAATATATTTTCAGTCGGGTCGAATAAATCCTCTGGAAAGCGCTGTTTTTTCGCATGCATCTATCCCCACGCATGTGCTAATGTGGATTTAGGCGATAAATAAACGAATAAGCGCAGAATAAATTTCTCGAAAAAATGAAAAAAATGGTAAGCCTATAGCCCACGAAAATATGTTTTCGGTCGGGTCGAATAAATCCTCTGGAAAGCGCTGTTTTTTCGCATGCATCTATCCCCACGCATGTGCTGATGTGGATTTAGGCGATAAATAAACGAATAAGCGCAGAATAAATTTCTCAAAAAAATGAAAAAACGGTAAGTCTATAGCCCACGAAAATATATTTTCAGTCGGGTCGAATAAATCCTCTGGAAAGCGCTGTTTTTTCGCATGCATCTATCCCCACGCATGTGCTAATGTGGATTTAGGCGATAAATAAACGAATAAGCGCAGAATAAATTTCTCGAAAAAATAAAAAAAAATAGCAAGCCTTTAGCCCACGAAAATATCCTTTCGGTCGGGTCGAATAAATCCTCTGGAAAGCGCTGTTTTTTCGCATGCATCTATCCCCACGCATGTGCTGATGTGGATTTAGGAGATAAATAAACGAATAAGCGCAGAATAAATTTCTAAAAAAAATGAAAAAACGGTAAGTCTATAGCCCACGAAAATATATTTTCAGTCGGGTCGAATAAATCCTCTGGAAAGCGCTGTTTTTTCGCATGCATCTATCCCCACGCATGTGCTAATGTGGATTTAGGCGATAAATAAACGAATAAGCGCAGAATAAATTTCTCGAAAAAATGAAAAAAATGGTAAGCCTATAGCCCACGAATATATGTTTTCGGTCGGGTCGAATAAATCCTCTGGAAAGCGCTGTTTTTTCGCATGCATCTATCCCCACGCATGTGCTGATGTGGATTTAGGCGATAAATAAACGAATAAGCGCAGAATAAATTTCTCGAAAAAATGAAAAAAACGGTAAGTCTATAGCCCACGAAAATATTTTTTCAGTCGGGTCGAATAAATCCTCTGGAAAGCGCTGTTTTTTCGCATGCATCTATCCCCACGCATGTGCTAATGTGGATTTAGGCGATAAATAAACGAATAAGCGCAGAATAAATTTCTCGAAAAAATGAAAAAAATGGTAAGCCTATAGCCCACGAAAATATGTTTTCGGTCGGGTCGAATAAATCCTCTGGAAAGCGCTGTTTTTTCGCATGCATCTATCCCCACGCATGTGCTGATGTGGATTTAGGCGATAAATAAACGAATAAGCGGAGAATAAATTTCTCAAAAAAATGAAAAAACGGTAAGTCTATAGCCCACGAAAATATATCTTCAGTCGGGTCGAATAAATCCTCTGGAAAGCGCTGTTTTTTCGCATGCATCTATCCCCACGCATGTGCTAATGTGGATTTAGGCGATAAATAAACGAATAAGCGCAGAATAAATTTCTCGAAAAAATAAAAAAAATAGCAAGCCTTTAGCCCACGAAAATATCCTTTCGGTCGGGTCGAATAAATCCTCTGGAAAGCGCTGTTTTTTCGCATGCATCTATCCCCACGCATGTGCTGATGTGGATTTAGGAGATAAATAAACGAATAAGCGCAGAATAAATTTCTAAAAAAAATGAAAAAACGGTAAGTCTATAGCCCACGAAAATATATTTTCAGTCGGGTCGAATAAATCCTCTGGAAAGCGCTGTTTTTTCGCATGCATCTATCCCCACGCATGTGCTAATGTGGATTTAGGCGATAAATAAACGAATAAGCGCAGAATAAATTTCTCGAAAAAATGAAAAAACGGTAAGTCTATAGCCCACGAAAATATATTTTCAGTCGGGTCGAATAAATCCTCTGGAAAGCGCTGTTTTTTCGCATGCATCTATCCCCACGCATGTGCTAATGTGGATTTAGGCGATAAATAAACGAATAAGCGCAGAATAAATTTCTCGAAAAAATGAAAAAAATGGTAAGCCTATAGCCCACGAAAATATGTTTTCGGTCGGGTCGAATAAATCCTCTGGAAAGCGCTGTTTTTTCGCATGCATCTATCCCCACGCATGTGCTGATGTGGATTTAGGCGATAAATAAACGAATAAGCGCAGAATAAATTTCTCAAAAAAATGAAAAAACGGTAAGTCTATAGCCCACGAAAATATATTTTCAGTCGGGTCGAATAAATCCTCTGGAAAGCGCTGTTTTTTCGCATGCATCTATCCCCACGCATGTGCTAATGTGGATTTAGGCGATAAATAAACGAATAAGCGCAGAATAAATTTCTCGAAAAAATAAAAAAAATAGCAAGCCTTTAGCCCACGAAAATATCCTTTCGGTCGGGTCGAATAAATCCTCTGGAAAGCGCTGTTTTTTCGCATGCATCTATCCCCACGCATGTGCTGATGTGGATTTAGGAGATAAATAAACGAATAAGCGCAGAATAAATTTCTAAAAAAAATGAAAAAACGGTAAGTCTATAGCCCACGAAAATATATTTTCAGTCGGGTCGAATAAATCCTCTGGAAAGCGCTGTTTTTTCGCATGCATCTATCCCCACGCATGTGCTAATGTGGATTTAGGCGATAAATAAACGAATAAGCGCAGAATAAATTTCTCGAAAAAATGAAAAAAATGGTAAGCCTATAGCCCACGAATATATGTTTTCGGTCGGGTCGAATAAATCCTCTGGAAAGCGCTGTTTTTTCGCATGCATCTATCCCCACGCATGTGCTGATGTGGATTTAGGCGATAAATAAACGAATAAGCGCAGAATAAATTTCTCGAAAAAATGAAAAAAACGGTAAGTCTATAGCCCACGAAAATATTTTTTCAGTCGGGTCGAATAAATCCTCTGGAAAGCGCTGTTTTTTCGCATGCATCTATCCCCACGCATGTGCTAATGTGGATTTAGGCGATAAATAAACGAATAAGCGCAGAATAAATTTCTCGAAAAAATGAAAAAAATGGTAAGCCTATAGCCCACGAAAATATGTTTTCGGTCGGGTCGAATAAATCCTCTGGAAAGCGCTGTTTTTTCGCATGCATCTATCCCCACGCATGTGCTGATGTGGATTTAGGCGATAAATAAACGAATAAGCGCAGAATAAATTTCTCAAAAAAATGAAAAAACGGTAAGTCTATAGCCCACGAAAATATATCTTCAGTCGGGTCGAATAAATCCTCTGGAAAGCGCTGTTTTTTCGCATGCATCTATCCCCACGCATGTGCTAATGTGGATTTAGGCGATAAATAAACGAATAAGCGCAGAATAAATTTCTCGAAAAAATAAAAAAAATAGCAAGCCTTTAGCCCACGAAAATATCCTTTCGGTCGGGTCGAATAAATCCTCTGGAAAGCGCTGTTTTTTCGCATGCATCTATCCCCACGCATGTGCTGATGTGGATTTAGGAGATAAATAAACGAATAAGCGCAGAATAAATTTCTAAAAAAAATGAAAAAACGGTAAGTCTATAGCCCACGAAAATATATTTTCAGTCGGGTCGAATAAATCCTCTGGAAAGCGCTGTTTTTTCGCATGCATCTATCCCCACGCATGTGCTAATGTGGATTTAGGCGATAAATAAACGAATAAGCGCAGAATAAATTTCTCGAAAAAATGAAAAAACGGTAAGTCTATAGCCCACGAAAATATATTTTCAGTCGGGTCGAATAAATCCTCTGGAAAGCGCTGTTTTTTCGCATGCATCTATCCCCACGCATGTGCTAATGTGGATTTAGGCGATAAATAAACGAATAAGCGCAGAATAAATTTCTCGAAAAAATGAAAAAAATGGTAAGCCTATAGCCCACGAAAATATGTTTTCGGTCGGGTCGAATAAATCCTCTGGAAAGCGCTGTTTTTTCGCATGCATCTATCCCCACGCATGTGCTGATGTGGATTTAGGCGATAAATAAACGAATAAGCGCAGAATAAATTTCTCAAAAAAATGAAAAAACGGTAAGTCTATAGCCCACGAAAATATATTTTCAGTCGGGTCGAATAAATCCTCTGGAAAGCGCTGTTTTTTCGCATGCATCTATCCCCACGCATGTGCTAATGTGGATTTAGGCGATAAATAAACGAATAAGCGCAGAATAAATTTCTCGAAAAAATAAAAAAAATAGCAAGCCTTTAGCCCACGAAAATATCCTTTCGGTCGGGTCGAATAAATCCTCTGGAAAGCGCTGTTTTTTCGCATGCATCTATCCCCACGCATGTGCTGATGTGGATTTAGGAGATAAATAAACGAATAAGCGCAGAATAAATTTCTAAAAAAAATGAAAAAACGGTAAGTCTATAGCCCACGAAAATATATTTTCAGTCGGGTCGAATAAATCCTCTGGAAAGCGCTGTTTTTTCGCATGCATCTATCCCCACGCATGTGCTAATGTGGATTTAGGCGATAAATAAACGAATAAGCGCAGAATAAATTTCTCGAAAAAATGAAAAAAATGGTAAGCCTATAGCCCACGAATATATGTTTTCGGTCGGGTCGAATAAATCCTCTGGAAAGCGCTGTTTTTTCGCATGCATCTATCCCCACGCATGTGCTGATGTGGATTTAGGCGATAAATAAACGAATAAGCGCAGAATAAATTTCTCGAAAAAATGAAAAAAACGGTAAGTCTATAGCCCACGAAAATATTTTTTCAGTCGGGTCGAATAAATCCTCTGGAAAGCGCTGTTTTTTCGCATGCATCTATCCCCACGCATGTGCTGATGTGGATTTAGGAGATAAATAAACGAATAAGCGCAGAATAAATTTCTAAAAAAAATGAAAAAAATGGTAAGTCTATATAGCCCACGAAAATATATCTTCAGTCGGGTCGAATAAATCCACTGGAAAGCGCAGTTTTTTCGCATGCATCTATCCCCACGCATGTGCTAATGTGGATTTAGGCGATAAATAAACGAATAAGCGCAGAATAAATTTCTCAAAAAAATGAAAAAAATGGTAAGCCTATAGCCCACGAAAATATGTTTTCGGTCGGGTCGAATAAATCCTCTGGAAAGCGCTGTTTTTTCGCATGCATCTATCCCCACGCATGTGCTGATGTGGATTTAGGCGATAAATAAACGAATAAGCGCAGAATAAATTTCTCGAAAAAATGAAAAAAATGGTAAGTCTATAGCCCACGAAAATATATTTTCGGTCGGGTCGAATAAATCCTCTGGAAAGCGCTGTTTTTTCGCATGCATCTATCCCCACGCATGTGCTGATGTGGATTTAGGCGATAAATAAACGAATAAGCGCAGAATAAATTTCTCGAAAAAATAAAAAAAATGGTAAGCCAATAGCCCACGAAAATATATTTTCGGTCGGGTCGAATAAATCCTCTGGAAAGCGCTGTTTTTTCGCATGCATCTATCCCCACGCATGTGCTGATGTGGATTTAGGCGATAATTAAACGAATAAGCGCAGAATAAATTTCTCGAAAAAATGAAAAAAATGGTAAGTCTATAGCCCACGAAAATATATTTTCGGTCGGGTCGAATAAATCCTCTGGAAAGCGCTGTTTTTTCGCATGCATCTATCCCCACGCATGTGCTGATGTGGATTTAGGCGATAAATAAACGAATAAGCGCAGAATAAATTTCTCGAAAAAATGAAAAAAATGGCAAGCCTATAGCCCACGAAAATATATTTTCAGTCGGGTCGAATAAATCCTCTGGAAAGCGCTGTTTTTTCGCATGCATCTATCCCCACGCATGTGCTGATGTGGATTTAGGCGATAAATAAACGAATAAGCGCAGAATAAATTTCTCGAAAAAATGAAAAAAATGGCAAGCCTATAGCCCACGAAAATATATTTTCGGTCGGGTCGAATAAATCCTCTGGAAAGCGCTGTTTTTTCGCATGCATCTATCCCCACGCATGTGCTGATGTGGATTTAGGCGATAAATAAACGAATAAGCGCAGAATAAATTTCTCGAAAAAATGAAAAAAATGGCAAGCCTATAGCCCACGAAAATATTTTTTCGGTCGGGTCGAATAAATCCTCTGGAAAGCGCTGTTTTTTCGCATGCATCTATCCCCACGCATGTGCTGATGTGGATTTAGGCGATAAATAAACGAATAAGCGCAGAATAAATTTCTCGAAAAAATGAAAAAAATGGCAAGCCTATAGCCCACGAAAATATATTTTCGGTCGGGTCGAATAAATCCTCTGGAAAGCGCTGTTTTTTCGCATGCATCTATCCCCACGCATGTGCTGATGTGGATTTAGGAGATAAATAAACGAATAAGCGCAGAATAAATTTCTCAAAAAAATGAAAAAAATGGCAAGCCTATAGCCCACGAAAATATATTTTCAGTTGGGTCGAATAAATCCTCTGGAAAGCGCTGTTTTTTCGCATGCATCTATCCCCACGCATGTGCTGATGTGGATTTAGGCGATAAATAAACGAATAAGCGGAGAATGATTTTAACGAGAAAAAAAAAAGCGGTAAGTCAATCGGGGCAAGTCTTCTTGCAAGTCAGAACGAGCCGTATGGGGATGTGCACGAGTGGCACTAAGGCGGCCTTCGTCACTAAGGCGCAGCGGCGCGCGCTTCTTGCGCAAAGATGTACTTGTGTGGCCGTCTTTGCAAGCCACCACAGGGTGCCCGCTCCTTCACCGCTCGCCGTCGACAACCGCCGCCGCCGCAACTCCGGCTGTGGAGGCAATGCGCAGAGGGCGTGCGCCCGCTTTTCAGAGGAACAACGTACACCTGGTGCGACACTAATTACTAAGCTTAAAATTCGGCAGACACTTGAGACTGCTTACGTGTGGGAAAGGGAAAGCATTTTGCCGTTTGTAGACCTCGGAACGTCAATAACGTGCTCATTTCCTACACTCATGACGTGACGCCACCATCTGCTCAGGGCTATGACGGCCAGTCAGTAACCACTGTGGCCCAGTGACGCAGCCACTAGTCAGTGAGGTGGCTTTGGCGTGACGCGTGCAATCAGGCACGCACTAGGCGCACTTTTAGTAAGTCGGAACCGTGGAGCAGCCATGTATTCAAATAATAATAATAATAATAATAATAATAATAATAATAATAATAATAATAATAATAATAATAAAAAAAGCAGCCGTGGCTTCAGCGAAGTGGGGTTGTATCGCGCCTCGGAGGCCCGGCTTGGATTCTCACCCATACCAAGATTTACCAAATTCTCTGATTAATTCTACCAATATACTTTGTTTACAAGAGCCTCCCTGATAAATTTGGCGTCAATCCGAGCATTTATTTACCTGCGTCTTACTCTTTGTGGTGTCGGCCAATTTGCGTGACGGCGCAGTTTCGTCAAGAGCGCCGCCAACACAGACACATCACGCTTTCGCCTTAATAATAATAAAAAAAAAAACATGCAGTGAACCTGCTTATGCGTCCTAATGGCCGTCATAAACTTGCCGCGTGCGTTCAATCGTGGCATTAACCATGTAGAACCAGTGGCCATGCCTGGCGACGAAGAAAGAGAACAAGAGAAAAACAACTAAAGAGAAAAGCAATGGGAAGTAACAACACCTTCGAATGAAAATGTCAAATTAATTTAATAAACGTCTCCTGAGCCTGCAGGCTTTCGCCTTTATCCTATTTAGCGCATGCTGAAGTGACTTCGAACTTCTTCGTCTTATAAATCAGTGCCAGCACGTGGAGTAGCAGTGGGAGTGATGTATGCGATGTTGCTACGCTTTCCATAGTGATCCATGGACTTAAAAGAAATTAAATTATGGGGTTTTGCTTGCCAAAACCACTTTATGATTATGAGGCACGTCGTAGTGGAGGACTCCGGAAATTTCGACCACCTGGGGTTCTTTAACGTGCACCTAAATCTAAGTACACGGGTGTTTTCGCATTTCGACCACATCGAAATGCGGCCGCCATGGCCGGGATTCGATCCCGCGACCTCGTGCTTAGCAGCCCAACACCATAGCCACTAAGCAACCACGGCGGGTATCCGTGGACTTGGCTTCGCGGAAACTTTAACGGGCAGTGGACTTACCTTTTTTTTTCTTCCTCGATCCGCGAGAATCCCATTTTATAATTCAATAAATGTTTTTCTCTCTCTCTCTCTCCGCGCATGTCTGTTTATTAATCGCGTATATCGTAGACAGCACATGCATTAGCAGTGAGAGTGATGCATGCGCTGATCGCGCGCTTTCCGTAGATGTGCGCTAACTTGGCGGCTCCGAAATTTTAACGGGCAGTTAGGAAAGTATATTATGGGGTTTTACGTGCGAAAACCACTTCCTGATTATGAGGCACGCCGTAGTGGAGGAGTCCAGAAATTTCGACCACCTGGGGTTCTTTAACGTGCGCCTAAATGGGAGTACGCGGGTGTCCTCGCATTTCGCCCCCACCGAAATGCAGCCGCCGTGGCCGGGATTCGATCCCGCGACCTCGTGCTCAGCAGCCCAACACCATAGCCACTGAGCAACCACGGCGGGTTAACGGGCAGTCGACCTAACTCTTTCTTTTGGAAAAACGTACCTGCGAATATTCGTTTATTCTTCGCCAAAGTTAGCGCCAGCACGTACATTAGCAGTGGGAGTGGTGCAATCGCTGACCTTGCGATTTCCAGAGAAGTGCGTTGACCGAGGTGTACTGAAATTTTAGCGGGCTAGTGGCTTAGCTCTTTAGTGCGAAAGCACTACTTGGCTCATTGGGTATTTCTCCGGTGTCCGGCGGTGGTGATAAATTTGATGGTAGGAACGCTATAATGTAACTATGGTACGAATGAGATGGATGTAGGCTATAGAAAATGGTGATGATAAAAATTGGTTATATAGACACATCTGGGCATAATAAACTAAGATATCAAAAGAAAAAAAACAACACGGAATGCGTTTGCGGATTCGAACCCAGGATACCCGGAGGAATCTTCGCAGTGAGAGCTGGAGGCGTTACCTATGCTTCACACCAGCACCTGCTATCGGCGCGACAAAGGAGCGCCTCGTTCCTCGGCGTGCCTAGCACTTCGTGACGTCACAGGAGAGGGTGCTGATCCTGAACTTTCTGGGGAAGTGCTTTGACCTGAGTGCGCCGAAAATCTGGCGGGCTATAGGCTTACCTTTTTTTTTTTCTCGTAAAAGCCTGTCTGCGTATATCCATCGCGTAAATCGGCGTCAGCACATGCTTTAGCAGGCTTAATGATGCAGGTGCCCATCCTGAACTTTCTAGGGAAGCGCACTGACCTGGCTGCGCCAAAATTTTAACTGGCTATAGACTTACCTTTCTTTTTTCGGGAAAGCGTGTCTGCGCACATTTATTTATTCATCTCGTATAGTAGGGTCAGCACGTGTACTAGTGGGGGTTTGATGCAGGCGCCGATCATTCGCTTTACACAGAATCGCGTGAACCTGCATGTGCCGAAATTTAATGGCCTTTGGACTTACCTTCTTTTTCCGCAAAAGCCAATCTGTGCATATTCGTTTATCGCAGAAATCGACGTCAGCAGGTCCATTACCAGGTGAAACGATGTATGCACTGAACCAGTGCTTTTTCACTGATGTGCGTGGGCCTGGCTGCGCCAAAAATTTAACTGGCTGTAGACTTACCCTTTGTTTTTCGGATAAACTTGTCTGCGCACATTTTTTTATTAATTGCGTATATCAGGGTCGGCACGTGCACTAGTGCATTGATGCTGGTGCTGACCCTTCGCTTTCCACAGAATTGCTTGGGCCTGTCTGTGACAAAATTTAAATGGACTTTGAGCTTACGTTTTTTTTTCCCGCAAGAGACAATCTGCGCATATTCGTTTATTCATCGCAGAAATCGACGTCAGCACGTCAGCATAAGGGGGAGTGATCTATTCACTGAAAGGAAGTGCGTGGACCTGGCTGCGCCATAATTTTAACTGCTTTTAGACTTACCTTTTTTTGCACAAAAGCTTATTTGTGTATATTTGTTTATTCACCACATAAATAAACGTCAGCATGTATATTAGCCTCAGTAGTGACAGACAGACAGACAGACATACAAAAAACTTTATTGATGGTCCTGAGGAACCACGTTAGGGTACCTCCCTTTTCAGGGAGTCTCCGTAGCCGTCGCGGCCGCACCCACGTCGGGGTCGGAAGATCGTGGTCCTCCGCCCTGTCGCAGGCCCTCTGGACATCCCGTAGTTGCTCTGAGAAGTCGCCAGTCTTAAGGGCTGCCTCCCAGTCCGTTAGAGTGGTAAGCGATGAGCTGCGTAACGCAGGGCATTGCCAGACATGTGAGATAAAGAGCAGTACGCCTCCCCACAGTCTGGACGGTGGGGTTCTACATTAGGCGCGAAATGACTGAATCGGCCCCTGGAGGGGAACGCCCCGTTTGGATCATGCGAAAGGCCGACGATTGTTGCCTAGTGAGTTTAGGACGTGGTAGCGGAAAGGCCCGCCGAGCAAGTTGATAATGTGCCAAGATTTCATGGAAGGTGAGAAGCGAATCCATGTGCAGTCCTAAGTCGCCACCCGTGAGTCCACCGGAACCGCTGTGGTGTGTAAGACCTCGCGCACAGTCATGGGCCAAATTATTGGCGTTAACAGTCTCAGAGTGCACATTGGTTCCCATATGGGCCGGGAACCATTTGATGATATGAAAACCAGCCCTTGGTGCCGAAGATGGCCGCCGCCTCCTTTGAGATCGAACCGGAGGCGAACGCTCGGGCTGCGGACCTGGAGTCTGCAAAGATATTGGGACGTAGAGGGTCATTCAGTGCTATAGCTATAGCAACCTGCTCGGCTACTGTTGCAGAAACCTTCCGCACGGATGCTGAGTTAATGAGAGTGCCATCGGAGTCAACCGAAACTACGGCATAGTGATCAGAGCGTCCGTACTGGGCGGCGTCAGTGATATTTGCGCCGGACCAGCGTTTGAGGTGCTTCAGAAGCGGCAGTCGGTACGAGGCTCCCGAGGAGCTCGAGCCAACCCTGTCCTCGTGATCGTGAGTGCTAAGCCCCCCCTCCTTCGAACCTGCGACTTGCGTAATGCTCACCCAGGACAGAACCTATATAGCCAAGCTAAATGTGTGATTATATTCCGGCTTTTGGTTGGGTATGAACAGCACGGACGAGAAAAAGGACTAGGACATAAACGCAAAATGTCTTTTATTTTGCTCTCCGGTTGTCAAGTCATTTCTTTAGTCCGAGTGTTTCGTGTGGAACACAAGATGTGTATATGATTAGGTACTAACTAGCCCAGCTGTCAGTTAACCGAGCACAATCATCCACGAAGTTACCCTATTAATTTCCTCCTTTGTTATATGCTTTTCCAGTGTCAAGCCATGAAAGTTACGGAACCGTCACAAGTCAGGTAGAAACAGCTTTGCTTCCCCGCGAGACGCCGCCGCGTAAAACACAGGGTGCCATGTCGCCCCGTCCTCCAGAATGGCGGGCCCCTCCCATCCCACAGCCTTCCCTTTCGGTTTTCGCAAACTTTTTTAGCCCCCCCCCCCCCTTCCGCGCCGCTTTAAGTACGCTTAAAGCCTCTCCCTCAAATTCTATGCATCCCCTCAAGATAAACATGTGTCTTTTCCCCTCTAACCAAAGCGCAAGTTGGTAATGAAGCTGCCATTAGGCCTTGGGAACTAATTTGTACTGCCGAAATTCTTTAAAGGGAACACCAGCGCCGAGCGAGAAGGATGGAGCAGCAACGCGAGCGCTGGTAGGCAGAGCGTTCGTCGACCGAACCCAAAGTCGTCGGCAAGCACCGGCCGTGAGCTGAACAAGACCTGCAAAACGCGCGGGCCAGGCGTGCTCAGGAGGCTTAGAAGCTTCGGAACAGCATCCATGCTTGAGCGTAACCCACATTCACGACGTGAAACGTCACTACAATTTTGTTTCGTTTAAAACGCACTGTTTTTGTCTCAGCACGCATATATACTTAAAGCTGTAAGCACAAGAACCGTCCGCAGATGCATAGGTCGCGAAAAATAGCTGATAGATTTTCTATGCGCATCGGAATCTCAGATGCAGCTCCCTACTTTATGAGAAGGCTGGAAGTCCTCAGGCTTCCATTATCGGAGGTCTCTGCAGGACCGTAATAAAGTGTTCCAGTGCATGCAGTCCAGTTGCCGGAATGTTTCTAGGCTGTAGTCTTTCTTTTGCACCACCGGAAGTTTCTCAGAGATTTCTGAGGCAAGGCACGCGTCTGCAGCGCGGCTTATACAATGCAGTTAACGAAATGGGACACCGCTCACACTTGCCCGCCTCGCCATCTCTACACGTACGCTGTACGTGAACAACGACAGGCCTAAGCCTCGTTTTGTTTACTTTTGTGTCTGTGGGATAGCGGACACGGGCTCTTGTTCTCCTGCTGTGCAACGGTTCCGCTATCTCCCCTAAATAATGCTCGTCATCCTGCGCCGCTTTCATGAACGTGAGCGTGACCTCATTTTATACCTCAACGATCGCAGCACTAGCTGGGACCTTTATCACGAGCGAACTGCACGCTCGCGGGCTCGCTGCATTCTCAGGAATCGCTTGGGCTCGAGTGATTCGACACCCGTCGCTCGGTGTTGGAGGTTTGCTTTCTGAGCGGCCTACGTGACTGTATTAGTGCCCCACTTGGCCTTTTTCCCTTGGGTCTAATAACTTGAAATTGAACCACCACATTAAGGGCTTTCTTTATTTATTTACGTATCATTTATGGTATACCGTACCCGTATACGGACGGCACTGTTTTTTTTTTGTTTTTTTACTGGTTGCGGGTCGCGCGCGAGGCAGGCGCAGGCTGCTTACTGAAGCCGGGTACTGCACTTAGACTGCAGTGCAAAATAACGCAAGAACTGACGGCCGAATATTACTATATATATGTAGTGTCGCAGACGAATTTTTTGGACGCAGCCAATGGGGCAAAAATCACCGAATAATCGGGAGCTCAGGAAAAAACGAACAAAAAACTTAACAGAGAACAAAAACGAAATGCGACAATAAAATCGAATTATTTGTTTTTAAGAGCACTAAAACAGCGGCAAATTTCTTTACAGAAATTCGCTCGGTATTGTACTTGGCAGAATAAAGGTTGGTTGAAATTTTGTGACCGCAGCGGCCCGCGCGCGTGCGTTTCGCGTTCCCATATCGCGTAGCGATTTGTGCTTAAAAAAATTAAATTGTGGGGTTTTACGTGCCAAAACCACTTTCTGATTATGAGGCACGCCATAGCGGAGGACTACGGAAATTTCGACCACCTGGGGTTCTTTAAGGTCCACCGAAATCTAAGCACACGGTTGTTTTCACATTTCGCCCCCATCGGAATGCGGCCGCCATGGCCGGGATCCGATCCCGCGACCTCGTGCTCAGCAGCCCAACACCATCTATATGGCCACTGAGCAACCACGGCGGATACGTGTGCTTCGCGGCGGACGTTGTGAAATCCAGATACAGCGTACGCGGCCTTGACTTCGCGACCCTATAAGTTTAGGCGGCGCTGCGGAAAGTCGTATTGGATCTTTATTTAGTTCTACATACAACTATATAGTATACACGACTTCAGTATATGCGTTCGCGGTATTCGCCTGCTGATCACCCGCGGACCCAAACTCTGCTTCATGCACGTGGCTATCAGTCCAGCTTGTTGCACGTGATGGCGTACACCCGATCAACGATGTGGTCTACTGCTGAAAACACTTTAAAGGCATAATTCCCGAAACGGCATGCCGGCCACCGCACCTGCCAGCTAGGCCTAACCAGCCCCGCTTAGAGCGAGTCGGCAATTAACCACAGGTTGCGGTTTGTTGCAGACTGCAGAATACGGGGAGGTTAATGCCATCGTCGGCAGAACAACTAGTGCGATGTAACAACGGTTACCGGAACTTAAGCAGCATACAGGTAGGAACGTGATAATTAATAAAAACTTTTGCCTTTCGCACTTTGAAACGGAGAGGCAGGCCTCTTCTTTTAGATTAGGATATATGCAACAGTAAGGTGCTCTTCCAAATTCTATGGCCTCCAAAAAGAAAAAAAGAAAGAAATATCATAGCGAGCAACGATGGGTCTTATAGTGGGTGTTGCATAGGTAAGAACACCAGGTGTACATAACTCTTCCTGCTTAAGAAGGAGTTTTATCTAGGTGGGCTACTAAATGCATGAGAAAAGAAAAAAATTGATTTTCTCGGCAACCACTGCACCAAATTTGACGAGGTTTAATACATTAAGAGCAAAAAAAAAATTTATTAACTGTTCGCAGCGACTTCTTTATTTAGGTCACTCATTTTTTCTAATAAAACATTCTTGAAGATCACAATATTTAGAAAACACAGTTATCAAGTATAGAACTCTGTAATTCAGCAATGCGAAATCACATCACAATTATGCAAATTGCATATAATAGTACATCTGAAACGGACTACACTCATCTATTTATATGAGTCTCAAGTACACCACTAATATGTGAGTAGTAGCAAACTTCTAATATATTCAAGTAAGATATAAATTGATGTATCATATTTGCCCGATTCGGATTTTCTAACGGATGTAATTGGCAGGACTACGATACCTGCTCCTGGGGCAGAGAAAGAAATTCGTATACTTCCTACTTCTATCTTTCTCAAACTTACCGGTTTTCGCCTATTTTCCTAACAACAATAAGACCCTAAATCAAAAGTTCACATTATAGTCACTAGAATTTAACTTTATCTCTCACATGCAATAAATTTCAGTGAAATCGATCCAAGGGTCCAAGCATTTCAGCGTTTTAGATGTATTTGAACAGATGACAGCGGACTTGGGCCATAGCTAAAGCTTGCTCTTATAAACTGGCTGATTTTCGCTCAGATTTTGCAAATAAGTAGCACTTTACAGTGTGTCAAGTTAATTGCTAACTTTGCGAGCATTATTATTTTTTTTTTTCAATAAAGCGTAGTTCCCGTCATGTGCTGAGAATCAATTAAAAGTTTACTGTTGCTGCTGCTGTATAGCGGGGCCATCTGTCAGCGCTATAGTGTCAGCAACTTACTGTCACAGCCCTAGAAAAAACATTCACATCTTCAAAATGCATCTCAAGCACCACACAGGCACACACAAGAAAGAAAGAAGACCGAAAGTACTGGGTTCGTAAACGTGAGTGCTAAGTGCGCTGCTCGTCAGCGCCCCTGGACTGCCGCAAGCAACTTCTCCTCGGTGTCGTGGTGCGACCGGGAGAAACGTACCTCAGGAAGCTGGGGTAAATTCAATGCTCGACTAGCGGCAATGCAGCAACGCGATGACGCCCATTGGCGCCCAAATTAGGAGGGGGGGGGGAGCGGGGGCAAATGAGGTGTGGCAGTGGTCCCACTTATCGGCACATTAGCGCCACGAATGTATACCCCTACGACAAGTATCGCGAATCCCTACGGTCTGCTTCCATTACCACTTTATTTTTTCTCTCACTCGTGCGTGCAGCCACCGAGAAATACTGCAACGCATTTTTTTTTTTACTTCAGTCTTGAAATTTGGTTTGCCGAGACGCCCTGCTTAAACTGAATCTTTCAGTTACGTTTTTCGGTTTCCATTATATGTTTTGATGCTGAAACAGTCAAATCGAATCCGCTTTGACCAAGCGGGATGAAAACTTCGAGAGCTGGTAATCATGCTAACGCGTCAACTAAAGTGAACCGTCGAAGGAGCCTAAATCCAGGTACTTAACCCTGCAACCGTGCTCCGCCCAATTTGTCGGGCCGAATGATATCAAATGAGATTTATGCGCACTTTGGGTAATTATTCGTGTGTAGTCGCACTCGATGGACTGCTGATCTCAACACCTCGCGATTTTACCTGATAATAATAATATTTGGGGTTTTACGTGCCAAAACCACTTTCTGATTATGAGGCACGCCGTAGTGGAGGACTCCGGAAATTTTGACCACCTGGGGTTCTTTAACGTGCACCTAAATCTAAGCACACGGGTGTTTTCGCATTTCGCCCCCATCGAAATGCGGCCGCCGTGGCCGGGATTCGATCCCGCGACCTCGTGCTCAGCAGCCCAACACCATAGCCACTGAGCAACCACGGCGGGTGATTTTACCTGAGAACGCTTTCTACTTTCCTTGCGGTTTTTAATAACTTTAACTCTATGACAACACTTATATGCAGTTCAAAAAAGGATGCTTTCGTTATCTTGTAGAATCTCGGTAAGCGTCTTCAATCAAGAGAGGCACTTAACAATAATTCACTTTCATACTTCTCATTATTTGAAACTTTCTTATGGTTCACTCTCTCTAGATTTGCTGACGTATATATTTTTTTCCGTAGTTTGTTTTGTTTCGCAATGCTATAGATTCATTAGGCTCACGTAGTCCATCTTTTCAATGGGAAAAGTGTCCTTCTCTTAAAGGGCAACTCCGGCGTTTTTTTAACCACATTAGGATATTGTCACTTTAAAATGGCATTGACAGTCTTGTCACCGGTAGGGTGGTTCAGTTCGCTTCGAAATTCATCAATAATTTTAAATAACCAGCTAACGAGATACCGAAACCGAGACGGATAGCTGCGTCGTGTGACCTCACGATGTGTCAATGACGTCGGGTCCTACACTACCATAATGTAAACACGCAGAACGCGTGCTAAACACGCAGCACACGTGGCGCTAACACGAAAGAAGCGAGGCTGATGACGTCTCCTGACGACACAGGGAACTTTTACAGAGTTTAAGAACTAGACAGCGGCGATTTAAGCGACGATTTTAGCGACAGTGGTGGTGTAGTCTCTGACGTCACAATCATAGGGTGCCAAGTAGAAACTCATGAGTCGGAAACGCAACCAATCATTGGAATTCATTTTCAGGAAAACTAAAGGACTTGTAGCAATATAGTTTGGCACAGATAATCAGGCTGCAAAAAAACAAAAAACAAAAAAAAACGTATATTCAAGATCAGTGGAAATCAAAAAATCGCCGGAGTTACCCTTTAAGATAAAAAGATGCATAGATCACCACTAAGGGGCCGAGGAACATAAGAAATACTTTTTACTGAAGTGACAATAAATCTTTGTGTTAACACTTTGTATGTCATCAGGTATTTGGCATGGGTTATAGATATTATTGCGCTTAACTGTAGAAATGCAGAACGTACTATTTTCTTCTAGTTTGTTTAGGCATGTTTACGTAATGTATTTTTTTTTCCGGAACGTACGTACGTAGTTAGTCTGTCTGTCCGTCCGTCTGTCTGTTCCTCTGTATTAACCACATTACTTCATGTTACCATCCCTTGCTCATTAGACAGTCTATTGTTTGTGGAAAAGCCTGTGACATAATACTTATAATTTCACCAGTATAAATCAAATCAGAATCGCATTTCGTACTGATAAATTATGGATTTAAAACTCTACTGTGGTTTATTTTGCATGCGGTAAGACGCTGACTACTAGGACAGAAGCGTGAGTACCAAACTGTCATTTCTCGAATTTGAGCCGAAACCTAAGCGCCGGCAAGACAGTGTGACATCACGGATTCCGAAGCACTTTCTCGCATATGGGCCATTGTGGAGCATTATGAATTCTCGACTCTCACTAGAGAGAGAGAGAGAGCAAATGATAAAGGAAAGGTAGGGAGGTTAACCAGGACTGAGCCCGGTTGGCTACCCTACACTGGGGAAAGGGAAAGGGGGACGGAAAGATTAAAAGAAGAGAAAGTCTACTGGGTATATCGTTCGGTCACTCAGTTCGGATCACAGACGCTGACTCAATCCAGTTGCCTTCAAATATCGACTCTCACTAAGTTCCGTCCTTGGCTCGTTTGTAAATACAATGTAGTTCATCTTGCCCATCAACTATAATCCAGGCGCGAAAAGGCACCGTCAAAATGTATGACATCATGGCGAAGCCGGTGCACGAACAAGATGGAGGTCGCCCTAGTGCTCTTTCGTTCTAGAGTATTTTCTGGCTTCCTATGCCTCAACTCACGTTATAAGCGTCTTTTCTGTTATTTCTGAGAAGTACCTTACTCCTACAAGTCTACTGAATTTTTTTCTTTAGCACTCCATTAAAGAGCGATAATCTGATGACAGGTTGTGGCAATGTAAAGGCTTTATTTAGGATTCAAATACTGTGCTCCGTGACTTTGGCCTATAAGGGAATGTAGGTCAGAGCGCATGACATAGGAGAGAAGGCAATTATTATTGGAGGACCACGAGCCCTTGACCAGAGGCCACCAGGACTAGTGGCAGGACTCTTCCAAAGTATATTATATATATATACATATAGTATGCTACACAATATTCGAGATGTGTCATTCTAATAAACAATATTTGAACTGCAGATTTTTCTTGCTTAAGAGTGCTTTGGTCTATAGTTGGTGAAACAGGTATTAAACGGGGGGCACAAAATACCGCATGCACAGAGGAGGCACACCGGATAAATACCATTTCCAACTGATTTATTACGCCTTTATTATCGCCTAAATAAAGCACAAGGTAACTCGAAGACATGCGGACAACCACAAGAAAACATGAAAACAGAAAGTAAACAGATAAAGATTGTCCGATTTCTTTCTGACCCGCGCAAGCATACAGACGCGTCACTGTTTATCTTCGTTTTCTTTCTTTTTTGTCTAGTTCTCGTCTAATGTCTCCGTCGCGACCACGTTCTTGCTTTTCCCAATAATCTGTATATCTGAGGAGCATGGCTCACATCTGCAGGAATCACAATGCGCGGACAAGTGCGCATTTTCTTTATTTCTTACTGCTAACGCATACGTATGTGTTAAAAGGTGCCCCTGTTTTATTAACTATGTTCCCCCCTGCGTAATTACAGTCATTTGACGGTGTGAGCGGCTGTCCAGCACTTGACCGCACTACCTGCCGATTTCTCCCTTTAAAAAGTCCGAGATCCAGGACTAAGGGGATACCATTCGATTGAAGCCTTCACACGCTCTTGCGAGGAAGATGGAAGCGACGGCTGCAAGCCCAGACGCTGCAAACGAACTCTTTCGAGAACTTGCCAATACAGTTCCCGTGGAGTTCTCTCTTAGTGAACTCGCCCGCCTGACCTCTGTCGTAATTCGGCTTCGCGTGGCCTAAATTACACCGGCTTTATGGGTACGGCAAGCTTACTGTAGCTGTCTACAGCAGATTAGTCGATCCAGAGAGCTTACGTGGTCCACGATACCGACGAGCCGGCTTTGTGGGCATCGTAACGGGGCGTTAAGGTTCCATCAAAGTTTAATTACGGCACAGTGCACTCACCAACGTCGACGGCCGCCATGAGAGTAGCTTGCCTTATTGCTTTTCTTGCTCTTCTTTCTGTTTCGCGTTACGAAACTTACAATTCATGTATAATTTTGCTGCGCCATTAACTTCAAGTGGCCATACGCTGTGAAAATGTTGAAGATAGCGAATTCCACAAAATACACGTACATTGCCCAGAAATATAAAGTTCCCTTTCGGCATCAGTGAAAGGTCTCATGGCGTTTTTGTTTTTGTTTCTGAGCAAGCATGAGTGCAGATAAAAAAAATTATGCATGTTTAACAGCTATCCGACATATCTAAGGGGCAGCGCAGTACAACAAAGACAAAGGGCAGGAAACGCACAGAACTGCGCTGATTTCCTCCCTTTTCTTTGTTCTCTTGCGCTGCCCCTTCAAGACGCTCAACCAGTACCAACTCGCCCAAATGTCGATTCTTCTGCAGCTATTCGACATCTTAGATCAAATACATATTTGTTCATGTGCGTTTACAAGTTCCCAGAATAAAGCATTTCTGGCTTTCACCCGTAAATTGATAAGCATATTTGGGGCGAAGGGGCGGGAAGTCAAGGCTCGAGCTCACTCTAAAGAGGCGTTGCACGTAGTAAACTAGAACGCCTGTGCTGGCATACTAAAATTGCTCATTCTGACATATTGAAGGCTACATTTTCAGAAGGCAATGACTTGCTTTTAAAACGAATGTTCCTGTGCCGACCTTCTCTCCACCTGTGCAGGTTTCCTGTCCGTCTGTTTCTTGCCGAGTGAAGTGAGCGGATCCCGGAAATAGCGTAATCGTAAACTGCGCCGATACAGGAGACAATGTATTCCATGCAGGACCGATCAGGAAGGCTGTTTAGTCAAAGAAAGGGCCTTTAGTGAGTCGACCAACCAGCAGCAGGTGGTGTGGCGGGCCAGGTAGTAAGGACCACTCCCAGGCGCAAGCAGGAGGACCAGCGGGCTTGCGTTTTTTTTTTCTTCTTCGTATTGAATGAAGTTATTTGCTCCTCATCCTCACACCAGTGGACAATAAGTGTCCCCCAAAACGTTTCGAGGTTGCTTGAAACGCGAGCCGATCCTTCAGCCAGTGCAATCTTGATAATTCTGATAATGACATCGCACTGCAGTCGCCCAGGTATATGTCGACCTAGCTTCATTGCGTCCTCCGAGTTTGGCGTCGGTTTCGTGCCTAATAGAAGCATTGGAGTATTCCACACAGCTGTGAGGCGGAGAGGGAAAGAACAACGAACATTCACTGAACAAAGGAAACTTAAAGACGGAGGTCACAGTGGTCCTAAGCGCCACGCGTGAGTCGCGTGGAGGATGTGATCATTAACCATTGATCTCGTGCTCGTAACAGGTGCTGCAGTGTCAAACATGCATCGCTATGTTTTATACTTCTCTGTGCATACACCTTCTGCTCATAATACTTCGTCTCCCACCAGCAAAATATAGCATTTACCTGGGGTTCATTGCTGCATCCACGCCGCATACCATGAGGCCATGTTAAGATATGCTGCAGTTTAGGAAATGGTGTAAAGTCCACAAGATGGAAATAGAATACAGTTTCACGAATCATGCTCTCTTTGCTTAGCATTTAACTGAAATGATTCAAGAAAGCTTTGTTTTGCAAAGATAGAAAAAAAAATACGAGATCTGCCGCAATTTTTTTTCAATAATAAATTGCATATTGCAATAATTGCAAGGTATTGCATATTTGCACTCGTATATGCTTATAGACTGAGGCACCGTAGCACATTTGTTTGAACGTTTCTTTCAATCCGTAAAAAAAGAAAAAAAGAAAACAACACGAAACACTCGAGCAATGCACGAGTACTCGTGAATGAAATGCGAATCAACGCAAGCGTACGGCTTCAATTCCCGTCCACTGAGAGACCACAATGCTGTGCAACAACACGGCACCGAATAAAATTTGGTCTTTGCCTTGGCGTGATAAATGAGTGGGCGGAAGTAATTTTTTTATTCTTTCTCTTGTTTTTAGCCTCGGAATTGGAGATTTGAAATCAGACAAGCGAAATACTGTATGTCGGCGGGAACAAAGAGGCCACGTCATTGGACAAAATAAATCACCTTTCAATTTGTTGGGCGTGCCGCTGCGGTCTTGAAAATAACCGAGGAGGAATTATAAACATCAACCTGCATTTGCATACCAGTTATTACGCTGAAATTTTTCAAAGATAAAGCTAAATATAAACAAACAGCTGAAATGTGAATTTTTTTTTTTGGCTTGTGAGTGAGTAGCCGATACTAAAATTGTTAAAGCGTACTCGTGAAGTCTTTTATGCATTTCACTATGACTATCCGAACAGATTCCGCTTTGTCACTCACTCAGATGATGCCCCATTCAAAACTAAGTTTGTAAGCGCATCTATTTGGTATAACTTACCCGAGAACGCGCCGCTTCAGGTAATCATCGTCTTCATGATTTATATATAGTTATATTTAGTCGGACCACTTTCGTTGTCAGTAAAGATATTGGAAAACATATTTAGCTCCAGCGAACAAGGACAGACGGGAGACGACACCACAATGCGCTAACTTCAACAACTTGATTTTCAGGAAACACCCACTTATTTAACCCATGCACAGTGGCGCCACCTCATCCAAATCTTAATCATCCAAAGAAGCCGTCTCCTTATCTAACAAGTCGACCGAAGGGGCACTAACACACGTTTCACTATTCCGACAAATAGCCTGAGCCTCAATAATCTCTCGCACATCTTTATCTTTGTGCTTTGCAAGAACCCGGCAGGATCCACACACCGGCGCACAGCCGCATTCCTGACAGTGAGTTGACAGATGACCGTATCGCTTATTTTTCACGTTTAGGCTATGTTCTCGCAACCGGTTATTAAGAAACATTCCTGTCTGTCCGATGTATTTTTTCCCGCAGGATAGCGGGAGCTCAAACAGCTTCTACGCAACCCACCGGTGCTTTACGATTATTCGTAGAGCGTCCGACAGCTCGCTTACGGTACGGGTCCGTTAATCGACACATTTTCGCGAGCTTTTCTGGCGCTGCAAAGACCACTTTTGTGTCCACCCGGCTAGCCATTCTCTTAAGACCATGTGCCGTTCCATGCAGGTAGGGCACTACCGCTACTTTGCATCTGCGTTCCTTCCGTTGATTTGCCGCGTTCCGAAATGTGCTATTTGACCCGCACCTTTTTAGCAGCCCCTCTACCACCGAAACTTGCACTGACTCTGGGAACCCTGCTGCTATTAACCTTCCCGACTGATCCATAAGACTCGTATAGATCTTATGGGGGCAAAATTTCTTTAATGCATATTGAAAGCCCAAGTTGGCAATGCTTCTCTTGACGAGCTTCGAGTGGGCTGACCGATACGGCAACAGGGGCTTATTATAACTCTAGGTTTATACTCCCAACACGTGTGCCGCCCCATGAACTCGAGCTGAATATCTAAGAAACGCAGCACGTTATCAGTCGGCTCTTCAAGCGTGAGAGTAAGTGGGCTAAGGCCAGCAGAAAAAACTTCGTAAAGCCTGCCTACTTTGGAACGTGCGTCTGACTCGAAAAGGTCTAAATAGTCGTCAACTTACCTGACAACTTTAACCACTCTGTGCTCCGACAAGGTACGCGACAAGTTTTTGCTATAGTGAGCTAGAAAAATGTCACTTAGTATAGGCGCCAAACATGAACCGATGCAAACCCCTTGCTTTTGAATGAATATTTCTTCATTCCATGCTGCATACGTCGAGTGAAGGCAGCAACTATAGCATATATAAAAAGCCCTGAACGGATAAACCGGCTGAATTTTGAAATGAAACCACGCCATACTCGTCTATGCACTCTTCTACGCATGCTATTAGTTTCCTTTGAGGCAAAGAGTAGTACAAGTCCTTTATGTCAAAGGAGCAAGCTGATAGGCTTTTTTCAGAATTTTCTTTCAGGAAATCCACGATTTCTGCAGAGCTTCTAACCAAAAATGGATCGTCAATATTAAGAACTCTGAGCTTTTCTTGCATGAAAAGAGCAAACGTTTTTTGCCATGACCCGGTTTCTGAAACTATTACCCTTAATGGCCAGTCTGCGATGTACAGTGCATGTGTGGCGTCGTTAACTTGGATAAATATCAGACCTTTTCCGATTGTTAATTTGCAGTTTTTGTTAATTGACGTCTCCGGAGAGTGCGACTCACGCACTCTCTGTGTCTGGATAGCTTCGTTGTGCTTTGCTTGTATCATTTCTTGCGCTGATTTCTGCATGTGTTTGCTTTTTCATGACGGAATAAAATTAACATTGAGGGGTGTTTAACTACGAGAAGTGTCGATTGCAGGCAAGAAAGTTTTGTACAGGCTAGCCATCGTATGTGTTCGGGTGACGAGTGCGTTGCTCCGTAACGTTCGTGTTCCACTGAGTGAGTACGACACATTGGCTCTGCATACGCACATTAGTAGCAAAAGTGCTGAGCAGACGACATTTTCCATAACATAAAGGTTTTTAACAGTAGAGAAAAAAAGTTGGCATACCATGTTCACCTCAGCCAATGTAATTATCTTGTCTGTTCGTAACATTTCGTTTTGTGGTGCATTTTTTCCATTTGGGGGTACTGGTAGTATTCACGTTGAGAGGAAATAAAACTATGGAAGGATTCCCTCGGCAATTTTCTATCAACATGCCACATAGGACCGGAAAATGCATGTTCCAAAGATGTAATCAACCATTAGTTCTGAAGAATCCTAATTTAAAATTTGCTGATACTTTTACCTCCTTTGTTTTTGTTATATCCGCTGTAACTAAATCTGCATATCCAGGAAAAAATCCGGATACTTAAAGTAGCTGTGTGTCTCAGAAAGAATGAATAATGCAAATACTTTGTTCTAACATTAGGTACCATCATCAAGATACGCATCCGTCTATTCCTCGATAAATTTCAATATAAAGTGAGAATTTCAGTCTTCGTACCAATCTGTGTGAAAAAGTAGTCACATTGTAGCAAAACAAACATGATTACTCGAGAAGAAAAACTTTCGTTTGTCTGCTATTTAAAGCGTTCGAGTAACACCGCCTTTACCCGGTTTGAAGCTGGAAAAAAGATGACGAAACGACGACCAGAATCAAAGCTGGATTGTTAACTGTCCCGGATGAGGCTAAAAAGGGGACTTCAGAATCTTCGACGATGCACAAACGGTGGCGAAATAACGGCTTTGCTGCGCATACAGATAGCAGTACGGACAAGCTGAGCCACGGGCCTTCTGCCGAGAAAAATGAAAGAAAAAGAAAGGATGGGGCTTCAACGTCATTCATTGTTTGTGTGTTATTCATTTGGTGTGACAACTAGAAATAACACCGGAGAGCGCAGTAGCATTGTCGCGGCATGGCACTTGTATGAAAAATGTCGGCTCAGCACATAACACCCCCGAGGCGACAGCTACTGTCTCGTGGAAGGTGATGTGGCAGGGCGGGGACATTGAGAATCGGCAGAACATTGAACCCAGGTGGTTGAAAAATGTCGGCGAATACAAAGAAATAAATGTGAGGACAACGTGCATTGAGCAAGCACTAACATGGGAGAAGAAAAAATAACATAGGCGCAGAAGCGGGACGGGAAAGTTGGCGGAGGGATTCAGGAGTAGTAAAGGGTTAGAGACATTCTGAGACAGGAAAAGGACCGTTATAAGAGCTGACAGGATAGGCATGCTTGAGTGTAACAGAATTCTTGAAGGATGAGGAAGTGTAGCTCAAAAATAAGGAAGGAAGGAAGGTAAGGAGCGCAGTATTTTTTTATTCAAAACGGGGATGGAGATTCATGGCATTGATAAACGCAAGACAGGAAGAAAAAAAGGTGGTGGATGCTCATATCATTAGGGTCGCAAACGCAAGCTTCGTTTTTCGAAAGAGATTGCGGCACATTTGCACCGCTTGCATGACAGAGCGTTTCGGTGATTTCTCGCTACTAGCAGCTATAACGGAAACGCCGGTCATGACGAAGTGTTTAAGTTGAACACGGTGCCGTGAAAAGTTATGAGCCAATAAGCACGGGAATGCGCGAACAAATATAACTTTCATTAGGGGAAATCGTCGCAGCAGCCGGCAAGCGGAAAATCTGATAAAGACTAGGTAATTTCCGACTCTCAATAAAGAAAATGGAGCAAAGCGATTGTATTCCAACGAAGAATAAATGACTAAGCATACCAAATGTATTTCCTGTATACAGAAGAAAGCCATTTAGCGCAAGCTGGAATGACTCGTGCAATTTCTGCAACTGAAATAAAAGAGTGACCAAGCGTTAGTGGTTTTATAATGCTTATACACTTGTCGATAACATTCCCAGCAAGGAGATGGGGAGAGGCGGGGGGCCAGTTTCAGTAGCTGTGTTACCACAGCAAGTAGTCCGACAGCGTCAGACAGCGCTTTTGGTTTCTCGGAACAGATATTGAATCAGCGTAGCTTTCACATGCAATAGTTTCGTATTTGCCCAGACGCGGAAGAGAACAGGAAGAAATAAGTGAAGTTTAAAGCTCAGTGCTTTCTTTTTCCCTATTTTGTTTTAGTAATAAGACTTTTATGTTTCCTCTTCCCTCGCTTAAGCTAAAACGGATGAAAATGTGGGACTTTTTTTCATGAGCACTCTTTTCTTGGGCGCACTTTGCCTCCGTATCTTTCCCTTTATTGCCACAGAAAGTCATCCGCTAGTGCAGCTGACATCACTAGCAGCAATAGAAGTTATTAAATAACTACTCTCACCCAGCCGCCCACCTGTTTTCGCTATGCCCGGAAACTTTTTGTAAAGCAACGGCAGTAAAAAGAGAGAGAGCAAGAAGAAGTGCCAACACAAACAACAAAAAGTGTCGCTTCAGTATCAGCACACAGTAAGCAAAACATAACGAAAAGACATATATCGGTGATTGTTCTCCTGTGCAATGTTATATACGAAATCCAGCACCGAAGGCAAAGGTGGTTCCGACGTATGCATTCTGGGCGGCGAGAGAAGTAACACGGCTGGGCTAGAGATTTGAGACGCCCGTGCTGGTGACAGGTGACAGCTGTGACAGCGTTGCAGATGGACGTCCGGAAACTCGAGACACTGGCTAAAGCTACCACTCAAGCCTAAGGTCTCTGTAAGCGTCATATTTAGGAAGTGTGTGACCAGCGCAAGTGGAATATAATTTCGTTCTCAGAGACAGCATCTGCAATATCTACGCAGTACAGACATGCCGCATACCGTGAAAGCTTCCCTTTATTGTGTCGCAGTTGTCAGAGAGAGCAGGATGTCAGTGACACCACAAAAATAACAGTACTACTGGAACACTTTCCAAGCCAGTATGTGGATGACTGGTGCTACAAGGTATCCCGTGGCTTAACGTAGAAGCGTGGTCTCATGCTGCAGAACTTAGAGACAGAAGTGTTCGAATATCAAGAATACGCGCGCGAAGACAGTGACAAATTTTTGAACCATACCAATTGATTGCCTGAACTGGAAGGCAAGTTTCATTCTCGTGTAGCAGACTGAGAAATAGAAGGCCGCGTATTATCTCTGTCAGCACCGGACGGGGCTTCATCGTGAAGTATGCATTGAAGGTCAAGCATAGAAGCCGTGTTTTACGCAAACAAAAAAGATGCTTGCAATGGTACGTATTACATGGCCAGTTTTACTAAGAAATTTTCTCTTACCAGGTCTTACTTTTCTTCTCGTAAACTTAATCGCTGACTGCGACATTACTAAAGGCACCGACTAAATACAGTGCTTCCAAAGACTGACCACGGTTCCAAAGCCTAAGTCAGAAGTAAAAAAAAAAAAAAAATAGAAACCAGCAATAACTTTTGCGGAACTAAGAGAAAAGGTAGTAGTTTCTTTTTTTTTCAGCGCAAATAAAAAGAGGATGCTCAAATTCTGTTCCGACCAGGACATGTACCGTATGTTCTGTTCCATAGTTCACATCTGTGCCTGGACGAATTTTGGCTTAAGAAAGATGCTTTGATGCTTTCCTTTGGACAGCAAGCAGCACATACACTTCGCAAGGACAATTTTAGGCTGAAATGAGCGTCTGGAGCGAGAATTTCTTGCGCCAAACTTCGCCGTACTGCTTGCGACGGCATGAATCGATATAGCGGATTCTATATGTAATGTGTAACACAGATGCGGCACACAAAACGACGGGGCAAAGAAAGACACCCCACGGCTGTTTGCTTCCTTTTTTTGTTAAGGCAAGCGTACAGTTGCCCCACGAACACGGTGCCTGGTGCCCAGGGTTCGCGTACATTCCAGCTTTTGCATACGGGCTCGTTTCTAGCCCACAGCTTGGTCTACTCAAAGAAAAATCTTGGGTGCCCGCGCGAATCCTGGACCTCATGACAGAGTTCCTCTGGCAGCAAGCGCCGGGACAGCGGCGGGCCTGCCTCACCAGAAAGCCTCCAGACAACGGCGTGGGTTCGTCTTCTCTGCACCCTTGCATATTTAGTTTGGATCACACATTCCATAATAGAATACCAGCTAGCCCCTCAGTCTGTCCTTTGCAAAAAAGGCTCGTTCGGACTTTTCTTTCTCAGAGCTTTCTACCGTATCACAAGCGTCACTCATCTTTCTCAGCTTTAAGAAGGACATTGATGCACTAGATATAGTACGCAGTCCACAGCACGCCCGTTTCAAACAATGTTGAAATGTTCCAATCCGCAAACTGTGGGCCGAGAAGTACGGTATCGCCTCCTCGTCACACGGCACAACCCTGAAGAGGGCGTTCGTTGAATGCTGCCCGCCATCAAGTGGATTGGGTAGAAATAAAATGGCGCGGTCGTGGGGAATGCGAAACTTGCCGGCACCCTCGAGGCTCATATCTCGCTCTTCGCTGCTCGCGGCTTTCTTTGTTTTTGTTTTTTCGGGCGCTGCTTGAGCCTTCTTTTCCATGTAGCGAATGCAAGCGAACAATCGTTGGTGCGTTTCGATTCCGTTGAGTGTCGCGCTCTTTCTCCTTCGGTTCTGTTTTATCTCCGAGAAGCGCTTTGGTTAGAGTGCGAGATGTGCACCCTCGCGCTGTGTTCATACGTCTTTATTACTTTCGTTCTCTTCTACTTTATCACATGGAAGGGTAACACGTGTTCTTCTGACAGGGAAGATAGTAAATAACTGAATGCTAAGTTTTACAAGTGAAGCTAGGTTCCGCTGGACTGGAAGAAAAATAACAATAGCCGAGGAAGTCTTACATGAGTATGTCAGATATTTTCGCGGCCTTTACAATGTTAGTTTATGTGAAAACAAGTAGCAGGTACTACAAAAATAAGTTAGATCTGTGACTGAAATGGCTAGAAAACTGTCTAACCATCTAGTATGAAAAGAAGGTTTAATTAGAGGAAAAGCGTAATGGTTGACCGGATCAGAATGCCCCTGGCCTTCTGCTACACGCTGGGGTAGAGGGGAAAGAGTAATGACAAAATAATACAATGAAGTAAGCACTGGCTAATTGATCAATCCACTTTGGTCAGTGCCCTTGACAAACTGCACAAGAAGACACACACTATCTACGCACAAACGACTTCTCTATGCACCTAACTTATGACCTGTATAGAAATTTAGGATAAGAACGGGCCGCTTATATCACACCATGAAGTGCACCCAAGTGCATGGAGTCCGAAGTGGCAGACGTTTTACAGACTCTAACACTGCAAATTTAATTTTGTGCATCGTAATACCATAGCTTTCGAGTTCTTGCTAGAATTAGTACTCACTTATAGTGGGCGTGGTTTTTACATTATAGGGAAGTTAATTTTCAAATATATGTTTCTTCACCTCAGCAGTATTGGAAACGGGGCTCCTTGCAGTATTAAAGGCAACAGCTCAGAAGCTCCGCATTGTGTATTTTTGCTGCTTATCTCATATTTACCGTTAACTACCTACACACGACTCCTTCCTTTCGTTGATGAACCCTATAAGACTTCCTTTTTTGTGACCTTTGCTAATAAAACTTCAATAACTTAAATGTGTGTACAGGAACTCATTTATTCAAGTAAAAATTACTTCGCACGCATAAACCTCTTCTTGCCTACAGTCGAGTATGAGAAACCCTGCACATGTCGGTGTTACTGAAAATAATAAGTTCAAGGGTAAGATGAAAAAACAAACAAACAAGAAAACATTCAGCTGTCCCACAACATTGTTTAGGAAATGGACTTTGTTGTGCACCTAAGCACTGACTAGCTCTTCCGCACACCAGACTTGGAAGCGCAGCCTCATCCTTGAGTTACCTCGCAACCTCCATGTCTCTCATGAAGTGACCATCGTAAACTCCTTTCATAGTCCTTCTGTTTTCTTTTTTGCTTCTCACTGCGAAATCATCGTTAAAATTTTATGAAATGTTTAAACGACGCAACATACAGAGAGGCCCGAAAGTTTGCGCTATTTCAGCAAACTGGCTCCATCTTCTGGTTCTGACCGTTGCAATTTCGTTGCGGCGCTAACGACTAATTACAGTTTTCATCCTCCAGCCAACCAGCGAATTACGTGAGACGACGCAATTAAACCAGCTAAGTTTATTTACGACGATGAGTAGAAAAAAAAGAAAAAAAGGCTATACATACATTTGCTCTCACTCACTTGTAGCCATTTACACTCGCCCCCGCGTCTCCGGTGCTGATTGCGTGCAATCTAGTCCGAATAGTGCGCGGCTAGGAGACCGTACGCATACACAGGCGTGTACGCAGGCCACGTCAAGACTCGGAGACTCGAGCTGCTCACTGCTGTACTCGGCCCTGAACATGGACTCGGGAGACACACTTGCCCATTACCGCGGACGCAACTTGCGGCGCTCTCATAACTAGAGGCACATGCATCCCGTGATGAGTCCACTGTTACCTTTCGAGGGAAATAACGTGAGCGAAGAGCCAGAGGCACATTGCCGACCGTGCACTAAGCTGCGCGTCTGAGCACGGTTGAAGCAATGAGTGCCGCGAAGGTAAGAACATTGCCCTGTGCAGCGTCACGGCCGGGTACTCCCGCAACATTACAATGGGCTCTGTTTCGTTTAAAGTTAGCCACGGCCGCACTTCATTCTACTAAGCAGGAAACATGCGCGATACATACGCGACGAAGACAAGAACGCAACGATGGGGATGAGTAATGCCGCTTTACCTTGTGAGTATTAGAGAGTGAGGAAGAAAGAAGGACCCTAATGTGAGATGGAGATGTTAGCTTGGTGGTTGCTCTGGATGAGTAGGGTGGTCAATGAAATATGAGGTCTTAAAAAAAAACATGTGATCATTATTAAAATAAAAATAAGCGCTACAACAGTTATTCGTGAAGCAGAAAAGGCAGAAAAAGGAAGGGGAAGAATAGTGAAGAAACCAGTGCCGATGATTGTCAATGCAAACGAATAGCCGAACGCTTCAAGGCAGCTATTTGCTTTATTTAGCGAGTATGCGCATAAAGGCGTACATTTGCTGCCGTGAAGATAATCAGTAGCGTTTGTTGTTTATTGAAGGCGAGGTCTGCTTCGGAGACTTCAGATTGACTTGGGGTTCGTGGGATCTGGTTATCTGGCTGCAACTTTCTGATCACTTACATCAAAGTAAGGCAATCTGAGGCCTTGTAGTGCTCGTAGGACAACAAAAGGGGCGTAGAAATAAAGCTTGGAATAAAAAGACGCGCTAAGTTAGCGTAGGGTATGATCAGATCAGCAATAATGGGTAATTAACGCAACGAGGCCAGAGTTAAAGCCAGATGCGCTCGTTAAACTGTGCGCGCCTAAAGCCAGGAACGGAAGCATGGCTTCACTCAACGAAAAAGTACGAGTCATTCCCGGAGATAGTGCTGTCTGAAAACGTGGGCCGATCCCGAAGGTATAGCGCCGTCTGAAGAGCAAGCCACGTAACGCTAACGCTAACGTGCCCAGGAAGACCTTGCACTTCTTCGATGTCGACCATTGTTGACTCGCCTTTGTTATAAATTTGCGCGATGCGGTCGAGATGTCCGTTTTATTGCGTAATTTCGTAGCGAATAGAACGTTATGGTCACAACTCGGTTGCTCGAGACACCGTAGCCTCTGCAATGGCGCCTTTGTATGGGTGGTGAACGTCCAACCGTGTTGCGCCAGCCCCCATGGAAGTGGTTGAAAGAGAGAGAGAGAACAAGATGAAGCTTCTTGCTTAATGAAGGGAATACCCTCTAACAAAAGGGATTCTTAAATTGAGTTGAGCGAAAACTAACTCGGGGCCTCCTATCTAAATACAAGGCGACGGAGAAATCGTTTTTCGGCAACCACTCCGTCAAATCTGATCAGGTGTGTTGCATAAAAGAAAAGGAACTAAGAATCTACTCACTCTTTCAAGCGAAACATTGATTTAGGCCGTAAATTTTTTATAAATAAAAATGAAGCTAGAAATCGAAAAAATTTCAAAAGACGGAACCATCACATTTACAACTCGGTGACTTAGCAATGAAAAATGATATCAAAATTATCTAAACTGCATCTTATAACACATCTAAGGTGGAAACAATTGATGTAGTATACACCGCTAGAAAATGCACCATTATTACGTGAATGCAAATCTTTCAAAACACTCGTAAACATTGTAACGAATTTACGGAAGCTGCAAATCCATCAAATTTTTCCGACTTGGTATATGCCTACCTACCTACCTACAGACCTACCGCAATGTGTCTGCAATGAGGCTAATAATGACTCGCATTAAAATTATCAGGCATTAATTTCGAAGAACCATGAATATGCCCTGCCAACAATGTCATTTCGTCATCGGACCTGAACTATGTATATGCCGGACCAACGACCGGTGCATAGATAAATGCGGCACTTCCCGCTGGCTGATGTATTTTTTTTTCCTTTGTAGATTAAACACTATGAACCTCAAGCAGATTGCTCTAGCAATGTTGCTTCTGATTGATGCGCAGAGCCAATATTCGTAATTTAATTGAGTGAGGTCAAGCACAGTCACCTGGGGGGCAATGGGGTTTGTGTACAGACACTTGCATGAGGCGATACTCTGGAGTTCGGCTCCAAGGACAAGGATAGTGGAGGTCGATAGCCACTTCTCTATTTCGATTTCAACTTATAAGACGAAGCTTTAGCTCGGGCCCAACTCCTACGCGGCCTATTCAAAAACATGTAAAACGCAAAAACGTTCTTCTGAGATAACCCCAGGACCGATTTTAATCAAATTTGGTGCATCTGAGAGAGAAAGTTAAATTCTAGTGACTGTTGGAAGCGGAATTTCGATTTAGGGCTTGAATTTTGTTGAACAGGTTTTCAAATATTCGAAAGTGAGGAAGAAATAGAAGCAGGAAGTTTACAAATTCATAGCTCCGCCACAAAGACAGATATCGCGGTTGTGTTGACGGCATCCATTACATCATTCAAAGCGGGCAAATTCGATATTTCATTTTACATCTTACGTTAATTGGATACGTTGGTTACAAGGGCTGTATTTCCATATCACTAAAGTTTTTTTACATTCATGCGTAACGACCCATTTTGTCCGCTTTAGACGTACTATTAGATGCAATTCACAAAATAGTATTATCATTTTTCGTTGTTGAGTTATTGAGTTGTACACTTGATAGCTTCGTTTTTTAAAAATTTTTGATGTTTGCAAATTTTTATTAAGACATTGATGACATAAAGCAAAAATTCTAAACAAACAGTCACTAAAGTTTAAGTTCAACAAACCGCGTCATATTCGGTGCAGTCGTTGCCGAGAAAAACAAATTCTCCTTTTACATGTGTTTAGATAGGAGCACCCGAGCTAAAGCCTCCTCTTAATGCGAGAAGCATTCTTTGGGAGCTTCATTCACATTACGCTGTGTACTATGTACGTCCGTGCTTATCCTCTCTCACGCCAAGTTGGGTCACTGGCTCTGTGCTCTGGTAGACAACCTGGCGCATTGAGTACCACGTGCATCTGGGCATGGGACAACCAGGTATGCGAAAATTCTTGGCCGATCCCCCAGAAGGGTATAGACTTGGGCTGGTTGGTAACACATAGTTACAATAGATGCATAGCGCGGGAAGAACGATCGACAAAAACTAGACAGGACAAGCGCTAACTGTCGACACAGCGTTTATTGCGGAAGTGGAGCTTATATAGGCAAATGATTCGGCTAAGGGAAAGAAGGACATAAAAGCTTAACGAAAACGCCAGCTTGAATTCATGGCATGACGGCATGTGAAACGCGACGGGAAAGCGTCCAGAGAAGGACAAGGGAACCAGGCGAAATATGGTAGTCTCGGTGCCGAAGGTCGTAGCGTCGCTTCTGAGAAGCTTGCGAGACTGTGAGGCAATGATGGGCGACCTCTCGGGCCTGGGCGGCTAAGACAATAGCATCGCGAGCGTAACCAGTGCTGGGTGATTGTACCGCGGACGATAGCAACGTGTCGAGGGGCAAGGTGGGGTCGCGACCGTACAAAAGGTAAAATGGGGAAAATCCGGCAGGGTGGTGATGGGACGAGTTTTATGCGAAAGTGATGTATGGTAAAGCGATATGCCAGTCGCGGTGATCGTCGGAAACGCGCATGGCCAGCATTTCAATTAGTGTGCGGTTGACTTGCTCGGTGAGGCCGTTCGTTTGAGGGCAGTATGCGGTAGCAATCTGGTGTTCTGTAGAACAGGAGCGGAGCAGATCATCGACGACCTTCGATAGAAAGTAGCGGCCGCGATCCGTAAGTAACTGGCAAGGGGCGCCGTAGTGCAGGATGCCGTCGTATAGTAAGAAGTCGGCGACATATGTAGCGCAGCTCGTTGGCATGGCTCGTGCGATGGCATATCTCGTGGCATAATCTGTCGCCACAGCAATCCATTTGTTTCCTTTAATGAAAATTGGAAAGGGGCCAAGGACGTCGAGGCCCACACGGAAGAAGGGCACTGTAGGGATGTCAATTGGTTAAAGCAAACCAGCAGGATGCATAGCAGACGCCTTCCGGTGCTGACACAGGACGCAAGAAGCGACATAACGGCACACAGAGCGATAAATGCCGGGCCAGAAGAAGCGGCGCCGCAGGCGGTTGTAAGCACGAGTGATGCCCTGATGTCCAGCAGTAGGAGCGTCGTGAAGATGCTGGAGCACGGCCACTCGAAGGTGCTTGGGAATGACTAGAAGGAGCTCCGGGTCATCAGGGTGAACGCTACAACGGTATAAAGTTCCATCGGGCAAGGTGAACATCCGGAGGGACGGATCGTTGGGCGAGGAGCTTAGGCTTTCGATAAGTGTTCGAAGAACAGGATCTTGGCATTGCTAGTCCGGTTGATCCACGGGATTTCGGGACAGGCAGTCAGCGTCCTTATGCAGGTGGCCTGAGTTATATATAATAGAAGATGTATATTCTTGTAGACGCAATGCTCAACGCGCAAGTCGTCCATTGGGTCCTTCAAAAAGGAGAGTCAGCAGAGGGTGTAATGATCGGTTGCGACGCAGAAGCTCCGACCGAAAAGGTACGGTCGAAATTTCGCGACCGCCCATACGAGCGCGAGACATTCCCTCTCAGTAATGGAGTAATTTCGCTCAAGCGTGGAAAGAAGGCGGCTGGCGCAAGCGATGGCATGGTCTTGGCCCTGTTGACGCTGAGCGAGGACAGCGCCGATGCCATGACCACTCGCGTTAGTTTGTACTTCAGTGGGCGCTGTAGGGTGAAAGCGTGACAGAATCGGGGAAGTTGTGAGCCGCTCAATCAGGGTAGAGAAGGCTTTCTCCTGCAGTGGTCCCCAAGAGAAAGATACGTCATTCTTAAGAAGGTCATTGAGAGGGTGAGCGATGTCGGCAAAATTTTGCACAAATCGACGGAAATAAGAGAATAAACCCAGAAAACTACGGACATCATTTGTTGAACAAGGTACAGGAAAATTTCGCACGGCGTGAACTTCTTATGAATCAGGTTGAATTCCGGCGCCGTTTAGGAGATGACCGAGCATGTTAATTTCACGGCGACCGAAATGGCCCTTGGAGGAGTTTAACTGAAAGACAGCCTTGTGCAACACTTAGAGTATGGTTGTGAGGCACCGCAGGTGGCTCTGAAAGTTCGGCGAAAGCACAATCACATCGTCGAGGTAACAGAGGCGTGTAGACACTTCAAGCCGCGCAAGGGAGAGTCTATCATGCGCTCGAATGTAGCTGGTGCAATGCATAATCCAAAGGGCATGACTTCAAATTGGTAAGGACCGTCCGGTGTGACAAAGGCGGTTTTCTCGCGGTCCATCTCATCGACGCTAATCTGCCAATAGCCGGAGCGGAGGTCAATTAATGAAAAGCATTGGAATCTGTGAATGCACTCAAGATCGTTATCAATGCGAGGCAGGGGATAAACATCCTTCTTTGTTATCCTGTTGAGGTGACCGTAGTGAACGCAGAAGTGCCACGAGTTGTCTTTCTTCTTTACTAAGACAACCTGTCATGCTCACGAGCTACTGGAAGGTTCAATGATGTCTTTGTCCATCATCCTGTCTACCTTTTTCTGTATGACGGCCCTTTTTGCTGCGGAGACACGATATGGCCGCCTATGAATGGGACAGGCGTGAGCGGTGTTGATGCGATGCATGACAACAGATGTCTGGCTCAGTGGACGGTCGTGTAAATCAAATATATACCGATAAGAGGACAGGAGGTGACGAAGAGCTGTTGTTTGCTCGAAAGGAAGGTCAGGGGCAATCATGTTACAAGCATCGTCCGTAGGCGTCGAGTACGGAGTGGGTGACAAAGGTCCGTTGGTACTGAGGAAGGATTCAGAGGTCAAATAAGAAATCTCAAATTCTTCCAAAGGAGTGACATGCGCTATGGCGATACCCTGTGGCAGCATATGCAATGAAAATCCAAAATTGAGAATGTGCACGCGAGCGAAGTTTTCGCGGGTCCGGATCAAGGTGCTCGGTAGGGCAATATTGCGCAACAAAACCACGTCAGTAAGCGGCGACACGACGTACTCGCCATCAGGTACGGGAGGACAGGGCGTCAGGAGGACATTTGTAGCCGCCTGCGGAGACAGCCCTGCAAACTCAGCAGAACATAAGCGGTTCGAAGCACAAGTTGTTGCGTCGGCAGGAAGCCGCAGATCCAATTTTACAACACCTGTGGAGCAGTCAATTCGGGCAGAGTTTTTCGATAGGAATTCGAGGCCGAAAATTAGGTCGTGCGGACAGTGCTCAAGGACGATAATTAAAACAACGGTATAATGATCCCCAATGGCCACACGTGTTGCGCACATTCCAAGAACAGGTGAAGTACTCCCATCGGCGACTCGCACACGCGCGGTACGGTGGGCGTCAGAACCTTTTTGAGCCTTCGGCGGAGAGCAACGCTCATAACTGAAAGCTGCGCTCCTGTGTCAACGAGAGATGTAACAGGAATGCCATCAACTTCAATGTTCAGTAGGTTTCCACGTGTTGCAGCTTCACCTACGGCAGCTGCAGCGCCTAGTTTCCCGAAGTGAAGTGACCGATTTTAGAAGGGCACGAAGCGCGGTGAACTAGAGGCGAACGGGACCTACGACCTTGCGGAGACGAGGAGCGTATGGATCTTGGTGGAGCACTGTCGGCGTTGATGTTCCTAATGGGCGTATAGGGCGAGAAAATACGATTGTCTGGCACTTGGCGGTAGCGACTCGGAGACGACCACCTAGGATGCGACGACCAGTGGTTGCGGCAATGACGGGCGATGTGTCCAATACCGGAACAATTAAAACAAATGGGTTTATCATCCGCTATCCGCCAGTCAGCTTTGTTGCAATGGAGTGGCGGAAAGGTTTGCGTCTGGGAACAAGTGGCCGGAGAAATCTGGTAGGTTGTTTGTATGGCGGACCGAGCAACGAGATGGAATGCCCAAACTTGCTATTTTCTCCCGAACAACCGCTTGTATAAGGGAGATAGCGGGCACGCTTTCCCGAAAGTCGGAACGAACTGGAGCCGGAGCCATGGCCTCAAGCTCACGGCGAACGATGCACGTTATATCTTCCGGTCCTGTCGGCTGAACGAACCGCGGCGGTTCTTCGCAAGAAGATGTCGCGGCAGTATTGGGCAATCTGTCGAATGTTTGAGCGATGCGGCGGCCCTTCGCTTGTTCGAAACGCCGGCACTCCTTTATAATTACAACCACAATGGCACAATCCTTACACATCAGCAGATTGAAGGCATCGTTTACAATACCTTTTAGTATGTGACCAATCTTGTCTGCCTCGGTCATGTTGTTATCAGCCTTGCGACAGAGGGCCAGCACATCCTGTATGTACATGACATAGGATTCTGTGGAAGTGTGAGCGCGGCACGCAAGTTCTTTTTTTGCTGCCAGCTGACGACCGACAGGTCTGCCAAACAGGTCTCGCATTTTTTCTTTGCTCAGCTTCTTTAGGTCAGCTTCATGTGTATCGTGCCATTGCTTTGCAGTTCCTCTCAGATAAAATATCAGGTTTGTAGCATCATTGTCTGACCCCACCTGTTGTTGTCGCACACTCGCTCGTACATCGTAAGCCAGTCCTCGATGTCGGCGTTGTCGGCGCTACAACATGTCCCCGGGTTCCGCGGATGAGTGAGGATGACCGTTGGCACGGGCTGCTGAGCGTTGTCGCTTGTGTCGGTTGATTCGCCATTGTGGCGACAGGTAGTTCCGTGATTGTACCTCGCACCTCCGCCAAAATGCTGCAGGAAGAAAGCAGGCCCACGAGTGTAAAACACTGTATATTTACAACTTTTGTATATGGCATTCAGGCAACGGCCAGTCTTCGTCTTCCTCTAGTTCATGTCACCTTCTTCTTTCCTTTCACCGTAACAAGATTATTGCGGTCTAACAATAATAAGGAGATTACCATTGTTTGGTAACTTCTTGGGCTTGTCTGTCCGGGCAGCTATCCAATGGCACATACCCATTCCGGAGGATCTGCCAAGAATGTTCACATACCTAGTGTCCCATGACCAGTTGCACATATCCAATGTCTCGTGTTGTCTGTACAGGCACATACCCTGTGGCACATGCCCGGTTGCGCATAACCAGAGGCCCAAGTTGGCGTGAGAGAGGTCAGATACGGACATACATTATACATACGCTAAAGTATGTGCAGTTCCCCAGAAATGCTAATCACATTAATTATCAAAATATCTTTTGGTCCACGTCAAGCTAAAGCAGCGTTCTTTTAGTACCCGAGAACATAATGCAATTCCAGGTGGGCGTCCCGATGGAACTTTACCAAACCATTTAGGTCCTTCGTTGATGTTAGAAAACGCTCGCATGCTTCTGTTGAACGTTGTTACGAAGGAATAATAAGTGTGTCAACAGGCATAACAGCTTCTCTTCACAGAACTCACCGACAGCATTCGTCGGACTGCAAGTTGTTGTCCCTGCTGGTCGCAGTATATAATGCAACAAAGCGAAGCAATTGTCGTTTGCAGCAGAGATAAAATGGGGCACTAGCACCGAGTTTCGGTGCGGCGCCTGTTTGTCCTCTTCCACGTGCCCTCTTCCGAGTTCCCAATTTCGCATGCGGGCACCTGGTTCCCGCCTTTTTTTTTTTTTACCGATTGCACGTTTCGCTTCCGCATTTTATGCGCGCGCTTGGTGGCAGACCGTCGTAGCAGCATTGTTGGAGCATGGACCGGAAGCTCTCCATCTCTCCTGCAGAGCCCCGTCTATTGTATGTTGTTCGGAAGCCAATCCTGCAGTCTTGTGGCAGTGCCCCTCGGACAACGCTCCTCCGGCCACGTTTCCGCGCTTTCATCGAGAATGGAAGACATTTTCAATATTTATTTTTAGCTCGCTCAGCAGATAAATATGGATGTGTAAGGAATCAGAGAATGGCATCGGTGCCGCTGCATCTTTCTTACACTGTATACATACGGCATAAAGAGATGGAAAGAAGTGGGAGGCCAGATCGTGCGCGGCGAAGCAGTCGTTGACATGCCGTGCGCGACAGCCTTTGAATATTCTATTAGGAGTCGATACTGTTTCTGCTTTCTAAAAGGACAGAAATTCGTTGCATAAGGGAAGAAGGTTGGCTTTCAATACCGAATTTGCTTGCCGGAACCATGGAAGCTTAAAATTGAACGAAACGCCAATCTAAATTTGTTTATGTTATAATTATTTTTTTATTTTACAGTGGACGGTGCTTCGAGCCAACGGGTTGCAGGGCGACATAAAGTCAACATATCGTCTTGGCTTGCAGGTAAAGTCCGGCGGTATTCAGATTGTGGTTGAATATAACTTACAAGCCCAGTATGCTTATACTTGTGTGCTTCCACTGTGTGCTTATACTTTGTTTTATACTCTGTGCATATACACTGTGCATACACAGTGCGCTTATACTGTTCTTATGATTGGAGAAGCATTGGTTTGTCGTTTAATGCATGCCGAAACTCACGTTTCGTATGCCGCCATGTATGCCGTTTACTCTTTTCTTTTTACTCTCATATTCTTTTGCAGTGTAGTGTGAGCACCTTTAATTCGAAATAAAAATAAACCGTTTCTATTGAAATGGCTACACCTATGTGTCAACTTCAGTTTCAGTTTAAGTTTATTATTCTTTAAATACAATGAATGGGTAAGAAACAATATACAGACAATATCGTTACAACTGCGCGGCTTGAAAACTAGCCCAAGTGCACTTTTTCACTCAATGCCCGCGCTGTCTCACAGCCACCCGGCTTGTAATTGGCGACGACATTCCTATAAGTGAGCTCATGAATTTGGTGAGTTGAAACAAACCAAGTTACTCGTCACACCACCACTGACTATAGAGTCGCGAAATGCGAGTATATTGCAAGACGTGAGCGGGAACCGAGACATATTAGTCACGCTTTTCGAGATTCTGAATAGAAATTCAGTTGTAGCTCTGCATTGTCACAAAATCGGTGTAATTGCTCACATATACGTGGAAGCAGGCACTCTCTTCGCACGAATACCTGAAACTGACAACCCCCCTTGCTACTCAAACATAAGGCTCCTTTTAAGTCGGATATACTACATCACCCACCCCGTCACTAGGGTGCCTTTGAACCTATTTTATGTTGCGAGCATGTAATCAACAATGCTTTAATGGCCGCCTCAAGAGACAATGAGGAAAAACCCCAGTGGTTGCGCCGTAGCTTCGGTGGCATCATTTGTTTACGCCAACTCCGTACAGTGCCAAACTGCGGCCGTGTGCGCTACTGAGCCGCAGGAGACAAAGGCAGTAAAGTGCGACCATTATGACCAGCAGCTCCTCGTCGCAACCCACTCTGCCATTGTCTCATAGTTCTAGGCAGCCCAACGTTCCTAGTTTCGTGCGTGCCAGCTTAGGGCCTAACTCAGAGAGCTCTAATGACGGCTTTTGAAAGGGGCTACATCTTCTCCGCTTTGTGCCGTTCAACGAACAGCACGGCTGGGCCTTACAAGGCGCGCTGTCCACATTTTTCTTTTTTTCGACAGGGAGTTAGCTTTTCTGAAGGGTGAGTTAACTGGCGCTACCCAATAGTAGTCCTAAAATTGATTCTAGACCGAGAGAGAGAGAGAGGGGGGGATAGAGAGACGAAGAAGGAAAGGCATAGAAATTAACCAATCACGTGCCCGGTTGGCTGCCCTAAACTTGTGGAGGGAAAAAGCACCAAGAATAGATAAGAAAAAAGGAAACATGAGAAAAACATTAAAGAAGGACTCATTGTGAACACACTCGCAGATACATGTTCGCTAACGTTTAAAAACGTTCGCACAGTCCACTTGCTTCCAAGTGCAATGGGGCGTTTGTGGACTTATGCGTGCAAGGATGCTTAAACCGAGGTCCCAGGATCTCCCCCCATTCGTCCTCGGATGCAGGGTGCAGCGCGGCTACTTCGGATACGGGGTAGCCGCGCTGCACGGTGCAGCACGGCTATCCCGCATTATGCCTAAAGCTGCTTCTTGCACGTAACGAAAAAAAAAAAACGAAACCCAATTACAGTTCAGTCACTGGTGATCGAAGCGGCAGATATTTCATTATCATTTCCAGCAATTTAACCATTACAGAATGCACGAATCACGTCATACATTTCGCAATATCTATTGCAAGTTCGCCTAACACTGTAAAGACGGATACTACTTATACGGCAAGCATTCTAAGTCGCTGGCTTTATTGTTATGTAGAGCTCGTATCTATACTAAACAAGGATAAGTCTGCTGCCAACGCCAAAACACTGATCGACAGCGATAAAGCGCACATATGAAAGAAGGCATGACCACTTCATAATTATTGGCGATATTGAAATTACACTTTTCGTGCCTTCTTGCAGTTTCATTATTTCTGCGTTGAGCAATTTAATCCAACGCCTCACCTAAATCTATAAGGATCATTTCAGTTCTCTTTGCCATAATCATTACACGCATGCAGAGCGCCCACAGCCGTCCGCAGGACAACTTCAAAAGTTATATATGGGCACCGCAAGGTCCAGTATTATCATCATCTCAACAATGAAAGTTCTCTGGAAGGCAAAGTGTTCTTAAATTTTTCAATTATCTACGCGTTGTGAACCGAACCCGATCATGTATACTCAAGGTCCGGCCTTTTGTTTCCCCTACGCAATCGAACTATGGAACCGCCTGCCTGCTTGTGTTGTTGAATGTACTAATGTTAATGACCTTCTGTACCACTCTCCTGCTTGGGCAGCACTGCTGCTTGCAGTATTTGCAAATAAATTTAGGAAATATTAGCTACGCATGTCTCCGATGCTGCTCTCCGCTCTTCGGTTCCTGGCGCAACGAGACAGAATATACCTAACAATATCTGTGGCCGTGACCAAGACAACACACCACAAGGGGCACATCTTCTTGAGGAGCTGTAAGAGGAAACGCTTTCCGCGTACCCACACCTTCCGTTTTCAGAAAACTCTAGCCTGCAAGGAAGCTGCACGCGTTGTAATTCTAAGTGACGACGGTTTGCAGGATATTTGATAACAAAGCGCCATGACATTGCTAGAGGCGCTCAGGCGTAGCCATTTTCGGCCTTAATTGCAAGGCTAGGCCTGCCTTTAGGTACAATTCCCCACCGCACATCGCCGGAGGATCCCTGTATAAGAGGACGACTGAGCTTTTCAAAGCACGCTGTGAAGCGCATGCATTTCCAAATGCGCCACGAAACGAACCCAGCCACTCAGACCCCTGGGCGCCGTGCGATAAGCACACCGGCCGACTGCGAGACGCTTATCTCTCTCGCGGCAGGTATAGCGTCCCTTCCGATTACCGAGACGGAACGGGCCAAGCCGTGGCTAGCATTGGACCGCACGGCAAACATACACAGGGAGCGCCTTGCTGCAAAACTTGAGGCAAACATAATAAGTGCAGGCCAATGCCTTACCTTCCGGTGACTCGTGTGTAGATTGTTCCACATCGCGCCATCCGAGATTTGGTTGCGTTAAACGAATGGAAGTGGCTCTTCGTAGAAGCACTGCCAACATCTGCATGATCATGAGAATGTTCCAGCGCTTTTTCGGAGTTTGCAAGTTCACCTTACTTCCCCTAAAATCAAAGCTTTAGTTTGCTTGCACATAGCTCGCGTACAGCTACGACTGCCTCTTACGTAACCATTAGTTCGCAATCAACTGGAAGTACGTTACCTAAATCGAACACTTCCCAAAGGGTGAGACATCGATTGCACCACACTCAGCATATTTCTGAAAGTTTTGCACCCTCCCCGCCCCTCCCGGTATAATATACGACATATATGAAGTACACAATAAGTAAAATCGGCGTCACGTGATAATGGGCTGTTCTGTACACAAAATGCTAATGGGCGCAGTACATCGCCACAGGGAAACAACAACCCGACTGATACGTCGCCAAACTTTCCTAAGTCAACGTGAGTACAAGAAAAGAAATTGTGGGGTTTAAATAACGTTCTGTAACTGCATAGTGTGTAAGGAGGTACGCGAGAATAGAGAGCTCCGAGATCATTTTTTACCACTTGGAGTTCATTAACGTGCACCTAAACCTAAATTAAGCACAGGAGTAGCTTTGCATACCTCCCATATCGGATTGCGGCTGACGTGGCTAAGAATCGAACCTGTCAACTCGTGGTCAACAGCGTAGCGCCATGCATGCATAGCCACTGATTAACCGCGGCGGGTAATGGCAGTTCAGAAAGCCACTCACACGTCGATCTGAGGGCGCGTGGATGTCGCATGTAAACAGCACGGACATATCATTCTTTTGAAAATAATATAATCGCTTGCACCCTACTAAAGGGCAGCAACGCAAATCAACGCAATAAATAAAGCTGAATCAACGCAATAAAATCAACGTAAATACTCTAAAACGCTGCATTGACGTAGAAGTGATTTCTACATCTTTCTGCTTCCTTTTTCCTTCTTCCTTTTTTTTCCTTCTCTGCTTTGACTTCTGAGAGCTGCATGAGGAACATCCTTCAACAGCGTTGACACCGCTCACTGGACAAGAGCGTGTAGACTACTGCACCTAATCTACACCTCCACCACGTCGCTTGTACGTCGTCGTTGTTCGTTTGTTTATTCTTTTTAATGCGACCAATTTATTTATACAAATAATCTTTTAATAGTTTTTCATAGTCGTCATTGTTGGCGATAAAGAATACACTTTTAAGTTTCGTGCAGTTCAATTACGTCTCTGCAATCATCTTGCTGTCGGATATATCGGCAAAATGAGTGCGCATATATCAGACTCGGTTATCGACAAGACAGCTTGCGGCCCTTTTCATTCGGTTCTTACCAAAGATACGCTGCAGTGTTGGCTGAACCGGCGACTGCTAGAATATGGCACACTGCGCAGCTCCCCCCCCTCCCCTCCCCTCCCCCCCCCCCCCCGACTATAAGTGCGAACGATTAATAACATTTTGGCCCTGCCGAAACGCAAATGTTCGAAAGAAGTAAGTTGAAACACTTTGTTTCAAGGAAAATAAGGCTCATTTATAAGATCCACGAAGGAAAGTTTTGTTATAGGGCCTACATGGCCACTGGCCGCGTAAAAACAACAGGTATACATCCAGCGATTTTTTTTTTTTTTTGGTTATGTATTTGGAATCTTCAGCTACGTTTACTGGCACACTATACACGTCTTGACGCCCGATTTCCGTTTTTCAGTAGTAAAGTAGCATTGTGTTTGTTCTCAAGTCTAAACATTGTACCATGCGGAAAACGTAAGGTCGCCGAGTTAGTGTGCAGAGTTTGCCAATAAGCGATACGCTTTGGACCGCCGCAGTATACACAACACAGCAGCATTTCCACGCAACATGGAGTGCGTATAAGACTGAGAACAGCCGCCTGGTGCGCATGGACGGGGCTGACCGAATTACGTGTTTCCGCATCGAATGGCGATCGATACGCAGTAAACTTAGTCCGTTAGGAAAGCTGCGAGCCTCCATCGAAGGCCAAGTCGGGTGCAGTGCAAGAAGTATCAATAACGTTAACAACAAACAAACACAACTACGACAAAAAAAAGAACCAACGTGAATGAGAATACAACACGAAACTACAACTACTGCATCAATAAAAGAGGCTCGACTGTGAAAACCGGGCTCTGCGTGGAGGCCAGAGGACAGGCGGGCTACGCTGTGTACAGCGTTGCGCAGAGAGTCCAGCTGGCGGCTGTAGGCTGGCAGCCACGGTTCATATCAGAGTCGCCAAAGTTTTCGAATGCGGAAGGCCAAGCAGCACAGCTGGCGCACAGTGCGGTGGAAGACGTTGTGCTCTGGGAGTTGCCGTCGATGCAGAAAACCAACTGCGCACCGCGAAGTGGTTCGGTTGTAGAGGAGGAAACGGGGTGAACTCATTCGTGTGCAAAACGACGTCATTTGAGGCGCAAAGACCAGCCTATCAAAAAATAAAAAAGGAAAAAAGGAAATGAAGAGGCTCACGGAAACTAAGTAACTGCTTGGCATGTCCTCAAATTGTGGAACGACGTCGTAGGAAGAAATAGAGTCCTTCGCGCTGCAAAACAAAGTGGTAAACCAAGAACGACTCTTTCCGATGCGTGCATTTACGACGAGCCCGCAATAGCGTCAGCGCAGCAATGAGCTGTGTGCGTACGGTTGTTCTGGACCCCTCTGCGGGACAAAAATGTCACATTGAGGCAGAAGCTACAGCTGTCGTCAGTCAACCAGAAACCCTACCACGGGTATACACGTCTTCCGGTGCCGCGCATACCTCCGCGTAAGTGCGTCGGCGAACATAACGGCTGTTACAACCAGGGTTAAATATCTAAGGGGAAAAGAAAGAAAGCCTGACTGCAGTTTTAACGAGACATGCGGAAAGACATTTTCGGCAAAACGAAGAGGAAGACAAAGAGGTAGAAAAAGAAAGTTCGCGCTGTTTGTGCAAGACACATATACCTTCGGTTAGTGTCACCCTCACAGGACCAATCTCAAAGCGAGACATGAGCACACTTTCTGAGTGAATCGCGTCCAACCCATGAATGCACAATGAAAAATATAAGATACTGCGGTATACAAGTTACAGAAACACAGATAACGTGAATTATTTTTCGAGGCCGATAACAGTTCATTCAGTGGCCTACGAGAATGACCATTGCTCACAGTTTCATCTACTTCTTGCCTTTACACGAGTTCCCTTTGTTACTGTTCTTTATCTTTTTACCTCGTACGCGTTCACTATTAGAGGAATAGTGCAAGATTAGGACACAAGAACAAAAAATTGTAACAAATCCACCAAATTCATCTGCAAGTGAACTTCCAACCGAACCACGTAGAACCATGCACTATCAGTAATTAGTATGCATCACAACTCCGAAAGAGTGCTGCCACTGCGAATTTTTCCGATCGTCGTTGATTTCGTGAAAACATCAATCGACGATTTTTAATGAAACGTTCACGCGAAATACAACAAGTTGCACACAATCAACATTTATGGTGTGGCATCCTTGTAATCTTCGCTTTCCGTTTTATTTTTCTTCTTTAAAATAGATTGTGATGCTGACTGTTCAGACCAACCAGTAGTAGGCTGCGCGTGATGTGCCATTATCACAGGAGGAGGAGGAGGAGGCGGAAAGACAGGGACGTTAGCCAGTTCTCAGACCAGCAGGTTACCCTGTGCTGGGTAAAGGGGGCAAGAGGAATAAAAGATAATAGAAACGAAATATCACAAAGAAAAGGGGAGGAGCAAAAATAAAAGAGAAAAAAGGAAAGGAGAATACGGCACCGCTTAAAACTTGTCTCTAAGACCAGTCCTCCGCAAGAAGCGCAACAACGCTTTCAAAGCCTTTTGCGCTGAAGACGGTCTCGGCCAGTGTGTCAGGACCTTTTCCTCCGACAAAGGGCGTTTGTAGCATTCATACGTAAGGGAATAAGGAGGAAATTTGCATAAGATGGTTGCCAGACGCGCGGTAGCTAAATTTCACAAATTAAATCACGCACACCACTCGTCCACCTGTGCGATCGATTTCTCTTATATAGTCCAGCCGCACGTTCAACCGCACTGCGGCAGCTCCTATTGCAATACGTTTTAGCCTTTCCTGCTATTTGAATATTCACAGAATGTGTGCGGATGTGCGGACCAACGCCGCTCTTCATTCACTCGATTCGTTTTGTAACCTGCTCAGCTTAACAGTTTACTTTTTTACGTTTCGTGAAAACAAGACATGTTCGTGCTCTGGCCTCATGTGTTTCATGCTTATGTCTGGTGTATGCATGTCTCTTGTGTGTAATAACCATTACTCTAACATTAGAGATGCCTTAATGCATCCGTAATACATCGCTGATTCTTTTTGTTTGTATGTTTCTATGTTTGTTGTTCCTCTCCGCTGCTTTCTTGAGCTCTTAAGAAAGAACTCATAAACAAACCAGCATAAATAGAAAGCAATCAGACAGCGAATAAGTTGGCGTATAGACAGATACAGAGGGATATAAGGAAGGCAGGGATGTTAACCAAGTTGGCGTATAACATGCAAAAAAGTGGACCGCGAACAAAACGTCCTTTTTATTCTTTTGAGCACGCTTCAATTCGGCCGTAGATCTGCCTCGGTTTCATGAAAACAATTGCCATTAGAGACCCTCTTCGTGGACAAAATCGACCTGATCGACTCCTTAAGTGCACAGACATCACTGACTGTGTGCGCGAGTGCTTACGGAAGATGCTGCATGATCGAATAATTCGACACTACTATGCAAGCTGTTTGTCTCATTGCCCATCTATACCATAAGATATCCGTGTCTCGAACTGCTCCAATGACCCCTACACTTACACCTACACCTCCACCCCTCCCCTGGCCCTTCTCCCCCTTTCCCATCTTGCGTACAGTAACGCATTGTTGATAAAGGGGCGGCGCTGTTTTCCGGCGTTGGATGAAATTGGTCAGAGGCGTAATTTATGAGCGATGTTCAGTGTGTAGAACACATTAGGGAAGCACAAGCAGTTATTTTGTTGTACCTCTTCCAACTATTATTTCTCTGAGTAACTTCCAAACACAACCTTTACTAGACGTTTTGTCATGGCTATATTGATTTTGTTAGTACTTGAACTCTGTTGGATCATCAATTACAGAACGGACGTATAGATCAAAAAACAGCAACTCAAGCTGGAAATTGTTCGCCTTTAGCATGCCAAACAAAATGAATGTACACAGGTGCATATAGAAAGTGATTACCGACATAACAAAGTACCTATCGGATGTGCTTTAGAGCCGGGAAATTTCTCCACTGAAACTGATATTTCAGGAACCACAGCAGACCTATCTAAGAGAACTAAAACTGACGGGCAGTAAAAGCAGTATAGCCTTTTCTTTTTTTTGGGGGGGGGGAGGGGGGGACATCTCGGTTTTGTTCTTCAAAGAACCCTTGAATTTTCTTAGCTTTCTCCCCATGACAGTGCTGCACAAGAAAGAAGAACTTCCGAGAAACATGGCGAGGACATCTTGGATTTCTCACACGACACTGCTGTGATCTGTCACTGCTGGATTTCTCACGGCACTTTTGGGACAGGGTGAGATCATCTCGGCTTCGTGCGTGACATTGCGTTTCAACATGTCCGCTTTTCTTTTCAATTTCTTAGCTTTTTTTCGCAGGACACAGCTGCATCCAAAAGAACGCTTTCGAAATACGCAGAGAGAGAGAAGGCAAACAAGGCGAAATCAAAGCTGGATTCGCAAACTGTTCAACCATTTTATTATCAAACGCTGAGACAACATACATATATATATATATATATATACATATATATATATATATATATATATATATATATATATATATAGAGCCTCCTAGAACTTAAGGAATCGCTGCGTATCGCACATTCAGATCGGGTGTTTACCCTACGGGTATCAGTGTTGTCGTGGCGTCGCCAAACGTAAAAGCAACACCCAAGACAAGCATCTTAAGCGTTGTTTACATGTGCGCCATTCGTAAAGCCGCCTGTACTCTTCCTTGACGCATAAGTCCTATGTTTTCGGAAAAGCGGATTTCCAATTGAGTCCTTGTCGAGTCCCGAAAGTACCACACTCATCTAGTTTCACCCGAACCGTTGGGCCTTTGCGCGACGCTGCAGAGTATGAAAGGGAAAAGTGTTTTCTTTTTCCCGCATTTGGATTTATTTCAAGCTCTTCTGGCAGAACATTGCAGAATGCTTGGTTCGAACAGGCGAACGTGTTGTTCTGGATCGCTTTGATTGCACGCAACTCGCACGCAGTACTTCTTTTACATATGTGTTATATTTTGCTGCATCGCGGCAGTCTCGCGTACGGTTTATTTGGGGTTAAGTAAGCGCGGCTTTCCCTGATAAATCGTCGGCAGGGGAATGAAGTTTCGATCGAGTGCGCAGCTCTTTCTTTTGTTTCGTTTTCTCTCTTTTCGACGTGCTGCAAAAGCAAGACTTCATAAAAGCAAATGGTGCATGGCACCGCTTCCCTTCCCTTTTTTTTTTCGTGGCTCATTGACGATGGCCTGAAAGTCGGCTTTTTGCTGCGCAATATTTATGGCCTGTTTTGTAGTTGATTGTGCACATCAGTGAACATGAATTTGCGCTAAGCTTCGTGAAAAACAGGGCAAGTTCATATAAGCTTCAAGGACGACCCACGATGGCTCTAAGCAGAGAGCAAATAGATAACGAATTCTACCAAATGACACCCTAGCATAAGAAGCGGAGAAGTAAATCATAAATACACATATTGCGTGCATAACTCGTGACTCTGCTATTTCATTCGAAATAGTGCTAACCCATTACCCAAGCAAGAAATAAGGCGCAGAGAGCGAGCACGTGCGAACAGAACGAAAAAAGACATGTCGAATGCAGCGTAATGAACATGGTGCGAGTTAATGCTATAAATGACGAGACACAGATACAAGTATAACAGTAGAGACTAAACTAAGAACACGAAGGAGGTGAACAGAGGGCTGTTACCGTCTCTTTCATGGTCCGGCCGGTTATAGTCTCCACACTGTTAATTGTAACCAACGGACCACACGGTGTGAAAGTGTACAGGGCTAACTACCACCTACATTGAAGAATTGGAATTGTATGACAGATATATAATGAATTGAACATGGGGGTTCATCGAGCTACGAATAATTACCACCACACCAAATCGTATGTCCGCTTCGATCATGGCGCCAGCCTTGCTCACAAATGGCACTATACGACCATTGACAATGAATTTCAAAGTGGCGCGCCTAAGTTTTGAAGGAGCACTCTATAAGCACTCATGTTGGTCATGCCGTCTATGACGTCATAGACCAACATGATAGCCTATAGACGCCAGCAATTGGATGATTGTGCACGCACGCATGCACACTACAATCTCCTCCAATCTTCTAGTAAACAAAGAAGCGACGTTTGTTAACAGGCCGCGTTCATCCTGGCAGCGATTTTTTAACGCTATTGCGTGATTTTGCCAGTCACCAAGATTAAGGGTTACCGTAAGTGTTTCACAAAAAGAAAGAAAAACTGAGAAAGCAATAGGCGGGTCAATGCTATCGGCGCCGCCTTAGCTGAGAAGAAGCGTTATATTGATAAGGGCTAGGGGAAGTAAACATGGCGCTATATATATATAGATTATTATTAGGGACTCTTCGAAAACATTTATGCGAGAATGTATTATTCAAAAGGCAACGCACTTATTCTACTGCGCTCTCAGCCTTTAAGCAAAGACAAGCACTACCATATCGCTCATTCTATCAACAATTCCTTAGCCAAAGAAAGTTGGTGAGGTTGCCTTCGTTGTACTTTTATCCTAAGGCGCAAAAGCGCGCAATGAGCCCTACGCAAGATTTTGCTCTACACGCGTGCGACAGTATTGAGTTACTATATTCGAATACATCTTCGCGCATTGTGTAATCTCTCAAAAGTGGATATGGCTGTTGTGATTACCGTCCTAATAGCCTGCGCAGTCGTAACGTTTCTAAGAAGAAATCTCAAATCTCCTCACCAGCTTCTGTAAGATGTTTGCTTTATTTTCTGTCAGTTCTTGTGGTAAGCCTTATTTTATTCAATTAAAATGCAAGCTTGGGCAATCATCGGTACCCACTGTGCTAAGTTAGCAGCTCCTGCACAAAGCGTTCGACTAGCTATGTTAAGTTTGTCAGCGACTGGTCCGTCAACTTATTCCAGAAGAGTTTTCCACTTTCTTACTCCCGTTATAGGAAAAAGTAAGATCTTCAAGCTCTTCGAATTGTATATATTGCGAAAGTTTTGCCATATACTCAGATGCTGCGGGGCAGAACTTCGCAAGCAAGTCATGCATGCACCGGCGTCCTTAAAAACATGCCGGAATCACATGAACTGGTTAGCAATAACCTTCACAATGCACCACCTTTTTGGGGATAACAACATCTACTATACTGTCGTCTTAAAGAACAGTGTCTGTTGAAAAAAAAGAAGAAAAAAAAAACGAATGATACATTCCGGTCCTTTCAAAAACAGTGAAACATCACGAGCCTTTTGGTAAAACATTGTATTAGGAATACCTCAATACTTAGCAGTTGAAAGCAAGCGAAACAGTTTATAGTTAGGAACATTGAACAGAGCAAATATTTATAATTGCAATAGCCACACATCAAATGTGTACGCTTCGGTCTTCCTGCCTTCTACATAACGCTCCCTTTACACACGGTGCCACTTCTGCAAAATCACGAAGCACAGCCCCTATTGCGCAAGCAGCTAATAAGATTTTATCCTTCACCTGCTTTACAGCACATGTCTTCCGGCAGGGAGCAGCTTTGATAAATTTGTGCTCCTTCCTCAGCGGAATGGCTGCTTTTCCCAGCATTTGCTTCCAGAGCAACTGTGAAGAGGCTATCGAGTGCTTCCTCTGCCACTGCACCCGTTTCGATTTTATCTCTTCTCCCCTTCTACCACCTTTCACTCCCTTAACCCCTTTGTCCGGAACCAGGTAACCAGTCGGTGTTGGCACTGCCTAAGCTCCTTGTCTTTCCGTCTCTCTCTTTTCTTCCCTCTTCCTCGTTTCAAACATCAGTCTGTTCTGAGTGCATTCAGCTGACCGAACGGTCAACCCTTTGCACAGGCAAAGACTCTGGGTGCATAGCCTGACCAAACATCAACCAAGAAGGCTGCATATGGTTTATATAAGATGAGTCATTTTGAGAAGACGCTTATAGTCAGCCTGTGTTTGTAGCAGTGTGCGTGAGCTCCCTCTCTTATTGCCTTTCATGTTTCCTTTTTCCTTTCAGTTCCTATATCCCTATTCCCCGTACACTATGTTTCCCCGTGCACGATGTGTTAGTCTGGCAAACCTCCCTGCCATTTCTTGTTTTCTATCTCGCTCTCGGAAATAGTTCACCAACAGAGTACAGCGTTGACATCAAAGCGCATAACAAATCTGAGAGTTGAGAACCTACGTAAATGAAATTCACGTGAACGGAATCCTGAAAAAGTGCGGCAAGTGGAAGCGCCAATATGTCATATAGTTTACGCCGCCTTCTAGCCCACCCATATCGACGTGGTGTGCCTAATTACCGGTGAGTCGCCGTTGAACGCTCGCGCCGCTCCGATGGCACTGAGGCGACGGCGGCAGCTCCCTTCTCGCTTCGCTGCAGGTTCCTGAACAGCACCCTCGAACGGCAGCGCAGAACTCCGCTTTCTGCAAAGCCCAGGCCGGCGTAACGACGCGCGTGGTAGAACATCGGATCGCAACCTTCCAAGCATAGTTGGCATAAGAGAGAGTATGGAAGTTAGCAACTGCTCGGTGCGACAGCTTTGAGCCTGTAACGTTCTCCCTTCTCTCCCTCTCCCTTTCCTTTACCGGCGTGCTTTACACCGCCACGCTATGACCACCCGGAGGCTATCCAGACATTCGTGCGTAATTACCGACACGCATTCCACGCAAACGAGCCAGGCTTCCCCACCGTCTCCATAGTCAGGCAACCGGAAAACTAAATGGTTGCCGTATATCCCTCCGAGCGATGCGACCCGGTGCAGGCAGAGTTTTATGATTTTGAGACGCAGCCTCGAGGATTATGCACCGCGGTGAGCCCCCCATCCTTCCCCCTTCTTTACCCTCTTCTCGTCCCCCGTCCCCCCTCTTTTCTGCGTGCAGAGAGACAACATGATCTGTGGCGAGTTGCTGCAGTTTACTTTCCTTTCCTGCAGCTCTAGCTCGAGTTGCGCTTGACGGTTCTGCTTATCGCCTAATGTTTCCCGCGGCGTTAAATGTCCTGTTTTATGTAAGGCAATACAGAAGCCATAATTTTATTGCCCCATACACAATGAAATGCTATAAAAACTGACTAACGAGAATCGTTATTGAAGAAGTGAGTGATTATGCACGGTTAAGCGGGAAAACTAAATATCACTTTCATACACAAAGCTGCAGCTATGGTAATGCAAGGCCACAAAGATTGCTCGGTGATTAGTTCGCAGTTTCATTCCATATTCAATGTAATGAAAGGCAGGGGTGCAAACCCGGATGCAAGTACGACAAAAATGTCAACACGAACGCAGTTGTGGTGGTGGTGGTGGTGGTCTACTGGCGTCTTCTTCAGATTTCTTTGTCGTTCTGCGTGTGTTCGTGCTTGCACGCCTGCCTTTGAGTAGATGAGTCCTTACCAACTAGCTAAACTCTCTTGTTTCATCGATTAGGCTGTATACATGTGTAGTCAATATATTATAGAACGTTTAACATTTTCCTATTCGGGATTATCTGGAATGTGAAACGACCGTCCTTCTGCATGTCCTCCTTGATCTCTTGTGTTCAGATTTGCAGAACCGAACCCTTGATAAATAGTTGAATTCCGATTCTAAATTCACAGCAGTCGAATTTCATCGCTAAATTAAGAAAGTACGTATTATTTTATGAAGGAGATGGCGCTACAAAAAGGGAGACGTTTATTGTTCAGTTTTGTTATATTAGATTCATACTACTTACAGTGCCAGGAAGATGAATCTAAGCAAAGTCACCAAGCTCTGAAGCTTCCTGTCGCAATTCTGTTGCCTCTTTCTTTCTACTTGGAATAAATGATTCGATAGAACTCTGAAATTTTGGACTCTGAGCACGCACAACTTCCATACCTGCCGTCGTATGGAGCATGCATCATAGTAAGGAGGATGCGGCTGTTTACAGCAATAATGTTGAAGAAAATGTTTACTCATTTGAAATGGCGGTCATCTTTCTACGTGTGTTGCTCAACAATTATTTCGTCTTGCAATTATTGCAGCATTATCACTTCTTTTTTTTTTCAGTGCCTTTCACGAACTCGATTGTCCTCTACGGTAGATGTACTCTTGCTGGTACTTTTTTCCCGTAATGCCGACCCGTAGACACCTAGTATTATTCGCGCAGACACTTTATTCGAGTAATTTTGTACATATAACGTGAGCCGACGTTGAGGTATAAGACGGACTTGTTCTTGAGATAATTGGAAGTGGTCGCCAGAGCTGTAGTCAATGCTGTACTTGTGCGTGTGTCTCAGTGCAAATTTTCCTTTGACCACAAGTACGTGTTTAGGTAGACGTATAAACTACGCTCAGGTTCTCAGGCAAGACACGGAATAATGCATGTGGGATGCGTGCTCAACCGTCCGCTTTCGTAACCCGCTCGTATCTTTCGTTGTTAAGAATGCTCTTCCACCGTAAGTCCATTATAGGCACCGTACAGCACTTGCATTGAGACGTTTACTGTCGCATTGGAGAGCTCCTGATTGCATTGCGCTTAGTGTTACACTGACGAACATAAGGAACAAGACGCGGATGCACGTGGCCCAAACTACCAACCTGTTTAATACTGTTAAAGAACATGCTTATATGTCTTGCTCGTTATGTTCGTCAGTGTAAGGCTAAGCGCAATGCAATCATGAACGTCCACCAACTAGCCCCGTTAATTGCTTTACTAAAACCATTGGGGAGCCCGAAGGGAAAGTTCCCCAAGAAGAGTTGTTCTGAGGAACAGGCACCCTGAGCTCGAATAGCGATCACCTAATGAATGTCTCGGGTTTACATGTGCTGCTACTGATATTGCAGAGTGAGTAACTGGCTGCAAAGGAGAGAAGTGACACGTGTCTGCACAGGTAAGTCGCCTACCTTACGACACTAGAGCTACGACACTAACTCCGCGGCTTCAAATATTATTACCTTGTACGACTGCGTACTAGAGTTACTAGATGCGAACAAGCGGGCAACATTGATAAATTCTAGAGCGTTAATAAGAGGGTAGCAGTAGTCATAACCAAACCAAATAATACGTATACGTTTACAGCAGGTGTAGATATAGTACAAGCCTACGCTTCAACATCCAGTCGCGATAATAATGAAGTAGATCAGTTTTATGACGATGTTGAATTAGCGATGAGAAAAGAGCAAACTCTGTATACTGTAGTAATGGGCGAACTCAATGCAAAAGTGGGAGAAAAGCAGACTGATGAAGAGGCAATTGGGAAATACGGCGTCGATTCTAGGAACGCTAGAGGAGAGATGCTAGTAGAATTTGCGGAAAGTAATAAGCTGCGTGTAATGAACAAGGCAGCGTAGCAAAAGAAAGTGCACCTGGAAGATTCCTAACGGGGAAACAAAAAATTAAATGTATTTCATACTTTGTGCCGATCCCAGCAAAGTGGAGGATGCAGAAGTGTTAGCTCGGGTGAACTGCAGTGATCATAGGTTAGTGAGGTCTAGGATTCACTTCAATTTGAAAAGAGAAAGAGTAAAATTGGCTAAGAAGTAACAGGCCAACCTAGACGCAGTAAGGGTCAAAGCAGACTAATTCAGGCTGGTACTTGCAAACATATACGCAGCCTTAGAACAGTGACATGAAAATGACATAGAGGTAATAAATGAAACCGTAACTAGGCTGGCTTCAGAAGCAGCAACTGAAGTGCGAGGTAAGGCACTAAAGTAACTAGCAGCCAAGCTCTTCCAACTAACAAAGGACCTAATAAAGAAACGACGAAGAGTGAAAGTGTCCAACTCAAGAGACGAGATGGAATTCGCGGAATTGTCAAAACTGATCAACAAGGAAAAACTAAGGGATATTCGAAATTATAACGTGAGAAAGACTGAGGAAGCCGTCAAAAATGGACTTCGCATGAAATCAGTGAGAAGGAAACTTGGCATATAGGACAAACCAATATGTATGCATTTAAATATAAGCAAGGTAATATCATCAGCAATCCCCAAGGCATAGTAAAAGCAGCCGAAGAATTCTATACTGACCTGTACAGTACGCAGATCGGAATACCGCAATTAGAAACAGCAACGAACAGGTTGCAGAGACTCCTCCTATAACTAGCGATGGGGTAAGAAGGGCCTTGCAAGACATGAAACGGGGAAAAGCGGCAGGAGAAGAAAGAATAACAGTCAATTTAATCAAAGTTGGAGGAGTCAAAATGCTTATAAAATTGGCGGCTCTCTATACGAAGCGACTATCGACTTCAAGGTTCCGGAAAGCTGGAAGAATGTGAACATTATGCTAATCCACAAAAAGGGAGACGTTAAAGAATCGAAAAATAATAGTCCCATTAGCTTACTCCCAGTATTCTGTAAAATAGTCACCAAGATTATTTGCAATATAATAAGGGCAACATTGGACTTTAGTCAACCAAGGGAGCAGGCTGGCTTCAGTAGAAGATACTCTACAAGGGAAAACATCCGTGTCATTAATCAGGTAACCGAAAAATCCGCAGAGTACAATAAGCCTCTCTACATGGCTTTCATAGATTACAAAAAAGCATTTGATTCAGTAGAGATACCAGCAGTCATAGAGGCATTACGTAATCAAAGAGTGCAGGTCGCTTACTTAAATATATTGGAAAATAACTAGAGAGATTTCCCAGCCACTATAATTGTACAAAAGAAAAGTAGGAGGATACCTATAAAGAAAGGGGTTAGACAAGGAGATCCAATCCCTCCAATGCTATTCACTGCGTGCTTGGAAGAAGTATTCCAACAGGTAAACTGGGAAGACTTAGGAGTAAAAACCAACGGCGAACGTCTAAGCAACCTTCGGTTTGCAGATGACATTGCCCTGTTCAGCAACACTGGATACGAGTTACAACAAATTGTGATTGAGGACTTTAACAGAGAAAGTGTAAGAGTGGGGTTGAATATTAATATGCAGAAGACGAAGATAATAATGAATATCCAGGCAAAGGAACAAGAGTTTAAGATTGCCAGTCAGCCTCTATAGTCTGTGAGTACGTTTACTTAGGTCAATTACTCACAGAGAACCCTGATCACTAGAAGAAAATTCACAAGAGAATAAAAATCTGTTAGAGCACATACGGCAGACATTGTCAACCCCTGACTGGAAGCTTACCATTATCGTTTAAAACGAAGGTGTTCACTCAGTGAATTCTATCGGTGCTGACATATGGGGCAGAAACTTAGACACTGGCAAAAAAGCTGAAGAACAAGTTAAGGGCCACGCAAGGAGCGATGGAACGAATAATTCTAGGCATAATGTTAAGAGACAGAAAGAGAGCGGTTTGGATCAGAGAGAGCGATCAGAGAGAGCAAGTGGAGAGAGCGTTATGTTGGCGGTGACGCTCGCCTCCTGAAATCATGGGTTCGCGGCACTGAAATAGTTCTATATTGGCTATTATGTGGAAAAGTCGTGCGGCAGAACGCTCCATATAGAGGGCACGTAACAACTTCCAACGCCTAACGGAAATTTTGTTTGTGGCTTGGTGAGCGGCCCTTTAAAATGAGTGATGTTGCTATCAGCTACAGCTGAGAAAGAGAGAGAGAGAGAGATAGAAAGAGATGGCGCAGGGGTGTCAACCAGGAAGGCGTTTGTTTGGCCACCGCTGGGCACTGTTCGTTGGCCGAAAACCACCAGCATAACATTAGTTTCCTTTGTGGAGGGTGGAATCAATCGTCGATAAATTCGATGCCGATCTGGCTCTATCGCCGAAAATTCACCATGCGACGACCGTTTAAAATTCGCGCATAAGATAACATTCTCACACGCGGAAAGGGGTCACTCCAACCCCTTTCCCCCTGTTTAAGTCTTATTTTCCTCTCCCGCTAGGTCACGTGGCCCCTTTTCAGCCAAGTCCGACAACGACGGCACAGGGTCCCGCGTAAACATTTCTCTGTAAAACAAGTCTATGCTGCGTAACTCAGCCGTGCGACAGAACGGTGAGGTCGATAGCCAGTGCATTTCGAAACGTCGCGCGCAAAGCGGTCTAGACTGCCTCCTGCGCAACATACCCTGTCGGTGGGCAGTAGACCGTTCTAAGATATTAAACAGAAGAGCTATCTACAACTATTAAAAAGAACGGTGGTCGCTGTAACTCAACCATGCGATGAAACAGATAGGTGATAGCTAGCATCCTTTCTAAACTCCGTGCGCCATGTCGGAGCAGACCCTCAGTTGCGTCAGCATCCCAGTAACCTTCAGATGCCCTTTTCCTGCCTTTCGAAACCTTCTTGTAGCTTTTAGTTAGCCTGGCGATCGCCTCTGTATAGTTTCGAGAACCTTAACCCTCATCTTCGTTACCAGTCGCTGCGTTCCTGTCATTTTGTCCTACTGCCAGCATTAAAATCTAATAAAATCAGTTCTTAATTGCCTTAGCCTATTAAAGAAGTACTACCACAATTAAAGGTGTCACGTCCAATGATAATTCAATCAAAGCAGCTCTTACATGAATTTTATTTGTCAATAAAGTTTCTACTTTTCAATGTGCATTTTGCCATCCGTACCTGTGTAGGCAAATATTGAAGTTGTATTTCCCGAATAAACTACATTTCTATGGAATAGCCGTTACCTTGTGAAACTTTGCCTATTAACGCGATAGCTCAGAGGGCCATATGTGTCGCAGAAAATGCGGCTTAGGCATCTCGCGTTTACACAGTTTATTTCAACAAGAGACGATACGAACACTGAGTCACAATCACGGCACAATTCCACCACGACGATAACATATACAAAGTACGAAGCATAGTATACACGGCACGTTTTCAAAGTAGTGTCCGAGTCGTCACTCACTAAAATAACCACATACGCGCACGGAAACGCACAGTTACACATAAACTAATTGTAACATCTCGCAACCAGTGTCGACCATCGTTTCGCGAATAATCATTCCAAATCGCACAAACCCAGCCACGCATACCGAACCACGCAGGCCCTTTGTGTAAAGCAAAGTTACTGAACTAATTGAATTTATCAGAGTAAAATGCATCAGAAAAATCTTAAAGTACGACTTACACACAACCTACAGACATGGTAGCGTCGAATCGTAATATGAATATACGAATAAACATAATTCTGTTACGCAGAAACTAAAACATAAACCCCTTTTAATGACCGACCGACTGACTAGGTAGCTTACTAACTTAACTAATTAAATAAATGAACAGCCTCATTATTCTGGACGCCGCAATGATCCCTATAGATTTGAAGACAGCGTGTTGCATGGACCAACGCTCAGCATCCATGGGAACTAGTTGCCAGGAACATTACTTCGCAAGGGCAACTAAATTAAATGGCACACAACTCTTCATTCACTCTGTGCATTCACCTTGTAGATATTGTTAGGCTTTCAGTATCGTTTTCTCTTTGTTCCTCTAGGTGCGGTTGTCTTCGCTTCGTTGGTCATGCATGCCTTACCGAAAGAAAGCATCCACTGTAATTTGTTTACGAACCACCTTCCTTGCCTGCATTTCCCCTGAGCTTCTACCCCCGCACAAAGCAGTAAGATTGCTTGGCAGCCTCACTTGCTGTGCCCGCCCTACGCTGTGCCAGCTTAAACACGAGGCTGGCACGGCGTCTGCATGTGTGCAAAGCTGCGTGCGCCCTGAGGGCAGTGGAGCAGCCGGCGGAGCTCGCATGCAGGAACATGAGGCAGGTTAGTGCAGGCCTGCACAGAAACTTCTGTGAGGACCCGAGGTTTTCCGTGCAGAATTTTCTTTTTGTATCGGACCATTTGGTTAGACAACCATTCTCCGAGTAGCAGCCTGCTGTTTATCACTGCGTTGTTTGACGCAGTGATAAAAGATGAACGAGGAGGAGAAAAAGAAAACGAGCAAAGCATAAGAATAAGAAGAACACGAAGAAGAAGAGCAAGAACAGGTAGGAGAAGGACAACACTGAACGGACAAGAATAACACTAAGGGCAAGAAGATGAAAGAGCGAGAAGACCAGGATGAAGAAAGAACGAGCAGAAGAATGGGAAGGATTCGTAAGAAGAATAGAGAAATTATGCAGATGCAACCCACATTTTGGAATTGACGTAAAGCAAAGCTTTCATGAAGTGGTCAATCAAATGCTATGAATTTGCTCATTTCAATCCTACGTCTTTGGCGTAAAAGAAACCGGCGCGTCCCCATGTCCTCTCGCGCACCCGCGCCACGAAATGTGACACACGAGGCGACGATCTCAAAGATGAAGTTGGCACTTGCCCGATAAAAGTACACAAAAAGAAAAGTGCGCTTGTGGCCTAATTTTTTTCTAATTATTGCCTGTACAACTTCAATGGCATATGTTTACAGTGACGGATATTTCCATTCGTACAGGTTTCTTTAAGCACAAGTCCAATTGAATAACTAAAAGAGGAAACGGAAGTTAAAGCTTCCTCAAACTTAGAAGTTCGTCTAATGCAGCAAGCCAGCGTGGCGGCTAGGCCTGCTCTTTGCAGACCTCATAGATATGTGCACCTATTTCAATAAATCTTTCTCTGGAAGAACGCGCGCTAACTTCGGCATGACGCACTTGCATCCTCGCTTTCCAGAGGCTGGGAAGGTCGAGGACCATAAACATATCATAGGAGACGCCGTCCTCGTTGTCTACAATTATAAAAAGCAGAAAGAGAAAAGCGAGTGTGGCCTAATCATTAGAGCGTCTAGCTGCGGTGCTGGGGGACCGAGGTTCGATCTCTCCACCGGGCACCTAATTTAAATTTTCTGAATTTTTGCATGAGCTATTTGGTGAGAGAGCAGTAGCACCCAGCAGCCACGGTCAGGAATGTCCGGGAGGATTCGCGAAGGAAGATGTGCTTTAAGAATCAAAGATAACAGCCCGAAGAAAGGACAAGAAGAAAGGAAAACTCGAAAGACAACAGGAAAACCATTCCCTTCTTCATTCATTCTTCACTCTTTATCGTTTCTTTTATTTCGTTATTCTTGTGATACCCTTAGCACATTTAAAGTACGAATTAACATTAAAATTTTACTAGGGCAAACTGAAAATTTAGCTCTGACTCAATGAGCCACGGTGTTTGCGTATAACCTCTTCCAACAAGAATGTAAACCTACATAACATTGACCCCAATTACAATGATGCATATAGTTCTAGGTAAATACACTTCCGATGGTGCTTGACGTGCGATGTAGAAAGAGCAAAAAAGCATTAATTCCGTCTACACCCCTTTTGGCTAAATGAGTGAATGATTGGATAGAAAAAAAAAAGAAAGACGTGTGTTGGAATGGGGTTGGGAGTGATTTAGTGCCGCTAAAAGTGACAGGCAGGAAGCTTAGCACACGAGACAAACACATCATTTAAAATTTGACTGACGCGCAGAAGTGAGATTTAAATGACATAAATATCTCGGAGCTTGCGAGGCTAAGAAAAAGAAAAAAACATGTGAACCTAACTTCTAAACCTGTGCTCGGAGCAGCGCCTGGCTTGTGCACACACGACCAAAACAAGCGCATATGTAATATAAAGGCGATCACAAGCCAGGCAAATAGGATAAGTGGTTCTGCAGTTTCATGTTTTTTTTTACACCTACACGGGCAGAAATTAGGTTTTCGTAAGTGAGTGACATCAAATGATATTGCATGTTCAAACCAACTGAGGTAACAGGCATATATTTGCCAATACCAGACATTGTCTTATGTTTAGTTTCCTGGACAGTGCAAATGCCCGGGACGTTTAGAATGTTTGCTCCATTTCTGAAATGGCCTTTAGCTCCTCGCAGTGAAGAAGCCTCAATTTGCTTGCAGAACAGCTGCACCACAGAGTTCTTCTCAAGCGGCTGTGACAGTGATGTCCCGTACCACTCAAGAGTGACGGACTATAACTGACGATGTGTGCGCTGTGCTGTGTGCTCTCTCTCCCCTCCCCATCTTTTATCCCCCCATCCCGCTCCCATGTGTAGGGTAGCAAACCGCTCCAGCTAAACTGGTTAACCTCCCTGCCTTTCCTTCTCCACTTTTTCCTTCCTTCCTTCTTCAGATGCAATGCTACAGTACGGAAAAAATCCAGCGCTAAAAAGGAAACGTTTGAAAAGCACCAAAAAAAGGGGGAAATAAATGGGGAGGGAGGGAGCAGGATATATCCAGGAAGGATTGCTTGACTGGCGACGCGATTAGTTCCGCCCCGATCGCAGCATAATGCATTCAGCGATACACAGAAAGTCATACAGCGGCACTAGTCAGCATGTGCCTAAATTCGAAACTTCGCACTAGCTTTTGTGTTTTCACTATGTTTTCCAACGTCAGAAACGAAGACGCTACTTCGCTTGTGCGTATCGGTGGCGCCTAATTTTATGTGGATGCTTTGGGGGTGGAGGGGCTAATTAGACGTCAACTTTGCGCGCAGTGTCACTGCTACATGGTGGCAGGAGAGTTCCCTTTCATGCGGTCTCCCTTTGCTGCAGCGAGGCTTCAGTGTTCCGAGGAACGCGTCTGCTTTGCGTTATCTAAGGCAGCCGAATCCCTCGGGAGCTTGTTTTGAATTATTGAGCGTTATCCAAGAGAACAAAAGACGCGTGGAAGCCGGGATACGCTAGAGAAAAGCAACCGAGGCAGCAACCGTCAGCCGAGCGTGCATAATCCATGAATTTCCCCTCTGATGTCCTTACTGTGCTGCCAGTGGCTCACACTGAGTCGGGTGGCATTAGTTCACGCTTCTTGCCTTTTGCTGTTCTTGTTCGTCTGCTGTAATGAAGTGAGTGGAGTAAATGAAGCCAAGGGGGCTATAGCAAGATTGAGTTAACGCTTTCGCTCCCTCTGTTTCCCTTCAGAATTCGTGTGACTGGAGATAACTGCGCTTTGGTTTCGCAGGAGTGGAAGGGCTATCTCTGAAAGAGACAATGAAAGCGAACGTAAAGAAAATACTAAGAAGCGTGCCTCAAACGAAATATGACGCATGTAATAGATTATATGCGGGGTCGCATCAGGCACGGCCGGCAAAGAATGAAATATTACAGCGCGCTCTCACTGTTGACGCGATATGTCAGTCTCGGCTGTGTTACGACAGCGCGCCAGCACGCATCGTACAGTGTTCTTCAATGTGAACTTCGATTCTGATACTTATCAGTTTCAATATTTCATCAGCACTGCATATTAAAGCAGAAAACATGCCGAAAGCAGTAAGCACGGCTCATTGTGTTTAATTTGTGACTGCATTCTAAACAACCTTTACCTCCTTAAGGGTGTTGCCTAGTCCCATTGGTAGCAACCTTGCATATTTAAGGATATGAAAAAGTCATTGCATACGACAGCGAGCTCCAGCTACACGGGCAATGTAAAAAGGGGCAGTTGAAAACTAAAAATTCTGACGACAGTGGGTACAGAGAGAGAGAGAGAGAATAAACTTTACAGAGAACAATGCGCCAGAGAAGCGAGCGCAAGTAGCTCCTCCGCTCTGCAGTGGGTGGTCCTCTCAGTCCAGAAGTCCAGTGGCCTTAGCTACTCTGAGAAGAGAATTTGACAGCGACAGCTTTGAAAGTTTATTTAATGCTATTTTCGTGTCGCGCGTCGCAGGTGTCATAATTATTACTTGGCACAAATTGAGCTTGTTAGCCATGAAACAACCAAATACCCTCTATACGCTCATACACGTGTAAAAAATGTCGGAGTTCGTTTGCTCATACTGAGCTTCGCGCAGAACTAAAATAGATTGAACTTTATTGTGCCCACTTTTCAATTTTGTACACGCTTTTTTGGCTATTGAGATGTTCACTCAATCAGAAGTATGTTAAACATCTTCGCTGGCCCGAAAAGCAAGAGATCTGATGCAAAGCGAGATCTTGAACAAGCGTGCTTATTTAGGCTAGTGAGTTGAACGTAGACCCATCGAACAAACAGCGCAGACAAACGGGAATAAGGGGAGACGACCATCGGCGATCAGCATAGTCTTACAGTAACTATCGACATATTGATAGTAATCGCCCACGCCGTCTTTTTTTAGTCCTGTTCGTCCGCGCTGTTTTTTCAATAAGTCGAAATTTGGGCTCGTGTTACTGGAAGTATTATGCATTTACACAAGTTCTTTCACTCCGTTTAACTTGTAGACGAGCATATGAACACTCTTGCTCAAAATAAAAATAAAAAATTAAGCATCGGGAAGAGAGAAGTTACACGCGAGCAACGCAGAGCTATTCACTATTTATCGTGGTTCGCTTACTTAAAAGCATTGTGACCGGTAGAAAAGTGAGGGCAGTAAAATGTAAATATAACACGAACTCACGAGTGTGGAGAGGTCTTTTGTCCTGGGCCAGACGTTCCCCGCATTCATCGGCAATGAAATCCAAGCGGAAGAGAAAGCGGCGCTGTAGTTTTACGCTGCATACAATGAGTGCTGCTGTTCAATGTTCTTGGCTTCCGACAAAAGCCATATCAGCGGGCCGCCGATGAGATATGTGCGAAAACCCAAGCGTCAAGGGTGCGTCGCAGGACCTGCGGACAGGTCAAACGGAGAGTTCACTATGCATGACTGAGCACGCACGCTCTCACACCGCGGTGATTGATCACCGCGGAAGAGAGAGAGAGAATCAAATTTAGACAGGGACAGGGAGAGGAACTCGACGAAAGTTAACGCCGCCGTCCTTGGACACGTTAAAGTATTTTCAGGCGTCCATTCTTTAACATTTTTCGGGTCACCGCTTATTTTTTTTCCACCACTGCTCGTCACTGTTACAAAGTTATCGCTCGGCCCAATACTGTATCCGAAACTTCCTGAATCAAGCTTTGTCTAATCAGATTGCGTGACCGGGGCGAGTATTGTTTTACGTTCTCGAACACGCTCTAGCACCAGCTATTACTTTGGAATAATGTAGTGCGACGAGGTATGCAAAAAAAAAAAAAAAAAAAAAAAAAACGTGGATGGCACTAGAACCGTGGCGTCAGACTCGACGACGGTCCTCGGCGCTGTCATTATTATTTAAGTCTTGCTTCTCTTTCTGAACATAAATGTCGTCTAATAAAGTGTTAGGTCCTTAAACAACACTTTTGTCAGTGTGTCGTCTAATTCGTCTAATAAAGTGTTACGCCCTTAAACAACACTTTTGTCAGTAGTTGTTTCCTGGCCTTCACTACCCCATGACAGCATGTCATCAAATGAGTGGTAGCATCTATTGGCTAGGTTTTAACATTGAAACCCTTTTCGGCAGGAAGCCCATGATAGAATGCTATACAATACTGCAAGCTTGAAGATCTATATGGCGGGTAGAATAAATTGAGAATGAGTTCGGTAGAGTAGAGAGCGTGCCCTGAAGCCTCTGCTCGAAATGGCTCTTGCGTGATGCCAGGTTTCTGTAGGTTTTATTTTTCTCAGCAGTCATCGCGACTAGTTGGCATTTTCCTTGGACATCACGCAGCGATGCATCGAAGTTTTTGAAGATAATAAACAAACTAGAAAAATCGTTGATAAACATCTTCCAAAGTTTGCTAAATTAAACACTGCCCCAATGTTTGCTATATTAAATCCCAGTCACAACGTCCCAATGAAAGTGGTATCTTTTGGGACCATGATGAGGTATAAGTCGTAACAAGAGCCTTTGGTAAGGCGGGATATCCTTATTGGTTAAAGACAGTTAGCTCGAAAAGTTTTGCCTTTCGATCATTCCGTGCCTCCACGCGCTGAATGAATGAAAGATAGTAGTAACAATGTTCCTGTTTTTGGCAGCCACTTTCTTGTTTCTTTTATAGCCTAGCGTTCCCTTCGCTTCCGTGTTGACGCTATCTCGACATCTTCTGTCGACATTTTAGCAAATATTTTCACGTGTGCTCTACATATCTTCTCTTTCTAAAACAACTTGCAATTTTTTCGAGCGTGTCTGGCTTGAAATAATTCTTTTTCCTTTTTGTGTATATTTGCTCGTACGATAAAACAAATATTGTGGAAGAGCTGGCGACAGGAATTGTGAACATTTATGATACGATTAAGAAATCAATCCATCCGGCTTTAGCCTTGACCACAGCGCGACACTTCAAAGTACTGCATATCTAGCGTGCAAAACCTATGACCCTTTTTTTTCTTCTTTTTTAGTGATATGAATGTAAATGAGACGTTGACGCCCTTATGCAGGCACCGGCTACTGCGCGTTTTAGGGAAGACCAAGAACATGGTAACGCCAGAAGTCAGTCAAAGAAACACCAAATTCCGGCCAAACACATACGAAATTCCGTGCACGGGTACTGCGAGGCATAAAAGAGAGTACAAGTAGACTGCCCCAGAATACACAATTGTGTAAAAAAACAAAAGTGAGTACACCGAAAGGAGTTCGACCTGTTCTCCACATGAGGTGTGGGCCACCCGCGTTGCGAGCGACGATCGGAGAAAGCGGTCAGGGAAAATCAAATGTTGCCTACAATCACACGGGACGTTTGACCCTGCCGCCTCACTCTTTGGCTCGGTGGAGCGCTGACCACGGGTAAACGACGCGTCAAAGACCGGGAGCAATCGAAAGGGAGGCGAGCCGGCCGTAGACTTCCACCCTTGCCTATCGAAAAACAGGAGAAATAGCAGCACGTCTAGTGCCCTGCTATCCTACCTTCTCCTTCTTTCATGCTTGGCTTTGGGCCTATCACGAGGTGACAGCAATAGCGGGTGGATTTGGGGCAGCTTGCGCTGGCGCGGGTATTGGAAATGTCCCGGGAGACGCGTTTGGTCGATGCCACTCGTAATGCGAATGGGTAGAAGAGGATATATATATATAACGAGAGAGAGAGAGAGAGAGAGAGATAAAGAGAAACATGGCTTCGGGACTACTGCAGGACTATAGGAGCGGCAAATAAGAAACAAATGTGCGTCTGCTGTCTTCCTTCCAACGCTTCTTGCTTGTGAAGTGATGCTGGTGGATCACATCACATGATGCAAAAAAAAATGATAATGGAAGCAGAAATTGGAAAAATAATCGAGGACGAAACATATTAGGCACGTTCCTCCGGGGCTACTGGGGAAAGGGTTCCGGCAGTTGGAGGTGGCTGGAATAGACATGCGGGAATAGAAATGGGAGAATATGCGGCAGTGGAAGAAATATGGAAATCAGGGAAGATCAGGCACCCCTGATTTGTTGGAATGATAGTTCGGAAAAGATGGCACGCCTGGTCAAAAAGATCAGGCTGGATATTATACGTTGTGTTTGAGGAGACATGTGCGTATCTCGTAGTACTATAGCTGTAGCGGAGACGCTGTTGAATATAAATTCTACATACTGTCAGAACCAGTTGTATGGCGGAAGAATCACAGCACTAAATAATAACACTGTCGTGATGACAGTATATGCGAGTTCCTCACGGCTTTCAGAGTGCATAGTTCCTTATAAGTGCGCAAAACGTAAGGCAAGAAGGAACTGTCGCCAATTCTATAGAGGGATAACTGCGAAAGCGGTGGACTCTTTAGAAAAAGGTGCTGCAATCTTACAGGTCTTTCTATGTTCAGAATTGGATATGAGCGCGAAATTCCCATGTTTCTAAGATAAACTGGTCCGAACAATGCGGTCATATAGAATGAGAGCGCTCAGTACAAGCTTTCGCCGGTTTTCATCGCGAAGAATTTGCGAGTTTAGCGCCTAGACGAAAGGCTCATAAGTAACAGGCTCGACGAACATGCTGCAGGACGCGGAAGGGACTCGGGCTGCTGCAACAGCCTTCCTATCATTGGGCCTTATGTATATGCAATGCGAATAAAAGTACCGTAGGTTTCCATCGCCAAACAGAGGGCGCTTGCAGCCGAGAGATCAACGTTCGCCATCAGACGCAAGAAAAGAGAGACGCGTTCAACGGCTCGACAGGGGCACATAGATTGATTGGGAATCGATGAAGGAGGCTGGAGGGCCTAGAACAAAATTATACTGTAACTGAGGTAACGAAAAGAGATTCGGGACATATAGGGATGAATCATGACAGAAGCAAAACGTCGACTACTTGTTCAGCCCGTGAAACAATAGTACCAGTCGTCAGAGGGTATACGCTTGTTTTTTTGTTTTTTCTTCTTTTCTCAGTACCGCACTTTTATGTAAAGGCTCCTTGCAGGACGCTATTTTTAATTTTTTTTATTTCATACGAGCACCGGCCATGTTCTGAGACCTATCATTGATTGACTTTTCTTTCTGCTTCCCGCAAGTTCATCTGCCAAGCGGCATTCCCAGAACCTAGTTTTCTTCTTCCAGTTCCGTTCTTTATGCAATTACTGCGTGACCGGAGGCTGTGATATGATGCCTCCTGTGTAAATAAACAATAAGACCACTGTTCTCCTGCACTGCACCGAGATAGCTCTTTCTGCTCCATTCAGCTAATCCTTGGACTTGATTACGGATTCGGAACGCACGCTCTGCATTCGAACCTTCTTTTCTGCTATATCCAACAGCTCATTGTTCGTGGGCGATAGAAATGAGGATCATTTACTCGTGACCAAGTCAGTCGGCAATTATTCAACTTTCGAATTTCGATACCCTGTAGATTTCTATGCGCGGCAGGCAGTATGCATAAACAGATTATTCAGAGAGTTTAAATTTTGCTAAGTTCAATTCGAACGGCAGCATATTTAAACCTAAATCGCTGATAAGGATCAGTTACTTTAGTGCTGTCTACCTCTGAGTTTTCTCTCCGGGAAACTGAGTGGTCGAAAGAATAGGCATACCTCACTGACATCTCCCACCCCTAGGAAGCTGCGTTTTTGTAAGGGAAGCACACATAAACTAAACAATGCCGATGGGAGAGAGCCACTTGAGAAAAGGCTTAATCCGACCCATGGTCGCATGTGGTGCAACTTTCTTTTACATATTTATAAGGATGGCACACATCAATATTATTGCAATATCTACTTTTTATTGATATATTATGATATATACTCTATTCTGCCACGGTCGCGCGGTCTCTGTAAAGCTTTGTGCTTTGGGAACTCCGCCTGCATATTCCGTTGTGAATGTACACCAATGATTTACGTGAATAAACCGAAACTGAAACTTCGAAATAACTTTGGTCAGTACAAAAAAAAAGCGCATAATCGAATCGTCACTATATCTCTAAAGCACCTACTTCGAGGCTGACGGAACACATATTCCACGTACACTAAATCTGGGAAAAAGAGGTCGGGTGCCTCTTGCATCGTACCGGGGACTACAGAGGCTGGACGAACAGCGTCCTTCCCTTTGTCTACACGGCGACCAGGGATATTAGGTATGGGCAAGAAAATTCGATTGCGTTCGGCTCCCATACCCGGTATTCTGCACGTGATCCCCCGGAGAATGACGAGTCTGGGATTTGCTAGCCCTATAGCGGGTTATATGGAGGTTGTTCGAGCGCACTGTATTGGCTTAGCTTTTATCCAACCGTTCAAAGCTTCTACAGGTATTGAAAGAAAACGAGCGGCTGCTTGCTCCTTCCCAGGGGGAGGGGGGAGGGAGAGGGATCTGAACTCGCTATTAGGCCACAGCACCGGAGAATAAAAATATTCAAACAACCACACAGGCCCAGTCGTTTCTCCTTGAATTATTCATGATGTGGAAAGGCTTCAAGATTCTCTTTGCTTACACTGACTGACTCTCTTCGCGGCTGATCGATCTTGACAAACACTTGCCGCGTGCATAGTACGGTTCTGAAGCGCCCTACGGTGGCATAGTGGTGGCTTCAACATACCAAAGGCCATTTTGGTATGACACAAATACGAAAGCACGCTTGTATTGAACTCCTTACCGATTCTGTGGCGCGCGATTTCGTTCCGATGTATTGTACTTTCGCGTTCGTGTATTTAATGGTAAACGATCGTGCTCTTGTCCTCAAATGTATATCTGCACGGTGCACCAGTGTCCTATGCAACCCTGCACGTCAGGCGACGTGGCGTTACGAGCTCAAGCTTTGCTGGGTCGTGATTGACGCTGACCTGGTGCCGCCGGCATCTAGCTCCCATGCAACTATTCTTGGTGAAAATTTTCTCTAAGTTCTAGCGTTCGTAAACATGCTCCTTGAAATGGCTACTCAGGTGCTCTATGTAGCAATGTGTTCCAAATAGAGTTCGTATCCTTCGAGATTGTACTTGAAGGGCGTTTCTGAAAAAGCATTCAAATATTTGTGCATGTCTTCAATTGTATGGTTCTCATCCCTGCTTATGTGTTCTCGCCCTCCTGTTATCGTTTTCCTTTCTCGTTTAATACAGGAAACTGAAAACCGTCCTCGAATGCCAATAGCTTCTTTAACCTTTCCTCTACAAGGGGAAGCTCGCTTTGAAGCTCATCAACGACCCCTACTCTTTTCTCTCCTACGATAAAAGCAAGAACCGTCTGGTTCAACCCACAATAAAGTACAAAGCAACCCAACAAGAACAACCGTCTTAGTCAGCAGCAGCAAAACCACTATTCATCTCTCTCTCGCTCCCCGATAGTTGCCGTGTTGGTGTGTCGACAAAAAAATAAGCAAAACAGGAGTGACTCTACTGCGTATTTCTCTCCGCAAGCGAAGAGGGCGAACTGCGGTCGGGTGCGAAGTCAGCGAGTTCCAAACGGCGTGTTTGCCTGCACAGCAAAAGCACAGACGCCCTAATGACGGCCAGAGACCGGGATGTCAGTCCCGGCCGATCATTGCTTATCCGGTACGTGACATGCCTCGTTGATGGCAGGCAGTGTCAAGCGCGTTGGCGGAGCAAGAATGAACAATAATGGTAGCTGCCCATAGGCGCTAGCCAGCGAGATGGCGTCGGTCAAAAAAGAAAAAAAAAACATGAAACCGTTGGGTGTGCCGCTGTACCAGACGCTGTGGAGTGCAAGGTTTCAGAGCCAATGGCTTGGGCGTCATTGGCCACTTCTAAGGACTACTGAATAGCGTCCTAAAGAAAATCTCGCATGATCGTGTCATCACATAAATTTTCCGGGTAGCTGATCTGCATAGGTTCTTCGTGCTCAAAAGTCAAATTGAGCGCGTGGAGTGTCGGAAGAATTCATTACACATCCTTGAGCAAACCTCACATTCTATTAGAGTACACGACGCTGTAGAGCATGTAAATATAAATTGATATGAAAATGTTTGCGCAAGCATAAAACGACATACGTTGCAACAGCTCTCACCGAGAGAAGCGCAGTGTGAATCTACTAATTAACGAATGACTTCTAGCTTCTCGCTAAATGGCCTTTGTTTCAAAGCTGTAGTCGTGGGAGAGCTCATTTTGAAATGTATGGCGATTCTCTGCAGCCGATTCATGCAATACATAAGAAAGAAAGAAAGAAAGAAAGAAAGAAAGAAAGAAAGAAAGAAAGAAAGAAAGAAAGAAAGAAAGGAAACACGAATAGAAGCAACAACTTCCCGTTTCTTCAATAATTCGAAGGAACCTAATAATTTAGTATTTTCAGGACGACACTCCCAGCAAGAAATAGCGCATATTGAGTGTTAGTTAATGAGAGCTGTAGTGCGCCGAGCGCGCAATCACAGAATTCTCGGAAGAGATTAAACCTCAGCGGCAAGTGTCATTGGCCACAGAACGAGCCGCCAAACATATGGAAGCCTGAACCACGCTGCATTCAAGTGTGGCTTCGGAGAAGTGAACTGAGTGGTCAGAGCGTGTGCCGTCGGCCACATATATGAGCTAAATAGTTAATACAGCGAGCCGCGCATAACGCAAGTGGAAGACGGCTTAAATAAAGATGTGAACGCGGTTACCTTCTCGCACTTAGTGCTGTTCAGACTGAAATTCTGGGCGTCGCGAGAAGCTCATCATAATTTCTAGGATTCCATAGCAAATTTGATATGAAAGAATAGCGCAAACGTACCCACCACAAAGTGCGCATGACTAAACAATACAATATGCTGGATAAACGAATAGATCCTGCGGAAACCCCAATAACTGTTCTTAGACCGAGTGTTTGCTACAAGTTGGCATACACTGTCGTTGCTTGTGTCCATTTTGCACAGTGTTATGAACTACTATTTCTTTACGCGAGTGCATACGTGATGCGTATTGGTTTGTATTTCGTCTTTGTTTTTATTTTATTGTGTTGTTGTCGTTGACTTGATATGGTTGGGTCTCAGAGGTATGCGTGCGTGCTGGAGGCAATGGGGAATGTACAGCGTTGATTTTATTTAATTGCTTCCTGAGGCAGGCAGCTGTAGCCTGTCTTCTCATTTGTCTGTTGCTGTTAGCCAGGAACAACATCACAAATTACGTAACGTTTCGTACTTCCTTGTCCTCATGCGCACAACATAGCCGAGAACAAGGTACGCTATTCTTTATTGAAGCAGCAAAGCATGTCACGCCCTCATTGCTTTCACGGTGGCGAACACGCCTGCTTCGCTTTCAATAGCACTGGCCATGTAAGCGATCGCTTCGATGAAGACGGCTATTACGTTTCCGACTCGTGACTCATGCCCATCCGTAATGACGCAGGTCATCCATTAACCTCCAAAGATGATTGTTTTATTCTTCGCTCCCCTTGCCTTCTATATGGCATCGCGTGCACAGCACGCACAGATTACGGGCGCCCTTCCTAGGGATGATGGTTGCGTGACCGAGGTCGCTCTCGCGGTGCGCAGCCATTATGTTACCAAGTCCACAAGAGAGATGAAACACGAAGTAAGGCTCTCGGAAGCGTTTCAACGAGCGTGACGCCAGTGCAATTTGTTACGGAAAGGGAAATTAAATAGCAGAGGTAGAACACCGGGATTCTAATCTGAAGGTCGTAAGTTCGAGTCCTCCTCCAGTGCACTATATATTCAGGCTTGAAGTGGCGCCTCACACCGACCAATAAAAGAAATTGCCGAGAGCTAGTGGAGCTGTGCTAGTCCAGGTGCAACCAAATTAGGAATGTCCACTAAGCTTCGACAAAGACAACACTCCCTCACAAGAACAGTAATTGGCCTCCCTCGTGCAGAGTGTGTGAGTACGTGTCACGTAATGTCATCAGCATTTTGATGATATAGTAAAAGTATAATAAGAATTCTATACTGACCTGTACAGTACCCAGAGCAGCCACGCGACCATCATTTGACGTAGTGATGAACGTGCTACAGAAGCGCCTTCTATAACTAGCGATGAAGTTAGAAGAAGGGCGTTGCAAGTCATGACCCGGGGAAAAGCTGCAGAAGAAGATGGAATAAAAGTCGATTTCGTCAAAGTTGGAGGAGATATCATGCCTGCAAAGCTAACGGCCCTTTATACGCAATGCCTCAAGACTTCAAGTGCACAAGGGAGCTGGAAGAATGCCAACGTTATACTAATCAATAAGGAGGGAGACGTTAAAGAACTGAAGAAATATAGATCCTTTATCTTGCTTTCAGTATTGTATAAAATACTCGCCAAGATAATTTCCAATGGAATCACTGCAACACTTGACTTCATTCAACCAATCAAACAGGTTGGCTTTAGGAAGGATCACATCCATGTCACCAATCTGGTAATTGAGAAATCTCTGGAGTTCAGTCAACCTACTTATATGGCTTTCATATACTAAGAAAAGGCATTTGATTCAGTAGACACATCAGCCGTCATAGTGGCATAGCGTGATCAAGGAGTACAGAAGGAATACATGAATATATTGGGAAATATCTACAAAGATTCTGCAGCTTACTTGGTTCTCCGCAAGAAAAGTAGGAAGTCCCTTATCAAGAAAGATGTCAGGCAAGGAGACACAATCTCTCTATTGCAGTTCACTGCATGCTTAAAAGTAGTATTCAAGCTATTAGACTCAGAAGGCTTAGGAGTGAGGATCAATGGCGAATATCTCAGAAGCCTTCGGTTTGCAAGCGACATGGTCCTTGTGCAGCAACACTGGGAACGAATCCCAACAAATGATTGAGGACCTTAACAGAGAAAGTGTAAGAGTGGGGTTGAAGATTAATAAAGACAGAGAATAACGATCAATAGTCTGGCAAGGGGACAAGAGTTCAGGATCGCCAGTCGGCCTCTAGAGTCTGTGAAGGAGTGCGTTTATCTAGGTCAAGTACTCACAGGGGACCCTGATCAAAAGAAGGAAATTTACAGAAGAATAAAAGTGGGTTGGTATACATAGGGAAGGCATTGCCAAATCCTGACTAGGAGCTTACGGCTGTCGTTCAAAATAAATGTGCAATATCATTACATTCTACCGATGCTAACATATGAAGCAGAAACTTGGAGGTTAAGAGAAACTCGCGAACAATTTAGGGACCTCGGAAAGAGCGATGGAACGAAAAATATTAAGCGTAACGTGCAGAGACAGGAACACAGAGGTGCGGATCAGAGAGCAAACGGGCATGGCTGATATTCTAGTTGACTATAAATTAAAATAATGGGGCTGGGCTGGCCATGTAATGCATGTGGGGGATAGCCGGTGGACAATTAGAGTTGCAGAATAGGTGCCAAGGGAACGGAAGCGCAGTCGAGGATGGCAGGAAACTAGGGGAGGGGGGGGGGGGTGATGAAATTAGGAAATGTGCTGGTTTAAGTTGGAATCAGCTAGCGCGAGACAGGGGTAATTGGATATCGCAGGGAGAGGCTTTCGTCCTGCAGTGGACATAAAAATAGGCTGCTGCTCCTGATATTGTTGTCGTTTGATTATTATTATTATTATTATTATTATTATTATTATTATTATTATTATTATTATTATTATTATTATTATTATTATTATTATGGAGAGAGTCATACTAGAAACGTTTTGCGTAAGTACTGCAGTCTAAAACTCTTAGCTTAAGAGGCGAATGTGTTTTGACACAGCACGACAGCCGGTGACCACGTGGATGACAAAAGAGAAACGAAGGCACGAAAATACTGCTCGAGCTTGCTTTTTCCCGACGCCGCCCCAGCTGCTGAGGCCGCCGGGGACCTTCTCCATCAGCGTCGCCGACGCTGGGAGGCGGCTCTATAAGTTCGGAGTTGGAAGAACAGCTCTGGGCCGTCCGGAAAGCCGTAGATGCCACTCGAGTCCAAGGACTTCGAGTTGCCGCCTGAGATCACCACAACAAAAACTGCCGGACTATCGTTTTTAATAAAGTTTCTTCTTCTTGACATTAACAATGAATATTAATGAGTACTGGTGCATACCCGCAAATGTAGACTATTCTTTGAATATTCAAAGCTGAAAAAAGCATCTTCCATCATTTGCTTTTCGTTTTTGTTCCGTGTCCATCAAGTGAATAAGAAAAATGGTTCTGTCTAGGAAGCAAACATTCCAAGGAGAAAAAAACGGAGATGTATTCAGGTACCTAACACAGCTTACATCACTCCGAAGCCTATTCCTTCGCATTACTTCTTGATGGTCATTAACTGCCGTGTACAGACCCTTATTTTCTCGACCTGCGTGCATTCTCACTCTTCTCGCCAATGCCCGCGAACGCTTACGCAGCCGTCATTCTCACTGCAAACGCATATGCCTTCCCCCGCGATGGTTCGTTGAAAGGATAACTGCGTCATTTTATGGCGCATCTAAGGAAGAACCTTAGGTCACAGAAATGATACTATGCATAGAAAAAGATGAAAAGCGATATACCACAGGAGTTACAAGACGGCCAATATAAAAGCATAAAGTTCCTACATCGCAAAAAAAAAAAAAAAAAATGAAACGATACATTACAAATCACTCGACCGAGGTTATTTCAAAGCAATGAACATCTGCGAGATCAGATGAGGAAATTGGATTTTGTTTGATGTTACGACCAAGGAACTGATTCGTATATCAAGTGCTTTAGGACTTGAAACGATCGTCATTTCCGCGACCGCCACAGTGACGGTATTTCGAATCCGAGTTTTACGTGATGGTCTTGCACTATATTTCACACAGACGACTCGAAGGGGGGCGCAAAGAAAAAAAAAAGACGAAATTGGGGATTCGCGAAAGCTCAGGAGTCGCGCCGAAAGATATTGGCCGGCCGTTGGAGAGCAATTACGGCCCGTAAATAAGCGGAGATCTAAGCTGGAAGTGGCTGTAAGAACGGAAACAAAGTCAGAGTTGAAGGAAATATCTGACAATGTTCACTTCCCCCCTCCCCCCCTCCCCCCCGAAAGAAAAAAAAGAAAACAGACAGAGCGGGGCTACCGGATGGGTGTGGAAAATAGGCGAGAGGCTTCTGTGAGGCCCACGAAAACTGCGTGTTCTGTGTTTTAGACGTTTTGGCAATTCCTTAGACTAATGTTATATATCGCGAAAACTACGAAAACGAAAACGAGAAAACTAACACAACCACAGAGGACGCTGTATTTTAGAGAGCCTTCATTGAGACAGCAACTACGGCTTTTTTCTTCCTTTACCAGGAAGGAAGGCATGTAGCATTTCAATTACTTTTTCTGTAACAGAAGCCTGGACGCCTCTTCACTTTTCGTGGCATGTGTCGTACGAAGCATCGGGCAAGCTGCGGAATCACGTTAGTTGATGCACTCCTCACTGTTTTTTTTCTTTACTATAGATCGTGCCTTCGCTTCCTTGCTCAATTACAAAACGCTTTTGGAATCAGCCGCTGCAAACCTCTAGCCTTAAATGGAAAACGTAAAAATATTGTTCTCTAGCCTAACATAGGAAACGTAAAGAGCTTACTTCTTTAACCTAACGTAGAAAGCGTAAGAGCTTCTGTGGCAATAAGTCACTGAGATCCGGGCTCAGAGACATGCCAGGAGTTTGCGGGAACCGCAGGTGCTGCTCTGTAGTCGAGCGCTAACGCTAAGTCCCGTCACAGCCAGGAAGTTTGCTTCACACAAGTGTTTTCTTTCATTTCCTCACACAAACAAAAAAGAATCCCAATCATGGCCTTTTCTCTAAGAGATAAGTTGTCGCCATGCATACAGAGTTATTGCTCAACCGTTCAAATTCGGCTAATTCTGAAGGCTTACTGCAAGCACTTCAGATTTCAGGTATACTTGATAACGTGAGCCTGCTTTGTGAACGACTGCTTTAATTTTAGAAAACAAACTGTGAACAAGACGCTATAATGTTTGAACCTTTACTTTTCCTATCATTCTTATTACGGTGTTGATCCTGTGATTGGAATGCCTATGGCTGAATTTGTGAAATATTCAGATATTTCGCCAATCTATATCCGTCTACAGGTTTTCTAACGTAATTCTAAAATTCTTGCGTAATTCTAAAATTCTAAACAAAATAAAGTTACGCGACGCACTGATTATCTATACTTGTATTCATGACTGAATGAATTGCCTGAACTGGAACAAAGTCCCACGATTAGGTAACTGAGGTGTATCCGAGAGCAATCAATTCAGTGTATAAATGGAGCACCCGAAAAAAGAAAGAAAAGAGGAAGAAACAAGGAAAGGCAGCTGTTTCGATGCACTGACGAGTACGACTAAGTGGAACCCACCGAATTATCGCGCTGGTTACGAACCAGACATGTATCGCCACGCCTTCCATCGCTAATTAGCGTGAATGAATGTTCCTATGTTTACACAGCGCTCAAGCTTGCGAGTGTTCCAGAGCTTCAACTTCAGGCTTACGGTTCAGCGAAAACAAACACTGTGCGTTAACACAACCCTGCCGTCAAGCGCGTTTTCGTGTACATCTATATGAGTGAGTACACATATCTTGTGCACACTGAAACTTGTGGCGGTTTTAATTTCGTGCTCGTAAGCTTTCTTTCCCGCCAACCATTTCCTGTGTTCGCCCTGTGACTCACCGCTCCTCTATTCAGCGAGTCCTTGGCACCTACGTACTTGCAAGAAAGCAATATATTAGGGGGAGACAAATACTATTTGCCTGTACTATTAAATCCATAGGCGAATACCGTGTATGGCAACCGTCAATATTGCTTTAAAGTCTCGCGTGCTTGAATATGCGTTCTGATTAGTGTTCCGCAACAACTAAACAGAAATAAAAGGGGAAAGATATCCTCGCTCTGATGCCTCGGAATTGTACGAAGAAAGAAAGCAATTCAAATTGCTGTTATCGACAGAACAAAAATAAATTATTATTTCTTATTTTTGTATGAACAAACATTTCTGGTATTAATTATCAGGCTTTCCACAACCTATGACTACAGTTTTCCAGTTTATGAAGTCAAATTTAAAATGAAGAGGTAGAATACTTTATCTCTTTACACTTCACATATAGAACGTATTACAGTTTCACGCTGCTTTACGAAGGGGCAGGAAAGACAGAATATGGAGGTACGGTACCTTGCTTTGACATTCGGAAAAATATCAAACTTGAATGCAAGAGAGGTGAAACAACATGCTGAGAGAACGCGATAGAAATAAACGTAATAGAAGAAACCGCGTGGTTCGAGCGGAACAACTCTTATTTAGAACGATGTGGCCAGCTACTTTTCTGCGTACAGGTGGTTCAGCGAACACATTGTCGGGGACAGCTTGAATCGGGACGAGTGGTCACTTTCGCAGGAATTGGTGAAAACAAGAAAAAGCGAAAGCTTGCCGAATTTCTCACCACGACTACAAAGACGACGTTCAAGAAGGGGCAGACGCTCAGGGACGTTTGAAGCGAAGAAATAACCAGACAGAACACTTGTACTATTGATATTCGCTACAGCAGAGGGCAATGCCTCCCGCTCCCGAACCGCCATTCTGCGCCAACTGTACTTACTGCTTGTACGTTCCTTCAATGATGGCTGCAAACTACCCGTACTACAGCGGCATGGGCCAAGCAGCAATGCCGGCGGTTCGCGCACCGCCATCGATATTGGGACAGCTCTTCCATCCGCCCCCAACTCAGCTTCACAGCCCTCCCCCCCCCCCCCCCCCCCCCCTCCACTGCACTCCCTGCAGGAGACTTTCGTGCTGCTGTTGGAGGCGATAGGGCAGAGCACGCACGGACGTCGGGGATAGGGAAATCGTGGGGGTAGTTGTTTGTTCAAAAGAGTCGGTAGGCGAGGACGAAGAAACAAACCGAGAAAGGCGAACGAATGGCTGCCGGTGAGTACAAATAGGGAGAAGAAAGGGACAGCAAAACCAGAAGTATAGGGATGGGAGGTACTGCGCGTGGGTCGTTTATGTTCCCGGGTGTAGGGAGAACACAGGGGTAAGGGGGCTGATGATAAGGGAAGCGTGGGTACGCGTGCAACGGGAAGGACAGGAAGGAAGTGCTTTGGAAGAAAAAAAGAAAGATAGGTGAGGGTTATTGTTCCAAGCAGGAGCGGGACTCCTTCGCAGTGATAAAAGTGAGCGACGAAACAACTGATAACTATGCATCTAGGACTGCTAAGGCAGGCGCGTTCAGTTTTCCTCATTGTCACCTAACTACGACTCTATTTAATAGAGTTGGTTTACGCGGCGGAAGGGCTCTGCGATCCTGTGTGTGCTGCTAATGTGGAGACGGTGGTCGTGATAGACGTGTCTAAGTATATCAATTGATAAGCCTCTAATAAGTCACGAAACGGGTTGTAAGAACCTTAACGCTTTAAAAACCATTATCGGTTGGTAACCTGTAGCCGAGATTTACCGCAAACATGATTGAATCATAACACTTCGTATGCTCAAAACAAAAGAAAAAGAAAAAAACCTAGCCTCATAGTATTAACGAAAGGTATGTGTCGCGGTAATTGAGGAGCAAATATTTTAAAGTGAAGTTTCATTTCTGCACCCCCATAAAAACAATAATGGAAAATAGCTTCCAGACACACATCTAATACAAAAAAGAGAAGTATAAATCCAGATGGACTTTCGTGTATATATATATATGCACGCAGACTCGTACCGTAGTACATTTATAGACCATATATTTGTTGAATAGTCAAGGCCTTCATGAATTTGAGTTTTTGTTTATTTTCATGCTGAATGCATGAAGGAAAGCTTGCGGTATAGTTGTTTGACTAACTCTCATCAGTACAAAGAAAAAAGAAAAGAAACGTGTAAAGTGAGAGAAAATATACATAACAAGAAAAGTTGAGTATAAAACATAAAAAGAGCACCTGTCACTAACCTTACGCAATACACTGAATGAGCGTAACAAAATAACAAAAAAGAATTAAGCGAACTGTAGACGAGAGGAAAGCTGCATTCTAATATGTATACGACCAGTGATTTTCGCACTCAGAACAAGAGCCCCGAGGACAAATCTCTTTTGCCCTCTGTTCACAGTGCAAATACACGCAAGAGCTTTGCGCAGATGCAAGCTATAAGATTATGCTTGTGCGCTTCTTGGGCAGTGGGGCACAGCAAAGAAACAAATTTACATGAAAAAAAATATCGGCGCGATGACGCCATTTTCAGCGACGACAGCCGCTGCCCTAAGCTATATGGATGGGACGTGCGGTGCTCAGCTCGCCAGAATAACGATGCCGAAAAGAAAAAAAAGAACGAGAATCGGATTTGCGAGGCAACCGCCTGCACCGTTATGTCCAAGGACGCCTGATGGTTGGATGGGAGGCGAACGCATTTTGTGCCCCGGGGAACTTTGTCAGCGCGTCTGCTTCATGCATGAATTCCGCGAGGCAACAGCAAAACGAATTCGAAATGATCGGTGAAAGTTCAAGCCGTAAGAGCTCTTTGTTTTGTCCGAATATGGGAGGTAAAAGCACCGCGAATGTTTTCGAGCCTGGTGTTTGACAGAAACAGCGAATGACAGAACACGTTGCAGTTGGGAATACCTCGACGTACGCTTGACCACGAATCTTGAAGCCTGGGAGTGTCCTACGTATCGTTGAGGTCACGTGGAGATTTGCACCCCGATAATCTGAGTTAAGCGGGAGAAACGTAAAGTCGGATTATATTAGCATGTTCGACACTCTGAATGTGAGTCTTCAGTTGTGGATAGCTTAGAAAACCAATTACGAATTGATTAATACGCCGAGTAATATTTCACTGGAATGACAATTGCCTTTCTGTACGAATGTACTCTCCGTCGCAGGAAATAAAGGCGAAGAACCTTTGCAGTTTTACTTCGTTGTCGAACAGAATTTGGGCATTACAACGTTAACAGTTAGTGGCCGAGACCCGGGAGGCTCAGAATCGTGCTCTCTGTATGGGCCACAATATAGTTCTACTGGGACAGCCGTTAGAAGCCCGAAAACGGGGTTTGCTATGTCCGTATTGTCGTTTACGTATGCGTTGATGGCGACGACCTTCCTCGTCAGGCCACACCCCTGCTTTCAGTGTCACCCATGCCATAGAAGTTGAAAAAAACATTGGCCACAACCTCCACTAAGTTACGCGCGCTATATATATTTGATGAACGTAGGTGAACTGTTTCGCAAAAAATCTGACGATGTTTTATTGCTAGTACTTCCATGCTTACAAGTGCTGTTTTCTTTGTCTTGTGAATGCGTTCACGTCGCGAAGTTGTTGCTAACGTCCGGTGACGTAGAATTGAATCCCGGACCCCCTAGGGAGGAGTCTTCCCGGCAATACAGCGAGCTAGTTCCGCTTACAAAATTTTTATATGAAAAAATGGATTCTAGGCATGACGAAGTTATGACCGTGCTCACGCATGTCACATGGCATTCTTTTTTGTATTTTACGAGAATATGCACTATGCGGGAAAACACTGATACCTAACAGATAGAAAGTTAGAAACTGTTTTATCGGACGTTTTGCAAAGCGCTCTACAACCTTGTAATTGGAGTTTTCTTCCCTAACTTCGTTGCTTCAGAAGTTAGTTAATTTATATTGACTAATTATGCAATTAAGCAGAGTACAAAAAATAATGTGACTTACTAAATACAATTGCCAGCAACATGCATTTGGTCGCGTCATTTTAGAGTGCATCGGCATAATTTTAAACTCTGGCTAAAGTTAGCTGGGACACCCTGTATGCCGCAGTACTGACGCTTATGGTTCAAGAAGCTATGAATGCACCTCTGTTCTTTGTAATGAAATAATAAATCACTACGACTTACTTTCATATACATAATCGGCGCATAGGTATCTCGGCAGACAGACCTGTTAATAGAAAAGCGCACGACAGTTAACTGTTTTATTGTCGAGGTGTAACGCCTAACATGTCGCAACACGTTAGGTGTTTAGTGCGAGCGTAGGCAAAACGTGCTGAATGTAGTCATACGAATGTATGGAAGTGAAAGCTTCGATCGAAAAAAAAAAAAATTATTGAGGAAAGTTGCAAGAGCTCAGCACTCATATGACAACGAATTTGCAACTGCTACAAGAACATAGAACAACAACGCAATCATAGCTCGCTCGCACACACGCGCGCACACACACACACACACACACACGCACACACGCACACACGCACACACACACACACACACACACACACACTATACAGCCTGACGCGTGCTATGACATTCGCTTTCATCTCTTCTCGACATTTGCCGCAGCACTTTTCTCAGTGCATTTTGATTGATGAAGCATTATCCAAGCATATATATAGCACAGGAACTTTTGGGAAATAAAGCGGCGTGTTTCAATGTAACACGCTGAACAGTAGTCAAAAACCGCCGATTATACACTTCCGGACAACTAGTCTGTACGCGTATAGTATGAGTCATGTATAAACACAGATAGAGTGAAATATATTGAACGAGAACCGCCGGAAAAATAAAGACCGTTTCATTACGGTATCCAAACAGACTACCTTGGGGCCAACGTCTCATCTATAACTGAATTTTCGGCGGCCTACCACACAATCAAAGAAACAGAACAAAAACAGACCTCGAATACAGTAGAGCTACTATCTAGGATTAATGTAACGGAAGTGCAAAATTAGTACGTGCAGACTCTACTTCTGTTCAGTTTTACTTAGCATGAACTCTTCCTCTCCATCCGTTCATAGATACCGCAGAAATTTAGACATATAGGCAGCCCTGGACGAAAGCAATCATGCTTTATCGATTTATTGACTATGGCCAAATGCATAGCGATAGCGCTGGAGAAGCGCTATCACGTCAAGGATAAATGTCTGAATGTGTAGCAGCTATACGTATTCTCTTTCCCAGAGGATAAAAAAAAAGAATTTCGGCGTAAGTAGCGATAACTGAATGCGAGAAAAGAATGAGCAATGATGCAGCGCCATACTCGGTCAGTATTCGCTCGCTGAAAGTATCCGTGCTTCCAACGATTCTCGATAGCGGTGAATAAATCTCGCGCGCTTTACCGTTTCCAAATCGATAACTACAACCGCTATGATGGCGAATTTAGTAATTTAACCTATACCGGCCGCTTGGAGGAAAGTCTTGCAGTTTGTTATCAAAATTGGCAAGAATAAATGTTCTCTATTTTTGGCGCATCACGCTGGTTACCTCACGTGCGCACCAAGAAGTGAGTAAGATTGACAAAGGGTACGATCACTGTAAATCAAGCAGAACACGATAACGAAAACATCGAGAGAATACTAACCTTTTATTTGGTTCGTATAAAATCTTGAGCGCAAGCATGGCAACTTTCATATTGGTGCGTATACATTTGCAGGTTAATGGCAACTGATGCAATATGACGCTTTACTTATGTGAACCGATGAATGTTTTATTAACATTTACGCTACCCGCAACACTCCCGAAAAATAACGAAGGCTATTAGCTCATGAAACTATTGAATTTACTTAACGTAAAGATGTTGGTTATGTTTAAACGTTGAAAATACGTGCCTCTACAGGTGTAACTGTGCACATCGATTACTCTAGCGCGTTCATCGCCTGCTTTTCCGCCACCACACGACCAGCTCCGTTCAGCATTGAACGCCTATATATGACGGAGACGCAAGTACGCTAAATAGAAGACAAACGCGTCCACTGGGAGCGTCGCAAAAGCTGTGTGCAAAAGCAGTGGACTTCGCTCTGGTTTCCACGCTCCGTGGCGTGCAAGCGCACAACGGGCCAGTTGCTCCAGCACACTAAATACTCTAGGTCGCAAAGGAAGCGTGCTCTCGGCCTCGGAACCTATATAGTGCTCCCCTCGTTCAAGACGCCTCGAGACCGCAGCATTGATCTTCCAATGCTTCCAAGGGCGCGGCGTGCAGCCAAGCCAAGCCGAAGCCACCGCTCCTGCGGAGACGCGCGCGGGTTAGGTGGGTAAACACACCCCAACGCCGAACATGCCGGGAGGGGAACTTGAGAGAAGCAAGGTGCGAAGAGAAGAAAAGAAACAGGGAGGGGGGGGGGAAGCAGAGGGGAAGAGAAGGAGAGAAATGTTATGGAGGGTAAGTTGGGAAAGAGGGAAAGTGATGTTGGGCGGAAATGAGCTGGAAGCACCGAGGCGAAGCGGCGGGAAGAGGAGAAGAAACGCGATGCCTCTTATCGAGGAAAATGTGCGCCTTTCGTGCCGTGCGGGGAAAACAACGGCAAGAGCGTGACGTCGAGAAACGAGCCCGCGCATTATGGTGGCAGGAAGACGAGCGGAAAAGGTCGATGGCGTGCAGGCCAAAGGCGCGCGTAGGGAAAGCCAGCGTGGCAGAATACAGGGTCTCATCTGAGATTTCGGTCGTGCGGACACGGAGGCTGCTGGAGAGTATGGAAGGTGTTTATACACTGAAAACCTTTCGTGAAACTGTGTTTACCGCATAGAAGGTGAGAACGCGGGAAGCGTAGAAACATGGAGATAACAGGTACGACACCGCACCATCCTTCGAGTTTACAGGTACTTAGGTTTGTTTATTTAGCAGTAAGCACCTCGTCAAGAAATACCCAGTAGGACAAAAACAACACCCAAGTTGTCACCATTTCGGTTTTTAGGTATATATATATTTGAAAGTTGTTAGGGCAGGGGAAATAAATATTTATTGAGTTTTCCCCACAGGCAGCATAAGATGGTAAATGGCTGAATTAAAAATATCAGCAGTATAATTTATTGAATGTCCCAAGTGTTTAGAAAACGTTCTTCAGCTTCTAACAGTGATTATATTGAAGTGTGCTGGGGGCTGCAATAGTAGTAACTAGTAATTGGTTGTACGCATAAATAAATAGATAGATAGATAAATAAATAAATAAATAAATATATAGATAAACACATGGAAAAAGAAAAGGAAAGAAAACTGCTGCTGATCGCGGTAACTGTCTACCGTAGTCTGCTGACACCTGAACAGTCGTCAGCAATAATAGGCCATATGCATTTTATGTTCCAAACCTTCCCAGTGCATAGGTCATGAAGGCGGCCGCAATGAAGAGCTGCGAATTATTTTTTTCACCTGGCGGTCTTTCAATGTGTACCAAAACCTAAGTGCACAAAGGTTTATTCCTTCTGTGCCCTTCGTAAACTGCACCAGTTGGGCTGAAGCAGAACTGAGCTACCGCAGCGGATGACCGCACAATATCATCCGAGCCGGTTTTCACACACGCACAAAAAAAGCCATTAGCTAGAACCGTTAGTAGGGGCAAATTCCAGTCATTCGCAATGCTGGGCACATTATTAACGATAGCGGCCGGCCAATGACAAGCAGCACTTACGAAAGAAAAGCTTCGTGAATTCGGCGCCTCATTAGTGGGAAGGCAAGAAGAATGCTGGCGCATGTATTCAATGCCTGTACTTAATTTATTAGTCCCTTGGAACTATCGTAACGTCTACTTTTACAAAACCGTGTACAGTGTATTTCCGACGTCCTCTGCGTACTTAAGAAACAGATAGGCCTGATGAAAATTTGAGCCGGTCAATACGAAACAGTAACGGAAGGCCTCTCGTAAAGCCCAGCTTTTTTCCCCTCCACAAAACCCTCTTCCAGTTTGATATATATACTGTGAGTCGCAGTACGACTGGATGTTGCTCTAGTTCACCTTGTTTTCTAACTAGAGTCTATCACTAGCGTGAAATTGCTGAAACAAACACAAACGCAAAGCAGACAATAATCTAGGCATATACTCTGCCGCCTGTACTCGCGCTAAGAGGTACTCATAAGAGGAAAGCATAAACATCCTCTCCCACCATCACGTTCAATTTGAAATGTTAACAAAAAGAATTCGATGAGGCTTAATAGCCACTTGGATAGCTCTCCACCAAAATACTTAAGAAATGAGCAAATGAGCAATGAGACATTTCTTTTTAAATTATTAAATGTAATTTTTTTTACCTAACCGCAACAACGCAGTACGGCCGCATCGCTTAAGAGTAAAACATAGTGATGTCATTTGCGAAGGGAATGTTATGGTGTCCTACGTACAACTTTATATGTGGTGACGGTATGATACAACTAAAATTCGCCATGGCACCCTGCTTCGTGTTTCTGACCTCACTAGGGCCCATAAAGATGACTTCATTCATACTTAAAGAATACAGACTGCCGACCTTTTACGGAGGGCACGGATACGGGAAGATAGCTTGTGGATACTGTTTTCACCACTTTCCTAGAGTGCTTGCTCAAGAAGCATAGCTGTAGTGGTCGAAACATACTCACAAAATGAAACACAAAGGTTGTTCACTAAGATTGTTAATGGCAATGAAAATAATCCGAAAATGATACTGCGAGCTCAGCACAAGTCCTCTTGGAGAAAGTAAAGGACCTATAAATTTCTGTTCAAAATTTGAAAGAAGCTATAACGCATATGATGTCGGGACGTTGATTCTTGCTTCTATAACTACCAAATCGTTTTCACGACCTAAATGACAGTTTGACAAACTGCTGGAAGCAGCTCTCCTTCGAGTCCAGTGCGGCGCACAGTTCAGCAGGGAAAAATGGTCCTTACGAAACAACTCTATTCTTGCCAAAAAAAAAAAAAAAAAAGAGGACAGTAACTAGTGTGTGCTCAAGGGGAGCCTCCCAATCTAAATAAAAGAGGGGAGCTCGACGAATGTCAGCGCTTTGCTGCAATCTCTTACAGTTTTAAACCAAGTGACCTATCGGGCCTTCCTGGTCGCCTCCCTTCTCTGACGTGCTGTCTGCGGAAAGAAGCGCGCAAACGTATTCTCGAGCAATAATTGGTGCGACCGTGAAGAGCAAGTAAACAAGAAGGCCAACCTGGAAGTCTGTTAGGTAAACGAACGTGGATTAGAAGGCTTGAGCTATATATCAACCACAGCCGATCATTTGAGCAAGACATTATTTCTCGCAACTAACTCTCTCTCTTCTCTCACCCTTCCCTTTTTTTTTTTACCTCATGGTCGATGCCATGTGTTTGTGTTGTTTGGTGTAAGGCTATCTTTATACCCCATCAGCAACGGCCTAAAGACTCGACGCAAACTTTAAACGAGTCACACGGTGTTGAAAGCACCACCTAGCTATTTGCCTTAGTTTCGAGAATCAGCAGGTCCCCAGATCACTGAAAAAAAATGAACTGTTCTCCCTTTGCATCAGCGTTAGCAACTAAACACTTTCTTCGCAACGGAAACATGCAATCAAATGCCAAGCAGCAGCGCAGGAACGCATAATGGTGTAGTTACCGCGCTATGGGAGGAAGAAATGAAATGCTAAGACTTGAGAAAAGTAGATGCACCGTTCCATCCGGTGTCATCAGTGCATGCAATCTTGTCCGAGTCCAGAATGTGTTGGCAGAGATGCCGGGAGATTTCGTGCATGCGAGTGGGTATACGCAGAACACGTCAGAGACAAAAAAACAACAACAGGCAACTAGGGGAAAGAAAAGGCGGGGGTAAAGGTGGGCTGCTTCTCGTTGTGCTTGCTTCAGAATATACAGACTGGGGACGACCTCACGCTTTATTCCCACAGATGCCACCTGCAACGTTCCCCGAGCGCGCCTGCTTCCACAGCGCACCCGGCATGCTCAAGATGATTGCGCTCTTTCCTACAGCGGGGGAAGAAGGGAAGAACCAGAGAAAGGCCACACACGTCCATTCCCACTAATTCTGTGCAGTGTGCAGAGGTACACTGGGTGCCGGTGCGAACAAAGTCCTATCTACTGTTCGCAATCGGGAGGCTCGAAATTCGTACAGGCATGTAATGGTCTATTGTTTATAAATCTGAAGTGGTGTGTTGGGAGACGTTCGACCTGCATAGCATAGCGAGTTACACATAGCCCTATCGGGCCTTAGAGTCTTTCTGATCCTGCTTAAATGACTCATGCATGAGATAAAGCAACCGGTTTCTGCGATTGTTGTACATCATGCCTTGTAGTCTTTCGTACCCTGTTCAAACGATCCGTGCACGACATAACGTAACCGCGTGCTGGCGCTGAATGACCCTTCATGTTTGCAAGTATTGGACTTTCCTGAGAAGCTATTAAAGCACACCTTCAACCCAGATACCTTAGTAAAGAAATAAGAAAATAAAATACACCTATGAGGCGTACAGCTCTGTGCCACATCGTGAGCTCACAGTAAGCGTGCTCGGGAGGTAGGACGGCAATTAACGGTTCGCGCTCCTACGAGTATTCATTACCCAATGGCACAAGAAATGTGACTAACGTGCGCTTCCTGCAAGCGCGACGTGGGGCTAACGTTGCACCATTCACGTGTGCGATGTTGCCTACGGGCTAACGCAGCTTACGCTGAACTGCACGGAATAATAGGGAAACAGTGCACGGAAAGAAAATGGACAAGGTGCTTTCTTACTATGGACAGGAGAAAGAAAGCGAACGTTGGCAGCGGGGATTCCGCGGTTCAGTGTTTGCACTCTTCCCGAATTCTCTATTTCGCATGCAGATGCTTGCTTCCCCGCCTACCCTTTTACCAGTCGTGCCCCGGTTTCGCTTCTGCTGCGCTTGCCTCGGACCTGCGCGACATCGTTGCCGCTTGCACCGGATCTTTTTTTTTTCTTTGCTTTACTTATCTCGTAACGCTCTTCCATTGTAGCTTGTCCGGAAACCAATCCGAGCTGTGTCGGCCTCTTCCGTAAACATCTCTCCGTAGTGTTCCCGTGCATTTTCAGAAAAGAAAGCGTATTTCCCATACGTTACTGTCGGACAGCCACAGGTGTCCAATATGCAAGACACCAAATACAGATGATAATACCTGTCGCGTTTGCACTTCCGAAGTATGTCGAAAGGTTCTCAGGTCCTGGAGAGTGATAGATGTATGCATACTAGCAGCAGGCACGCATATGACATATAGGAAATGCTAAACTGTCATCCACTCCACTGTAGCGTGAAGCGACAAAGAAAACCCCTGCGACTATCCGTATTGGTTATTTTTTCCTTCCGTGAACCTTGTTCTACATTTCCAGCTTCCACAAAAATGATTTGCCATATTATTTTTCGAACGTCATTCTGATGTTCGTACAACCACTGTTCGGTTCACGTTTTATCAGGTTTTTACCGACGGATCCAATTCTCGTGGATTCTGTCGGTGTTAATTGTCTAATACAGAAATAAATTAATACTTTCCTCGCCGTGTGGGCCTGATTCTTTAAATTCTAAAATATTCACCAGCACTGAACTGTTTTACTCTATATTTTGTTTAAACTTTCCAGACACTCATTGCAATGCTCCGTTCCTCCAGACGACTGAAAAGTAGGCAACGTGGTTCCAGTTTACAAATCAGGTAGCATGCACTCTCCTAATAAATATCGGTCATTCTCATTAACAAGCATGCCATGCAAATTATTAGAACATATCATATATCCTAACTTAGCAGAGTACCTGGAGTCTAACTCGTTTTTAACACTGCCCAGCATGGCTGTCGAAACATTGCGAAACATAACTTTTAACTTTCACTAATGAACTCTTTACAAATGTTGATCTTGGAACTGAAAGTGACTGTATATGTTAGACTTAGCCGAAGCATTTTATACTGTCTCACACGCCTTACACCTATTAAAGACAGCTGAACATAACATAAATGAAGAAGTAATCTACTGGATTAGAAGTTTCCCTTCTGATAGGACCCAGTATATACTTACAAATAGTTTCTCTTCATGTCCTAGCTCTGTAACTTTAGGTGTTCCCCAAGGTTCAGTTCTTTTAATACTTGTAATACACTTGTAAATACTTGTAACAAACTGCCGGAAGTAGAAAAGTCAAGTACACTGTTATGCAGCGGGCTCACCTAGAACTTAAAGCTCATGCGAGCCCGGCATTCCCAGAGCAGTCGTCAGTTCCCCCACCACACTCCTGAGTGTCAAATTCCAAGCTCTTATTTTTTTCCCCTTGCTGCCTGGAACCCTGAGAAGTCCTCGAAAATAGGAGCTCGTTCACCAGTACTGCACGATAAAACCTACCAGGAAAACTGGAATCGAAAGGTAAACTATAAATCCAAAGATTTGTTGGCCTTCTCACACGAAAGGCCCGTGAATATCACATGATTAACTGAATAAACCGAATTGATGACGCAAAAAACTTGATAAAATGACGTTTAGCTTAGAATACTGCTTACGGCAAGCAAACGAGTTTACGCAAAGCAACGAAATTGAGAATACATGATCAGATAATCAACAATAGTCATATATACTTGTGAGAGGTGATGCGTTCGGCTGGACGGGATCGCCAAATATGAAGCGCGTTTGCTTGGATTTCTTTTTTTTTTTTTTTAGAAAGAGAGAGAGAGAGAGAGTCTGTTAGACGGGGTCCACAGCGGTCTTCTATTAATAAGGGAATAAGTCAAATACATGCAACGCAGGGACCACACAGCTCAATGCAATGCGCTCTTATTTCGTTTCTCTAAGTTATATGCATTCTTGCCTGATTGTCTCCAACATATATGACCATTAGAAAAAAAACTGTAAATGGCAGCAATACTTTCTACAGCAAGAGATAGAACGTTCTTCAATGTCATAAAACAGATTTCTTTTTGTAGCTGTGGAAATCTAGATGCATTTTGAGGATAATTGTCCTCTCGGAACCCAGATATCCTTTACTGAGTGTATGCGTTTTAATTACAGATGGGATTTCTTATATGTAAATTTAGGGCATGAATAATTAGTTTCGCACCACTTGCTATCCAAGCTGAAACATGTAGGAAAAACAGAAATGGGCGCCTAGTGCTGAATAATTTATACGTTAGATACCCACTTTTTATTATTGCACGTCTTTTGATTTAGAAGCGGAAATGCCTTGCATTTTACGGCAGCCTGTAAGTATACTGGTATTGCTGAAAGTGAGCGCTAAAATTTGTGCACCAAAATGGACGCAGCCGGAAAAGTTTCTTAGAGTGCTGTTGTTACGGCTCTCTTCTTCTATTTATCCTCCTTATCCTTATCGCACGCAGCGAAGCCAACCGGAACTATCACTGGTTAACGTTCCATGCCTTTCTTTGCATCCTTCTTTCTCTTTGTCTCTTCTCGGACTATTCAGCCTTCTTGAAAACTCTGTAATTGCAAAGTGTCATTTTCAATGTTAGAGTTAGTGGCACGCCGACACGTTTTCCTTGGACGATGACATATGGCGCCAATATGTATATGTATTCCAGGCAGGATTACCACACGATGGAGGTTTGAAGTAATCAACAGTGGTCGAACAAGATAAGAGAGAGAGATACACTTAATGTTGGAAACGTGGATATATTAGCGAATCAACAACGCAGTGTTGAATCAACACGCTCATTCATATGCGTCGTTCTCACCATCATTAGAGAGTAGAAGAGTAGAGAACACTCTTTAATCTTCAGTTTATTCTGACATGCTCTCAGGCAGTGCTACTGTAGTTGAAAGATAGCCCGAAATATCAGAACATCGGACGGATGATGACGGATGAACATCGGACAAAACAGATGAGGGTAAATGGTGAAGATAAATAAACAGGAGGTGTCACTAGAGCCAACGTTCCGCCTATGGGGGACTTGTCATTGCGAAGACAAGTAACCTTGTCGGAACGTTAGCTCCAGCGACATCCCTTCTTCGACAACTGCTGCTGCCCTCCCAAATCAGCAGCTCAAAAAGCAGTAGGCAGTAAAATCTCGGCATTCAGTGCAACCGGTGTCAATGCGGCGCTTTCACTTCCGGCACAAGTGATCAAGGCTGAGCACTGCTCGAGATACCATGGATCATTTTCTATTGCTATAGATCTTGGTCATCTGCTTCTTACTGCGCGTTGGTACGCACACGTTGCGACTTCGATTATGGGCATACTGCCGGCCACTGCTAAGGACGAGTTGTATCAACGCCCTCAACAACGCCGTGTTGCATTAACACGCTCACTGTTACTCGTCGATGTGACCATCGTTACAGAGTAGAAGAGTAGAGGCAACTCTCTGCGTTTCGATTGATTCTCACATCTTCTGCTATCAGGGAGTGTTGTTACAGTTGAAAACTCCTGTGCCGCTATGAAATTCACACAAAGACCACAAAACGAACACAAATACGAATGATATATATGCATGTGCCATTCGTCTCCGCGTGTTTTATTTTCTTTGTAAAACACCGGGAATGCGGTAGATGGTAATTCAAGACGATGAGCAAAACGACAACAAGGTGAAAGCAGGAGCCAAAGTTTCGAAAAGTGGACTTGTCTTCTTGAAGACGACATATGCTCTCCTCGGCAGAGCATATGCAGGCACGGTTTTCCTAAAGGGTGAGAGGGTAAAGCGGGTGCATGAGGCAATGACCGAGGGTGTGTTAGTGGGCGAGGGTGTAGAATTGGAAAGAAAGGTGTGCTACTGAACGTCGGTGGAGGAATGTGAGGTAGCGCCGTGTGTCAGACGGTTGACATGCCACTGTAGGTTCCTCTTTTCGTGGAAGGGGCCTGTACGACGGGAGGGAAGGGGCGGGGGGCGATATCTGCTATCTGCTCCGCTGGAGGTCAGTGAACTATGGTCGCTCGGTAGACTAAAAGTCCCGTCAGAAAATGGTGCTTGGGGAAAAAGGAATTAATCTATATAAATTTTCTTTGCGCAAGTCATAGCATCGCTACAGCATTTGTAAAAATTTGCTATTCTAGACGAAGAAGAAGAAGAAGAAGAAGAAACCTTATTAAAGAATAGTCCGGCAGTTCTTGCTGTGGTGGCCGCAGGTGGCAACTCGAAGTCCTCGGACTCGGGCGGCATCTTCGGCTTGCCGGACGGTCCGGAGCTGGTCTGCCAGCTCTGAACCTTTGATAGCCGCCTCCCAGCGGCGGTAATGCTAACGGAGAAGGTCCCCGGCGGCTCCCGCATCCTGGGCGGCGTCGGGAAGAAGCGAGCTCGAGCCTTCCCGTACTCTGGCAACGGCCGCGATTATGGACGCGTCGTGAACGGAGCTGGTTTGATTGCCGTTGTTGCCGGCACATTCCCAGAGCATGTGTCGCAGCGTTGCTCTCTGTCCGCAAGTTTTACACGCGTCTGTTGGATATAAACGCGGATAGCACTGGTGCAAGATAGCGGGGCTAGGGTAGGTGTGTGTCTGCAGCAAGCGTAATGTTGCGGCCTCGTTCCTGTTCAATTTATCGTGCGGTGGCGGGAATGTGCGTCTTTCGAGTCTGTAGTGTTGGGTGAGGTCTCTGAACGTGGTTAGGCGATCGCCCCACGCCCAGTGTGTTTCTTGTTGCTGTATTTCTGTTGTAGTGTCCCGATCCGGCAAGTTATACTCTATTCGTGCTATATATACATGAAATGTAATGGCCGGTTCAAGTCGTCTTGTTTTTAACTTTCAGATCAGATATTGAGGCCTAAGCATCACGCAGTTGAAGCCCTAGAGTACCTGCACAGAATATGTCGTAATTCCATAGTATCACTGAATTAACGACCAATTTAAGCCGCCATCTCAGCCTTACTACTGCCGTAGCTCATGGTATAACACGGATTTGTCAGAAAAAGCAACTGTGCATTGCTAGGAAACGACGGTACTATATTGATTTCTGTAAAGGTTAAACGGCAGCTCATGACGAAAAATTAATGAACGCCGTTCTTTAAATAACGCCCTAGTCGCATGATTATATACACGCTGACAATATTATGTATAATGTCGTTTCACTAAATGGGATAAGAGGAAAGATCAGCTATTCAGACGCGGCCACGGCGGGCGTCACTTATCGATTGAGGTTTCGTATAGGTTACACGAGTAGTGTTTGTGTTCCTTTTTGTTTGTCTAAGATCGGGCAACTTAATTCATGGCTGTGCAACGAATGGAAACTAACCGACGATACTGCGCAAGTGCTGTGTCACTGTCGCCGCTGCACCACCGCATGGTTAGCAACAAAATATACGTTTGATTTGACGGGAGCAGATAACAGGCTAGTGATGTTTTTATGGCCTTGGGACAAAATTGGCAACGCAATGCGAGCTAAGGAGGCTCTGCTGTTGTACTTGCGCCAGTCAGGTCATAGACGTTCTTCGATCGCTTGTTAGTCATCTTAACTTAATTTGTTGCTGGTTTCTTCTTGTTCTTCCGTTTAGTTTTTGTCTTCTCCGTGTTATGTATTCTATTTCTCTTCATGTCAACTCAAACATGTCACCTGAAATAAAAATCTCTGCATATTCCCGGGCTGATACTCCCAGTTTAAAACTCTTCCTCTCACACTTTACATAAACGCAGAAAAGTTCGATGGTGTATCCAATTGATGAACTGAGGTCGGTCGGGTATTTCTCTGAAAAGAACTGTTCAAAAACGTGCACCATTCAAGTTGACGGCTTCGATTGACAGTCGAGCCAACTCAGCAGAACTTTTCACATTGAATCAGTGAAAAAAAAAGGATTGCTTTCCGTTCTTTTCAACAAACTTCATAAAACCATGCGCGCTCATCCCGACGCCACCAAATGAGCTGCCTTTGACACTTGCTCTCAATAAGCCACAACGGCCGCGAACAACTTCCTAAGAGAGAATGTCGAAAAGCCCCACCAGACCCGGAACCGACGCCTCGGGCATGTCATTAGTTTAAGCCAGGGGCAGGCGTCGCAACAGTGTATAAATAGCGGCTCACGAGGCGTCTTCTATTGCCCCTGTCGCCACGCGCTAGCGAAGCGGGTACCCAGCAACCAAGGCCGCAGTGTTCTCAGCGCCAAGCCCCACTCCCCCTTTTGCTGTTTCCCCGCTTTGAAACTCTCCACAACCAAGCTCTCTCCCTTTCGCCCTTAATAACGAAGTGCCTAAACAGCTAGGGCCGTAATGACCACTTTTATAATGGGCCACATCCCTTCCGTGTTGCGCCCGTGTGGAAACAACGCAGCGCTTTCGAAACAGCTGCGCCAGACGGAGCACGCGATCAGTCTTTCTTGCCTCCACGGCACTGGATGCAAATAAGAAAGCGCGCCCCGGCGTTCTCAGTTTTTATTTTCTATCTCTCTCTCTCTTTTTTTTTCTTGTTCTTCACTTTTCAGTCACCGAAGTTCGAAAGTAATCCACTCTACTCAGAACTGTACTTTTTAGACCGAGGCTCGTGGCGACAGATTGCAGATTTGCAACGCTATACCCACAGGGCACATCTACTGATAGATGAGTCAACTGAAATACAAATAATCAAACTAACAAACGCACGCGTACCCAGATGCAAAGAAAGGAAGAGAGGGTAGGGGTATCGCGTGAGGGGGGTGAGAGTTCATGAATGAATGAACAAGCAACGGGGCCCAACTATTAGACGTGAAAACTATTATTCGTCGTCCCAAACGAAGCGGTGTTGTTTTTGCCAAGTAAGCGAAGCACGCATGTTTGGATGGAACGGTAACAGTAAGCATTAACACTATGCTAAACCTTCCGCTATTTTGCATACAACTGTGAATCGGTGCAGAAGGTATGGTACACGGAATCATCCGCGAAGCATGCAGACATCAAAGGATTTACTTGCACTGCTGAACAGCGGGGAACACGACTACTGAGACAAGGAAAGAAACAAGTGCGCTGACTAACAATTAGGCACACGTTCTGGACGGTTGTCTATAGAGTTCAATAAAGGATAGGTTTGGGCGTGTTGATAATTCATCGTTATACAGAATACATGGCACAGCAAGAACAAAGGACAGGTCTAAACAGAAGAAGCAGTGTTGAGTTTTTAGCTGAATCGCATGCAGCATGTTTCTTGGAATTAGTCCTCCATTTCTTGTGCTCTATTTCGCACCCTGAGATGCACCAAACGGCACTTCGTCGCCCTCATTAACATAACAAACATTTCATCTAGCAGTATTGAAACACATCCCTATATAGCGGAAACTGTAAATAGCAACGTACCGAGAAAAAGAAAGAGCAGGAAATAAGATACTGAAACATGTAGTTTTCAGTGCACCAGATTTAACGTTTTGCAGTGTAGCGTCCAAAAGCAGCGTGCGGTTTTGTTCAAGCTTTAGTCAGAGATAGTGCAGTGCCTCTCCCATAAGCAGAGGGTCTCGTGCGCTTTTCACAGCTTGAGCGAGCACCATGCTCCGCTAATCCTGGACACCTCAGTATTACACCTAAATGCGTGGTAGAAGTCCTCGAAGGCAGACATGAACACGTCCACGTCCTCCCCGAAGGTCGCGTACTTGCTGCCGGGTGCCCGGCACATCAGGTAATGCACGAATGCCATGTAAAAGAGTCGGCTGCGAGTGACACTCCAGTGACGACCGGCGCCAACCTTGGCGTCCCAATCAGCGTCTTTGCTGATCTCAATGGTGGTTTGGACGCTCAACCAAAGTAGTTTAGAAGGCCACTCGATCAGAGACCTGCTACTATCCTCTATGCAACTCCGATAGCCGTTCAAAGCTTCGCTGCTTGCGTTGCTCCACTGGGTCGCAAACACGAATTGCCACAGTGAATCTGCCAAGTAGACGCCCATGGTAGAAGAGAGCAACAGCGGGTCGGTCACATTGCCGAAAGAGAGGAGGTTGTAGACCACAGCAGGTACTGCAATTATGTTGTGACTGATGGTAACGCGGTTCTTAAGAAAATCTCGAAGAAGGTCTTCCGGGATGGCCAAGGTGAACTTCTGGTGTCGCCGAGCTCGCAGCATGTAGGCCCGAGTCACCAGCTCCGCGAGCGCGTACTCTGACGTCATAACGGGGATGGTCAAGTCATCTGGGACCACTTCGGACGGTAATATTACTCGCAAGTCCTTAAGCGTCTCCTCAAGCTTCCGGAAGTCGTCGCTCGCCATGCCACTTTTCGCCTTTCGTGTTACAGCGTCGGCGACGATAGCGTGCGCTTTTCTGACCGCAGCATCTTGAGCTGGCGACTGCGATAGCTGCACCGCAGCCAGGACCCAGAGAGGCAGTAGTTCCTTGGCCCGACTGCGGCAAACCTTGGCCTTTGTTTCGGTGTTATTGGCGTCCACAAGCACTATCGAGGCCAGCTTCACAGACGCGACCACAAGTGCCGAGACGACAGTGGGCGGCCTCGTCTCGGGCTTCAAGACGAGCGAGAACATGCCTTTCATGGCTTCCTTGGGGATGCTGAAGATGCTGGCACTGTCAGTGATGCCGGCGCTACTCACTATATCTTTCCAATGTGCAAGAGATATTTCCGGAATGACGTCACCCATTGAGTAAAGTGTATAATTCTGAGTAGTCCCTACTTTGAACTTCTCCAATTCGCTCAAGAACGCATCGACATCACTAACGCTCATTCCCGAAGATAAAGCGCCGTTCACCGTTGCGAGGGCATCGGTCTTCATGGTCTTCAGAATATCCGGCGAGTGCTTTTCATTTAGAGCGCTCAGTGACGATGCTGAGATGGTCAGGAATCGTGTAAGGTCTGGTCCGGCGCCAACACTGAACTCAATCACAGAAGGCAGCCCGTACTTCAGTGACAGATCCACGATCAGCTCGAGCACGCCTTGAGACGCCACTGACGCAGTCCTGGGAGGGTTGGCCACGGCGACGAGGGCGCTTGCCGAAGCTTTCCCCACGGACGAATCTCTCTTGTCGAACGACGAGACGCATGCTCGGTAGTACGCGGCTATCGCCCTACCTGCCTCGGTTTTAGGGAAGCCGTCTAGAGGGTCCGTGTTGAGGCGAACAGGTTCGCGCCGGTCACTCCTCGTCGCCACGTAGGCGTAGCAGGTGTAACCGAAGATGCTGCGGCAGGGGTCGATCGTCATGTTGGCGGCGTTTAATAGCTGCTGGAGCACGTCGGGACAGCAGAACGGAGCGCCTTTGCCGCGCCGCATGGGAGGCTTCTCGTACATAGATAGGAAAATTATGACGGCCATCATGGCAACAATGGCTCCGGCCGCGGCGAATACAAATCCTCCTATACCAGTGGGCTCCGGCTTCGTCACGTTTTGGGACAGGCCTCTTGGAGGTTCGCCGCTCATCCTTAAAACGGACAAAGAAAGGCTTGTGCGTCGCACTCACTGGGGTTGCCGCCGCAGCGTAAGTCGTTGCGAGCCGGTCGCGATGGTGGAATGCTGCTTCTTCTTTCTCCTCGTTTCATTAAACCAACGCAAAGCTCCCTCCCCCCCCTATGGATCAGTGTCGAAAAACAAAAATGCGGAGAATAAGTTTCTTTCTTTCATTTTCTGCTGATGCAACTAATCGAACTCAACACCTGACGCTGCCTTCTCTCCCCTCCTCTAACTTTAAATTTATTATATTTTCCTTGACCTATAAGAGCTTTCAAACTCTTTGCACATACCAGGGGATCTATGCCACTCTTTCTGGGGACAACAAAAACTACAATGACGACGACGACGACGATGATGACGAATAAGGAATGCATTTACTATTGTTTATTTTTTTATTGACCCTGAGGGCTTTTCGGAATTAGAGAGGGGAGTGTGTACAAGAAATAAGGAGGAAATATATTACGAGCTTATACACAATATTTATTATATATACAATGTTAGCTTAAAGAACGATAAATACAGTAATAGAACATGACATATACAACTTACTATAAAAGAGAAAATGACCAACAGTAGTTCGTACAAATGTTTGGTAAAAATGAATGTAAAAATATGTGATGCTACATGCACCAATTCTAACTTTATGCTGATGATCAGTATGGTGAGATAAGTAATATGGTCGCGACATGTATTTCGGATGAAAATTAGCGGGATCATACAACTAAATTAAAAATTATGGGGTTTTACGTGCCAGAACCACTTTCTGATTATGAGGCACGCCGTAGTGGAAATTTCGATCACCTGGGGTTCTTTAACGTGCACCTAAATCTAAGTACACGGGTGTTTTCGCATTTCGCCCCCATCGAAATGCGGCCGCCGTGGCCGGGATTCGATCCCGCGACCTCGTGCTCAGCAGCCTAACACCATAGCCCATACAGCTAATGAAAAAAAACGAAAAGCGGGAAATTCTTCGACGTGTTGCTAGCGGTTGAAGACCCAGATTCGATTTCACTGAAAATACACTCGCAGCACGGTTGTAGTTCCAAATAATAAAACGAGTTGTGTGGTTTCGGTTAGTTCAAGGGAATGTATTAGGTGTTCGTGAAAGGGGTCCCATATATAGCTGCAGCATATTCTAATTTTGGCAGTAACAGGGTTTTATAAAATATTAATTTTAAAGGAGAAGGAGCACAAGGAAAGCTTTGGCTTGGTTAATTATATATGCAACGTGATTACTCCACGTTAATTTAGATTTTATATGCACGCCTAAGTACTTATGTTATCTGGTCGATTCTAAAACTAGGTTATTGAAGGAGTACAGAGGCAGGTTATCGTTACATTGGGATACTCTCACAAATTTACACTGTAAATGTTGAGTTCCATTTGCCACAATCGGCACCAATTGCTGACGATACTAAGATCGGCCTGAAGCAGGGTGATGTCGTATTCGGTAGTTATTCCTCTGAAGATTACACAGTCGTCTGCAGTTTAAGTGTACGTCAGAAGTTATTGCTGAAGGTAAGTCAATAATATCGATAAGGATATTAGAGGCTGGATTGCGCAACATTTTGACGAGACACACAGAAGAGACACACACCACAGAGCGCTACTTGCAACTATCGTTTTATTCCCTTGTGAGCGGAATAAATACAGGAAGTTACTCAGGGGGGGAGGGCGGCAGCGACAAAAAAACAAATAAACAAAAAAACAAGAAATATAGTTTTGACAAACATTGCCATCTACCAATGCCAAGCCGGCTTTGTCATGTGATCGTTTTTGCTGCACTCGACATCACAAAAAAGACCAGGATACGAAATTACAGATTGGCGCATGAGGAAATCTAATTCCTTTGCACTAAGCGATACTGAGGGCGTGCTCACGCATATACTTCCCAAACGCGCAATCTCGGCGGCTTCGATTATCTCCTGCGTTATTTGGCTGCCATCTTTGCTCACAATCTTACAATTCTTGAATAATGGCCGACATCCGCAATCTCTACAATGTATCCCAAGGTGTCCGGCGACTGTTCTTGAAACGTTATAATCATGTTCCTTTAATCTTTCGTTTAAACATCGTCCAGTCTGCCCGATGTACTTACTGCCACACTGAAGTGGAATGGAATATACCACTCCCTCAGTGCAGTCGACGAACTTCTTTCTGTGTTGTGTTTCACAGCCTCGTTTCTGTGTGGCACCTGGGTTAACCTTTGCACACATGCTCAGCAATTTCTTCGGTGCGGAAAACACCACTTTTACCTCGCATCTTTTACCAATTTTCTTTACTCGGTGCGCGATCGAATGAATGTACGGCATCACCACTATTTTTTCTCGTGTGCTTGGACCGCAAGGCGCCTTCCCAGATAACGGTGCCCTGGTTCCGATTTCCTTGAGCAAACATTTTGCCACAGATACTAATAGATGGAAAGGATAACCTGCCTCCGTGAGCCTGCGCGTTTGCTCCCGAAAGCTGTCAGAAATGCTATGATGGCACGATTTTTGCAACTCGTTTCTGTAACATGACTTAACTATGCCTCGTTTCACGATTTTTGGATGCGCAGATTCGAAGGGCAAAAGAGGCTTATTTGCACGCGGTTCGTATTGCCAACCACAATGACTGGAGCCCAGACTTAGTTTTAAGTCAAGAAACCTAATTGCTCCACCGTCTGGCTCTTCACTTGTGATCCCCAATGGCTCTAGCCCCTCTCTGAAAATTCTTTCAAGGTGTGTCAACAGCGACTGATTCTTGTTATCAATGTTGTCCACTAAAACTAAATAATCATCAACAAACCTGAACACACGAGCAACCCGTGAATTCAGGAGGCGTGCGGCTAGGATTCTGTCAATGTTGGCTAGGAACAGGCCACTCAGAATCGGTGCGATAGACGAACCTATACATATTCCTTGTTTTTGAAGGAAAATGTCCATTCCAAGACACGTAGGTGGATTTTAAATACATGGACAACAACTCTAAAAAGGCTTCAACATGTATCTGTGAATCATTGGGAAAGGCAACGTTTCCGTATTTGTCAATACATTGTTCAATGCACAGCAAGAGCTCTTTGTGAGGAATAGAGTAAAATAAGTCCTTCACGTCAAAAGAGTAAGCCAAATACCCCTTGTCAGAATTTTCTCGTAGGAACGCAATAGCTTGCTCAGAGTCAAAATCTTGCGCAATCCAACCTCTAATATGCTATACCAACGCGCCCAGTCGTCAACATGGGCAAGTATCGATAAGGAATAATAGAGGTCCCTGGACGGAGCCTTGCGGCACACAGGACTGAACGTCGCCAGTGAGTCATGACCATTAGTTGTTACGAACAGGCAATGGTTAACAAAAATGACTCAATCCGTTTTAGAACGTTATGATCGATGTTTAATTTGCTTAGTTTATAAAGTAAAAGTTTATGACACACTTTGGCAAAGGCTTTTGAAAAATCTAAAAACATGCAATTGGCAAGAGAAGAACGGTCCAGTATTTGGTGTAGTTTGTTGGTAAATGTTAATAATTGTGATTCAAATGAGAATGATTTTCGAAAACCTTGTTGCGATGGCTAAAAAAAGTGAATTAGACTCAAGGAAATCCGCAATGTTAGTAAAAATAATATGTTCTAGTAGTTTGCAGCAGGTACTGGTTAATGATATAGGGTGATAATTTGTAGGCGCTGTTTTGCTGCCACATTTATGCAAAGGAATTATTTTTCCTATTTTCCATTCTGACGGAACAGTAGATGGGTTGAGTGATTGTTGAAATATTTTAGTTAATATAACGGAACTATAAGAGCTGGTATTTTTCAAAAAATTAGCACTGATCTTATCAAAGCCGGGTGATGAATGCACCTTCAATGAATCTATTAGTGAATAAGTCCGGGAACTTCAACAACCTCTGGAGGCATAATTGAAGAGTTATTGTCATTAAAGACAGGTTGGTCAATATCAGCAGTGAACGATAAATGCTTAACAAATATATTATTCAGGAGACTTGCGCATAGGTTTTTCGGAACAGGGTTACCAGAGCAATTGTTAAGAGCGACAGGATCATCAGAAAGGGGATGTATGACGCGCCAGATCTTTTTTACGTTAGTTATCAGCATAGCTGGTAATGTGGTTGATAAGAATGTTTATTTAGCGTATTTGAGTGCCCCTACAAAGGCGGGCATCATTAAGGAGTGTGCAATAGAAGTCGGTGGTAACTCCGTTAGACAGGATACCAGTAAGCTATAGCAGGAGACGAAAGATCAAATAAAAAAACGCCAATGTATCGGTCTCCCTAACCTCAAGCCTCTAACCCTACAGCTAGAATAGAATTGGCAGAACTTTCGAAGTTAATCAACAATCGTAAGACAGCTGACATAAGGAAGTATAATATGGATAGAATTGAACATGCTCTCAGGAACGGAGGAAGCCTAAAAGCAGTGAAGAAGAAACTAGGAAATGGCAAGAATCAGATGTATGCGTTAAGAGACAAAGCCGGCAATATCATTACTAATATGGATGAGATAGTTCAAGTGGCTGAGGAGTTCTATAGAGATTTATACAGTACAAGTGGCACCCACGACGATAATGGAAGACAGAATAGTCTAGAGGAATTTGAAATCCCACAAGTAACGCCGGAAGAAGTAAAGAAAATCTTGGGAGCTATGCAAAGGGGGAAGGCAGCTGGGGAGGATCAGGTAACAGCAGATTTGTTGAAGAATGGTGAGGAGATTGTTCTAGAAAAACTGGCCACCTTCTATACGCAATGCCTCATGTCCTTCAGCGTACCGAAATCTTGGAAGAACGCTAACATAATTCTGATGCATAAGAAAGGGGACGCCGAAGACTGGAAAAATTATAGACCGATCAGCTTACTGTCCATTGCCTACAAAGTATTTACTAAGGTAATCGCAAATAGAATTAGGAACACCTTAGACTTCTGTCAACCGAGAGACCAGGCAGGATTCAGTAAAAGCTACTCAACAATAGACCATATTCACACTATCAATCTGGTGATAGAGAAATGTGCGGAATATAACCAACCCTTATATATAGCTTTCATTGATTACGAAAAAGTGTTTGATTCAGTCCAAACCTCAGTAGTCATGAAGGCTCTGTTCGGTCACAGCGATATACCGTGAATTGTTTGCTATAATCAAACAGTTCTGAGTCATGAAGGTCATTCGAGAGCCACGTTTCAGTTAGAGCTATTGCATTGCTGAACACATGCCAATTTCGGATGATAATGAGTCACGGTTTTTAAGAACACTAATGATGTTAGTATAAATGATGCTGATTCGATTACTTTGCGCATGCCCACCGCCCCTCACGTGACCCAAAGTATATAGTAACGTGTTGCGAAGCAGCCGCAATGTGGCTGAGGCTGACTTTGCGTCCTGGCGTCTCCTGTTGGAGTTATTATTCGAGTTTAAAGGGTACATGTAGCACTTATTGATTATTAGCACTTTCCTGTAGCTGAGTTTTAATTCTGGCGAATCTGGTTGTGATTTAGCAAAGACTTTGCTACCTGCACTTTCTATTAACTCCAGTGTGGTCAGTTCACCGACCCCCCCCCCCCCCCCCCCTGCGGGCATAAACCGTGTGGTGAGGCGACAGCAACTACAAGACGAGCCGACTATAAAAACTGCCTACATCTGTTTTTTTCAACTGTTATCGTGACTCACTTCCTGTTCATTTTCTCTTTGACAGCGCCAAATTAATATCATATTCTCCAATAATTTTTATTTAATGATTACCTTACACTTACGCCTTGTTTGTTTCGTCACCTACTGCGAGGATATTCACTTTCTTCATTGTAGCGTCGGGGCGGATGTAACGGTCTGTGGCTGAGATTCCGAAGAGACTCGGAGAGGAACGAGTCGAGCCTCTGTGCCGTACAGACGCGGGAAAACTAGGCGCCGTACTCTGACATGATGCGGGTGTATGCAAATGCACGCGGCGAGCTCCGCGCTCTCCTAAATACGTTACCAGGCGGATCAAAGCCTCTGCGTGCTGCGAGATAAAACTCCCGTGCACTTGCGGAGCGAACACACTTCGCTCGACAAGCAAGCGTATACCATCGCTTGCGATTACCGAGTAGGCGCGCAGAAAACGGCCGCTCGCATTCACAGTAAAGGCAGCCAGTCCTTCCGTATCTTCGCTGGCATCCATATGGCGTAAAGCTCCATGCCAAACACCTAGAACCAAACAATCAAAATCTGCGAAGCCGTTGCTGTTTCGGTTACGATGTTCCCGCACTCTGGGAGATGTCAGCACCGATAAACGTGAAACCAAACACCGGTGCATTTCACGGTACATGCTGAGCACGTATTCATGGAAACTGGCTCAAAATTTCAATCGGAACGCTGTGCTTTGTGTACTGGCTAGCTTCAACACTGTGACGGCAAACGCCCTATAACGTCATTAGCTAAAACTTAAGTTTTTATGCTCAATATTACCGCGCGAGCTGTGATGTACGCGCCTGCTATGAATCTAGGTCAACATAAATTATGATAATGCCTCGTATTCCCTCTGCATAATAAACTGAAACAGTCGCTGCAGAGCTCCGCGGTTTATACCATCATTAAGGCTGCGATAGGAGAATAAAGGACTAGCGTAGATTTGTTAAATACGGCGTTTACTTGCTGAGTAAAGCTCAACATAGACCTACAAGAGTATTGATCAATGCCAAATGATGCTATAATTTTAATTAAGCCAACACCTCGCAGATATATCCAGAAGATAGAGATTAAACAAAGCCTCGCTGGACTATCTCAAGGCCGGTCTTCATTGCCATTGACGGCCCTCAACCTGTCCATTGTCTCCAAGGAAAACCGTACCACTGAGATACGTGACTTCCCGTAAGAGCACAGGATTCGCGCTCTGCCCACCAGAATCGACTTCGGTTGTTTAATGAGAATTTAGATGAAGGCATTCTGAAGGCCACGATATATAACCTCGCCGTGCTGGTTATGCGAAGTCAGTGGGTTCGACCTTCAAGGTCTTGCGCTTCTTTAAGAGGTAGTGTTCTAATTAGCCTTCAGTGGCCTTCGGAGAAAAAGCAGTGGTGTGACAAGAAGCAATATTCCGCAACAATCCCAGAAGACAAACGACCACTAAACGCCATACGGTAAACCGCGCGGCGACGTTATATATCGTGGTATGTTTTCGTCACTGAATGACTCGCAGTCATCCATTCTTCAATTGTAATTATACATGACCTTGCAGGGCTGTATGCACTTTTCTATACCATATCAGTCGAATACATAGTGAGAGACGGCGCCACAACGATGCTACGCGCACGGAGCCATGTATGATGCTTCTCGAGGTAAGATGATGATAACAGATGCCATCGGCCAAATAATGTGATGCCACCGCCTCTCTCGGTATGTTGCTACCCATAATTATTTTCACAATAACCGCCTACCTCTATTGGCGTGGGCACACTAATGAGGAAGGCTTTGCAGCGCGGGGTTGTACGTGTTAGTCTTTCAGAAGCCTCCGTCGTGCACTATAGGCCAAAACTAAATCGACAGCTACTCTTTTTTGAAAAACATTTTTGCGGCGGGTACTTCAAAACGATCGAGTGCTAGCACGATAATTTCTGATAAATGAGCACTACTAGCCCTACGTAGTTACATATCTAAAATTCTATAAACTATTAATTCATACGTCATTGATACGGTAATAATCATCTCATCTAATTGCGTTCTTTACATACGTGCTCATTGCAACTTGCCGTTTTCCCAGTAAGCTCGGCTTCTCCAAATAACCAACTTAAAGAGGCCATATCGCGCTGTACCGCGATATATACCACGATATATAACGTCCCATACCACGATATATAACATCGCCGTGCTGTTTTTGTCAAGTTAATGGGTTCGACCTTCAAGGCCTTGCGCTTTTTTAAGAGGTAGTGTTCTAATTAGCCTTCAGCGGCCTTCGAAGAAAAAGCAGTGGCGTGACAAGAAGCAATATTCCCCAACAATCCCAGAAGACAAACGACCATGAAACGCCATACGGTAAACCGCACGTATCAGTGACGGCGTCCCAAGGTATTCGCGTCGAGTCACCATCGACGCATAGCCGCATGGAGACGGATATTCTCGGACATGCTGAGTGACACCTTTATGACACCTGATGCACCTTTATGGACAAGGCCCAATTTTTCCATGGTTCTGCAAGACTAGTTATCTTTCGCATTCGAGAACAATCGGCTACATTAAGAAGATTTAACAGCTGTAACATCCACGATAAAATATTCAACGCTTTATCTTACGATTCGGAATGGTCTTTCTAGTGACCACATGCTTTCTTTAGCCACGGTCGCACTGCTTCGAGCACATCACATTGCCATTCGTGGCAACCAAGCTTCATCCAGATTTTATATGCGGACACTGCAAGCATAAGTCGCAAGCACTCATAGGTTCAAGCGCTGCTCAAGTTTCATTTGCATATATTAAATCAGGCGAAGAGTGTCATCATGCCATCAGATTATGGGGTTTTACGTGCCAAAACCACTTTCTGATTATGAGGCACGCCGTAGTGGAGGACTCCGGAAATTTCGACCACCTGGGGATCTTTAACGTGCACCTAAATCTAAGTACACGGGTGTTTTCGCATTTCGCCTCCATCGAAATGCGGCCGCCATGGCCGGGATTCGATCCCGCGACCTCGTGCTCAGCAGCCCAACACCATAGCCACTGAGCAACCACGGCGGGTTCATCATGCCATCAACTCATATTACCTGTATCGTAGGATGTCGACGCGGAAAAATAATATCCATCTCTATATAATAGCTAACGACACATCGCTAATCAGGTGAATTTGTCAGCTATGCTATTCTCAACAAAATATAATCGAATGGTGAAGACCTAATCGCGAATAATCTCGGTAAGTAGCGGGTAGATGATACTGCGAGATCTAAGAAACTTGACCTAACACCAGGGACAACAATACATGTGTACTCTAACAGAACATCGCCGTAATGTACACATCGCTTTCTCAGTTATAGCAGTAACTTCGCGAGGAAGTACAGTGATTAAAAATTACATAATGGGGTTTTACGTGCCAAAACCACTTTCTGATTGTGAAAGTCCAAATTCAAGAAAGGGGCTGACAGATGGAATAGCACACTGTGGTATAAAAATTGTAAACAAGGATAAGGTGCCCCAGAAAGCCTTTCTGAGGCACCTTATCCCTGTTTACAAGCGTTCTGATTATGAGGCACGCCGTAGTGGGGGACTTCGGAAATTTCGACCACCTGGGGTTCTTTAACGTGCACCTAAATCCAAGTACACGGGTGCTTTCGCATTTCGCCCCCATCGAAATGCGGCAGCCGTGGCCGGGATTCGATCCCGAGACCTCGTGCTTAGCAGCACAACACCATAGCCACTAAGCAACCACGGCGGGTGAGAAAGTACAGTGATAACACATGATTAGCACGAGGAATCCCATGGCTATCACGCTACTCAATGCAGCTTCGCTCTGCCAGCGAATCTTCACAAGTTCGCCTGTTTATCTCAACGTATGCCATTTGCTTCGCATGCAAAAAAGCGAATCCAGCAGCTTCTCCTGCACGCCTTAAAAAACCTCCCCAAAGGCAATTTAAAAACTTTTTGAAGCACCTTACGTAGTGCACGTAAGACAACTCAAGATATGCGATGATTTGCAGTCGCTGTCAAGGTAGTCACATTACACGGGGCTCCGGCCTGCTAACTGCATTAGTCGTAGCGCACATGATGCAAATCTTAACCCGAGTGTGATATGCCACTTTGCCGCACGCCCAATGCTTTGCATGAGCTACGGGCAACCAAGTCCTGCGCAACGCCGGAAAGTTTCGTGTGGCCTTTCGCCTCTTGCTGTTTCTTTAACTTTTGTGAACATACACGTACCATGGGTGAATCTGCCGCGGCGAACAACACGCAATCATTATTTTTTTCACCTGGAATTACTTGACTTGCTAGAACAAGGGAGCGAAGACTCCATGCGACCGGTGTCTGAGTTCTGCAATCACAGTTTAATCTCACGCTAGCCACCGCATTTGCAGAGAACACTGAGCCGACTACTTTCGCGCCCATTACTTTCTAAGTTAGGTATATTCTGTGGAAACAAATAGGCACGCGATCTCAAACAACGACAAATCCTCCACTCCCACGGCTCCAGTTTCTGCAAATTTTAACATCAAATAAGAAGTATTTCTAAATGTTAATTGTCTCGGTTAAGCGAAATAACTTTTTTATTCAATTGCAACCTTAAAAAGGAGAGTGACAAGTAAAGCAACGAGTCTGCAACCTTACGGAAGGCACTGTTAGATACCGTAAAGCAAGATAGCTGGAATTGTCACAAGGCGATATGCCCCGTTGGCAGATATGTTAAGAGTATCGTACCACCAGCCAGAGCCTACAGTTCGATCGAAGGCCGAGGCGTGGACGTGCGGTCGCGAAGGATGCCTGGAGCGCAATTCTGGCTTGACAAATGCAGGCGCCCCCTCCCTTTCTTGCCATTTGGCCAGCAGGGTGCGCATCCTCAAATTGTACGCCAGGTCACGTCGAGCTCTGTATGGCATCTCCGGAAAGCGGATGGGAAAGGAGCCGGTGGCGCTTGCGTTGACGAGCGACGCTGAGGCCGACATGCCGACGCTGCGAGGCCGCGTTTAATTAAGGCTGCGGCGACTCACGGCCTCTCGCAATAGACCCCTCTCTTGTGGGTTTTGTGTCGCTTTTCGTTTTGGATCTGTTGTCCAAGGACAGCAGCTGTTCCAGAACGACGAACCTCCGCTGCGAAGGCAAGCCGCACCATATGTTCTGCCCTGACACTATATGCAGAACGTGAACCTAACTAGAACTCCTCAATATTGCAATTATTCGTAAGGAGAGAAGCTCCCTCGCTACCTCTAGCACGTATTATCCTGGGTCGCTATGATGTAAGGATTCCTTTTGCTTGATTAGATTCCTTTCATATCATGCCCTATTCACAAAGGAATAGAATACAGCAATGCAGTATAATCGTCACATTGCTATAGCCATGGTCAAGCAGCGTCGTCAATACTGAACCTCTTCTGAATGCGATGAAAATGTTTATTTCGTACATTTGTTTATTTATTTATTGGCGGGTATTTCGCATCATTTCCACAAGAAAAAGTAGCCGGGCTTCCACGTGCACCTTGAACATAGTTATACGAGCGAAAGTTCTGTTAAGCATGGTTAGACACGGTTTTGCTTATTCGAGCGTTTTATTGCACAGTGCTTCTTCCCGGCGAGCTATATCGGCAGGGTGCTCAGACTCTGCCTGGCACCTGCGGCGAAGAGTTGGCGAGAATGACGTCATTAGTGTCGTCATTACCTCCGCTTTCTACTTCCTTGTTTCCAGGAATTTCGCCAATGTTCTCCTTCGGTAGCGGGTCTCAGGCCTACAATTCTGCACTTTTGTGTGTAGTAATCAGTGATTTCTAATTATATTTGATAGTTCCAGACACTTCAGTACCTCAACTTGTAACTGAACTAACGCTCTGATATCATATCTATAATGAAGCTCGTGAATTTTGTACTGTACTATCTTTTTTCTATTTCTGATTTATTTTGAATTTCGTCCCTTGTCGTCTCAGTGATTTCTAATTGATTCTAATTATTTCAGACACCTCAGTAAGTCATTTTGTAATTACACTTATGTTCTGATATCATATCTATACTGAAACCCATTAATTTTGAGCTATACTATTTTCTTTTCTATTTTTTTCTGTTCTATTTTGAACTTCCTCCCGGTCGTCTCAGGAGGCGAACCGGAAGTGCTGCGCAAGAAACAAGGGTGTCACTCAGTGCTCGTGCCAAAAAAAAAAAAAAAAAAACGAAAGCCATAAACTAGAAGGTTTAGTTTCGCCGCGCTTGTACCTTGATTCTTTACGAATGGCACACAGGAGACTCTCTCTGTCGATAAGAGCGGTAAACGTAGCGCGTCGTAGACAAAGACGAAGCAACCAGGAACTGAACACACTTCGCCTTTACTCAAAATCTACGAATCAGCACCTAGTGCGTCCAGTTCCTTCTTTCCGGTCCTCTGCAATGCGATACGTCTGTTTTGTTCGTGCTACGACTGTGCACTTGATCGCCTACAATTTTCCTCGACTTATCTTCGCGGCTAACAAAAAGCTCAAGCTCAGGTCCTTTATACTCGACAATGAATGGCTACAGCCCATGAAACTCGCCGGAAGGATGTTTGCGACTACAGGTCCCTTAATGTCATTCTTTCTTATGCAGACAGATACTTAAAGTTGGTCTGTTATTCCAAACTATATGAAATATTTTTTAGCCATTGAATTCACATTACTGTGGTCTATGGATCCTAGTAGACAGGTAAGCGTTCGACGTTTATGGTGGATGCTTGAAAGGCCTTTAAAGCGAACCTTTATTTGTGGGCCTTCCCAGACTCTTCTGACCATGGTTGCTGGTTGGGTGCTGCTTCTGCTGGTGTCTTGCCGCATAGCTCAATATTGCTAAAAGAAAAAAGAACTACGTGCCCGATACTGAGAATCAACCTCAGCACCGCAACACAATAGCACAACAGCACAGCAGCACGATGCTCTAAATATTAGGCCTCTGTCTATTTTTTTATTGCATTTATTTCAGGCACACATGACTGCTGCGATAAACAAACAGATAAACGAGCTTAGAATTTCTTCAAATTTTACGGTTACTAAAGCACTTCTGCGGGGCCACACATAGTTCCTATTCATCTTTGAAACGTGCAGCTCGGGTCATGGTTCATGTCATAAGAAACACTAAAATGGCGATAAGGATAAGCACCTTACCAATAAAAAATACAAATCTGAACGAAATTCGATTTCTTCATATAGATCTTTAATTTGGGCGGTCATTTGAATGAAATCAGTTGCTGATGAAATTAGAGGTTTGGCATTTAGATCCAACTTGCGTGTTTTCCCCAGGCTACGCATTCCAGCGAGTAGAAACATATCTAAAGCTGCATCGACACAGTTAGTTGGCACAAGGTACCGCATGAAGGGAGAATTTGTTGAAGCACATCCAAAAATAAAATCTTATTTCTGCAGCCTATAAAACAATGTTAAATTGTTTCGGCTGCCCTCCCACAAGCGTCAATTAATGCACATGACGAAAATGTCTCTAGAACGTAGCCAAGTGCTGACAGGCAAGGTTCAAGAATGTAATTTAAAAGAAAAAGTTTTTGTAGATGGAAACAGAAGCATTTTATGCACACGAGCTGGTACATCATGTCCGCAGAGGCCGAAGTATTTTTGGCGGTGAAGTGGTGGCGATAGCAAGATATATATATTAAATCTAAATTTTGTTTGTGTGACACACAGTACAAATATTTATTGGAAAACCTCTTTGTTAAAGAACGAACCGAGAAATACACTTGACGCATAAACCCTGAAGACGTGGTCGCAAAGGAAATTGGATGAAACCACTGGGTTATGTTAAAACATGCACAAGGTTGATCTGCGAGAAAGGGCGTGTTTAGGACTTCCTCGCTGTGCATCAACAGATGCAACAATGGGGCTCGTCAAAGATATTTCCATACAAACATACGTTGCTGTGGAATGTTTCAGGACGCATATCCGTCATCTTTCCCGTGTCCCTGATTATCACTTGGCGTTCTTGCCATCGCAGAGACCGCGTGCAAGGTTTTCTGAAGTTATAATCAGCCAAACAGATTGTCGTCTATTATGATACATACCAGCAGCAAGACTGCGGTGTCTCCAACAGCCTCAGGTGCGCCTAATTATTCCGGGTGTAAATAAGAAGGCCAATCAGCCAACAATAGGTCTGAAACAGATAACGCTGCTATTAAACAATGAGACATACGGGGACCGAATACACATCTATACCGATGGCTCGGTCTCACCTACCAGCTAGCTCTTCATGTGCCGTTGTCATTCCGGCTGCGAAAACCACAATCAAATTCAAACTGTCCCACATGGCAACATCAACAGCGGCAGAGCTTGCTGCCCTGCGTGCTGCTATCAAATATCTCCTGCAAGAGACATCTAAGAAACGGGTCATTTTTTGCGACTCTAAGGCAGCAATTCAGAGTCTGCATTTTGCCATATATCATAGGACTCATGAGCAGCTGACATATGAAATAAGAGAAGATCACCATCAAGCTATCGCTAAAGGGCATGAAATTATATTTCAGTGGTTACCTGGACATACCGGCCTTGCTGGTAATGTCCTCGCCGACGAAGCCGCCCGGTCTGCCCAACTGGATGCCCGACCAGTTACAATCCCCTTATCAAGAACCGACGCTGCAAGAAAGTTTCATATTGAGGCTAAAACTATGACACACAAATACTGGTCTTCTCCCAACTTCCCGAAGTGTCACCTTCATAGGATTGATCTATCCTTAAAGCTACAAGTGCCATCAAAAATTTCCCGCTCTGAGGCGACAGTATTGTGTCGCCTCTGGCTCGGGGTGGCACTTACGATGGCCTACTCGTACCGCATTGGAATGACGGATACGCCCATGCGCGACTCTTGCGGAACCACAGAAACGATCGAACACACCCTATGTATTTGTCCCCAATACGACGTCGAGCGCGAAGTTCTCTGGAGAGCACTGAACCACCTGAACTCTAGACCATTTTCCGTAATGAATATCCTTGGATCCTGGCCGTACGCGTCGATGGCAGAGAAAGCCATGAAAGCGTTGTTGAAATACCTCAGGTGGACAGGTCTTGGGAACCGCTGTAAACTCGGTGCGAACCTTCAACTGTGCGCAAAACTGTGCACTATCTCTCTCTTCATCCCCATACCCCCTTTCCCCAGCGCAGGGTAGCAAACCGGACGTGCGTATGGTTAACCTCCCTGGCTTTCTTGTCTTCTATGGCTCTCTCTCTCTCTCTCTCTCTCTCTCTCTCTCTCTCAAATGACCACCTAGTCTCCTGTACTATATGGTTACCACGTCGATATCACATCATTCTATTCTCGAAGGTCGCTTTCTTGCCAGCTGTGTTAACTAGCTTACTTATGGATAAATATCTTAAACAAAAAATGCCGCCGTTCGTAGAGACATCCGGCGACAGGCAAAGTAAACAAACATGTTAGCGCGTTCGCAAGAACACGCCTTCCCCTTGCTCAAGGTCCTCGAAAAATGAAAAAAAAAAAAGCGCATCGGAAGAGAGTTTCTCTCTGGGTATGCTTCTTCCGCCAGTATTCATTTTTGCTCGCGACCTTGTCACGACTCGGCGGGAGCAATACAGACGCGCACACAAGCGCGACTAGGATTTCGCGCATCCAGCGTTTCCCGCCCTCACTCGTAGCGAGCAACAACACTCGACACACCGTGGCGCGGCCGACAGCATGGAAACGAATACGAAGAAAATAAAAAGACAGGGGAGCCCCCCAAACTTCCTCATTTGCATTCGGCTTGGCCGACATCAAAACGGCAGATGCGTTCTGCGTCAGCGCCAGGTGTTTCGCAAAAGCCCCGTTGTTTCCGGAAGAGAGAAACACGGAAGATACGCGGCCGCCTCAGAGAGTTTGGCCGTTGCTGTGTCCTTACGTTATGCGGCGCTTTATTATGGCTCCTGTATGGAGAAGGTTTGGCTGTTTGGGAGCGGCGCATGCGATGGTTAACGAAAGGAGTGGGACAGCAAGCGTTGAGCTTTTTTTTTTTACCTCGCGGTCGTCACACTTTATTGTTTTTTGTTGTTTCGCAGCTAGCGCTGGCCATCGTGGCTACTTTGTTGCGGCGCCTGCCACTGTCGCTGGCTAATGACGTGCCCGGGGCGGTTGCGCGTATGTTTTCTTTTTCTCATTACAACATTTCTAGCGGGAAGTTGTTCGCTCTCTTTCGCGTTATCTAAACACGGTTATGAAAGGCACTTCGGGTGACATGTTCCAACAAAGATGGCTGTGAAAGGAACTGAAAGTTGAGCTCCTGTTTGAATGTTGGAAGCCATCGCTGCAATATTGCGGGCACTCTTGATGAAAGCATTCATGCTGCCTTTCACTGTAGTCATTATTTGATCGAATAATTGATAGATCGATTGGTTTGTTGTTTGCTCAAGCTTAAAGTACGAAAAAATCCCATGGGTTACCATGGGAACCACTGTACTGGAGGGCTGCGCAATAAGTTCGACTAGCTTAGCTGCGGTGACCAAAGCACGTGTGAAGTGCTTTTAGATGCGGCCATTATCGTTTTGCCTGTCAATAATTTCTTTCCAGCCATCTTTGAAGATGCCCGAAGCTCGGCTAGTTATTGAAGTTCCAACATAGCTTACAGAAACACAAGGGCAGGAACACGTACCCGAAGAAATGAAACTGAACGATTGAAATGCAAACTAGCACTTTCTGTGAGCTCGACAAGGAGTAAAATTTATGAGCGGCTGTTGAAGGCTCAGTCACGCGGAACCACGTCTACAAGTGCTTCTATTTTCGTGTCGCCATTATGCTTGCCTTTCGTTTTTCGATAAACGCCAGTTAGTTAGCGCTTAACCAGTCCTGCCATGTTTCTTGGCGTTCGTACACTCTGGCTTTGCATTCGCATACGGTAACGAAAAAATCCTGGGGCCTCTTTTCCCTTCTCTGCTGAGAGAAATTGGGGATGCACGGAAGTTCTGCTTTCATTTGGGCCCTATATCCTCGAGCACGTAGCAACGTTGAACTGCTTTGCATAAGCAGTCTGAAATATTTTTTCGCTCTTTTTTCATGAAGCGCTTGCCAATATACTTCGCTATTCGCGAGTGTTCAGCGTTTACGCCTACAAAAGCTAACACTGGCACCCCGACCCCGCGTAATTGCCTCCAACGCTAACCAAGAGGACGTGATGTGCTCTCCTCGTTGTCCTACTGTTCACGCGCTGTACTGATAGTTACGAAAGCAGCAAGAAATAACGCTTGCTTTCAGACCAACCGGTTTGTCATGAATTAGTTTTGGTTAGCACCCCCGCACCACTGCATGCGTTTATTTTTCTCACTTCGGGCTAACTTCCAATACTTTCTTTTTCTCTTTTTTTCAGGGTACCGACGCAACGACATTGTGCAGTCAAACAGAAATGAGCCAGAGAGGACAAAAGCTGTTCTTGCGCTTTTGAGCTGTTTCGTGAAAAAACGAATGCTTTCATTGCTTTGGTTGAACCTTATAAACTTTACCGCTCCGTATGAGATAAACCTGGTAATAAACACAATAAGGGGCACTGCACAACTCTTGTATATATACACGGTGAAAAATCTGATTAGCGTGAGCAGGGGAGCCACAGCACGACACGATGCGCATCTATTTGGGGACACCGTGTAGACTAAAGCAAATTTTGCTTGTTTGGATTCGAACTCCATTGTTCATTTATAGTGTACTTTTTCCTTTTTCCCAAAGTTGCAAGTCGTTAAAAACGCGTCAAGAGCAAATTCAGGCGGTAAAAACTAAATACTTCGATACATGCTATGCGGAAAAAAACTTGAGTTTTTTACATGATGGTCACGCTAAATAGCCCCGGATGTCAAGCGGGTAATTGCTACATTTTGTTTGTCTTAAAGGACTCACTTTAAATCGTAGAAAGTCTCAGAAGGCGAAACAGAGTCGTCTACGCCACCGGGTCGTAATCCTGAAGATGAAGCTCATCCAGGCTCGACAAGAACACAGTATTGAAACTGAAATTGAGGGCCTGAGGCTTGGGAGACTGGTAGTTTGATATATTGTAATCGTCTCCGCTCGTCTGTCGTAACTAAATCTCACTTTATGCAGTTTGTTGTAGAGATGTTGACACTGAGCTTAATTCGTGTTCGACGGATGTCTACCACTGAATTCCTTTCTTTATTTTTCTCAAAAATAACTGCAAAAACATTTGCAAGATCTTTTTGGCCAATTGTCCAACCTATTATAGGCCCATTATAAATATTGTGCAATTCACAGATTGTGTTATCGTTCTCGTCCAAACATTGAGCCTCCAAAAAAATTACAGGAGCGAGTTTGATCAGTTTACGGCTCCCTCTTGTGACAGCTACAACTGCCGCGTTGCGAAATAGGTCGAACGAGGCCCTTTGTTTTAGTCTTGTTTTTGAAAGAGCTCAGCACAAATCTCCAAGGAACACAGCGCAGCTCAAAATGCGGAATTCTCGAATTACACGACGCGGCGCTGACGGTGCGCGAAGTCTTGGCAAAATCGAGAATATGGCGTTGGTCACATAAATAAACACATTGCACACAGGTTTCTGGTTTATTGGGAACTTCTGCTTTTAAATCACTTCCCTTCTCGAGCACTAGAGGAGAGCTTTATGCCAGCCAAAATTGAAGTAGCAGTGTGTTCGTCGGCAGCAAATAAACAACAGCAAGAAAACCTCTCTTCTCAGGAACTCGCTGTCTGTCAAATATTTCTTTGTTCGGTTTCCCTCTCTCTTCTGTTCTATAACGAACGCTTTCCTTTGCCAAGACGCCAGAAAATGAAACACGGAAAGCATAGTTCAGTCGAGATGTAGGCAAGGTCACCGCAAGATGCAGTTGTCAGCTTTACGTAAGGGTTCAACAACTCGCATTATTATTGTTCAATGTTGAGGCTTTCCACTATTCTGAAACTCATTCGGCCCTTTCTCCTGTTTATTTTTCTGTATCTGGCATTGTGTCAGTTTTGCTTAATTCGCCCTTTCTCTAAGATTTGGTGACAAGGTCCCACTTGATTGCCCCCAAGCACGTACGTCCCTGTGACAACACTTATTTGTGCATCTAGGCCAATGGACCCTCCGGGTTTCCTGCCGTCGCCGTCACCAGAACAGGCGTTGCCTCCTGCGGGCGGCTATATTGAGGCACTAACAAGTCTGCCTTCTTCCCCCTTGCTGAGGCCTTCCTTATAAGGTGATCCCTAGGGACGAACGGATAAGTGGGAACAGAAGCTTTTTGTTTTGTATTGGTCCGGTACTAACGGCAGGTGCTCTTTTTTTTTTTTTTGCTGCTCATTACTTTGCCGACAGACCTCGGGTTTTTCTTAACCTTTCGTGATCACGTAGCTTCGCAGCAGACGAGTTGTTGCCCAGAAAGTGTGGCAAGGAAAATGTTGGCGGCTAAGAGTGAGAGTGGCCCGGTTGCTTTTGTACTGAGAAAGTCTTCCTTCGTTAATGAGAGCGCAAAGAAAGCGGGCACACAAAAATACGGCGACATAGATAAGCCTTAAGTAACAATTATTCACCTTATATAAGGGAAATTTGAACAACTTTCATGAGATGTTTGGAAAATACAGCCAGAAGCGGAGAATTTTCGACAAATCGAATAGCTGTGAGCCTTCTCTTTGCATCGCTTTCTTTGCGCTGTGAGCATGAACGTAAGCCAAATAGCCCGCCTTGAGACATTGTTAGATACATGTTATGATGGTTAAGCTTTGGTGATTTCTATGAAAAACATTACAATGCTGTCAGGGATATAAAGAAACAAAACAGGTGGCGACAGATCAGACCTTCCAGTAAACGTAGTCAAGGCGAGCAGTGCAGGCTGTTATGCACATATCATTGTTCAAAAACAAAACTCCTCTTTTGTTATCTCGGTACAATTGCAAAGGTTGAAATAGGGACCCACGAAGGCTCGCCGTGCCACAATAATGTGATCGCCCGAGCTTATGTGATGCGTGGCCGCAGCAAGGGTGTGTAAAAATAACTTAGAGGGTTTCAAGGCGCGTTCTATGCTGCCGCATAGTTCATATGGTGCCTAGGATGCGTAATCTTTATGAAGGAGGCTAATAATTACCGCATTAGAGAGACTGCTAACAAATGGATGGAACAGGATCAATTTATTTTGAACTCTCATCCTCTGATTGCACGCACGAAAAATTTTAACCAGTATTAATGAATGAAACTCGACATCAGATGACGCAACGTGCACGTGACCAGAGCGCAGAGCGGTAATTAAGAAAGTAATTCTTGATTTCGGCTGCGCTAGTGCGCGCAAGCGTAACGGCGAACGGGTTCAAATTAGTCGTCATTGGTGAGACGAATATATATTTCGCTGGTTTGCCAGGCATGAATGGGTGGTTAATGGGTTCCCCCACTATGGTGGATATGTATCTGCGCAACTTCCGTGCGGCGAGTACTTTGAGAACCCTTCAACGATTAAAGCCCTCTATACTATGAGCGTTAGAAAATGCTGACATTAGCATTTCTTTATAAAACGAGATTCTATCGACAGGTCGTGGTTGCAGTGGAACAGGCAGGTTTAACTCGGCAGTCGATGCCGGCAACTGCTCCGTCTGTAGCGCGTCTTTCAGGGTGTCCGCATAGTTTGTCGCCAAACGTCTGCGAAACCACTGTCTCGAAGAAACGCGAGAAGAAGGTGCAGTATTTGTCCTCGGATGATCTGGTGGCCTTCTGGAAACACCAGATGTTGTACAAAAGTGTGTGCGAATCCTTTTTTTGTGGCTTCAATTATAATGCTTCGCTCGCCACAGAGAGCACCCACTCTGAAGCGCTATAGCGTAGACTGTCCAGGGAAAGAACGTTCTTTGCCTTCAGAGCAACAGAAAGCCGAACAAGTTCATAGGAATTCATGGTACATAAAGGCAGGCTTTACAAAACACGGACACAATAATGCGAACAACAGCGTGCTTTTCTTCGTTCTTCTGGTGTCGCTGTGTTGTACACTGGTATTCCTGTACTACATATTCCTTGTCCACACGTCACCATTGTGCTCGTCATGCCCTATCTGCCCCACTTTTCTGTCTTCATCCTACCGAAAAAAGAAGTGAAGAAGCTTCGATTGTTGCGCGTCTCGCCGACCTACATTGTATGACTTGTATACGTAAATGAAAATGTGACAGCGAAAAAAAAAAGGAACACTGACGGAGATGAGACGACAAGGACGAGCGCTTCTTGTCTCCGTCCGTGTCTTTTTTACGCTGCCGCCTTTTAAGAGATGTACAAACATGCCCAATTCGCCAAATTAATGAACTTTATACATAAACATGGCGGAAGCACGCCTGCTTGCTGATCTGGGTGAGTAGCGATGTTTATGGAAGACAACAGAGATTATATTACATATTTTTTTTTTGTAATCTACAATACACCGCTCTTGTACAAGAAAAAGGAAAAGTTCCTGCGCCAAGACTGCTCAAACGCCAGTTTCCGTTGAACGCGGAAACTGCGCTGCCGCGATCAACAACGAAACAAACAAAGAAACAAATATAAATGGAAACGTAGTTTTAGGTATAGAAATGGTGGCGAGATGGGCGTCTGCAGGCCTGCATGCGAAATAGAAACTTCAAGTTCTGGAAGCAGTGCACCACGAAAACATCCTGACCGGCATTCCTCCAACTTTCTTTCTTTCTTTCTTCCTTTCTTTCTTTCTTTCTTTCTTCCTTTCTTTCTTTCTTTCTTTCTTTCTTTCTTTCTTTCTTGGCTTCACTTCTATCGCTTCCACACAGTGTAACGACAATACCTGCACATGTGGGAATACGTTACTGCATTGCTCGGGGCCAATATGAAAGCGCTGAGTTGCGTTTATTCTTGGCGCCGTGCTTTTTGGGAGGCTCCGAGTGAATCTTTACGTCTGAATCATATGCGGCTGTGCTGAAGCTTCCTGCTGCTGCACGCTATAATCAACTTCTTTGGTGCACACTATGTTCGGCTGCAGTCTAGGGTTGGTTCCATATTTCCCCGCATAACAAATCCTCCACAACTGCGGCAAATGTTACCGCAGTATTAGGCACGCTTCCGTCCTTTAGAGGCATCGCGAAAGGGTTAGACCAAACCAGAACCCTAACCATCTTGAGTCGGTGCTCAATGAAAGCCATCTGGGACGCGTTAATGTGCGCGTTATTCCTTGCGTTCTTTCTATCTGCCGTTTACAATGCGCATATAGGGCTCGGTGTTCATCAAAATTCTACGTTTGTTTGTTTTTTCCCCGCTTTCTCGTGGAGTGCGAGAAATGCAATCATCTGGATGCCGTATTGCCTTGGCAAAACAAAAATTGTTGTAGACGGCCTTTCTGGCGTTCCTGAGGACGTACCGAGTCTGTATTCTAGGACAATGCAGATGAAAGAAATTATGTTTTCTGCTGTCCCGACGTGCCTTGCGCGCACTCGAACATACGCAGACGCCTCGGAAACAACTAGGAATCGCGTCAGATCGCTTGCACTGATAAAGCCACGGGTCTGTATGGTCCGTGTAAAATTGCTATAGCCTCTTTTGTGCTACACCAGCAAGTTATACATAATTTTGCCGGCGCGCTCAGTTGTGTCTTTGTGACGGGAGACCAGATATGGTAGTTGCTGTGTAGTTTCTTTTAAACTATTTTTTGGACACATTATTGAATAATTGTTTCAGAAACGGAGCTGTTTATTTGGCATGGCCAATAAAGTTCTCAGTTGTAAGTGCAACAGACAATGAAAAAAAAGCAAGAAATCAACAACAATGAATTTCACTACATAAATATTGTTGAGTAAATTAAATAAATCATAGGGCTTTACGTGCCCGAACGAAGGTCTCATTATCTCAGTATAGACTACGCCGTAGTGTGTGGGGGGCGGGGGGAGGGGGAGGTGATTGAGGAGTAATTTTGACCCCCTGAGGTTTATCACGAGCGTATTTGCATTTTGCCACAGTCGAAAAGCCGCCGCCGTGGCCGGAATGAAAATTGTGACCTCGAGCTTCGCAGGGCAACGCCATACCTACTACGCTACTGTGGCGTCCGCATAGATATTGTTGCACGGTCAGTTAGTTCAAGCGTATCGAAAAGAACGTGTTTCGGGTACTTCACTTACGGCCTTCGCATTTACTGTTTATAATACGTCATTACTATTTGTTAGTATATAATAGTTTTTATGTCGACCAATATTGCTTCCCTCTCGACTAATGTTAGTGCCTAAAGTACTAAATCGAAGGCGATTGCTGTCTTAGGCAAAGTCAGAACTCTTTTGCAGGCTCGTAATGAGTTCCTGCTTTCACAACGGCTGGACTTTTCTTTGGAGGCTTGTATGTCTGCAAAAGAATTGGCAAGGAAGTCTCTAACAAAATGGCCTGACAGAAGGCCTGCTTTTAGAAGTGCATTCTGTCTTTGTTTTGCATGCCATATGCGTGCAGAACATTCTACACGCGAGAATAGGTCACAAAGAAATGAGACCATACCGTGCTTCCAATTGCTCGCTTGACATTAAGCTAGTAAGCGGATAACTTTCTGTGGCTATGAAGAGGAAGCTATGGAGGCAAAGTGCGCAGAAGAGCGCTTCTGAAAAGAGTCCCTCGTTTTCATCCACGTTAATTTAAGCTGGAGAAGAGAAAACATAAACACCTTAATAGCAACAGTTAAATAAGGCAATACACACCACTCAATGTAAACGTTTACTTATTTTGCGGATTTTCCCTTCCGCGTCCGGGCTAACGCGAAACTGTCTCATGTGGAAGGTGCGTCTATTCAGCGTCTGCTCCGAGCAACCAAAAGCACTGCCAAACGCTGGCGAACTACTTGGCGCCGTAACACGTTACGAAGGCGGTACGCTACAAAACTAACAAAAAGCAGAATTGAAAACAAACCGGGCTAGAATCGGGAAATCAAATTATTTTCCCTATTTTAATCATACCCTACCACATTTCCATAGTGCCTTCTTTCACAAATTGGGCAACACAAATACCAAAAAGGCAACCTTTGAGACACTTTCTACCACACTCCTTTTCTTTCCTCTCATTTTCAAACTTTTTATGTCTTCTTACTTTTTCAAGTCCGACTACAATTTAATCATGAGCTTTTTTTATTTTTGATGAATTCCTTTTGCATTATCAGTTATCGCTTTAATATTGAAATAGCAGTCGACACGTGGCCTATCCATCACAGTGGTTTAGTGCGAGATTTGAAGAAGAAAATAAACTTTATTAAAAAGAATGCTCCGGCAGTTTAGGTCGTTGTGGCCTCAGGTGGTGGCTCAAAGTACTTGGTTATGTTTTGGGACGAGTTTCGCCTACGAAAGAACGAACACAGGAAAAAAAGATCAGGTAGGGGAAAAGAGCGCAAACTATTAACCGGGTTTATTTGTGTCGAATCTGCATATATATGCAGCGTTCACACGTGACAAAAGAAGGAAGGGGGAATGAGGAGGAGAGGATAAATCAAGCCTGCCTCATGTCAACACAAGCTGTGAGCTTTTAGAAGCTTTTCAAATCACGGAAAAGGGCGATGACTGCGGAAGTGAAACTTCTGTTGCCTTATATCACGCTGAACACACTTTCCTGCGCAGCTTGTGTTGACATGAGGCAGGCTTGATTTGCCCTCTACTCCTCATTCGCTTTCCCTTTCTTTGTCATGTGTGAACACTTTCTATATATGTAGATTCGACACAAATAAACCCAGTTCATAGTTGGCGCTCTTTTCGTCTACCTGGTTTTTTTCTTGTGTTCGTTCTTACGTATGTGCAACTCGTCCTAAAACATAGTCTTGCACCAATCTAAAGTACTTGGACTCGGGTGGCCTTGAAAAATAAAAAAGAACTATTATCATCATAATTGAGTGGGGCGAGGTCTTTAAATATCGATGCTTTTGTTGCGGGTCTCTGTTTTGGAAAATGTTTACACAATAAAAGAATTATGGAGTTTTACGTGCCAAAACAGCGATCTGATTATGAGGCACGCCGTAGAGGGGGGGGAGGGGGGACACTCTAGAAATTTCGACCACCTGGGGTTCTTTAACGTGCACCTAAATCTAGGCACCACGGGTGTTTTCGCATTTCGCCCCCATCGAAATGCGGCCGCCGTTGCCAGGATTCGATCCCGCGACCTCGTGCTTAGCAGTCCACCAATGCCATAGTCATGCAAGCTTTCCCCATAACTGAATTCTAGGCTATCCAGACGATTTCAAGATCCTTTCCTTTTTTTTTCATGCCGATTCTACTTCTCATACAATAAATGTCCGCCTTTTCTTTCTAAGTCATAAAATTATATGAGATGCTGGACCACGTAGCCAGTTTGGTTGTTTCCGTTTCGTTTTTCCTGCACTTCGGAAGCCATTCCTTAAAACAGAATTTAAATATTCGCATCCGGGAAGCAATTCTCTGCACGTACGTCGACTGGACAACAGCTGTCACCCAGTTCTCGCGCTGAGGAAGTAAAACGTGAGTCAGATATTCGAGAGACTGCGTACTTCACGCGCGATTCGCTTACGCTTCTGTCCAATGCGCAGGCAAGAAATGAAAATAAAGCAAAACGAAAAGAAGCGTGACACATCCGAGACGCTAGGCGGACCAAGGATCACTCGCTTTCTTTTTTGTTTTTTGTTTCTTAGTCACACGGAAAGGGAAAGTACGCCGGCTATAGAAAAGAGAACCATGAATAGCGAAGAACGAGATATGAGCCTGGAGGGTACCGCCAAGTTTCGCATTCCTGGCAACCGCGCCATTTCATTTCAACCCAATCTTGAAAGTCTTGAAAGAACACCCTCTTTCTCTGTCCCCCTCTGGCTTGAGAATCGGGCATCTTGACGGCAGAATTTACATGGCCATTGTCCCTTCTCTGTTCCGAGCTGACGCTTTTCGCCTGCGATGTAAAGAAACGATCACGGTGCACTGTGGTTACGGCGTTCCAGGGACTGCACCAGATCGAGCTTTTTTGCATATTGAGGCACGTAGAAGGACATTTTAATACAGAGTTAAGAAAAAAAAGTAGAATTTTACGTGTCAAAACCATGAGCAGATTGGGAGGCGCACCATGCTGGGGTACCTCGGATTAATTTTGACCACCTGAGGTTTAACGAGCTCCCAAATCAAAGTATAGACATGTTTTCACATTTCATCTCCATGGAAATGGAGCCACCGTAGTCGCGATTTAAACCAGCACCTCGTGCCGCAGCACCGCCACACCTTAGCCACTGACCTAGTAGCACGGGTGAGAATCGATCGTATAGACTGGTTGACTGTGTCTTTGAAACTTTACATTTCTTTGGAGAGAACGCTCGAATATTACCCCACAAATAAGCCTTTTGAACTTCATTGTGCTCACATGTGTTGTGCGTTGTTCTCTTTTATTTATTGTTGGCCTTCTCGCGAGCACCTCGTGTCCGCAGTATGTTTTAAGTCAATAAACAATGATAATGATGATGTTGAATATGATGACGATGATGATGGGGAGCATATATATATATATATATATATATATATATATATATATATATATATATATATATATATATATAGTTATGATGGCAGCTACGGACGGATATCTCCAAAGACATGCCAACAAGAACATGCGAAATTTTGCAAGTGCTCTTCTCACCGCACCTTTACTGAACTAACCAGGACGGCGGATGTCGGACTTGCACCGCAAGTAAGGTGTTGATATGTTGACCGGTGACCTAAATTCAGTCACCTTGTGCTCCCACATCGTCCAAGCTTTCAAAGAGCGCGTATCACCTTTAACTGTTCTACTAACAGGAACGCAACCACCTTGGTAAGGACAAGTTAGGCGTGTGGGAAAGCTTGCTTAGGGAATTTCGCGTACATTCTATTGCGCTGCCAGAGCACCACTTATCAAGTGCGATAAGATCGGAAGCTCATTACAGTACACCTGGTAGCATGAGACATGCTGTAACACTAGGCCATCCGGAAACTCAGGGGAAGACCAACGGTGACGACTTAAATTTAACTGGGGTGCAACAGGCTGCGTGCCATCCAATTACTTATCATCGTGCTGTGTCTCCAACACGCCTCCTCATACAAAAGAAATAAAGGCTCTACTTCCATTCTTCAATTGTGCGCCCAAAGCGCCTCGGGCTCGTAATCAGTGCGACGTCAAGCAATTTGTTATCATTTCCGCGTATACAGGGTGTCCAGGCTGTCATGCACCAAGTTTAAATAAAGGTGCGGATTCTTCTACGCAAATAACACAAAGTGCATGCTGTTCAGAGTTTTGTTGAAAAACTGCCAGTAATTTTAGTCCCTGACACCTAATTCGTTATTTAACCCTGTGATGCCGAAAGACCATTGCGCATCAAGCAAAATTAGAACTACTTGTTCACCTTTGTTTCTGGCCATGAAAACTGCATTCGTGCAAAAAAAAGTACAATGAAATGTTATGAGGTTAGTTAGATTATGAAATGTTAATTAGGATAGTAGTTACTTAATAGGTATCGCATTGCTGAACTATTCACCACTGACCACTTGATCCAGCATTTCAATAGCACTGCTGTAATGTATGTAATAAGTTTTCCATGCTATAAAACCATCTGGAGGCATCAAAGACAGCGTAGTTTGTATATGATATTGTTACAGAAGGATGAAAGAAGACAGAGGACGATAAAGATCGTGAGACGCTGGCTGCTGTGCGGGTTGATCTTCACAAGTCGACGTTGCGGCAGTATTGGGAAGCCTGGCGAATGGTTGCAAGACGCGTCCGCTTTTTGCCTGCTCGAATTGTCGGCACTCTTTAATGATGACATCAACTGTAGAAAAGCTTTTGCACATGAGCAGATTAAAGGCGTCGTCAGCAATGCCCTTAAGCATGTGCCCGACCTTTTCAGCTTCTGTCATGTCGTGATCGGCTTTACGACAAAGTGCCAGCACGTCCTAGATGTACGAGACATAGCACTCCGTGGGGGATTGGGAACGGGAGGCCAGTTCCTGCTTGGCGGCAATTTTACGGCCGGCTGATTTGCTAAACAACTCTGTCAACTTCTCTTTGCATTGGTTCCAGTTGGTGAGCTCCTCTTCGTGGTTTTCGTACCACATCTTTGCCGTGCCTCGTAGGTAGAACAACAGGTTGGCTAGCATAAGCGTAGGGTCCCATCTGTTGATTCCACTCACGCGTTCATACATAGCCACCCACTCTTCAACGTCGGCGCCATCGGTCCCGCAGAAAGTTCCAAGATCCTTGGGTTGCACAACCACAACCGAAGGCGACAGCGACGTAGGTGGCGACGATGACGTTGGAGGCGGCAACGACGTTGATGCCGCGTGCTCACCGTCATTCATGGTGCGGACGGTGATGCGACATCCACTGCGGTGCACCGTTTCCAGCCATGGTACCCCGCACCGCCCACCAATATGTTACGGGTATGTTGGGAGTATATAAAGGCTGTATTTACAATATATACACAGGATGAGTCAGCGTAGATAAGATAGCTGACCACCAACAACACGTAGCAGCCAGCGTCTCGCGATCTTCTTCGTCCTCTGTCTTCTTTCAACCTTTCGTAACAATATGTTCTCCATTACAGGGTTTAAAGTAATTAGCTAACTGGTTAGTTGTTCTAATTGTCAAGACGTCGAATTGGCGGTTGTAGACACATCAAAATGAGGGATTTCCAGCAAGGTACGCATCGTGTGCTCACTTTCTTTTCTTTCTTTCTTTGGAGGGGGGGGGGGGGGGGGTTGAACAGAGAAAGCCGGCGAAATGTTAAAAATACCATATGACTACGCACCAGCCCACGCGGCATGGCACAGGGCAGCGAGGTTTTTATTATGTTGGTGAGCAATAACAGCCGATAGCTTTTGGCGCGTCGGGGAAAGAACATGCGTGCTATTATCGTTGCTGCTAGTAACAGACGGACAGCTCACTTTGAAAATGAGGCTTTACAAGTGCTTTGAATCTGCATATGTTAAATGAAAATTCCTTTGTGCACCCTCCAGGACTGTCCTGTCTGTCGCTGCTGAGTGATGTTGCTGTCTTGCGAGATAGCTCGTACTTCAACAACAACAACAACAACAACAACAACAACAACAGCAATAATAATAATAATAATAAAAATAATAATAATAATTTCACGCGCGATAGCGGAATAGAACTTCACTCCCCAAGTAAAGCTTGCCCGATGTTCTAAGCTTTAGGCCAGTTTTTCTTTCTTTATACACATGACAAAATACAACAGAGACGCAAGTCACAATTGCAGGTATACCTCTATCGTCCCAACGCTAACTAGTCTTTTGAGACGATTGCCGCGTGTGCCACATTGCACAGCACAGGTGCTGTGCAATGACATGCGCGCGCGCGCCACCTTCCTTTACGTCAAAGACGCAGGAATGAAATGACGTATATTTATAGCGTTTTATTAACCGCCTGACTAAAGCTTCGTTACACACAGATGTCAAGATGTGTGTTGGATCTGCATAATTTCTTTAGATCGCAGCTCTTAGGCGCCCGTTCCTGCGCTGAGTGCCGGCGTGCCTCGGCGTCCCTCGTAACTGAGCGAACGAGCACAGCGAAAGAGGAAAGAGCGAACGCGGAGCGCAGCTGGAGATGAAAGGCGGCGATAGAGAATAGTGCACAAAGAGGAAAGCGAAGGAGCAATGAATGGCGAATGAATGAAAAGAAAGACGTAGTGAAGCTCAAGACGGGCTCTGCGGCGACGACCGCTACGAGATGGCGCCAGAGTAGGGCGCCGTCGTCTGTTAGTGGGCCCCTCACCAGGTCTGACCATGTTGAGCTGACAAGCGCAGAGCAGACCATGCGTGCTAATGATCGTGTTTGCAAAGAATTACATCGCTACGAGCCCGCGGAAAAGTCTGAAATTTCAATCCCAGCGCCGTTTTCCCTTTCCCTCGTGGCGACCGCGCTCCAAGCCTGGCGAGGACGCAGTCATTTTCCTGTGCCTACGTAGTCGTGCCCGCAGTGTGACGTCGCCCGTGGTGACATGTGACTTCGAGAATTATTCAAAGCAACATCTGTTATCTGCGTGATCTGTTGCTTGAATTGATGAATTGAAGTTTAGAGAAATAATAAAACACACAAACGAAATGTCTACGTGTTTCTGTTTTACTTCGCACCGAAGAAAGAGAAATGTACTTTCGCTTCGTCTTTTTGTTCCCACGGTCGTGCAGTCACGTGTGCAGGTACCGAAACTATGCATTTTTCTACCGTTTTCCAGCGCGTGATCATACTCTGCGATCCGCTTGTTCTGCTTCAGTTCGTGTAGCACTGGATTATACCGCTAGTAACATGTCCTCGTGCACAACGCGCAAAATCGTGCGCTGCGCGAAACGAGAAATCACAACAGCTCGCGCACAACGCCGTCAACGGTAGTGCGTAGCGCAGCAATAAAAAAAAGAAAGCAAGGAGAAAAAAAAATGAAAGCGGGGCCCATGACGTACGCGTCACGCGATCCTCGAGGTCCGCTACGGGAGAACGCAGGGAAGGAATTTCGCTTGCGGAGGCTAGAAGGGGCGACTGCAGAGAGTGTCTCGCTACGCAGTGGAGCTCGTCTTTTGAAATCATGGGTTTGCGGCACTGAAATATTTCTATCCCCGCTATTAATGAGCCGATCTGAAAAAAAATTTTGCTGCAGGACGCTCCCTTGAGGACACGTAACAAATTATAGCGCATAACCAAAATTTGCTATGAGGCGTGGTGAGGGGCCCTTCAAGCGATGGCATACGGCGAGCGGGCGAGCGCGTTCGACCGCGGTACCATATATGGAAACAAAGCGCTGCATAAGCGGAGGTCTATCTGTGGCGGCTGCTGTGAATCGAGCCCACGCATCGTCAAAGCGCTGCCTGTCGCGATAATACCGATTGGCGAGGCAGTCGCGCCGTTCTTCTTTCCGTTTGCAATGTGCCGCACAAGACAATTGTCCGCGCCAGCCAATATATCGAGAAATCAAAGCACGTATAGAGCTGCGATCAAATTTCTCATTAGGGAGCATCGTAAGCGTCGGTGAAATTTTTGTATGCTCGTTTCGAATTTTTCTCATGCGCCTATAGTTAGAACTTCCACAAGCCTTTAGAAAATTTGGCCTCAATAAGCAGTACCCTTAGTTGGCGATGGCCAGCTCGATGAGTAGAATTTAATGCTGAAATAATATCGTACTCACGACTATTGGGGACGCTGCTCTTGTACGCCTGGAATGTCTCCACGCTGAAGAGGGTAAAGTTGATAAGGAAAAAGGCGCAAAGAAAACGTATTTAACCTCTGCAAGTGTCTAAACGCAATCATGAACTAGTTTGGCAATCCCGTAAGGTACAGAAAAAAAAAAATAGAAGAAAGAAAGAAACGGTAGAAAATAAAAAAAACTATTCGCGTTCCTTATTCTTCTAAATTGATTGGTCACCTTACTCTGGAGGAAGTCTTTTTCCACGTAGAATTAAACGTTCCGAAGCGCAGAATCAGAGCCCATTCAACGGGACACTCTAAGCTGCTTCGAAGCTTTAGAAGATCAGTTTCGCTTAAATGGGCACTTTAATTGGCTTTTACGACGGCATCGGGCTTCATTTTCTTTTTCTTAGCTTAAACAATAGAGGACATAAAAGACAAGTACATCAAAGATAGCGTGCAGCTATATTCTTTTTAGCTCTGTCCCGGCTGTATGAGCAGTCGGCCGTTGCTTAACCATTTTATTTTGCATTTGTATTTTGAATCTTCCAGCCTACCCTTTATTGCATTTTTTTCTTTTCTGCATTCTTTTGAAAGTACTGAATGACTGAAGCTTTATTTATTTTTTGTTGGAGAATATAGGAAACAAAAAATCACTTAAAGGTGACTGCACATACGAGGTTTAGTTTGTCACAGAACTTAAAAGTGGTAATTAAAGTGTCAGATAAGATGTCTGTATTTGTGAAATACTTAAGAAAAAGGGAACAGATAGGGAAGACAGAGGTTAAACAGTAGCAAATTTGCAGTTTGCTACCCTGTATATGAATGGGGGAAAAGAGATTTAGACAAAAGGGCGGAGGACAGAGAAATGAAAACAGAAACATATAGTACGAACTATAAGCGCTCATAGACCCTGGTCGATAGCGAAAAAATAAAGAATAAAGAATGAAGACGACACTGAATAATGCTTTCACGGTCTTCTGACAAGATTGTTAGCCATGTTGAAGAACTTATCTCTTCCCACTGAGGCCAGTCATCCAATTTCTTTTAACACAGCGATGAGTGGAAATGTTACAGATAGTTTATCAGCTAGCGATGCTCCTCTACGGCGTGAGAGACACACGAACATATTTCGTCTTTCTGAAATTCCATTCACATCTGTATCTTGAATATTGCGCTTTCTGGCCTAATAAGAAAAGTAAGTCAGATGCCCAGAAATGGCCGTTGCGGCATCAGCAGTGAACTGTTTACAGATCGTGTCATTGATCCCGTATGCGGGAAATCAGGGAACGAGCTTGGAGTTAAGTGCGATTTAGTATCAGCACTCCCACATGTAATGCAACTAACAATGCATGCAAAATATAAACGGTTACGTTTTCCTGATAATGTTGACCTTGATTCACGCGTTATCGTCGAAAATATTCGCGGAATAAAATGCTCACTGCGCCACTCCCCCTCTTCTCCTCTCCCACCAAGCATTTGTTGACCGGAGGTTTCGCCACTAAGCAAGTCCTCTTGCAAGCAGTAACCTTCCGGCGCCGTTATCTGTTACGGACGTCAGAAACATTGCGCCATACGAATAAAGTACCGTACGTCGCCAGTGCCCGCCGAAGTCATCGTCCCCTTCGGGCTTCTTTTTCTTTCTTGTTCTGGACTAACTCTTAACGGTAATAAAGCGTCTATCTGCAGTTCGCCTTTTCTAGAAACATATAACATGTCTTTCCACAAACTGAAGAGGGCATGCGGGACCGGTGCAGAGAACTTCGGTCTTCGCGCGAAAATCATTACGATGCTGTAAGGGTAAGGATGGGCCGCTCTTGTCCCGTCGACGACTAGTTTCGAATTGCCTTCTTGATCTTGGATACGCATCGATCAGAAGCAGTAAAGCTCGAGAAAAAATTGTTGCTTCATCTCAGGATCCTTGAACCCTAGTGCAATTTTTCTATGGATTTTTTTTTTTTTTTGTATAGTGAACGGAGGAGATGTGAGGGGAGCCGTTCGTGCGAGCCAGCGACGAAGGGTGACGAAGGCTTTATTTCTCTAGTCCGTTACAATGCGCAGCTGGAGCCACCAGTTAAGCGCCAGGCTCCCTTCTGAATTCGTACAGTTGAGAAACCTTATGGAAATCATGGTCTTTTCATGTACTGACAAAGATGACACGTATTGAACTCTTCATAATCGAGAAGGTCCCCATCAGTCATGGTAGCAATCAACGTAAGAACTACATGAACGCCATCAAAAATGCTATTGAATCCTTAACAAATACGGGCCTTGGCTATCGGCTTTGTTTACGCCCTCTTCTCATTCCTCGTTTTCTCGTTATCGTCATGCTGTGGATTCTAATTTTTGTGTTTTGGAGACGATAGCTGCAGTGTCGAAAAAACAGATCGGTGTCTACTTGCGAGATACAATTCAAGCAGCTAATGTAATCTTAGGTTACACATCTAGCAAATTTCTCAAGACTTGTTGCTGGACAAGTGAGTACATGGTGTAGAGCAAAATTAAAAAGGCGCGAGAAAAGTACTGACAATACTGAAAAACACAAGCGCCGATGGTGTTCAGTCTCTTCAGTACCCCCTCTCTCTCTCTCTCTTTGTGTGTGTGTGCGTGTGTGTGCGCGTGTGTGCGCGTGTGTGTGCGTGTGTGTGCGTGTGTGTGCGCGTGTGTGCGTGTGTGTGCGTGTGTTTACGCATGTGTGCGTGTGCGTGCGTGTGCGTGCGTGTGCGTGCGTGCGTGCGTGTGCGTGCGTGTGCGTGCGTGTGCGTGCGTGCGCGTGTGCGCGTGTGCGCGTGTGCGCGTGTGCGCGTGTGCGCGTGTGCGTGTGTGCGCGTGTGCGTGTGTGCGTGCGTGCTCTTAATTTTGCTAGCAACCTTTCTTTTCCCCCATTAGACTTGATGTTCCTGGCACCAATTAATTCGTTACGCAAATATATATGCGTATCGCGTAAACTATAGCAGAATAGTTATCGGAACTAATTCTTTCTACTTATATAAATATTGGAGAATTTCAAGTTCCCTCTTCAATGGCTGCTTTGACAAGAATGTTTTATAGATTTGTGTAGTTGTCGCTGAATGGCCGTTTCAGATCTGATCCTTCGGATACAACTCAAAGACATGTTGTATAAGAAGGTATATCGTTTACCTTCTGCTTTCTGCCTTCTCTTTATCACTACGCAGGCCCTTGCAAACTTAATCCCGCATGGGACAAAACATCCTGTTCTTCTTTTTCGATATCCTGTGGCGGCTTCTTTCCACATGATACTTTTCTTGATCCCTCCTGTTCTTATCTACTGAAAGCCAAATGCTTATTTTTTTTCCCGGTGCTCTCCAACGACAACAAATACTCTTCCGATTTCTTGAACTTGTCTGGCGTGGATCCCTAAATACACTTATTTTTGTTTCCAGATTCCCATTCATTTGCTAATCTTTACTTCTTTTGTCTTGGGCTTTCAGTGTTATTGAAAGATGTGCGACAAATGTGTCCCTAATCTCGTGTCTTTGCGTGCTGTGATATCGCGGGCTGCACGTAGGAGATGGCTGCCTCCTGAAGAGCCAAGTGGAATGGATAGAAGGAAAGGAGAAGGGTGGTATATACGATACCCACGCCCGCACGGGAAGGGCTGTCACTGGTTTCCTGGCTTATCGGGCAAGGATGTGCACGTCTCCTAAGTTAGGATGCAGGATTAACTTGTCAACTTCTTTCATCTGTTTGGCCAAATGCTGGCGGCCGTAAGAATCCTATCTTTCTCCACATCTTCCGTGTTGACAGCTCTGGTTCACTCACAGACAAAAATTTTTCCGGCTTCTTTAGCCCTTTGGGGACTGAGAGACTTATTCAATCAATCGATCGATTGATCGATTTATTGATTTATTGCTTAATTTATTGATTTATTGAATTATTGCTTTCTTTATTGACTTTTTGGTTTATTGATTGATTCATTCATCCATTTATTTATTTATTTATTTATTTATTTATTTATTTATTTATGTATTCATTCATTCATTTATTCATTCATTCATTATTTACTTATTTACTTATTTACCTATTGATTGATTGATTGATTGATTGATTGATTGATTGATTGATTGATTGATTGATTGATTGATTGATTGATTGATTGATTGATTGATTGATTGATTGATTGCAGCTTTGCGAAGCAGAACTTGGTCTATGACGACACCATAACGGGTCATTCCGGAATAAATAGGACTGCCTAGAATCCTCTAACGCGAAAATCAGAAGTTCACGAGCATTCTTGCCTTCTACCGCGATAGGAATGCCTTACCGCTAGGGCCTAAAAAAGGGAACTCGCTCTTGCTGGGCTTCATCAAAAGAAAAGAAGAAGAAAGGACAGACCGGTTTGTTTTCTGCGCCATTCTTATCATTTGAAAAAAAGAAAAGCACACTAGAGTTTTTTCGCAATCGTGAGAACGAAAGTATCGTTTGTCTCAGTCCAAGCCTGCCAATTCGCTCGGTTTCGCGGCGTCTGTTAGAAATCTGTCAATACACGACGGCGACACGTGTTCGCCTCGTCAGCACATTGACGGCCGTCTGAACACCATTAAGGAATCGCTGAGGAGGCGTGGCCGACCCCGCGCTGCGCGGCCCCTACACGCACTCCCGCCTCAGGAGTCAATCGATTCTCTGTAGGCCAGAAAGGCCCCGCGCCTTCGGCCGAAGGAGCTCCACCGAATAGCAACGCTGGCCCCGCTCACAGAGTTCGCCGTCCTGACAATGCCAACGTCTGTCAAGGTTTTTTTTTTTTTTCGTGAAAGTTGGCCGTTGATTGCTGGTACGTGGCGAGAAGCAGTGGCTCCCGTTGGCGTGTGGCGAGAATAATAATTTCCGGGCGGCCAGTAGCTCGGCCGGAATTTTTCGACTATCCTCTGGCAACTATGGGACCGTGTGGCCACAGTGGCTTGGCATATGATGCGTAATCAAGAGGGCAAATTAGCTTAAGGCTTTATCTTGTTATAGAATGAGGGAGACCTTTAACGAAATGCAAGGCATTCTGCCGGCGTGTATGTGGCCGTCTACATGCTATTCTGCATTAGGAAAGAGATGGGAGAGGCTCTAGGAGGAGGGGAGTGGAAAAAAAAAAGGAAAGCGCTAGAAAATGCATCACTGGGGCAAACCAGTTCTGTAGAAATCCGCATGTTGGAGCAAGTTTCAGGAAAGGGAATATCTTCCTCCGCCTGAGGAAGCTGCACAAAACTACTGCATAAAGCAGCTCTTTCACATATTGTACGATTATCGAATGTGCCGGTAAGACAAAGGGCATGGTGCTGGTGCAAATATACTGGAGGTTTTTAATGAAATAGATGTCTCGAAGTAATGAGAAAATACTTATAGCTGTAGGTTACATTCAAGGAGAAGATATACCAGGTCGTATACCTTCATCGTATTGGTTTCGTATTGCTAATACATAGCCGTGAAATTACGCGCTCTAAGGCGTTAAAGTGCGATTTCACGATAGCACTACTGGAGCGAAAGTTTCTTCATGAGCATGATTGTGATCTTCATGACCACCGGCTACACACACACACACACACACACACACACACACACGCATATCTATCTATATATATATATATAACGAGGGTTGTGGATGAAGCTTCCCAAGAATTATATTCTTTTCTCCCTCTCACGTTCGTTTTTCCTTTTGTAGGGCAGACTTGTTCTTCACGATAGGTCTCACGTTGGCAGCTTGCTCTGGTAAGGATCAGAGCACTGTCGGTTATTATGTACGCCTGTTTTTCATCGTCCTCGATTATCCGCTTTCCCTGAGAACTTACAGGTGCCCCTCGTCAGTACCTCAGAAAACCATTGCTGACGCCGAGACACAGACGCCCTTTATGAGAAGCCATTTGGAGCTGTCTGACAGGATCGTTGCCCTAATATTTTTATTCTGCCACAGGTAAGTATTGATATAATAACCTCATCGCCGATATACTCATGAGCAAAACAGAGCTTGAGATGCGTGCTTGTCTTAAGCGTTTGAGTAACATATCTCTAAGTGACTCTTGCGTGCCTTTTTTTTTTTAATTATGGGGTTTTACGTGCCAAAACCAATTTCTGATTATGAGGCACGCCGTAGTGGAGGACTCCGGAAATTTCGACCATCTGGGGTTCTTTAACGTGCACCGAAATCCAAGCACACGGGTGTTTTCGCATTTCACCCCCATCGGAATGCGGCCGCCGTTATTATATGCTTCAACTAATATACTAACGTTTACATTAACAGAAATGTCACCTGGTTACAGTAACGTTCTTTTTGACAATTTATAATATGTTGTTAAACACACAGGTACCATTATTCTCACAACTTTTTAGTAATTATCATGCAGAAAATGAAGGCAATAATATAATATAATATAAAAACACTTCAAGACATCGAAGACAGGAACGCAACTGGTTTGGCAATACCACGTAAGCGAAATGATAGTGCGCCCGTGCACAAACTCATACCGGCCTTGAGACTTCCATAGATATATTAATTTTTTTTGTGTTACTCTGGCGTGATTTTCGACCCCTTTAGGTTGCGGATACTCTGTAGATCATATCTCTACGTGAAACGTGCTACTGCAAGACATGTGGCTAAAATCGACACCTTATTTTCGTCAACGCGAATTGTAATCCACGTTAGTGAATTCACCGGTTCCTAGCCTACAGGCACCCCAGAAACTGCAGGATGGTTATTCTGCCCAGTAAATCCGAATCCGTACTTACAAAATTGTGCAGTATATTGCCTACTTGAGAGTTGTGTGTCCGAATTACCGGTACAATGCCGCCATTGATGACCAAGAGCCAAAACATGAGTGCCTTCTCATAATGACCAGCTGCGGTGACTAAATAACCACTTCGGTGTTCCGCTTTACTGTGATTTTGTGTCCCCTTATCGCTTACCCAGTGTAAGGTTTCAAACAGAATGTTTATCTTCCGCTTAACACCGAAACCAGTCTCATTTCATTTCTCGCTGTCTTGGAATTGTGCAAAGTGTAGGACGCATGTATACTGTCTGGCCAAAGCCACCATGCGCACGGACAGGTCAATGGAGTGCTTGACTTCCTGCTACAGATTCCTGCTGAGACGTTTCACACGAAAGCAGGTTATTTACAGGGTACCAAGCTGGAAGTTTGTCATTCGTTTTAGCCTCCCTGCCGTTCGCATATCACTTCTGTCTCTCTGTATTTGACCACTTTTCCACCTAGTAAAATAGCATTATTCTAGAGAAATTTAATATGAAAAAATTGTTGTCCTTGTTTGAAGAATCTGGACGGAAGTTCAAATAGCTGCGTATCCAGCGAATACGTGTCCACCAATCCCTACGGCTTCTGAGACTCTTACAATTTCATGATGAGCTACATTGAGGTAGACACATTTAACATCAAGGACAAGGCGGCAGTGATTTGTTTCAAATGTTTCTGCTGCAGTACATACATTACAAGGTCAATAACGCTATCTATTGGCAAAATTCCGCGTCTGAAGCTAGCCATTACCTCTGGATAGGTGTTGTAAAACCTAACCGTGTAAGGATCATTGACTCCATTACCTTGCCGACGCAGCTGGCCATTGCTATTGGACATTAAGATGACAATACCGATGGAGATTTGCCAGGCTTGAGGAGTGAAACAAGGTGATTGGATTTCCACTTGGTAGGAACCAAGCCGTCACGATGCGTTGCATAGGCCAAGAAGTGCATCTCTGGCCTCTTGATCAAGGATTGCAAGAGTAGTGTACGGATACCATCGGGTCCTGGCGACGAAGAACGCCTGCGCCCAGCGAGTGCGGCCTCTGCTTCCTCCATGGAGAAAGGAGCGTCCATACGAGGATCTAGAGAGCCAGGGGTAACAATGGAGAAGGGCCTGGAGAAAGGCCTGGCAAGAAAGCTGGAGCGCCGTTGCAATCTTTGAAGCACACAATTTTGGAACACATTTACAACGCGCACAGATTCGGGAAACGTGTCTACATAGATGGTTCGGTAAAACTCAACAGCCCTGCTGCTGCTGTCATAATCCTGACAAAATCTGAAGAAATCAGAGTTGAAAACTTAATGTGTGTCCACACCGACGGGTGCAGAGCTTTTGGCACTCCATGGTGCACTTGATTTTATTAACCAGGAACCACCGCAGCATGGACAGTCTTTAGTGATTCCAAGGCAGCCAGGCAGTGCATACAAAGCACAGTGCGCCACGCATCCGAAGAACAACTGGCCTCAGAAATTCGACAGATATATAATCGCAGCCATGACAAGAGACGCAACATAATATTTCAATGGCTTCCAGGATGTCGCAACATTAGCGGGAATGACGATGCCGACGAAGCCGCCAGATCTGCGCATGAAAGTGATCAGCGTGTCTTGAGTCCGCCTACGCGAACAGACGCTGCGACTGGCCTGTGATTTCTGTCCCGCGAATCTACATTGCCCCTGTGGGACTGGAACGTTTTTACTATGTGTCGTTTGTGTTCGTTGCCTCCGGATATACAGATGCATCTAGTGCCTGGGTTACCACAACTCGAACGGACTACGCTCTACACTCTGTGGCTAGACGTAGCATTTACAAACTCTTACACCTTCCTCATTGGAATGCCCAGCAACCCCACGAGCGACGCGTGTAGCTGGACAGACACCACATATTATGTGTCTGTCCGCGCTGTAGTGCCGAGAAGCAAGTGATGTGCAGAGTGGGGGACCAATTGAACAATGGTCCACATCGTCCACTATCAGAACTGAAAGGTCTGGGCCAGCGCTCCCAAAGAACATCCCCGCAGAACACCTTATTCGAGCTACAAAGATTCCTGCGAGCTACGGGGCTTCAGGATAGCCTTTGATAAGAACGCCGCTCCCTACCGCCCTATAAACAGGGTTTGTTTGTGGTAGCCTCTCTCTGTGTCTCTTCCACTCTTTCTGTTCTTATCCCCCCGCTCCTTCCCCCCGTACAGGATAGTCAACAGGAACTGCCTGTGGTTAACCTCCCTGCCTTCTTTTGCATCCTTTCTCTCTCTCTATCTCTCTCTCTGGAAGAAAGGTTGTAAGAAAAGCGTGTAGCATCTTTCACTTGCTTCGGTTTACAAAATTACTCCTGTAAAGCATTTTTCTTTTATTGACTTGTGCACTGCAACAGAGCCGGCTATCGTAAAAGTTGAATTTACATGAGTGGATGTATGGAGAAGGTGGGGGATGTGCTGACAAAACGATCACGCTGAGCGTAAAGCCAACTTGGAATAGAGGAATATATTGGTTGTTGCACGGATAAGAGGAAGTCGCTTTACGAAGGCGAGGTTCGCAAGGTGATCCAGCGGCTGCGATGTGGGGCTAGCTGGTTCATGCTTGAAATGGGGTTCTGGCGCCGGGACAACTTCTTTCCGCTTAGTCGTCCTTGCGCCAAAACCACTTTCGCAGGGTGAGCACACTTTGACATCCTTTTTTAATCAAGAATAACGTTGCGTTGGCTCAACGGAGTGTTTAATGCCAACTATACAAAAATTAGAAACAGGCTAGGAAGCAGGCAAGAAACAGGCTAGGAAGCAGGCAAAAACAGACCGCTACAACCTTGGGTCTCGACGCCAAAACAATTGGAGTACGCTTAAGCTTCGCTTTCAAGATTGGAATGCGATAGCGTTATCGCACCCCGTTCACACAGCCCACTCATTCGCTCGGCATACTCTTGAGTCACACAAAGACGAAACGTGTGCCTGAGCAAGCGGAACGAACCAAAAAACTCGGTGTCCCGGAGGGAGAAACGATCTACGCGAGCCAAACGTCGTGATCGGCACGGACAGCCGGGCCGCGACGCGCCATGAAGGCGGACGCAGTCATGGGGCTCACGCCTCGATGGGATCGTCCTCTATCTCGCTTGGGAGCACCACGCAGATGCATGACTCCTCGCCAGCAGCACGGCACACATCGCAGGGGACGCTTTCCGACCAGACACGCTACGATCACGTCAGAGGCGTCCCGCATCGGACGCTGCACCTAGGGATCGCGCTGTGAGCGGATAGAGGAGCCGCGTAGCGCGGGCGAGTGGCGCGCCACCTGTCGGGGCAGCGCCGTACATTGCGAGGAGGGGGTCTTCTGTGTTTGCCGCAAGAGGGCTCTGCGTGCGGGCCAAGCGCAGAAGAAATGTAGCGAAAACGTACTTCGCTACGCGTTTAACTGCGAGTTCTGTAATTTACATGCTAATAATTACCTATATACACCGCAGTATAACTTTCTACGGCACGTTTCTAAGGCAACACCGCATTCACTAGAGGCGCTTTTGTCCCGATTGAAGCATCGAACTCATGGCCGAGTGGTAGCGTCTCCGTTTCACACTCCGGAGACCCTGATTCGATTCCCACCCAGCCCATCTTGCAAGTTGTTCTTATTTATGAATTGCCTTCCGCCACTTTTCGCTCACGGCCAACGCCGCCGACGACACCGGATTTTCTGCGACACGCGCTCCTTAACGCTATTGTGTTAAAATGCGTCGCTCTACAATTTATCCGTGATGCATCTCGGCTAACTCTCGCATGCACCACAATATTTTGTGGGTTTGTGTACATAAATGGCACAGACCTTCACCGGAAGTGGATTAGCTGTGGATGCGAGCTAAAATAATAAATCAAACAAGCAAACGATACTTTGAAACCGAGATATATGACACGATCAGATAAGGGAACAGCTCTGCTAGGCGGCTTCCGATGTCGGCTCACTACGACCGGTAAGCGGTTGGCGCTGAAATCAGACACGCAATGTGCCACTCCTTTTCATTCGCAGATGAGTGCACTCGCTTGGTGCTGTGAATCGAAAGACTTTTTCCAGCAGCCAGAGCTAGGCAGGCAACGCGGTCCGGGACTTTGCGAAACTGGTGAACTCGCTGGCGCGCGTAGGAGACAGCGAGAAATGAGTTGGCCTAGAAAATTAGCTTTACAGAGAGAGCAACGTCGCCCTGCCAGTGCCGCGGTCTCGTATGGCCTGCGTTACGCGTTCTCCTGCAATTACCAGCTCGCATTTCCTGGAATCGCAACAGGAGCTGTCGTTGCCGGGCTCTGCTGGGAACCAGCAAGGCGGAACGACGGCTGCGCGCGCATGCGTAGAGCACGCGCTTCGCACAGTCTTGGCTACGCATAAGCGTTCGCGCCCCGCGTTCCCGAACAAAATTAATTAGAAAATAGGGAGGGTGCCTCAAATCATCCCCGTACTCTGAAAGTCGTTCCTGCACTGCGCTAAATGCCCCGGCTAACGACGAGTTGAATCGCCGTTACATTAATTGCCGGCTCAATTTTCTACCATGTAATGACCTCGTTAGGAACGGTCTATTTCTAATCATTGCAATCTGCACCGGCTCTACTGATGCAACACTGCCGTCATTTTTCTTTTAATGGCGCTTCCGCAGTCATGCAATGGCAGTTTTTGTAAAACCAGGAAGAAAAGAAGAGCTATCAAGAAACTGCGGCAAAACGAAGAATGAGTGGCGAGAGAGAGAGAGAATGAAGAGGAAATGTAGGGAGGTTAACCAGATGTTTGTCCATTCAGGTGCAGGGTTTTTTGAAGGGTTGATATCTTTGCAATCATTCCCGTCACATATATGAACGCCAGGCAATTCGTGATGTTGTAGTAAACAACTGGTTGGTTTACGGCCGAGGATTGAATGGCCAATTTGGTTGAAATAATATATATATATATATATATATATATATATATATATATATATATATATGGTCTTGTTTTTCTTAATTTTGTATGACTTCTATATACGGCGTTCTTGCAACCTCATAGCCTGAATTATTTATTTATTTATTTATTTGAACCTCAAGGGTCCCTGGCGGGACATTACATGAGGGGTGGGCGCAAGAACGGCGGTTAACAATGAATGTTACATGAGAATCATGACGATGACATGGCTTCCTCGATGGCAGTCTTGAAATGGACTGGTTCAGGGATTAGTGCTAAGTCATAGGGAAGGTCATTCCAGTCGCGAGCTGTGTGGACAAAAAATGATTTCTGAAATGTAGTTGTTCGGGAACGATGCGGGATGACGCTGTTAGGATGGCCTGTGCGGGGTGTTCGACGTACTGGTAGGATGAGGTTGCTGTCACGGGGCGAACAATGGAAAAACCTGTGATAAAGGCAGAGACGTGAAATTCGGCGACGGGAAGCGAGAGAAGGAAGTTTTAGTTGCAACTTCAAGGCGGATATGCTGGAGTATCGAGAGTAGTTTGAAAGAATAAAGCGAGTGGCACGATTCTGAACAGATTCAAGCGCTGAGATAAGGTTAGACTGATGGGGGTCAAATATTGCGCAAGCGTATTCAAGTTTAGGTCGTACAAATGTTTTATAAGCTAGTAATTTTAAGGAAGAAGGTGTCATGCGCAGGTTACGTCGGAGATACCCAACTGCTCGATTAGATGAATTTATTATGTGGTTAATGTGGCAAGACCATGTTAAGTCACTAGCAAGGTTAATGCCAAGATACTTAAAAGAGTTAGTGGAAATAATGGCAGTATCGTTAATTTTATAAGTAGGCGGAGTATAATTTCGGCGGCGGTGAAAAGAAATTTGTACGGTCTTTGTAGTATTTAGGGACATTAGCCATTTAGTGCACCACTGCTGTATGTTATCCAGGTCATTTTGGGGGATGTAAGCATCCTCGGCGTTAGTTATGGGGCGGTAGAGCACGCAATCATCCGCGAAAAGGCGGATACTAGATGTTACTGTGGAAGGCAAGTCGTTAATGTATATTAGAAAGAGCAAGGGGCCAAGAACTGTGCCTTGGGGTACTCCTGAAAGAACGTGTGAGTAGGATGATGAGAAGCGATTAGCGGAAACAAATTGCATGCGGTTAGTTAAAAAGCTTCGAATCCAGTTCAAGACACTAGGATGAATGTTTAACAGGGACATCTTAAGTAAAAGGCGGGAATGGGGTACTTTATCGAAAGCTTTCTCGAAATCTAGAAATAGCGCATCAATTGGGATATTGCGGTCAAGATAGGAATGAATGTCATGCAGGAACAAAACTAATTGGGTTTCGCATGAGTGGTCTTTCCGGAATCCGTGTTGGTTTGGATGAAAAAAGTTGGCCGATGTTAGGAATGTGGCAACATTAGAGTAAATGACGTGTTCCATGATCTTAGAGCATACACTGGTTAACGAAATGGGTCGGTAATTACCTGGGGATGATCTGTCACCTTTCTTGAAAACTGGAATGACCTTCCCAATTCGCCAGTCATGTGGAACTGAGCCTGTATCAAGCGATTGTTGAAAAATGAGGGAAAGAATAAGACTGCAAACATGTTTAGTATTCTTTAAGACTTTCGAATTAATTCCATCGATACCGCAGGAAGATGAAAATTTTAGTGAGTCAATAATATTAACAATACCGTGTGCGTTGAAGGTGATGCCGTCCATTGGTGGATGCGGCAAAGGCGCAGGATCAGTGAAATCACGAGTTGTTTCCTTAGTAAAGACTGAAGAGAACGCAAGGTTCAAGACATGGGGTACGTCGGATACGCCTACTGGTGAGCCAGCGCTGTCAATGAGAGAAATAGTAGTATCGACATCAGGGATGATTGTTTTCCAGAAGCGCTTAGGGTTGCTTTGTAGCATTTCAGGGAGGGTAGTGGAAAAAAAACTGAGCTTAGTTTGGGTAGCGAGATTGGAATATTGCTTGGCAGTGGTGTGGTATTTGCTCCAGGCACATGTGGTGTTAGATAACTTGGCAGAACGGAAAAGGCGCTTTTTCTTGTTATTTAAACGTTTCAGTTTAACATTAAACCACGGAGAACGTTTTCGCTCTGTTATTCTGATGGTAGGGATGTAAAGTCGAATCAAACGCAGCATTTCTGACTTGAAGAGAGACCAGTTTGACTCGGCAGAACGTAAGTGGTAGGTAGAAGCAAAGTGGTTATGGAAAACAAGAAGGTCACGATTCATGCTAATGTAGTCTCCTTTGTCGTACAGCGTTAGTACTTTTTTGGATTTAGAACTTTTGGTAACGCTGGTAGAAAAGGTAGTGTGAAGTACAACGTGGTCACTAAGGCCCGTAATGTACGAAGGAGCACAGAATTCGTCAGGGTGAGTGGTTAAAATAAGGTCAAGAATGTTTGATGTATGATCAGTCGTGCGAGTGGGCTCAGAAACAATTTGAGACAGGCCGATAGTTAAGCATGTGTTTAGGAATTCACTAGATGCCTGACTTTTTGTTAGGGTGCGGGACATATCATTCCAATCTATGGACGGAAAGTTGAAATCGCCGAAAAGCAAAACGGGGGTGCGTGGGTAAGATGAGATTAGGGAATCGAGCGTGTCGTGAAAGAGCGTTATGAAGGAACTGTCCGTATCAGGCGGTCGATAGCATACACCGATCAGAACGCGAGGGGATGAAGCATGACAGCACACCCAAATCATTTCCAACGAGGTTACTACGTTGACAGCTGAACAATTTAGAAGGCGCTTGGCAGCGATAAGAACACCACCGCCACGGCAGCCGTCAGGTCTGTCTTTTCGGAATATATCGAAGTCAGGAAGTTCGGGCAGGATTTCGGAATCTAAGATTGATGAATTATTGAATTAGCTGCTGACAGAACTGTCATGACTAGCAGGTAAATTTATTTGCTACTATATGTAAAAGCTGCCGCTTGTGCATTGTAAAATTATCTCACACTATACCTACAAATAGTTCAAGGCAGTATACTTCAGGCGGTACACTTCACTGCCGAAAAACGTTCTATGGCAAAGCAGCCGGAAAGCACACATTATTGGAAAAAGACACATCGTACCGTCGAACAGCATTGCCTTGATCTCTGTCTACATCGCCTTGAACTCATCACTGCCGTACATTAGTACTCGTCCATTTGCGCCTCTATCGAACGCACCTCAATAGTAAGTACTTCGTTGCACACTTCTCGTACAAATGTTGCGCGTTATTTTGTAGCTACACCATTGCAAATGGTTCAATCATTTCGATTTTAAGTGGGCAAGTAAACGAGACGGGCACCACGACATGGGGATTAATAAACTCGTAAACTAAATTTGCTTTCACATTTGTACCTCGCGGCATGTGACAAGTCATGCTTTTATAGGTCGGATTTAACGTCACTAAGTCATACAAAGGCGACATGAGAGACGCCGCGGCTGAAGACGCCGATATAGTTTCGGTCAACTGAGTTTTTTTTTTTTTTTTTTTTACGCGGTGCCCAATACTCAATGGACGAGGGTGTTTGTATCCCTCCTTCGCAGTAACAGCCGGGAATCAAAACTGCGACATCGTGCTCAGCAGCAGAACGCCATAACAAGTGAGGCACCATGGATTATGACCGGCCATACATCCTAGCAGCGCATAGTTTTCGACGGAGCCAGGGGTAAAAAGCCATAAACGAGTGGTTTCACCTCCAGAGTGGCCAATAAGAGACCTCGCAAGTCGCCGCGGTTCCTGCTCGTCATCAGGCCGCGCTGGCTCCCGCTTCGCTGGAGGAGATACGGCCGGGTATCTGCTGACTTAGCACCCAACTTCCTTGTGGATGCGCGCGCATCAGGGGAGGGGGGCTATTCTGTAAGAGTCCACCTAATGGACTGTCCATTTCGGCTACTACTGATTGGATTCAGCTATAAGAGAGAGGAGGAGATGAGCGGCCCTAGCCAATCAGAAGCGGCCGAAATGAACAGTCCACTAGGTGGACTCTTAAAGAATACCACCCCCCCCCCGCCCCTCCCCTCAAATCGCGCAAAGCAGCCTTGCTTTATTATTCCCTTTCGCTGCGGCAACATTATCATAAGCTCAGAGAGATAGAAATTATAATAAGTGGCATTCTGCTTGACCATTTGAGCAATGACCCTCGTCGCTGCGGCGATTATCATGTAACGAACTTGGAAGTTAGGGAAGTGGTGTGTTTCGCAGGTGCAAAGCGTGCTGTGTAGGATTCGCATAAAGGTGGAGTCTCCATAATGTAGTTTACTTAAGAGACCGCTCCCAATTTGTCAAGTTTCCTGCAAGGACGGTTGTGAAAGCCAGGTGCTCGGCTAGACAGCCTCTGTTGCATTGATTGTATGGTTCACTTTGTCTGCTAAAAAATTCAGTTTTGCAGGTTTTGCCGTCTTGGGCTGTGACAGCAATTCTTTTCTTTGTAATTTTACAAGGAAGACAGCCCTACACGCCTTCGTCATTTTAAATAGTTTGCCCATTTAGCGATATTATTTGAAGCATAAAGAAAGCGAGAAACCTATTAAAACACATGTTGGGCTAATCTTACCGATGAAATGCAAAGCAAACCTGTATTAGTTCCGTTATGTCATATTTTCTGATTCCGGCTTTACGAAGAATTGTTTCTGCTTCAAAAGCGAAATCGGGTATGAACGCTGCAAGGTGACCAAGCAGTTACTTTGCTTGCATTAACAGTGTGTTAGCACTTCTGTGTGGAACACTCGAGTGCTGCGCTGCAGAGGAAATATTATAACACAGAAGCTGATATAGGTTCAAGGTACTTAGCTGAACACTGCACTGCACTGCACTGCCTTGGTGTCGCTCTCACTGCTCGCAAGCATTGTCTCTCAAACTAGCAAGCAACGCACAAATATCGATTTCTGTGCCTCAAAGCGCACCGATTCACTGCTCTAGACACAGAAATGCGAGCGACTGTACATGTCAAAAATAGATCGAAACACCCTGGCAAACAGCGCCTCCACAGACATAAACTAATATAGTCAAAATTTTCAATGCAGGTCTAATGGTCACAGTACTTAGCGGAGCCTCGGTACATAATAATCGTGATGCATTGATGACAGCTGAATATGCCCCGTTATAGAAATCACGTACCGGCGCCAGGCTGCGGCAACATCCCGTCAACATAACGCCCAACCGGACCAGCATAACCTAAGCCAGATAGCCACGAGGATAATCCAAAATTTCCATGAATGGGCCATATCACAGCTAGTGGCTTATTACTGACGCAGGACCCCCGAGGATTATGTCTAACGCCAGCGTGCTAAAAATGAAATATTGTTGTGGTTATTGGAGGGGTCGCGTAAAATCCCTTCGACGTTTGGAATAAGGTGAGACCATGAGTCAGGCAGGAAGGAACGTCTGTTGATAGTTGTGAGGAATATTTACTGGAAATGTGGGGCTGATTGGTGCGCCAAAGATTCACTGGTAATCGCTTGGAACGCTTCAGTAAATTGATCCAGCGCTCGTATACTTAGAAGTCGGGTAAGCTCAGCACGCGTCGTGGAAGCTCTAATACTGGTGTTCTTAATATAGGGGTCATGTTTATGCCTGTGATACCTTGCCTTGCCATGATTATGTCTGTAAGAAGCTGCCACAATTCTAGGAGAATCTTGTTGCACTGGATTGATTGCTTGTGCAGGGTACTAACATAACCACGTTTCTTTTCCTTCCACGCTTATCAGCCCATCCGGTCTCACCGGGTGGGCTGATACCATTGCCACCATCCACTCAACCCACATGATTCTGCGCTAAGCATAACAGCCGTCAATTCATACCGCAGATGCAAATACAATACATTAACGTTTCAAGACACAGTGGTGTGCTGATTCAAAGCAAGGGCTCTGTGAGGCATCTCATTAAGTATAAGTCGCATGCGCAACTGGAGCTGCGTACGTCACCCTTCTGTCAGCTGAGAATATATGCGTAGTGCAAATGAAGGGCTGATCAGAAAACTTTTTTTTATATGGAACCGCCTCATCGCATTTTGGAACGGACTGCAGCTGATGTTGGTTGCGTTCCTGTCTTTATTAATACAGTTAACGTAAACCGCTTTACCCGAGAAACAGCTGAAGTGTGCAGTATAAGAATTCGGGACAACACGTACGTCACTCTACGGTAGGTTCATGTTAAAGTATTTGCATATTTTTATCATCTGTGGCAAACTTTCTCGGAAGCACGCCGTCTGCCTTGCGCATGTGTGAATCCTGCCTCTTGTCTCTGTTTTGCTCCTTTCACTTTTGCTTTGTAGGTAGAAATAGCTACGCTAGAGTGTACTTTTCAGTGTTGTGTGTTTATTTCATTTGCGCTGCTTTATACCCTTTAGTGCGCAGTTTGGTCTCATTAAAGTTGGACGCATTAAAATATTAGTGTTGCCTTTTTTCATTGCGACGTTACAATTGCGATTATAGTTCAATTGCTATAATGACCAAACATTTTTTTGTGCCTAACACAGTGGCATAGGTCGAACTGAATAAGGCAATAAAATGTGTCAATGTCATAGAGTGATCTATTCATCGGACGCGCGTGCTAGCGAACGGAAGTTCGCCAGCACACGCTAGTGCTAGTTCACGCGCTAGTGCCCGTCATAGTTCATTTTGTAGCGGATCGGAGGCCGCATTCACAAAGCCAGCTATTCATCAGTGTTCTTTGCCGCTGGCTTACCGCCTTTGCTAATAGCATGGCCAGCACCAGGACTGGTTCGAACATTTTCTTAGGAATAATGCTAGTGGAAGAGCCATTTTTCTGAATACGGGCCCAGAATACGGGCCCAGTATACGCCTTTAAGTAGCTAACTGCCTTGTGTTACAACGCTCTCATTGCAAGCAAGTAGAGAAGTTCAAGGCGGCCGTATACCTCTAGGTAATGCCAATGACCAGAACATAAATTAAAGAGAAGACGAAGGAGACTAGGGGAAGATCAATATAGGAGAGACTGATCACTTGCGCACTCATGATGCGTGTAAGAGAAAAAAAAGAAAAAGAAACAGGCCTCCATAAGGGAAGCTCGCTCACACAAGCAAAAACGGCAGTCCAGCAAGCATGCAACCGAGCAAATGAGAACGTTCGGGTACGCTCATGTATGCACGAAGCCGCTGAGCGGCGCCTTAATTAGCAAAGATAGTGAGGCCTTTGTTTAACCGTCACGGAAGACGAGCTTCCCAGCATCCTCACGTATAGGGAACACCAAGCAAAGGCCTACAGGCCAAGATATGTGGCTCGGGGCGGTGGCTGTTCTCGTGGCGCGTTCGTATTCGGCATAGGGGCGGGTCGGCCATGGCTGGGGGGAAGGGGGGGGGTGGGGGGGGTGTGCCATTTCAATAATCGCGTTACGGCGCTCAGCGCTTCAGATGCACGCCTTGTCCCGCACCCCACAATGGGAAAGCCACCCGAAGCCGGGCATAACGAAAGGAACGCCTGCAATGTTCAGCGCGCAGAGCCCCACTAATTGAGGCCCGCGGGCTGCGAACTTCGTTCGCGAGTAGGCGGTGCAAGAAACAGCAGCTGGGATTTCGGGGCCCCGTCGCCTCATCTATGAAAGCCAGGGCGCGTCGATCCTGGCAACCTTTTCTTTTTTTCAGCTCCGGGCTTCCACTGTGATCTATTACTAATGCTAAGGATCGTTACATTATGTCCTGGCGTTTTAAGAAGCTGCGCCCGATGTTTAAGAAGGAAAGGCGGAGAAGTTTGAAGTGTAATGTTACGGTACACCGCTGAGGAACAAAAAAAACGAAATCGCAGAAAAGAAAGAGGAGAAATCCCATCGGCTGCTATCTAGAATTGCGCGAGCTAGCGCTGCTGCTAAGAACTTGGTGAAGTTGCGAATTTTTGCTGTTATTCGAAAAACTAAATCTCAGCCGGCAAGAAGAGCTCCGACGCGCGGCTTATTACGTGATTAGTAATAGAAAACCCACAGACTCACCATTCTTAAGAAATGCTGCTCCGAAGGGAGAGAAGTCAAGATGAATTTTCCCGCATCAATGGAATGCCAAGACTACGTTCGCAATGACCAAGGCACCGCGCATTGGCCAAATGGCACTGCGGCTTTCTAAACTTCTTAAGCCACTGTCGACGCCCGCTGCTTGTACTACGACGGAAATGAAACGATACACTGAACAGAACAGACACGTGCCAGTTTCAAGGTATGTTTGAACTTGATAAGCCTACCAGGTCCACGGTACCGTTACAAAACACATAATTAATCTGCACCACGTCGCATAGTCATGCGCGGCAAGCGGAGTTTTACTACACTGCTGAATGTATAAATTACTGCCTCGAGATTTACACTGGCTATAGGGTAACATGAGCTCGTAACGTTTCCAAAAAGATGTTAGCTCCGCTCACTGGGCTACGTAAACTGGGGCTGCACTCAGTATGGCAACAAGGAAGGCATTGTGCCTACAGCTACATGAGTAACTTTCGTGTAGCTCGAGGAAATGTACGAAAAAAAAATGTTTTTGCAGAAATTCGTGGAACGCTTACGCATATTGAGTATAGGCGCGCACTCCTCGGGCAAGCAGGGTTATTTTTTCTGTCACAAGAATGATATCACCTATCTCTTTTTTTTTTGTGCATTGATGGTTATTAAGAAATAGAATAGGCGACATTTAAAAAGCCCCGAGTTTCACCATACGCATTCACGCAACAGCAATGCGCCTTTTTGTATCTGTCTTCAAAGGCTTTCCATTCGCGCAAGAAGCGCGTATCGCAGAATTTCAGCCAAAAGTAATCACACACACAAGACCGAACTGAACAGTCACTCTTTGTAGAAGCGAGAATTGTAATCACTATGCGACTTGCCTAGGCACATGACAACGGCTTCAGTTTGCATGAGTACAAAGGATTTCTCGCGGCGAACGTCTTTTAGAACAGCAGTCAGAATTCTGAATGCGCGTCAGGCTCTGACTTTCAAAAGCGCGCTTTCTTTCTCATTTAAATTCACTGCTGCCGACGCGTTACACCTCAAGACGGCGACCTACATACTGCCGCTCTTCTTCAAAATCTCGCGCGTTAGCTGAGTTTGCGGTCTTGTTATTCTCTAGGCACTGCGCTCGAGTCCAACATATTCTCTAACCGGCATTTTCAAATCTGAAAAACCATTCAGAAGTTTCGTTCACGCATTTTGTTCTTGCCGCTTCGCATTGGATTTGATCTTGGTACTGCGGTCTCGGCAAGTTCTAAGAGGTGCTTTGAAGTTGCCGAAATACTTTTTTTTTTGCTGCATCATTCTCAAGCTATACATTTGTTAAGAGCAATTCCCCCGCTTTGTTCGCGTGGCCTTGTTCGCGCACAACCAAGGGCGTCATTTTGGTAACGTCAGTTTGCGTTTGTGTGTCGTGCATATACGTGCTACGCTGTCTTCACTTCATACGTAGATGGTTCTGCTGTCCTCACTCAGCCGCTAACTTCGTCTTCATAATGTCTGAGAGCATTTCATCGAACATGATTGCTGGGTCAGATACTAACTTCGAGTTTTGCGTCGTCTTAATATCTTGCCGCTGCTTCCTAGTTTCGAAAAGAACCTTTCGAAGTAAGTCTTAGAGACACAAGTCTCGCCTTTCTGTAGAAAGAATACAAAAAGGGGCTAACTTAAAGGCAGTGGAGAGAATGCATTAAAATAAGGAAATATTACTGGGGTGTACATAACAAGATATCATAAAGTTACTTAGCGTTGGGTTTTTCTTCCACCTCTTGCCTTCGAACATTCAAATCAAATCATAGGGTTGGACGTCCCAAAGGCGCAGTGGGGCTGCTCTTTAATTTCAAACGTTCAACTATCGGCAGCATTACTGGCAGCTTAAAATAAAGATGACAAATTTGCACTCCTTGGAATTTACATCAAAGCACCTTAGCATAACTTGTGTGTATGGCATACGCACTAATGGTTGCCGGACAAAAACAGAGAAGTTGTTTATGAGTTATAAGACACCATCACGTTAGGTCGTCATGCATACAAACAGATCGTAGTTTTTTGTCTTTTCTCTTTTCAGTTTTTGGGCGCCACGCACACAGCGCAAGTCAAAACGACGTCATTTCAAACTTAAGCTCTGCGCCCACTTCACAATCAGCTTTTGAGCAGTCATACCTTCTTCAGTCACGAATTATGATGAACTGATGATAAGTGTGCTAAAGTTGCGGAATGTTATTCTACGCCACTGCAGACTAGGTTGGAAGACAGTCAAACGTGGTAGAATTACAAGTTATCCGTCTTCTCGCGACTTTTCGCAATTACAGAGTAATCTCCTAGGTATACTTTGTGGCGCAAAATACCTTTATTGAAAAGGGACAGAAGAAAGGAAGACAGTGAAGCGCGTATTTCTTGCGCCACAAAGTATACCTAAGAAATCTAAGCACCAACTTGCCCAAGAAGAAGTCCTTTTGGAACAGAGTAATCAAATATCGCGTTATTCGCCAGTCAGACAAGCTGCACATATTCTACATAGAGACTTAATCAGGCGCTCAAACCACACGAAGTTAACTGCTGTCTAGAGGCACTCCGAAAAAGGAAGCACGATTAAATTAAATCAGGTTGTGGAGTTTTACTTGCCGAAAGCCACGATCTGAATATGAGCCGGCCGTAGCGGGGGGGGGAGGGGAGGGGGGGGGTACTGCGGATAAATTTCGGGCTGCTGGGGTTCTTTAACGCGCACCCAAATCTAAGTAAACCAGCACTTTTTTTTTTGCATTTCGTCTCCGTAGAGATGTGACCACCACTGCAGGCATTCAACTAGTGGCCAACTCAGTGGCGCAACGCCAAAGCCACTGGGTTACCGCAGCGGCTGTACGTCGAGCTTTTCACCAAACATAGCAGTGCCTGCAGCAAGAAGTGGTCATGCGTATATAGGAAATACTCAGCGCCATGAACTGAAATGGAGTCGCGTTGAATGTGCAGGGTATTCAAATTTATCCAAACCCGAATTTTCTAGGTTTTAACGCAATTATCATTGTTGGGATACTTAACGCGCATTCCTGTATCTGTGCCGGCATATAAACGTCTCTTTTCGTGCCATCTTGGATCACTAGATATGGGCTACTAGGTGTGTGCCGCTCTTCGAAACGCGTGTTACGCGTGGATTTCGTGGCGGAGGCGTTACATTGTGCAGCATGTATAGCCGGAAGTTCGAGGGAGGAGCGCCGTAGCATTACACGCCTCACAATCGGCGCGATTCGGTAGTGTGTGTCACTTCATTGCTTCAATGCTAATCGCAGTAACGTCGACAGTCATCCTGACATGGTTCATACCGGATTTTTTTTCATTACCACCACTGTACAGAACTTGCAAAACAAGTCGCGTGCGCAAATGTTCACACCACGGGTGGATGGAATATGCGTCTCCTACGTGCATTTCATTTCAACGTACGAATTTTCTTTCACGTTTGCTTCATGACACGGCGGTTTTTATGCAGTGAAGAAAACGTTGTTTCGTATGCTTGAGCACAGCTATGCTCGCAACACCTGTGCCGCTTACCTATCTTTTCTTTCTGATTCATGTTTATTCACGCTAATTTCACATTTGTCGACGAATCACTTTTCAATGTTCCGGTGCAACGACGTTGCTTTTGGCGTCGCAGAAGAGCGTCTAGTTTATAAACGAGATCACCGGAGTATAACAGCCCTTTGGCGACATTAATTTACAGGCAAAAAAGCGAAAGCGCCTGAAGGGATTGAAATTCTCGTTTTTCGCAACTTTTTCGATCCATGCGTCCCACTTGCGGATTCACATCTTAAAATGTCTAAATCCTATTTTCCTTTTCATGTCCACCGGTTGCACTGACCGGAGTTTTTTGAAGCACGCCGAATCAGCAGGCAACGCTAAGGGCACGAAGTATTTGAAACCTAAATTGAGCAATTTTCAAATGCCATGAAAAACGCCTCACCCTTGTTCATAGGACCTCTTTCGAAAGTGCTAAAGATGCATTCTGCACTGTATCTTTAATGCTTTTATTTATGTATACTTAGGAGGCCTTGAGGGTAAATGCTAAATCCGTTCAAGACCGCCATTTCTGAGAGATGAGCAAAGAGAAACGAGCTCTTAACCGAGCAAAGCGCCCGGCAACGCTTGTTTTGACGTTGTTCTCTGAGAACATGGCTCGTATCTACTATGTGCATTGGCCATACCTGTGGTAAGGAAAAGTGCACCCAACAGATAACCAAGAGGGCTACAAAGCAAACAATAAAAAAAAAACATTAGGCAACCCAAGTATTAAAAAAAATGTTGAAGGCCTTAGTCATAAAAAGTGGGAAAAGAATTAAGTACGCCGTGGTTGGCACTCTAACGGACGCTTCAATGAACTTGTACAGAGCAGCAATAATGAACCCCTAGCATGCGCCTAATTCACAGGCACCAAATGACGATATGTTTGATGTTTCTAGTGTTAAGCCCAGATTACCCGTCGGAAGCACACAGACACATTTTGCGGAGAGAAGAGAAGTGGCGGCAGGATAACAAGAAATGGTCAGTGTTTCTGGTTTGTTACAAAAAGAGCGAAGGTTAGTTATAGGTACACCAGATCTATAAGTGTAAAAGTATAGGCGGTGAACTCTACAAAGGAAGTTTGATAATGTCAACTCGCATTGTAGTGAAAGGTAATTGCCCGTGTTCTACGACAATTTAAGTGTCGGAAATCGTCAGGGCAAATTAGGGATGATTCATTACAATTCAGGAATAAGAGTTGTCAGAATCTAGCTACTGTCATAAAATGAAAGTTACGAAGAACATTTAAAACTGAACCAGTTAGTGATGACGATACGAGCGAGTCAGCGGACTAGTTTAGAAAGATTTCACTGCGCCCGAGGGCCCAGACGAAGTGGACTTTAGACACACTATCCGGCATAAGTGTAGCAAATATGTTCAGCAAGTGCGACCTCTTATTAGAAGTTAAATATGTTCACACGGAAAGCGCATCAGTATAACAATCATTACCTCAAGTTTCGGAGGACCTAATTTTCTCATGGCCAGAAAAACTGCCAAAAATTCTGCTTTAGTAGAACGGATAACAATCCCCCTTTTTTTTTGTACCATCAAAGAAGTCATGATAGATAACGCTGGTCTGTGGTGAATGCTTAGAGCCGACTGCTTTATGTTTTTCTATCTTTCTATCTTCATATGAAACAATGTGTTTTCGCTGCACGAATATAACCGCTAAGGTTGTCATCTGGCCATAAATAAATATACGAGTTACTGTTTACGCTGGACAAATGCCGCTGCTTCTGTGAAAGGTGTTTGTACAGAGAAACTGCCATCTTTGACTTGCAGAATGAGTCCGGATGAGCTGGCTTGCATATGCATCCGGGATCGCTACGATGAGCACCCTGTGGACGAATGACCAAGTGTCCGCCGAAATGACCAGTTTCTTTTTTCTGTGTTCGAAATATTTCGAAAGTATCCCTCCCGTAGAATTCTTGAAGTATTTCCAACACAAGGTATTTCCTACGGCGGGCCCTTAATCCTACCACCAACCATGACAGTCACCAACGCTGCTGGTCCTGATCTAAATAAGTAACACCATTACAGCAACAATTTTCGTGTTGGAGCTGCTAGGTGGATAATGATAACGCGTCCCCATTGTACTCTGGCGTGGAGTGGTTGTACGCGTGTTGCGTATTCCATCTCTTCTCGTTTTCATCCTACGTTTACTCGTGAACGGACTGTTTCGAGGAAGATCTATATTGTGGGCTCATATCTACATGCATGAGAATGGAGAAATCGTTTTTCTAAGCCGCCACTGCACCAATTTTGACGAGTTTTGTTACATTAAAAAAGTTAAAAGTTAGTGGCTGTTAGGCCATCAATATTTTTATAACTTTAGCTTTGAAAATTGCAGGATAGAGGCAACTAATCTATCAAGTTGACAACTGTATAACGCAGCAATTAAAAAGACTGTCGCAATTCCATAAACTGCACTAAATAATTTCAAATGGACAACACTGATTTTTTACGCACCGCTCTGAAATGGAACAGGTGAGTAGAACTTTTACAAAACCCTCGTAAACTTTTTAACAAGTTAGCATATGTTGTAAATTCATAAATCAAAGTTGTCATTTTTCAAACCTCTGTTTACAGAAATGCGATATCTCTTTTTGATGATGAGCTACGGATACGTAAACTTAGGGCTTCAGATTTCTTTAAACTTAGAGATTTCCCGGAATTACTGTAAAGGTTCCAGGCCCTAAATAAAAGTTCTGCTTTCTTTGCACTCACTGCAATTCACCTTTATTTCCCAAACAGAGCAAGCTTTATTCCAATCGCTACAGTGATTGTCTCGAAAATGGATCTCTGCGTTTTCCGTGTACTTAAATAGAAAAAATCAGCGTTCGCCGCGAGCTAAAACTTCCTCCTAAACAAACTTCGTCGTGACCTGTGCACAGTACCAAACACTCTTCTCACTAGTGTTCTCAACTTACCAGCGTCGACACTTCTCATTCCAACCAAGACTTCTCCGAAATGCTCCACTCACTCCAGGTATACTGGGCTCTCCCGCTCTCGCGATTTACGCTTCAGTTCTGTTTACTGCGGCCTTTATCCCTACTTTCTTTTTTTCTCCTGTGTTTCGATCCACCCGCGCAATACATCCGAGATAAGGAGGAAAAATAAAGGTGGGTGCGGGCGGACGCTCGAAGGCAAAAGGTTGCTTGCCTTTTTATCCTGCCGCTCTGTCTGAGAGAACGTCCAAGCCGCGCTACTCCCTGCTATCCCACCCCACTCCCCGCCCGCTCCCCCACCCCTGTCTCTGCGCCCATATCACGACCGGCGTGGACCGCACGCGTCTCCCGGGGCATTTCCAATATCTGCGCTGGCGCGGGCGGTCCGGGTGATCCGCCCGCTATTGGCGTCCGCCCCGCTGATGGGTCTAGAGCAAGGCGTCTGTGCCCGGTAGGAAAAGAAAGAAGCAAAGTGAATAAGGAAAGCTGGGAAGGGGAGAGAGTACGGGGCTTTCGCAGAGGTGCGGGTTTCCCTCTTGCTTCGGAACAAAGGAATATAGAGGCGATAGGTTTCGACCCTTGGTGCCAACCGAGCCTTTGACGCGTCGTTTACTCGCGGTCAGAATTCCACTGGGCCTTCGCTGATCCGGAAGAGACAAGCGTCCTCTTTGATTGTGGATGTCATTCGGTGGCCCGTTTGAGCTGGCCATGCGTGACGCTCACCACACAGCGCTCGTCAGCGCTCGTATTACCAGGGTCCTTCAATACTTTTCATGGTGCAAAGTATTGAAGGACCTTGGTATTACTCTATAGTACACAAAAAGGTGCAGTATGCCTTCCAAACCGCTTCCTCCTTCTAGTCTGTAGTATACTTGCCTACTCTTCACGTTTCATGCAGGCTGCGACTGTTCGCTGCTTACTAGACCTGATTTTGAAATATGCGGAACTCTATTGGTCTATAGCCCATTGAAGTCTAGTTTAATCTTATACATTTTCGACACGTGTCCGCACTTGTGTACCCAAGTGTGCCTTGAAAGAGAGAGAGCGAGAGAGAGAAATGATGCATAGAAAGGCAGGGAGGTTACCCAGAGGTAGTTCCGGTTGGCTACCCTGCACGGGGGGAAGGGTTAAGGGGGGATAGAACGAGAAAGAGAGTGGAAGGCGGAGACAGAGAGAGATAAAGCGAGACGAGCACAAGCGAACCGCGCACACTATGGAGCGATAGGGGGCGGCTTTCTTAAAGTCTATCGTGAAGCGCCGTAGACCGCAGGAACCTTAGTAAAGCTAGTAAGGCCTCCAGCACTGACCAAAAGCTTTTAGTTCCCATAGTGGACTATTGTCCAATTGGTCCAGCCCTAGACACATCACTTCTCTCTGGACACTATATCTCGCGCAGATCCACATAATGTGTGCGAGCGTCTCGTCGCTGCTGCATGTGTTGCACGTGGGGCTGTTGGCTATTTCAATGAGGAAAGCATATGAGTTTGTAAATGCAACGCTTAGTCACAGACGCTACAGCATGGTCTGTTCACGCCGTGTTAACCCATGCGGTACATGCATCCGTATATCCGGAGACAAGGAACGCGAACGACATATGGTGAAAACGTTCGAATCCCACAGGGGCAACGTACATTTATGGGACACCAATCGCAGCCGTCACAGCTTTTGTTCCCGAAAGCGGAATGAAAAAAAAAAGTGGCACTGTGAAGCTGTAAGGTGGCTTGCCTTGCAATGCAGATACCAGCATTGTTTTATTACGTTGTTCTCGCACACGCCGGAGAGAGAGAGAGAAAGGAAGAAAGTCAGGAAGGTTAAACAGTCTGCACCTCGTTTTATTATACGAAAATTTCATTAGGTATATGTGATCCAAATTATTGCACATCACCATCAAGCCCCTCGTTTCGAAGAACTGCGCAAAGAAGCAAACAAACAAAAAGCTTAATGACGATTTCGTGGTGTGCCGGCCTCACTACGCAGTGTGCTTCCAATATTATTATTGCACAGAAATAAGGTTACAAATGTCTGCTCTCGTGAGCATTATTCCTGGGCATCATTCCATTTTAGTAGAGACAAAAGCGATCCGCCACGACGGAAAGGCCGCTATCTTTTACTTCCCCGACCGGCAGTGAATTTCGTTTCGCCGTGCCTGCTGCTCAGATTTCTTTTTGTCATATGGTTTTATCTCTGAACGGGGAAGACATTCGAAGACATTAAGAATACCTTTTCCTGCTTTGAATCCCGCCACCAGACGTCTCTATACTCTCGCGCGAAGTCATTCTGCGCCACTATAGCCCTAACTTTGAGGGTACGCGTTTTGTTTTGTTTTTACTCCACCGCATCTGCTTTTTGATAAATCGGTGGTAATATTTCGGAACCGGATGTCTTATTGAGGCTTGGGAGTATCTCATTTTTGATCTCCCGTATTGATATTCTATATCTCCATGTATTCTTTGGACATGATTGTTGCGCCCTGATTTTTATTTTGGCCTTCCTTTCATTCCTTGCTTGAGACGTGGAAAACAGGAAGAAAAGCTCGCAATGGGCTTGAAGAGCGCAGCTATTCATCTTAGATTGCAAAAAGGAATTAAAAGAAGAAACGTGTGCAGAAACCATAGAGTATGGTTGTCAATGTAGGCGAACACCCGAACGCATCTAGAATTACATTCATTTTAGTAAACGAATGATGGGCTTCAAGGCTTATATTTCTCGCATGCTGCTAAGCCCGAGGGCCAGGGACCAGATCCCGGCCTCGGCGGCCGCATTTCCATTGGGGGGGGGGGGGCAAAATAGAAGAACGCCCATGTCCCCCTGCAGCGGGGTGACGTTAAAGTCAAAATCAATCCGGACTCCCCTACTACCGTGTGCCTCATAATCAAATCGTGGTTTTCGCAGTTAGAACCCCGGAATTCAATTCAAATCGCGCTGTGCGGATATTTAGGCAGCGTACCTTGATTCAATGCGTAATTCCGTAAATGAACAGAACAAGTAAGCAATACATCTGTTAGCATAGGTGGCTATACACACAAGCCCATTCGTATGCAGTGGCGCGAACGGTAGCGTGGAGGTTGACCTGTGAATAACCTTGAGACGCCCCAATGCTCTGGCGCTAACAGCTCGTGCATCTCGAAATGCTACAACATGTGCCGTCCAATGTCCGACATCTGCATGACTTGTTTCCAACTCTCGAAATCGATTTCGCCGCATCCAAATAGCAAAAGCTTGTTAAGACCCGCATCTTGAATCCAGAGGGCGTCACCCTATGGCACGTGGATTTGTACACCCATCTTGTACGTGTTCGAAAAGCCGACGTACGGTTTCGCCTCAGGCGATTGGCCTAGATTGGCCTAGGCCGCGATATCGGCGCGGCCTGAACAATCGCGTGAGGAGAAACCGAACGTTGGCTTTGCCCGCGCTGACCTCGATCACATTATCTGGCAACACTCCAAAGGCTCACCCACCAACACCTACCACACTAACGCTACACGCATCATAACTACGGCCGAGCAGTGGGACACTTTGCTGCTCAACTTAGACCCAGAGGCCGTCCGGGTGGTCGAAGACGCCGCCAGAAAGCAAGGACTGGGGATTAGTCTCCCAATCCCCGCCACCCCTGAACCCCATCAAGGACATGATAAAGTTTCATCTCTTTCAGCTCGGACGTCAAACCAAGAAGACCGCTGCGTCCCCATTCCGCTCTCAAGGACCGACGCCGCGAGACAACTTGGCATTCTGGCACGCACGATCTCCTTAGCAGAGTGGAATACCGTACATACAAGGCGCACAAGACTGCACCGACTAAACCCATCACTTCAACTCAGACCTCCAGCCGGTGTGCACCGGCGTGAAGCGTCTCTTCTGTGTCGGTTATGGCTTGGAGTGGCCTTCACGAATGCCTACTCAGCACTAATTGGAATGGCTGATAGTCCTGCATGTGATGTTTGCGCATGCGAGGAGAACATTGACCACATATTGTGCCATTGTCCTCAATTTCAAGCACAAAGACAGTATTTGTCCGACACATTGAGGAAACTAGACCATCGTCCTCTGAGTGAACAGACAATATTAGAGCACCGTCCCGACCGATCATCGGCTCAGAAGGCAGTGAAGGCACTTTTGTGTTTTCTCAGAACTTCTGGTTTGCTCGAGCGACTTTAACTGAAGTGCTGTCCGTACACGTACTTACACCTTCTCTCTCCCTTCTTTCTCTTCCCCTTATCCCTTCCCCCAGTGTAGGGTAGCCAACCAGACTATTGACTGGTTAACATCCCTGCCTTCCTGTATTCTTCTCTCTCTCTCTCTCTCTTCATCTCTTTCAAACACGTGCAAGTTATATATGTAAGATATATATATAATGCAACGTTCGGTGTCCAAAGCGCCCCACAACTTGGTCGTGCGAGACCACGTGCCTTTTCCATCAGCGCCTGTGTATCGACGGGGAAAGTCCAATCAGCACCCACCGCCAACCACCGATTGCGAAAACGGGCGAGTTAGCCAAAGATGGCTATTTGCCTTAAAGATATCCTGTTATGTGATACTACCCGGGGACGTGGTCACTTCATACTCTACTCATCTAAGATTTCTGTTCTACGATATTTAGTAAAAATTTATCGGTAAGCCATCTTCACGGTTAAATGCATTTAAATACTCATTTGCCAGTAGCATACAATGTTCTCTGCGTCTCTTAAGCTAGGATATATCGCTTCTACGGCATCTTTCTCACCTCTTACATTAGTGAACCATATATAAACCCGTAGAACACACCTTTTGAATCTAATTCCGTTCGAGACTATAAACATTGTGTGCTGTGTGTGGGCATTAATTGGCACTTAGTTCATCTGCTTTGCGGTGAAAACATGCCTCTGCTAAACCAGTAAACATTTTGCAAGAAGTAAATGTCTGACCGGTGTAACAAACTAACCGTAAGATCATCTTTCACGCGCATGAGAAAAAAAAAAAGAGAGACGTGCATTTTCAACGAAATCAGCATCAAATAGTGAATTGTACGCATGGTAGTGTATTGTTATGGCAGCCCAAAGGAAACGGCGACGCAGCGAATTATTATTATTATTATTATTATTATTATTATTATTATTATTAGTATAGTAGTAGTAGTAGTAGTAGTTGTAGTAGTAGTAGTATTTACGGAAACATACAAGCACACAAAGGAAACAGGGAGGGAGCAAGCTGACAACTGCCACCGAGAGGGGAACGACGCCTGTCTACTCTTTCGGGAGGAGGGAATCAAAAGGGGAGAAGAGAAGAAGAAGACAGGAAACAAAGAAATAGGAAAGAAAATAGGAAATAAACAAATGACAGAGACACGGACCAAAGAAAGTAGGAACACGGAAAAAATGTCTATAAGTAGGCGGCCAAATCAGTTTTCTGCATGAAACATAGCAAGGATCTATGGGCCTGGTCGCGTTGAGCCGCACCCTCTCTCGGAAACAGGCAATCGTCAAGGTTCCTACACTCGAGTCCAATCAGTCCATATTCCTTAATTATCAGTGCACGTGAGGCACACGGGACAAGGCACCAAACTAACAACATAAAATTGAACGCATTGACAGGAAGAATAAACGTAAAAAAGCATCACTGTATTAAAATTTCATTCGATAGTTGGTCGCCTTGAACTGGCATGGCTATTTTTGTGTATTGTCTCCATATCCTTTGCGCTGCCGTCGCAACGAACTTCTGCCACCTCGCTCGAGTTTACACGTTGCCGCACAGTATGTCTCCCGCGCATGACGCTCCTGCCTATCCTTTCCCTGGGCATTCACGTCAGTAAGGATATAGCGGCGGTTCCTGAGTCGGTACAAATGAACGCACCAAGTATCGTTCAACTCACGCAGACGCCTGCAAAAGCGAGGAGAAGAAATGACTCACTAACGGGCTCGCCATATGTCGCGCACCGGCCTCTCCCTTATCCATTTTCATGTCACGTTAAGTATCACGTCCATTTGCCTCGCTTATAAGTTGCGCGGCGTTGGCACTTGCTTTGCGAACGGGGTACACTTTCCTTATGTACGCTTTCGGGCTTCCAGAAGATTAACAGCTGCTGCATACGACCGCTGCATCAGTTAACGCTGAGTCAGGTAGTCTGGGTTCGCCTATCGGGATTGCAACGTTTTTCTGTGATGTGTTCATGTTTAGTTCTTTTTTTTTCGTGTGTGCGTTCGTGCGTGCTTGCGTGCGTGCATGATTGATAAAAGTGTAGTCCTAGTTATAACGTTTTAAGCTTTAGAACGTCGGCAAGCGTGATTATTTCATATAAGTGCCGAGTTGCAGCCCAGACAAACTCTGCATAGATTACAGAGAGTCACGAAATTTTGCTGCTTTAATGCAAGTGTTTCAGCTGTGACTGCGTTCTACGGGTGTCTGCTCAGAGCATTAAAAATAAAGAGTATAGATATAGAAAGCTGAAGGGGGGGGGGGGGGGAGACAAAACACGTGATCCATTGTGCATTTTCAATCCGCACAGGTGTGGCTTTATTAGGGTACCAACTTTGTATTCCCGCGTACACGCTCATAACATTTGTTGCACTTATATTTTTCTCGCCACGGATTACTTGGACGACAACTTGGCACTTTATTCGTCGCAGGCGGTTACTGCAGTGCATTTAAGCTTTACGATATAACTGCCTCATTAATTTTTTTCTTCCGCTCGTTGATTTCGTTTCGTTTATTTGATGATAGTGGGAACGTTGGCAACCGTCGACGTCGGCTTTTCCGCAGCATTTGAACGGCTAACGAGCATACAAAAATGAAATGGAGAGATGAGGAAAAAAACGCATATGCACGCACATGCACGCAATGACGGGCACTTACGCCAGCGTGCTTGAATCGATGAGCAATGTAGTGAGCGGGACAAAACATTTGGTAGCATGTGTACGTAAGTGCTGAGGCGGAGAAAACAAGCAATTGAAGTGAACTCCTGTGCTCGGGATCCAAGTAGTCGGCAGCAGCTAAGGCTCTAGCTTCCAAACGTAAAGGTGGATTTAAGGAGAACATAGGCCGCAAAGAGTAAAACAAAATTACCATGTAGCAATACAGGACGCACAATATTTGAACTGTAGTACGTCCGGGTCACTCATGCGCACCATTATCACTAGCGAAATTACCTGAGCGTCAGAAACATCTTCCAGGGCACTCTAATTTCACCTGGATGGCTCCGTATACTTGCCATCTTCCGAGGTTTCCGCGTGCCCTGTGTCGCAAGGTTACTCTCACATTTCTTGATGTTGTTGGTCTCCCTGATTTTACGACGTGCCCGTCACGTTGTCATCAATCTTACTTAGAAAATATCGCCTGTTCTTAACGCAAGGGTTCTTTTCAATAAACTTAAACGTAAACATCACAATCAATAATACGTGTTACTAATGAGATAGCTTAGGCTTATTTTGTATCTTTTGAGCAGTTTCTTGTTTACGAGAATGCAGTGCTACGAAAATGGGGAGGAGGAGGGGGGGGGGGGGGGTATTCGAAGAGGGCTGTGGGCTCACGAAGCTCTATAGGTGTAGCCTTTATCTTCAGTCTTCACATCCGTATTTCCTGGAGTATAAGGTGACAAACTAAGTTCATCTAATTTATTTGAGCTGCAGCGCGTAAGTCATGCGGTTTTTCGCGCATCCTCCATATACACACATACACGTATATGACAAAACAAACGGTATTGGCGACTGCTAGACGCGTGTATGGAGCTGTTCATTCACAAAAACACGGTTCCTCCCTTGAAAGAACAGCCATGTCGAATTTTCACTGAGCTCCATCTTTGTTGTTGAAGCCCTTTCCCGTGGTACCACCTTGTCAACTGGCCGCTCGATAAAAACATGCTTAAAGGCACTGTGGGTTTCGAGCCTCGCTGAATTCAACTTTTTGTCTCAATTGCGCACATCAACCTGGTGGTTTGCTTCACCTTGTTTCAGACGCAAATCAGATATTGTTGCTTCCCGTAAGCCAACCACTTGCATTTGCAGAAACTTCGGATGATCACCTTTTACGCCACTTGCGTGACAGACCACTCTCATAGAAAGAGATCTCCGGATCTTGCCCTAAGCACTCTTGCATGAACAAAGCTACAGAAGCCGTATAGGCGGTGTCCAAATCCGTGCTCCAGCGACAGCTATTTCTGGGTAACGGAAGCTTATTTCGAAGGCCATTTTTTTACTTACTACATAAGTCGGAAGCAATTGCGGAGCCTTTAGCGCACGTTATAGACGCCATGTTTTGACATCCGGGTCCCTATTTGCGCTTCTCGAATGTGACTGGACTGCAGACCACCTGTGGCTGTCAGCGAACGTTCTTCTGCTATTGTGTACACACTCTCTCACTACTATTTGTATTGTCTTTTTTTTAGGCGAATAGCATTCTTTGGTTTTCTTCGCCAGTTTTCGTAGTTGGTGGTCGGACGCCTATGCAAAGGGCGCATGCCCTCGGGCAACCAAGTTGCGGGACCTATATAGAATTAATGATGCTTTAGTGCGAACGTAAGTCTCACAAACTTTTGTGTTCGAGGTATGACACTTGCAAAGGTAAAACAAGTATTTAATAAAATTTTATTAAACATCCAGGGCCGTTGAGGAGTTTGTTCCGAGTGTATAAGATGTATCCTGCACCACTACAGATGTACTGATTAACGGCTTCCTTTTGTACAGAATTACGCAATAAAACGACAAACGCTACCTAAATGTAATCTCGGCAACAAATATACGCCTTAAAGCGCATCATTACTTTAGTGAAGAGAATAGTTTTCTAAAGCGTTCGGCTATTTCATTACATTGATGGTCATCGACGATGGTTTCCACACAATTGTTTCCCTTATCTATATTTTCCAGCTTTCTTTTTTGATCTCCAAGTGTAGGGATAGCCGCGGCTTTGGTTAACCTCCCTGTCTTGCCTTGTGCTACATCTTCCTTTCTCTGGTCTTGGACATATGCGTATGTGATTATTCACTGCAGCGAAATTCGAACCAAGCACTGCTGGCATTTCAGGTTGCGTTAGCTAGCAAGCTTCGCCAAAGACTATTTCGCAAGTAGACCTCGACCGCCCGTGTGGGCTGATGCAACTTCACCTCTATATCTCACGATCCAGCTTGAACTATGCGCTATGACAGAGCATCAAGCAATACGTTTCAACTCCATCAAGCCGCGAATGTAGCCACATACATCTTAAAGTTTCCCATGCGGCATCTTCGCGCATATTGACCCCGCATTTCGGCTTCCCTTGCCGACGGGTTTTTTTCTCAACACGAAAACGAAAAAAAGAAGTGCGCGGACGAACGAGAAGTTTATGCGCTCTTCAACAAGAACAATCTGTTCTCAAGGGCCTTCGACGCAGCATCTTTGCGTAAACAGAACGGCGGGTAATTTCCCTCGAGGTCTAAAAAAGATTTCGAAGACAAATGGTTCGAACAGCACCATACGTTGCAAGGCTGCGCTCTCGAAAACGAGTTTGCGTAGTGGAGACAAGAGTGACTGGCACACCAAGCAAATACACATTTCAAAAGGTTAGTTCTTAACTATACGTCTACTTCAAGCGTTTCAAAATTTCACGCAGTAACTTCGGGCATATTAAGACGCGCTTGTTTGCGAATTACGCCACACACCTTAGCTACATGCTTCAGATGCTAAAGTTTAAGCGGCAGTTCTATGCCCTGTATTTCACTCTGTAGGGCTGTTAATCCTTTATATTGCCGTCGTCGGTGAGTATAACTCATAAACACGAGCGAGCTTCGACCCGCGTGGCAAAATTGCAGTGTCATTGCTCGTATAAGCTTGAAGCGAGCGTTGGCTGTTAATATATTTAAGTGGCGCGGAAACACAGCAGGGAGCTTTGCATGGAAAGATTTGCTTGTCTATCTTTCTGGTTCAAACTGGACCCGTCACGCACGGAAACAAGCTACTCGCGAAAAGAAAAAGATATTTGCAAACGACAGATGTTTATCTGCATACTCCAATATTACTGGAATGCACCGGCAGGGTTCGAAAGCTTCTGTAATGTGTTTCAGCACCACACCTTCACATTTTGATTCTGGGGTAGTCGATCTCTTCTACCAGCGTATCTTACAGCCAACGCTGCAATAGATCACGGTTCTGTTCTTGTACTGCTGGGGAAAGCAATTAGACGAGAACGCTGTCACCGGTTTGACCACAGGTAAATGTCACCCATGGCACGCTTTTGACTGGAGTCCTGCTCTTCTACTCTACGAATATTTGACGTCCCATCTTCACAAAAACTAGGAATAACTGCAGTGCTAATACAACAGCCACAAAACCATGGGAGTTATCCGGAGAGAAATAGACAACTCCTTAATGAATCCTATGCCTACCATGCTACTAGAGATGTAAATAATTAAATATGGTCTGTCTATTTAAGTATGCATCATTCGACACTGTGAACGCTTCACACTTCATTTTGTGCACTGAAAAAGAAACTTTAGTTTTACTGAGGCAGCAAATGTGATCAAGCAAATTTGGCTTTGTGCGCGTGTTCGCATCCATGCAGCCTCCGCCTCGGAGCCTCGTAATGACAGAAGCTTGACAGCAGAAGATTTCCTTTGTGCAGAAGGAAACATAGATTAGCAGCTGCAAGAAACTATTTGCTTATGGTTTGGCTAGTGCTAGACATGGACGTCACAAATTTCGCAAGCAGATGAGCAAGATGCGTACAAACTGCCCAATTAAAGCACGGAGGCTCCATAACCTAACATGCATTAAACAGCTGTTGAGGAGCATTTAGATCTCATTTCGTGACGCCGACACGCATACATCGGATTCCAGAGCTTTTTGTTTTTTTGGCTATTCTTGTCAGTTACGATATCCCTCGGCCGTATCTCGTTTATGTAAAGGGACTCACCGTTTACATAACGAGAGCAACCCGGGTCGAAGCAAAAGCTTGAAGAGGAAACAAACAAAAAAAAAAAAAACGGGGGAGGGGGCGAGAGTCGGGGAATGTAGGACATGAAGTGTGGTAAACAACACATCTAAGCTCGCACGCTGCGCTCACACTACTATATTCAGAGTCGTAACTTCTCTGGCAAGTCATCATTCGCTTTGGCTAACATAAGCTTGGATATAGACCTTAGTTGCGATAGTCGCGCACAGTGCGTCTTTTACGGGTGCATTCCGGGCAGGGTCTCGTGAAGAAAAGGCGAAACAGTAACACTGAATAAGTAACGGAAAGCAGACAGTAATCAGAGTACAAGCTAGAAATGGAAAAGTGATTGTCAAAACATATGTTTACCTTTACAGCAGAGACAAAAGTAAGTATGGTCAGGCACTATGCCAATACGCACGCACGCGCACACACAGGCGCACGCGCACGCACACACACGCACACACACACACACACACACACACACACACGCGCACACACACACACACACACACATACACACACACATACACACACATGCACGAATGTACACCGGAAGACAAACGCGCGCATGCACCGAAAGCAGTTACGCCGCAGCATTCGAGATAGAGCGGAAATGTGGTAGCAGCCGTGGCCATGACTGATAACGGCGTGTCGTTTCTTGACGACGGCCGTTAGCGTCAGGTCGTAAACAGGTGCGGCTAACTTTTTCCGCCGAAAGAAAACAGCGGTGGAGGCAGCCACCGATGTGCCAGTTCGCGCGTCGTGTTGGAAAGAAAGGGCGCGAAATTGCCTCAGGTAATGCTGTTGCCGCAGCGACAACTTGATAACTGCTTGTCCCTCTTTATTGTATCGCAGGGACTGTAGATGCGGGCGCATAGAAGAAAGCGAAACGAAACTACGGCCAAACGTTTTTGTTATTATTTCTATCTCTAGCAAGCGCTATACTCACGTTGACTTGTCGAAATCAACGAAATAGCGACTGAGAGATGCTTTCGATTGAAAAATATATATCACACATTTTTTTACCAAGGCCCTTCACGCTTTCGCATAATGTGAGGCTCCCTCGGTTTTCATTTTCCTTTTTTAAAGCTTTCTTTTCTTACAACCCATATTCTGGGTGGACGGATGTTATGAGCATCCCCTTTGAAACAGGGAGGTGGGTTGCGCCACCGAGCTCTTTTTCTTATTTTCCCTAATCTCCTACCCTTTTTTTTAGTAAGACCAGGAATTGTCAGCATCACATTTTCTGAACCATTATTGTGAACTTCGTTTTTGCAGCCCTCCGTTGTTTGCGGTCTCCCTACTTTTCCACCACCAAACTTCCGATCACCCTTTACTAATCTCTGCTGCGCACATGTTTACCCCTCCTATCCCATAACCCAAGGGCTTCAAGGAGACCAATGGAGCCTAGAGGGACAACTGCGTAAATATCTTCACTTTCTAGTAAAACGTGTTCCATTGTTTCCCTAGACTTACCTTAGCAAGCACATGCTTCTTCTTCCTTGGTGTACCTCGCTTTATGGCTAGGCGTTCTTAGGCATTCTGGGCTCGCTTCGAAAAGCAAAGAGCTTCCCTTTGAGTTATCGTAAATTGTTTCTTTCCTGATATCGCGTTCACTTCCTAGGTAAACACGAAATCATAACTGGTTTATTTTTCATTGCAGCCACCCAGAAGACTGTGTCAGCTTCTCCGACTTTGCGTTTGGCGTTCTTTGTTGCCATGTTGCTTGCTATACCGGTTGCATACTTGCTGCTAAGCTTCCAAGTTCTCTTCCTTGAGAGTTAATAGTTTTGCTGTGCAAATGCTTGAACACTCTCGCAACCCATTTACTTTCCTTCAGCTTACTCTGTCGTTCTTCGAAATCAGTTTCACTCTGACATTCTCTCACCTCAAACTTGTCCAGCCCATACCACCCTGTACGGCTTCATTTGTAATCTTCCCATGAACGCGCAATGCGAGTCAACGAGAGCGCCGTCTCTTGCTTTTGCCTTCGCCGGATCGAGCTTGAAGCTTGAAACTCGCATCTTTCAATAGAGGACGCGAGATGAAGATAGATTAGATTATGGGGTTTTACGTGCCAAAACCACTTTCTGATTATGAGGCACGCCGTAGTGGAGGACTCCGGAAATTTTGACCACCTGGGGTTCTTTAACGTGCACCTAAATCTAAGTACACGGGTGTTTTCGCATTTCGCCCCCATCGAAATGCGGCCGCCGCGGCCGGGATTCGATCCCGCGACCTCGTGCTCAGCAGCCTAACACCATAGCCACTGAGCAGCCACGGCGGGTGACGCGAGATGAAAGGGCTTTGTCCGTTATCTGATTTGTTTAGTCCTCCTATAAAGCAGCTACAATTTTCTATATATGCTGGCGTAAACCCATGCCGTGTGACAGTTGCGGTTCCCATCAAGAAATCTTAGTTTTCTATTTTAGAAAGAATATCGCAACTTATCCCCTCTCCGACGTCTACATACAGAGTGGTTTACCTTCTTTTCTTTCATATAAAAACGCATAAAATGCTGGAATCCTTGACGCAAAAGCGGCGTTCACTTGATCAGCTAAATATTTATCTGTAAAACAAGCTCGAGGACATCCGATTCACAGTGTGGTGAATGGTCGTATATCTTTCGTTGAACAACTAACCCATTCGCTAAGCACAGTTCATTCATCCATTCAAATAAGTTTATTGTGTGCCCTGCGATTTGGTGGGGTGGGCCTGGACCCCGCCTATGTTTCGGCCAAGGGTTGTTGGCCCTTGGCGGCTTCCTCGGCTCACTGGACGGCCCAAAGTTGGTGCTGCATGTCCGAACTGAGCAACGCAAACGCCCAGCACGCGCGGAGGCTATCGCTGTTTGAGGCTGCATCACCGTTGTCCTATATTATAGCCGTACTTTCCCATAGGATATGCTCCAGGGTGGCTCTAGAGTCGCAATGTCTGCACTTGTCAGTCGTGTATAAATCTGGGTGTACTATAGGTGCATGATAGATGGACTCGGATAGGATCTGGTCTGTAACTGGCGCCATTCGACAGACTGATCATTGCTTAATTTTGGGTGCGGCGGCGGGAATGTGTTCCTCTGCAATCTATGGTGTTGCGTAATTTCGTGAAATCTGGTCGTTCGATCTTCCCATTCCCACTCATCGGTAGTCTGTGAGGTGGGGCTAACCGAGGCTTGGTCCGTAAGCTCTCGAGCCATGTGGTTCGCCGCCTCATTGCTACCGTCTGGTAGTGTATGAGCGCGTGTCCAGATGGGATCGACGCTTTTGTCGTGGTTATTAGCTCATTTTAGGTGTCGTAGTGCCTCCGGGGAGATTCCACCGTTGGCGAAGTTTCGTATCGCCGTCTGGGAATCACTGATGATTATGCCCACTTGCGTTTATGCTATGGCTAGCGCGATAGCTATTTTCTCTGCGGTTTCTGCCTGTAGCGTGTTGACTGTAGCGCTCGTCATGCATTTTCCCTCGTAATTTATCACCACTGCTCTGTAGGCTCGCTTGTGTCTATATGTAGCTGCGTCTACATATGTGGTGTCCTTGCTGTTACCGAATTTCTGCTGTACATTGCGTTCTCTGCTTTCCCGTTTACCCTGATGGTGCGTAAGATGCATATTCTTGGGTATTGGAGGGATGGTTATCATGTCTCTGATGTGTCTGGGCATATCTACTTTGACGCCATGTTTGGTATGATACCTCATACCTAGGCGATCCAATATTTGTCTACCTGTTTTAGTTTTGTACAGGCGTTCGTATTGTGCTATGTGTTGTGCTTCGATTAGCTCATCCAGTGTATTGTGGAGACCTAGCTGCAGTAGTCTATCATTGCTGGTGTTGATGGAGAGTCCGATTGCTTGCTTGTAGATTTTTCTGATTAAGCAGTCTAATTTGTATTTTTCTGACGAGTACCATCGTAGGTACGATGCCACGTATACTATTCTGCTTATTACGTTAGACAGAAAGCCGTTCACCTTGAACAAGATCTTGGGACCATGGCCTCACCTTTCGCAGCTACAAAAGGCCACAAAAGCGCTGCTGCGGTATTTGAAAGCTACCGGATCGAATCAGCGTCTGTGATCCGGACTGAGTGACCAAATGATATCCCCAGCGGGCTTTCTCTTTTTCTTTTAATCTTTCCGTCCCCTTTTTCCCTTTCCCCAGTGTAGGGTAGCCAAACAATCTCAGTCCTGGTTAACCTCCTTACCTTTCATTTATCATTTGCTCTCTCTCTCTCTCTGCTTATTACGAACGGTTGGACTAGTCTAAGCAGATTGCCTTCTTTCATTCCACTACGTTTGTTGGCTATTCCCTTAAGTAGCCGCATGATTTGAGATGTTATATTGTCTAAGTTGCGTACGGTCTCTCTATTGTAGCCGTTACTTTCAATGATGAGGCCCAATACTCTGATCTTGTCAACCTTGGGCATGGGCGTACCATCTGCCATAGTTAGGGGAACTTGCAGATCGTTTCGTTCCTCATAGTTGCGTGGTTTTCGGCCACGTCGCGACGGTACATAAATGAGGAGCTCAGATTTCTGTGCCGAACACGCCAGTCCGGTTCCTGCTATGTATTGTTCAACTGCTTTTATTGCACGTTGTAATGTGTTTTCAACCTGTGCATCGTTGCCATCGCTCACCCATAGGGTGATATCGTCAGCTTAGATGGTATGATTAAGGCCATCGATTTCCTGTAGCTTTGCTGGTAATCCAATAAGAGTCAGGTTAAACAGCATCGGTGATATTACTGAGCCTTGGGACGCACCTGCGCTTCCGACCTGTAGTTCCTCAGAGTTAAGGTCTCCTATCTTAATGTGTGCCTTTCTGTTAGTAAGGAAGTGTTGTATATAACTGCATACTCGCTGGCCGAGGCCCAGCTCATTTATTCTGTTTAGTATTGTTTCATGGGTAACACTGTCAAAAGCTTTCTTTAGGTCCAATCCTAGGATAGCTTTGGTGTTCCGACTTGTGTTATCTATAATTTGATGCTTAAGTTGGAGCATTGCATCCTGTGTAGACAAATTTCTCCGGAAACCCAACATTATAGGGGGAAGAACGTCGCTATCCTCGAGACAGTTGGCCAGTCTCGTTAGGACAACGTGCTCCTTGAGTTTGCTCACACACGACTTGAGCTAAATGGGTCTCAGGTTCTCCAACTGTAGCCGCTTGCCTGGTTTAGGTATTAGAATAATCTTGGCCGTTTTCTATTGTCGTGGTATTGCACCGGATTGCCAGCATTCGTTTATATACTTGGCAAGTTGTTCTAAAGAGGCAACATCGAGATTTCGGATCGTCTTGCTTGTTATTCCGTCCAAATTTCCGGAGTCTCTCATTATGGCGTACCTCATAATCAGATCGGCGTTTTAGTACGTAAAACCCCATAATTTAATTTGACCTACCACGGCTGCTTACGTAGGCGAATGTACTCCGAGAAATAGGAGTGCATTTAAATAAAAAGCTTTTGTTCTTGTGTTTGTTCTCTCAAAAGCGCCTCCATATACTTTTCCCCTAGTAGTAACCACTTCATGTATTTTTATTTTGAACTAAACTTGTCCAGACAATACGCATTGAGCATTTGCTAGGAAAATATGGGTTGCTCGCTTCCTTGCCCTTAATTGTGGTGCCCCTCATGGCATAAACTGTTAGAAAGCGTGCTTTGTAACGATATCAAGATCACATTATTTGATTAATTCTATATACTCAGTTTTTTTTATCTGTGCGTGCGCAGAGATGGGGCAGAATTACGCGAAATAATCTCCACATCCCTCCCCGCGGCAGTTGAGTAGATACTATTTGCAGGGCACGGCACCACGCAAAACGCTTCGAGAGCTTAAGCACTTCCGAGCGGAAATGAGTCAGATCCGCGCTTTAATGCCGGCGATACCACAAAACAAGGTAAGCGCGATGTGGAAGGAGCCATTTTAGCGCTCATCCTTTTATTGCTGCGAGCATCTTTCTTTCTCGGGGCCCTTCGAAATCTTACCGGAAGCCATTTCCGGCTTCCCTGGAAAGTATTGCGCCTTCTATAAGAGAGAAAAGGAATGTGTGGCTATGTACACTGCTGCCGATTAAATGGAAACGGCGGATTTGCTACTTGTACTTGTTGGAATCTATACTCCTTCGTGTTGCTTCCGGCACAAATGAACAATACATAGCTGTGTTATCTGTTCGGGCAGTTGCACGTTGTCGTGGTAACCGATCTATAAACGGCAGCCGTGGTCGTATGGTTGTGCAATTCGTGTCGCGCAGTTCATATATGGCAATGAAAAAAAAAAAAAAAAAAGAGCAGCTTTGACGCCATGTCGGCTGAAAAGACAGATAAATTTTGCCGTACTCATACAATTTGTTCTCCATCAGTACTCTGTAGGAGATAAGATTATTGTGTCGTTACGTAAACTGCTGCATCAAGTGAAAAGGGTGGATTTTCTTTTCGTATTCGTTAGAATCTATGGTCTTAGGATTGGTGGCAGCAAAAGCTAAAAAAATCTTTTCGGGCTGTTGTGCGTTGTCATGGTCGCAGCTTTGCAATTCCTATCAGACAATTCAGCTAAGTCCAAATGAAAAAAAATTTGTCGCCTTCATTTTTTAGCTGAAGACATAAGCGGAAATGTTCGCTAGAGGGGCGGATGTCTTTATAGCTCTGTAATGGCGACGTATATGCCAGACGCACGACTAGGGAATCTTCTCTCAATGCGAGATCGTGCAAGCATCTCGTATTTCGAACGTTGGCGGAGTAGGCGGCGTTGAATCTGCGCTCCCGCCACGCCGTGTTGACGGCCGCTGGCGAAGGCGCGGCACCAGCCAGCTACTACCGCGCAAACGAATGTTAGAAAAGCCAAGATGTTTGCCCGATCTCGCACCTAACTCTCATCACAGAATATATATATTACCCTTGACAACATTTAGCTGTGGCTCAGGTTGCAATATGTTTTTGTCCAGCAGAACAGTGGCCGCGCCGTTTGCTGTTCAGTGCCTCCTTGTCAACTCGGCGATACCAACTCGCCCTCCAAATCTATAGACTCGAAATAGACCTGTTGGCACGCACCAAACTAATATTTATTTTTCGTAATATTCTTAGGATCATTAGAGACATCTGCAAGTGCACGAACTTAGAAGCCTAAAATGTCTTTATTTGACGTAAAAGAAGTCATGGCATTAAAAACAAACATAATGACGACGACAACAGCGACAATTTGTGGTATTTTACGCCTAAAACCTGCACATAGCAGCTCTAAAACAACGTATAGTAGAAGGTTCCTTGGTATTTTTGATGCGCAGGCCATCTCGAAGGTGCACTTAAGCCATACGTGAACGGACGTTCTTGTATTCATCCTGTATCGAATTGTAGTGACCACGGCAGGGTATTTAACCCGCAACCTTGTGCTCAGCTGCAGAACGCCATTGGCACTGAACCACGGCGTGGCAGGTTTTGTTATAGAGGTAGCCGATATCATACCATTTATACTTACACAAGATATCAGCTGGTGCGGGCCTCGTGTCGCCATTCTTAATTCTTACCTTCAAAAACTGATCGAGCTTGTTAACATATGCACGTGGACTAGAAATGCGGTATGCAATAAGCCACTCGCTTTACTTATAATTATATAGATATGGATATAGATATATAGAGTCTAGATATATAGGGTCTCCTAAAGTGCAGCGTCTTTTCTCTGATGTGATCAAAACATTTTGAACGTAAAGCGTACGTGGTGATAGACCACTGCTACACGTCACAACACGAATATGTGCCCACGGTGATATACAGAAGAAATTATCATTACATTACAAGGAGTTGCATAGTTGTAGGGAAGGCCTAGAACCTACGGTCGTTACTCTATACTTCTTTCTTGGAGTGAGTGTCTGTTCGGTTTTCGGCTAAGATAAAGTGAGTTGACGGAGCTTGCCACCTAACACACAGAGAACAAACAACTAAAACTGCTATTCCTGTTCTTTTTTTTTTTTACTTCAGTAGCTCTCAGGAGTTTGCCGCCAAGTACGGCTCGGTGAGCCCGACGCACTTTCTGGCTCTTTGATGAGTCTGGCCTTTGTCAAAAACAAGTGGGCCGCCCGCCGAGCTCATTGCCCTAATTGAATTCCTCGCACTTTTTCACTTCTAGATATGTGATCTATGCTGTAGACCGCCGTGCGTTTGGCATTCGTTTGCTTTTATTCGCCTCTTGACTTCCCCGCCATTTCCATCGCATAAAAAAAAAAAGCTGATGTTAAGATAGGCGACGTACGCAGTTAAACAGGCTGTCCTCCTTTCTGAAAATAATCATGGGCTTTTTATCTACGCAGAAGAGCGGAGCACGAAAAAATTTGCTCGTTTTGGAACCAGCTACTTGTCCGATCTCTGTTCGTGTGCTGTGAGTTCAAAAAGCTGTTTTCATTCGAAAGCATTATATGACCCATCAGGCAGAAAATCCGGCGTGATAGGCGATTGCGCAAAAAATATGGCCGATGGCGCAAATAGTACAAAGACGTGAAAAAAATGCTAGGATTGAGGGCAAATTTCTCATGGAGATTCCTCCAAACAAAGTAAACGAATGGCTTTGAACAGAAAATTCGGTACATTTGGGTCTGGGTGGGAGAAGAGCATGCTTCCCCGACTCCACGGTGGCTCCACAGTTCTAGTTGACTAATGGTGTACCTAGAGCGTGCGTCATTGCACACGTCGCATTGTAGCCATATGGCTGCGATGTTAGAGTGGATTAAGATGGAGAAAGGGGATTAAGGTGCATTAAGCAAGGTTTGTGCAAATTAGAGCAAGGTGGAGTAAACTGGAATAAACCCTATCAAAGTGGACTAAGGTGGAAGAAGGTTGGTAAATATTACATCTAGGTGGATTAAGGTAGAGTTGTGAAGGACACGTGACAATGTATGCCGTCACGTATCATGTAGGCAGCGAATTAATTAGAGACGTTTTTTTTTAACCATACTGAAACTTTCACCCGACGGCGACTTTGCAGAAGTGGCTCTCGATATCTTGTCAGTCGTTTCCAGTTGCTCAAGCCAGTTGAACTTCACTCACGAGCCTCTGCATAATGGGCCAATCTAGTCTTTAGATTTAAAGTTAGATTTTTCGTCCGCTCATCATGCTTGCTGGGCCTCAGAGCCCAGGTCGAAAAAAGCATTGCTGCTCTTTGATTCATCTCATTCGAAGCTTATAAAGTGGGGTATAGCCTCATCATGTTTTAGATCAGCGTTTTTAAAATCATGTCACCACAAACAGCTTTCTAATTTTCAACTTCAACTGGGTCGTTTGGAAAATGCCAGTTTTCTCAGCTCTCTTTTGCTTTCAGTTGCCGAATCATTGCTTCTCAAGCTGCGGAGAAAGGTCAAAGAACCATCAGTTTCTAATGAACCGGCTAGTAGGAATAACTTTAGAGTACTTCCCTACATACATAAAGCTTCCCATAATCTTAAAAAGATTTCTGGTAAATATGGGGTTGATGTTATCCTTTCAACACCTTCTAAACTTTCGAAGTTGTGCAACATCGTGGAAAAGGGAACCACAGGCTCGACGTCCTGCGAAATCAGGCATACAAATTCGCATGTGCCCTGCGCGACAGGTGTCATAGTATAAAATTTCACTAAAGTTCGGCAGATACTACATTGGGGGCAAAGAGGTAGGTGCATTAACATTCGCTTGCGTGAGCATGAACGTTCCCTGGGGGCTGCTGAAGGGTCGAACATGGCTATTTATTGCCGTAGTTGCTTGGTCTGCTCTCTTCTGTTTTTGAAGACTGAGATTATCGGCAGAAAAGTTGGCCAACTGGAGAGAGAGATTGTAGAGGCAGTGGTAACGCGACGCTTTAACGATGGTGATTGCGTTAGCTCGCCATCAGTTGCGGTATCTCAGAAAGAACTTTTGTTTTGTTTTTCCATGTGATGCACACGTGTTCGGTGCCCCAACAGTCTGTCAGCGTTCATCTTACTTAGTATTTCTGTCGCACCCCTGTTTAAGGTCGCACTGTGTTTTTTTATTGTTTCTTACATTGCTTTTCGGGTGCACGCGTGTGTCTAAATTATATAAGCTTGGCGTTCGTTTCATTAAATCATCACTTGTCAGCACCGCTTCGTGTTGGATCCCTTTCTTCAAAACTCGTGTTTTGCTTGCGGTAACTTCTCAAAATCGGCTCGAACTACAGGGTCTTGTCGGCGTTGTCGCCTCTTGTTGACCTCGCGTTCCCGTAATGCGGCATGCTCACGGCAGTCACGGTGTGTGCATCCGCTTCGCGCTTTTAAACTACAGGGCTTTGTCGACGTTGTCGCTTAGCCCCGGCCTCCTGTTCCCGCAGCGCCGCGTCTGAACGCCTCCTACGTTGGGCTGCAGCGTGCGCCACACACGCAACAGAACATTTGTTCGTGACATCCTTGCTACCACCACTTATATCCTTTCGCCCGGTCTTCCTTTCTTGATGCGCGGCGCTCACGCAAGACTGGCGGGCCTGTGCCCGTTATAAAGACTCTCGCTTCCACGCCCGTGACATTGCTTCCTTCCGGCCAGAGGGAACTACGCGAGTGTCGTCCTCCTCGACGCCATTAGAAGGCTCCTCACGCTCCTCTTGGATGAGCTCGCTTCCTTCGCTCCATTTATTCGCCAATCTGTTCTGTCACATAGTTTTCTTTTTCCGTGTGCATTGCTTTCGTAACGTCTTACGGTATTAAAGTTCCAGGACATGCTACGCGACATGCAAGAGTTCTATAGTTCTTTTCTTTTTAGTTGTATTTAGAAAAATAGACAATTTTCATCATGTTCAGAGCATGTGAACAGCGGCGCTGCCCGCGCCATGATAACCATAGGCCTCGTTTCCTTTCCCGCAGCACTGGGGCTCAATATTGGCGGGCGATGTGGCGGAGAATGCCATTGAGAAATTTCTCAGTGAAGTTTAGTTTGAAGTTGATGGGTGCGTTTACTGAAAGTCACTCCAATTGTGGAAAGCTATGCTGCACAAAACAGTCATGAGCTAGGTAATGAGATACTCTGCAGCGTCATGGATACTCGTAAGCTAACCGCTCATTGTAGAATCATGCTCGAGAACTCGCAAATGAAAATTAAAAAAAAAATCGGAGGCTTCACAATGTGGGTTGGAACCAAAAATCATATGGCTCTGAAGTTGCTGCTCTACCACTACTCTAAAACATGCACCCTTCCATGGGCGGCAAAAAAAAATTTGCCCTGTTGGTTTGCCCTCCAACTAATAATCGTTTGAATGGGTCACATTAAACATAGCCTTCGAGTTTTAAACAGAAATATGCAGTACTTTATGCACTGTTAGCGTATTTGCACTGTTCGCTGTCGGGGCAGCGACAATTAATATAATTGAGAATACCTGACTGCATTCAATGGCAGAAGTATCACTGCATAGTGGTTGTATCACAAGCCTCTGTACGATCGCGGCGTTCCCTTAAGGCTGACTACAAATTGTTGTCATTTTCATCCTAAGCACATGCTCGTGACTGGTTTAGTTTCTATCTCCCATCTTACAAAGTTTGGCAGAGTGACGTCTACTATTGTAGATCACAGTGAGCCGTCTTTGATCTGCGAACCCCCCCCTTTTTTTTTTATAGTCAGCACTCATATTTTTCCACAAGAGCATATCATTCGTGAATAATTCATGGTTATATTCGACCGGCGTTATCCTTTCTCTCCATACAGTACATGGTGTCCACTTCGAAACATTGCCGCATTACCCATACGTCAAATAAATGTTATCCGTTTCCTCACGAGCACGGGGTCAGCAACTCGCGTACGCCCCTTTTCTGTACGCATGGATCTCACCTGCACTTAGCTTCTATTCCACACGGTTATACGGCATTGCTAAATCAACGTTAACCTGTTAGTTTCTTGACGAATGTAGCACCGAACCTTTCAGACCACTGGGGCGAGGTGTTTGTGACTCGTTGCGACGAGGGACGATGACGCTTGCAGAATGTGTCTACGAAGACGCTCTCCCCATTCGCTTTACGCGCTCGCCGCATAACTAAATAAAGACGCTGCTCCCTCTGCAGGCATCGAGTTATATATAGCTAGCGCGTCAACACCTCTGGCGTGTTTTATAGTTCCATCTCGTTTACTCTCTCTCTCTCTCTCTCTCTCTGTCTCTGCTCTACTTTTTCTAGTTTCAAGGCACATTTCACCTCGTCTCCTTTTTAGTTTTGCTTCGCCTGTATGCTTGCTCCTTCGTACGAAGCAATCCTTCTTCCAACCTCGACAGTTTCGCGAATTGGCATCTGACCTCGTCCCATTTGTCTTTCCGATGTGTCCCCGATGTGTGACCCGCCGCCCTGGTGGCTCGCATCTCGAGCTTATAGTGCCAGTCGTCGAAGAGCACTTCCGGCGGAGGACCAATTTCCGGTGTCCTGTTTCTTCTCAGTCAATCTAGTTTTGAGAGCTTCTGCTCGCATTTCCCACACCCTTCGAGCGATCACTCAAGTCGGAAGAAACTGAACATGGAAGCGGATAGTCGACGTAGTCGAGTGGATATGGAAGTTTCTCTTCGCCCGCGCAACAGTGGCGGTCAGGAGTGGCAGGTATGCGACTTTCTGTAAGTAATACGGTAAAACGTTTAAAACACTGCTTTTATGAATCTGTATACTATTACCGGGGCGTGGGCAAAAAACGACGGTTCCGTGCTGTTCCTGTTTATTTACTAAATTATTTTTTTCTTCGCAGGCCTATTGAGCGAAAAATCCGGCGTCTATCGTCTGTGTTAGCGAAATGGCAGGGAAATTACCACTGGCTGCGACGCCACGTTACGAGCCCGTATCGACGGCGCAGAGCGGCCAAAAGGGACCACCTGCAGCCGTAGCACGCCAGGTGTTGCCTGAGGCGAGAGGGCGTTGCCGCGACGCCACGTCATCCTCGCACTCGCTCTCGGAAGTCCGCGCGCGGTCCGTATCTCTCTCTCTCTCTCACCTCCATTGGGCTGAACTGCTGGGCGCGCCTGCCGGCCTTGGTGGCCACTGTTGCTTCCTCGGCTTTTATGTCGCGCAAGACGTTGGGGCCGTGTGGTGTTGCTGCTGCTGCTGCTGCTGCTGCTACTCACAGCGCAAATCCCCAAAGACCGCTCAGCGGCGTTCAGTTGGAAATTAATCGTTTCGCATTCCGAAGCCATAAGAAGCAATTAAGTGTCCTCGGATATGTTTCAAATCATATCAGAATAGTAAACTATCCTGCTGCTTCACTTCCCACATTTTCGCTGTGTGAAGATGAACATCCAATAACACTACCTGCTTTTCTACATAATGAGTGAAACAGCGCCATGAAGGGTCAGTGAAACAGTGGGGGCGATACAGGTGAGGTGCTCTTTTTTTTTTTAATCTCAACCGTAAGCTTGTTCTTTCTATAGCAGTACCCTATAGAAAAAAATAAAAAAAAGGCGTCCGATTCAAACCATTCTGTGTTTTCTATCATCGCTGTTTGTGTCGTTTCGCATTGTTCGGTCCCTTCTAGGAATACATACAACTCCGTTTTAATATGGTTGGTAGCCGGTTCCCAAAAACCGGTTGCTATAGGCCGAGCTTTGCATTGCACAAGAAATACGCAACACCGGCACACATGTACTTCATTCAATAAAGTCTCAGGATGGATGGTGCAAGTTTTCACTAGTGATCGAAAGCTGAAGCAAACAAAAAGGAAATGCGACAAAGTCGTGTGGTAAATTCGCTGCCTTGGTTTCCCTAGAAGTCACTTCGAGAAAGGACGCTAATTACGGATACCTTCTCTCCCACAGTCCGAAAATGGACCAAGAACGCCTGCGCCTTTGCCGCGCGCAGTCAACCGAAAAAAAAAAGGGGGGGGGGGATGGCTTCTCGCGCACGCGTACGCCAGGGCAAAGTGGTCCTCTCGGACCGTGGCTTCGAAACAAGGCCTCCGGAACTATTACTCGATCGACGCGTGCGCAAGAAAAAAAAAAAAAAAACAGACTGCCGGTGGTGTTTTGCATCTTTCCTATACAGCCCTCACGAGAGGTTACCCCGTGCACCCCTACAGCAGCCGCCTTCTCCGTTTCCCGATCTCGGCATTGAACGTCTCCCTTAATGAAATGCTCGATCCCTCCTTTTAATTGCAACATTAATTGGCCACGGGTAACGAGCGCGCAGAGGACGATCTATTGCGGAGCGGGAATTTCCGGGCTCCCACCGGTAGAGCGCTGCTTGCGCGGTAGCTGTAGAGCCTGAAAAGATGCCCATAGACGCTGAGTTCGATTAGCTGGATCAACGTAGAAAATCACCTGATGCATTCTTTTCCTGGATTTTGGCTTCGGGGTATTAGACCGACCTAAGGGAGAGAAATAGGGACGGGTCTTTCCAGTGTTTTCTTTCACTCCCCCGTTTTCCAAGATGCGTTAATCAATACCGAAAATAAGATGGCCTCCCCTAGGAAGAGGGTTGGAGCAAATGTGGGCCACTGTGTTAAGGGTCGTGGCTATTGCATTCCGATAGCGCGCGGAACAAGCAAAGGACGCTGGTAACGCCAGGAACGCGGTAAAGGTTTCGAAGAAATCAAAATTAGCGTTGAGTCCTCCGTTACATACGGCGTCTTTTAGACCTTCGCGTTGCTCTTGGATGTTCAATCAAACCAGTCTCAAGACCTCAAAACATGACAGCCAACTCATCGAAAGAGCACCATGTTAACATGTGCCTCAAGAAAGCACGAGTCAACGTGGTGTTCTTTCAATTAATTGGCTTTCGCACCAACATTAATGGTTTTGTATATGTTCTTGAATGACCATACTATCTATAGCGTCAGTGTGCCATGGTTGCGCAGCGGAAAAGAAGAGATGACGATGACGGCGATAATAATAATAATAATAATAATAATAATAATAATAATAATAATAATAATAATAATAATAATAATAATAATAATAATAACCTATCAATCAATTGTTTATTATAGTCCCCAGGAACAGCTACGGAGCGTTTGTGCTGGCTCACTTAAAGAGTAATCCGCAAGGCACGATCTACAGAAATGACCAACGTGGCAGACAAAAAAATATAAGGTCAACAAAAAAATAGGTAAACGAAAAACGAGGAAGCCGGTGTAGTATAATAGTTCTAATAGTGATAATATCATATCCCTTACAGAATTTGGTCTGGCCTTCTTTCCTTGCGTTATTGGGTTCCCTCGGTTTAACTTTTCAGGATTAATCGTCCACACATGGCGACAGGAATTATTCACCTACTATGATTTCATCTCTTTCGCTTCTTTCTTTTTATTTTCTGATCAGCGTGGTAACAGCTATGTTGCGAATACACAATGAAAACTGGACAGTCGTTCTGTTTCCACAATTTAGAAACGGGGGCCGTCCTTCACATATTTCACTTCACTTTATTACCTTAAAGATCCCGTTACGAGATAATACATAAAGGGTGGTTATTATACATTAAATACATGTGGTTACAGGCACATACATTCAGGTGATCACAAGATATCGGTAATGGTTTCATAAAATGTGTTTGGGCATGTGATGGCGGTGATGTCATGGGTAAGGTCGTTTTAGACTTTTCTGCACGTGGAAAAAACTATGCTTGGAATGTACTGCTCAGCATGCGAATCCACTGATATCATCACGCGTGGAACTTTTTAAAATCTGTTGCGTGTTGACAATTGTGTGCAAACAACGCGTCTTCAATCTAAAATCTTGCAACCTTTGCATTGTTCCCGACTGGACTGTTTGCTCGTTTTTGTCATATTCGGTTTTGTAGATGATTCCCTAGCCTATATACACGTGTCGACCATCACGTTTTCTATACTTGCCAACGCTTTTCCCGGTCATTACAGTTACGCAGCTGGAAACTGGGCAAGCCGCCGCCGGTGGTTAAAGCCTCGCTTATGCGTGTCCCGCCCATTATGAGAATTCTCGTGCCTCGAGGGACCCATAAAGTCGCCGGGCGCCGAACAGCGATCCTCGACCAACGAGCACACGACCGTTAATCCTCATTTGCATTCGTGGCCACGAAAAGACAGATCGCGCTCCGGACGCCCTGCAGCTGTGTTTGGAAGGTGGCGTGGTTCCCACAAAAGCGGTTGCAGCGTTGCCGGCGGCGTTGATTGTTACAGTGGCCCGTGTCTCTGATCGCCGACAGCACTGTGCTGCTTTAGCGCTTGAGCTCGTCGGGGTGAACAAAGTTTAGCCTAAGCATCAAAGCGTCTGTACCATTCGTATGAGTTTCACGTTTCAGTGCAACCGGCGTCTAAGTTTGGAAAAGTACATCTGCTGTGTCGTTGTCGTCGTCATTATCATCATCATCGTAATGATCATCATCGCCACCACCACCACTACACTATTGCATGTCCGCTGCTCGACAATGGCCCCTCCGAGCCATCTGCATGACTCCTGTACTGCGTCAGTTAGCTTTAAGTCATACCTGAATTCACTTTATTAGCTAAAACCTCCTTACCCTAAGCCGTCCTCGACTGTGTCTGCCATCACTTGGCTCCCATGCATATAGTGTCCACATTGTTTACGATGTCCCCGCCAGATGTTGTCATATCGACTGTAACTCCATTTTCTCATTCCGCGTTTCGAGCCTGGACACATTTTGCAAAGAACTTCGAAATTATTCTCATGTTACCCACCGGACTTCCAATTAACTACATCTTAATCCTATTGATACTGCACAACACCCCGAACATTCACGTATACATGGTAACGTGGGTCTTATGAGAACTCCACAAATAAGTGTAAGCACCAGGGTCGCTATACAATCTCATGGTTTCATTCACTCCATTCAATACACCTGCGACCGCATAGCTTAATTGATATCTGGATTTATTTACGCTCCTGAGGTCAAGGTCGCGGGATTGATCCCGGTCGCGGTGACCGCACTTCGACTGCTGAAGAATCAAAAACGCTCGTTTATTATATTTAGGTGAACATTAAAGAACTCCAGGTGGTCGAAATTAAACCGGATTGCCCACCCTACAGCGTGCCTCATAATCATATCGCGATTCTGGCACGTAAACCTTTTCTTTCTTATCACGCACCACTCCCGATCAGTCGCTCATAATGATAACGTATCGCCGGAATGCTAGCTCGTACCATTTCTGAAGCGCGGAAAGGAAAAGAATTGAAATAGAATCACCAAATTATCCCGGCCCGTCTGCTGTCCTTACTTTACCACTGAAATTGCTGATTGCATCGCCCTCTGATATTTGAATTCAGGCATCCAGTTACGTCCAACGGAACCACCTACTTGAAAATTTTACTCTTCCCCCGCTCTTTACTGTTTCCTTAATTTCTACAATGCTAAAATTTGACAATTGGTTGACACTCGTCGGGCTAGGTTTAGTACACATACCTAACTAATAAGATAATGGACGGGAAGACAACCACCACCGTTCATCGACTGGTAAAGCATCGCAACGTGTCACGGGGAGGTTTCCGTTTCGGTTGCCAGTGGCAACATGTGGTCTTCTCCATCAGTTTTATATCCGTCCTTTTTATCAATTAAACGTTGTAATATAAAAACACTGCTAATTTACTCAATTCTTTCCTGGGCTGCATTGTTGTTGGCTTAATCTAAATATATGGGTGCAACACTATCTATCTATCTATCTATCTATCTATCTATCTATCTATCTATCTATCTATCTATCTATCTATCTATCTATCTATCTATCTATCTATCTATCTATCTATCTATCTATCTATCTATCTATCTATATATCTATCTATCTATCTATCTATCTATCTATCTATCTATCTAGGGAGAGGCACTATGGAAAGCTGGCGTCGCCCTCTCTACCTTTCTACAAATAAAATTCCTCCTTGATCCTTGCCCTTACTGCATGCATGAGTGGCTACATTACACGGATGTCCTTGAGAATGCCTGCAACGAACTCGGAAGAAATATAACTTACCATAACTATACGTAGCAAGCAGTGTCGCTAGTCGCGTTATCCTCCCCATTTTCCAAGCTTACTCTTTCTCTTTCTCGGTTTTTTCAGAGTACTGTTCCCCCGAAAACACAAAAGTGCGCTTTATGTGCCGATCAGCTGAGTCACCAGGAAGTCAAAGGATTTATTGTTTATAAGAGACTTCTCGGCTTTTTCTCACTAGTCTGCCATCACCTGACGGAAAATTTGTAGGCCGCGGAACACATATCGCCGAGCCAAGCGGAATTCCTAGTCTCCACTAAGCAGGCGCCGCGACACACACATTCTAGGGAAGTGCGGCGATGCTGCACATATTGCTAGCGCTGGACAAACCCCGGCGGCATCGTTAAGCCTTTGAAACTCCTGCCGCCGTGGAGACGCATGGTCGAGAACACGCTGACACTGCACCGGAACACTGAGTGAGACCATCGCGCTTTTATTTTTTATCTCTCTCTCTCTCTCTTCTTTGTTTTTCAGGAACATGTCGGATGAACGATGAAAGAAATGTGCTCGCCAAGAATGTCGCGCAATGAATCTCTAAGAATCATTGGCACAAGAACATTTCTTTATATCTTAAAAAACGACTCGAACCATGGTTCATATACTATAAAACGGTGGATATCCTCCGCGGTAGCTCGATCAGGGACTATATATGGAGTTGCACTTCTGAGGTCACGGGTTCGAACCCGGCCACGGCGGTCACATAACGATGTGTGGGGAATGCAAGAGCGCTCGTATTGGGGCGAACGTTGAAGAACTCCAGGTGGTCAGAATGAGCCTTCCACGGTGGCGAATTTCACATAACGCACTCGAACGTGGAACCCCACAATTTAATTTTTAAGCGTAGGGGTTGGATTGCTTTTAGACTCTAACGTATGGCTGCTGGCTAAATAAGATCAAAGAGAAGTTAAGGAAACAATTTGAGACCCTACACACTGTCTTGAGTGCTACTTTAGCACAATTTTGTCGTGGACATTGTTGAAGGCAAAGCGATAAGACAAGCTTCGCTTTAGACCAGTGAAACCTACTAAGTTAAGGTGTCGCGCTGACTATTCTACCTATGATAGTCCTACGGGAAGACAGCATGAAGGAAATGAAGTGCCTAGTAATAATTGATCAACGGGGCATGACCACTGGCACAGCAGATGACATATGCACGGAGCTGTGTTTTGTGTCTTGCCTTGAACTTGGCTAAGGCGCACATGTAGCCAGCAAGAAAAAAAAAAATACTCGCGAACAAATCTTCAATCGTTTGACCCTGCGGTTGTTTGCGACACAAACCACCTTGGTTAAGCGACATATATTCTGAAACTCCAGGAATTGTTCCTTGTACGGCAGAAAGGTCGTTTGGAACTCATAGATAAATGCAGGAAGAATTTTTGGTTAATAGCCAGTGCAACGTCTCCCTATACAAATATTTCTGGACGCGCAACTTGATGGTAGAATATGAAATGAAGTCTTATGTCGACACACGAAGAGACTTTAAAAAATTGTGTAGAACTGAATCCGCCCCAAGTCGGTGGTTCCATTTCGGACGAGTTTGGTCAGGGCTAGCCATGGACCATGGTCGTGCCCCAAGAGACAGAGATTAGCTATCAAATTTCTACGGGATTTTTTCGTAAATAGGGACCGAATAAACATTAGCTTAAGTGAATTTTAACTTTCTTCTTTGTTACCTTTACCTGCTAATGCTTTCGTTGCCTTATAGACTTCTAACCTGTCTTTTTCTTTCTCCTTGATCTGCCAACTTGCTCTGTTAGTATTTTGTTATTTTGTTATACATTTGTGACAGTATTTTATATTTTCAATTTTATTTTCTGATTTTTGATTGCTTTCCTAGATAAGATTTGGGGATAGCGGGCTTTTTATGTGACCAAACGTCTCATATTTCACATGCAATAAGGAAAAAAGAAAGACCATCAGCAAGAGCATTCTTGTGAGTATTATCCTTCCGGCGCTTTTGATTCCAGGTTATTGCAAAGAGCGCTGGACACGGCGCGCGATGTCCTAGGTTCCTAGAGACAGCGCTACGTTGAAGCCGTTAACGTACAGCCGCAGTTTACGGAAATTGCCTTTCTGGGTCGTAAAATGAAGGAGCCGGCCGCTGCAATGGCCGTCAATGGCTTTTACGTCTGCCCGTTCAAATGCCCGATGGCCTTTTGCCTCTCTTACCGTAAGATATCCGGCTTGCTCTTGAATTATGCGTGTTCATACGGTTTTATTTCTGCTCAAGACGTTCTATCACTGCGCAGATGAAATGGCACCCTTCGTTGTTTTAGATTACATCCGCTGCCTCAAGTGTCGCGTCCTCTTCTTTGTTAAGGTAAGGGTAGCCTTACTTTCATCACCTCGGTTTAATTTTTATCGAAGAATTGTGCGTAGGCCTGTGAAGAAAGAAAGAAGGTGGTCGGAGCGTATACGTCTATATGACTACAACCAAAATACGAATGCACCATCCGATACTCAATCCTAATACAGAACACAAGTGCACATTCAAAAAAATAAATATTTCGAAAAAGAAAATGAGGAGCAATCCTCAGCAATAAAGTGGAGGCACTGCAGCCTCAGAAAAGGTCTGAGACACATGGTCAGTGAGCATATTACCAAAAAACGACGTGTACATCTTCGTGTTTGAGACATATTTTTTGAGCAAGAGCGCTGGGCGTATCAGGCTGCGTGACGTGACATAGTGTGTCTTCATGCAAATTCATTAGTTCTTGATTCCGCGTTTATCAATCTGATTTCGGGTCTTTATGCAACTTTCCTTAATGAGAAATTTCTCCCCTTCGCTGAACCCTGCTTGTAGGGCCATGAGCCATCCCGGTTTTTCTTAAGGTTCATTCCTTCTCTCGTACACATTGCGTTTCATCAACGCTGCGTCCGCATGTGCACTCTAATAAGGAAGTGGAATTAATTTTATTGTATTTGTACATCTTTGTTTGCCCCGCGCATTCATCTCGTGTGATGTGGAGTTGCAGAACTAACTATATACGCGAGAGGAAATGTTACATTCAGCAACGCATGAAGAGCAGGAGCCAGCTGTTACAAGGCCTGCCACCGATAAAAATAAATTTAAGTTCACCGAGCCCGTATCACGTCATTCAACTTCACGCACTCGTAATAAACGGAACCAGAAAGGAACAAACGAACAACACAGTGCCAAAAGAAAGGATGGGGGGACATGAACAAACGTAGGGGGGTAAAGTATGGGGCTAAAAGGCAGAAAAAGAAGCCAGGAAAATCAACCCTGCTTTCTTAGGCCAGGACAACACCTTAAAGAAAAAAAAAGAAAACAAGGCGGTCATAAGGAAGCTAAAATACGCTGTGTAGGTGAAGCCCAACGGAGTGTCACATTCCTGACAACCGCCGTTTCATTTCGGCACGGTCCATTCGATTCTGGCTCCCCTTTAATATGCGCCGCTTTTCCACTTCACTCGGGGAGGAACTGTCAAGGAAAGGAATCCACTTCCCGTTGTTTCTTTTTCAAATTTTATTTTATCATGTTCAAGTCGGGCGCACTTTTTCGGAGAAAGGAGTTGAGTTCTGCTTTAAGAATAACTCTTAGCTTTGCGTGCCACATGCCTGGTTTTTCGGCCCTTCAGATCATGCACAAAGGGATCGTGCCTCCAGACGGGGGTACCTGACTTTTCCTTCTTCCTGTGCAATGTGGCGTAGGCAATTAAAGAAAAAGAAAAAAAAAACAAGAAAGGATGCTGATGAGAAAATTTGGATTTCTGCTTGGTGTTTTCTTCTCCATTTTTCTTTTTGTTTTAATGAGGGCAGGCGTAGGGGGCAGGAGGAGGAGACGCCGAATTATTTCGAGAGGGCAGCGCTCGAAGTGAAGGCAAGCAATGTTTTTTTGCCTGTGCGAACGGTTACGCTAAAAATAAATTCGGCAGTGACACTTAAGACTGCTTACGTGTGGGAAGGCGAAAGCGTTATAGTCCGTTTGGTGAAATCTTTTTTTTCGCCCGTTCCTTGTCCACGCAAGTTCTCGCCTGCTTCCCCCCTAACTGCGCTTCGACAACGCCAAATCAAAACTTGCAAAGCGTGTCAACTCACTCGTTTGATAGCGATGAGTACATAACTCGAAGGATCTCTCAGTGAAGTTCAATTGGACAATAATGCTTTTTCATTTTATATAGTAATTTTATACACTCATGACGTGGCGCCACCTCGCTCCCATTGGCTGCGCCGTCCCGTACCAAATGACGCCCACACTACGCCACGCCTTTCGACGTGACGTGTGCAATGAATCACGCACCGGGCACACCTTTGTCAGCCAGAAGCGTGAAGCCGCCATGGCGTCGGGGTAGTGTGCTCTTTTCGCACCCCGGTGGCCCGGGTACGATTCCCACACGGAACCGAAATTTACCAAATTTTCTTTTCGAAGCCATCGATTTTCTTTGTTTACAGGAACGTACCTGAGAAATTTGGCGTCAATTCTAGCATTCTTGATAAGCTTTTACTGTTTGCGACGTCAGCCATTTTGGCGCTATCACTCGGTGGCGACGCCGACCACGCCGAATTTTCGCGTGATGGGGCATAAATTGCTTTCGGATTAAGATGTCTAGAAAGGTTGCGGTAACCTTCAAGTTAAAAAGTGTGTGTAAATTTACTACGGGTTACATTAGGGACCCTTGGTACGTTATAGTTCACATTGCCTTCACAAAATTAACTATGAAGGAATACATTCATTCCTTATAGGATGTCATATGCTTGCGGAGCTGTATGAAAGTGGTTCAATCATATTCTTGCTGCGAGCCTTCGAGAAAATCAATTGCAATATTATTTTCTTTTATTTTTGTTTTTTTACCGCAGTGGTGGTGAAATGGTAGAGCATCCACCTCGTATGTGGGAGGGGCTATGTTCGAATCCTGGTGCCGCCGGAAACCTACCGTTCGTTTTTTTTTCGAATGGGTAAAGATGTAACACGAGCTGGTGCTCGTTTGTTTATATGGGCTCTCACCTCGAAAGGGGGTTTTATAGAGATTTTCAAAGGTCTCTGGACTCCCCTTCGCCTACAAAGCTTTGCAAGATAACAGAGCATCCTCCGCTGCTGTGGCAGGCGTGCGAGTGCTTTCACCGGGTGCCTAACGGTAAAATAGGTGCAAGCACACTGCCAGCCAGATACTCGGCAACTACGGGATTTCCAGACGCTTGGAAGGACACCCACCTGTTGGGAAGTTGGTCCTTTTAATTTCTTTGCCGTCTTTTGTCTCGTTTCGAGCTGTTTTTCAAGAATTTGTGATTTGATATTGTGACGTCGTGGTGACGTCGTCACAGACGACGAAAAATTAAGCGGGAAATGTGTTTGGAGCACCGCGAAACGACGCGAAAAACCAGGAAGGAGCGTCAAAAAGTCAACCCACCACGCGATCTTGCATCTTCATCTGCGTTCATGTGGAGAGAAGCCATTCTTACCAAATAAAGAGATCCTGCTTCTGAGATCTGACAGTGGCAATCTAAAAACTAAATATATATATTGTTTTTCACGTTTGTAACGTACCATTCAGCAACGATAAACGACTTGAAAAGCGACTATCTCCCTGAATTGTGTTGAGGTCTCGCGATTCAGGTGGGTATAACTTCTAATTAATAGGCGCGCGAAACATGAAAAAGTGCCCCTTTAGGGCGGTCTAAAAGTGTATTGCCGTACTAAAAGTGTATACGTTATGTTACGGTAGGTAATATTAAAGAAGCCTTTTGTCTAGGGCGATCTCAATACTTTTTCTCGAATGTTTTCCCTTAAAGTCGAGTAATACAACCCTCTTGATAATGTTAATTCTTACGCTGTACGCATCGTTAGACGGGTTGCTTTAGCAACGCAACTACACCATTCCCATCGTCATTAGCGTATTTCAATTAACTCTTAGACGGAAGCCTCTCCCATATAGCTTCCATTGCATCTTTTCCTGCGTCAGTATCCGAAAGAAAAGAGTTGTTCTTAACATTGCGTGAAAACCGTTCTTTGAACTGTACGTGGTAGAGGAGACTTTCGGCATTCATGGACACTTTTAATCCCCGCTTCCCCTTGAAGTTACCCGCCGCGGTGGCTTAGTGGCTATGGTGCTGCACTGCTAAGCAGGAGGTCGCGGGATCAAATCCCGGTTGCAGTGGCCGCATTTAAATGAAACCTAAACGCAAAAAAAAAAACCGTGTCCCATGCATTGGGGGCACGCTGAAGATCCCCTTGTAGGCAAAATTAATCAGGAGTCCCCAACTACGGCGTGGCTCATAATCAAATCGTGGTTTCGACAAGTAAAACCTCAGAGTTCATTCATTCATCCCCTTGAACTTTCAAGAAGAAAAAAATATGCTCAGTCAAAACCACGGAACTGCGCTGCTTAGAAAGCCCATGAAGTAGACGGGAAAAGACTGCCGTGCTAGTTGGTTCATGGTGAACTATAGCAGCACACGAGAACGGAGCAAAGGAGACACACACGTAACCTACGAAATGAATAACCTTTAACACGACCGTCATACATACCATTCCGTTTTAATCACAGATTTAAAGTTCGTGTACCGTCTTCTCGAACAAAGTTGTGCCAGGATTCCTTTGGTCCCAAAACAAGTCTGGATTGGTATCATTGCTGCACATGTATGTCTTTGTTGTTTTCTTATGCCACTCCTTTCCGTAATGCTTTCGGGACTGGACAGTTTTTTAATAAATAATTAAATACAGCGCTGCATGTATGTGTGCGTCTCTCTCTGTCTCGTTGTGTGCCGCATGTTTTTGCTCACGAAGAGAGCATGTACCCGTGCGTGCCCGTTACTGTAATCGGGCGTCACTGATATTAATCATATTAAATTCAGACATCATATCGGCGACATTGTACAGTGTTTACAGCACAACAGCAAGTTCAAAGGATTTTAGTTTCAAAGTTGCTAACTAGTGCTTTGCAATTAGCAGACTTTCTTATTGCGCTAACAGGTGGTGCTATATATTCCAGCACTCTTTAGCTTGCGGCAAGTGTAAATCGGCCAAAGAGAAATGTCACAGTAAGGCAAGAACTGCACTAACGTTTACAATGACTAAATGATGCTCTCGCTCTATCACAGCATGCATTACCACAGGCCGGAAGGTTTACGATCAGCTTCGATTTTTTGTATTTCATGAAGCGGACGACCGTTGGACGCCGGACTTGGCTGCAAAGTATAGGAAATGCCTTCGTCGTAAACACGTCGGCAACCGGTGCGCACGAAAACTGTGGCTAAAATATAAAGATAAAAAAAAAACACATGGTATGTATAAAACATTCAGCACTGTCTTCCGCTGAGAAGGGTTGAAATCACACGGCTATGTGAGCACTGTTATTGCGTTTCGAGGGAGAGCGACGGCACGAAGACCCGTGAGTGAAATTCAAAGCCTCGAGCTGCACTTTCAGGCGGGAGATCGTCTTCGCCGCTGTCCTGGCTGTCAGCTCCGGCAACGTGCGGGTCACGTTGTTCAGGCAGCTTTTGTTCTTCTTGCAACGCGGTCCGCAGTTCGGGCTGCTCTTTCACACCATTGCGAAAATGCAGTCGTTCTATTTTTGGTGCATTATCACAGCTCAGTGGACCGCCTGCGACTGTCGTTCTCCGTATATTCGGCAGTATTTGCTTTGCATTCTCCTGCTGTGCCCCGCGTACATTCCCCATTGTGGTTTCGACAGAAACGAGACCTCCTTGTCATTGCAGGGAAGTTCATCAACGACCTCCCTTTTTGCTTCGTCACGCATTGCCACACGTGGAATGCATGTTAAAATTGCTCGAATCTCATCGAACGCGCACCACGCTATGATATGGGCATGCATTTTAGCTCGTATTTAACACGTGCTTACTGCCATGAGTCGCCATGCGTGACCATGCCAAATGCACGTAGCTGTAACCATCCTTCATCACCCGACCATGGCTGTCTAGGTAGTGTAGGGTTTACTAAGTTCACCGCAGACAGCATTCCTAATAAATATTCCCTGAAAGCTGCATTCATTGCTGCTGTGGTCTATCTGGAGTATAATCTTTCTTGGCACCGCGTGTATTTATTTCATTTCTTTTTTCTTTTGTGCGCACCTCGATGATTCGGGTTAACTATCGGCGGTTACCGCTAGTTCCCGCCTTGTTGCTGGAGTTGGTGAAAGTCTCATGCTGGCACCGTTCTTAATTGTAAGAAATAATAACGATATAAAAATCGTTTTCAGAGTGATTAGAAGAAAGCGGCAATGACGATCTTTGATAGAAGCGTACTATTTCATCTTCCGTATTCCTGAATTTCCGTCGTACAAGTATATGCACATACATACTCCCGCGCACAGCATGCCTGTTTGCACCACATAAAACATAAAGAAAGCAGAAAGACAAATGAGTGTGTCAGGAACAGTTTTAACCAAGATTTTTCTTTCTTTTTTTTTCAAATTCAACCTGTCTCTCAGAAAGGAAGACTTCGTGTCCTCGCGTGAGCGACAACGGTTCGACAACATCAACCAACGCCTGCAACTCTAAGGAACCAGGCGTCAAATGCGGCACCGGAATTGAATCCGTGTTTTTTCGCATGGTTGTTTTGGACGCGACACAGCCCTCCACGGAAAGAAAAATAAGTTATTATATACTGTTATATCATACATGCTCACTGTTGTATGTGATGATTCTTTATAACCGGACACATAGGTCCGAAACAAGTAAGGTGAGATTAGCATCAAGAGAAACCAAGCATATCCTGAGGGACCATGCCTTTAAATAGCCAGTACATTCATTGTACAAGGAACCGCATAGAAAGAAAGAATCTAGAGAGATCACATTTCTCGAATGCCAGGAAGAAGAAAGAATCGTACCTAACCAAGTAAAGGCTTCGTGCGCTGCCGTCACATGGTCCACACACTCAGACAGGGAGGATATATAGCGACTCTTACGCGACATTTACAAAAATGGTAAAAGTCTTGAAAATGATCCAAAAGACAAAGTATGCGTAAGAAACACTCACCAGCAACGCTTTTTTTTTCTCTTCGTGTTATCATTGTTTCCCGCCCAACCTTGCATTTGCCGTCATACCACATTATCATCGATTCCTTTCCTTTGTGTTAAATTGCATATTTGAGCCGTACGTTGTACACTGACAAGTTACTTTGTACTTTTTATTACCCCCCTTACTCAATGCCCTGTCAAGGGGCCTGTAAGGTATGTTCAATAAATATTAGGTCGGTTGAAACTCGGAATGCCAAACCGCCATGCAAAACTCTAACATATTAGTAAGTGATTTACTCTGATGACATTGGAAATACTAGCAACTGTTGTGTCGCCGCCTTCTGAAAAACTCAAACGACTTGCAATGAGTTTCAAGACAAGCGTGACGTCTTGCTTACAGCCTTCTTTGATTTATTCACACTGAAAGGGAAATTTAAAAAATATGTCCTCTCTGCCGCAAACAGAAAAAAATAATTTCGACCACCTGGGGTTCTTTATCGTGCACCTTAATCTAAGTACGCGGGTGTTTGCATTTCGCCCCCATCGAAATGTTGCCGCCGTGGCCGGGATTCGATCCCGCGACCCCTCGTGCTCAGCAGCCCAACACCATAGCCACTGAGCAACCACGGCGTGTGTGTATATATATATATATATATATATATATATATATATATATATATATATATATATATATATATATATGCGTGCGTGCGTGCGTGTGCGTATGTAAAGAACAAATGTATGCGTTATCGTTTACTGCAAATAAAATGCAGAGGTAGCGAAAAAAAATCATTTGCTAACCTAAGCTCAAGTGCGTTAAGCATGCGGCTTTGGAAAAATTATGACACCTAACCCTGAGTCGTTGTGCGGCGAACCAAGTCTCAACCACTCTTATCTCTCGGGCAAAAGGACCGCACCTTAATATGCAGCGACCGCAGGTGCAGTTTCGCGTTTCTACGGCTGCTATATCGCACTGGGAATTTCGAATGTGTTTCGGGCTCTTTTACTCAGAGCACCGCAAGCATTCCGCAGTGAATGGGTCGTCGACGTGGCGTTTTCTTGTCGCCTGTACGTCAGGTGCGAGTCTGTATGCCATCTTTCGTTTCATTCTCAGGGACCGTTCCTTTCTTATTGCTGTTATTTTTGTTGCTGCGGTTGTGGCAAGGGCGCGTGAAATTCTTCCATCATGTAGACTGACTATGCTTAGGTAATAGCGAGGCGGCTCTGTTAGTTCCCGGCGTAAACATTTCCGTTGTGAAATCTTCCTGTAGTGAAATTTCTTCGCTCTTATACAGTCGTTGTTCAGGCTTCTCGAGTTTTTATGCCGCCCCTATATTCAGGCGAACGAATCCAATTTCTTTGTCCAGCTTGGAGTGTTTCGACGTTCTTCTCTTTCAAGCGGCGTTGTTCTTTTTGCTTTGTTTTCTGATAATGGTACTGCGAAAGGTTATTTGATCTTCCTGGCGTGTTCAAGCGGATGTTTGCGTTCCTGTCTGCATTGATTGGTAATACTGTCGAGTCGTTGTTTGGTTATTGCTTCTCTGGATTTTCTCGGAATGTCTTTAGAAAGTCGTAGACATTCTTTGTTAAAGCTTGACCTCTTTTTGGCCCTATCGCTCGTTTCCGCGGGTGTCGGCAGCGGTTTGTAGTGGTGGTACTTGCACCCCCTATACAAAGGGCCCTCTCCCTCGAGCATACGAGTTTCCGGGCGTGTTCTTCACCAAACGTCATTATCGTCTTAAATCACTGTGGGCGAAGGATAAATAAATCAAGTAAATTGTACCTCTTTCAGAGGCACGTGCTGTCGCCACACCACCTTAAGTACCACTAGAGATGTGCTTTTTAAGAGCTCTGTTTTCTACGGGATTACGCAACGAAACAACAAACGCTCCCTCAATATCCTCACTGCGCAAATATACACCTTCAAGCGCATTGTTTCTTAAAGAAATCGAAGAGCTTTCTATAAACGTTCGGCTATTCGCTTACATTCATCGCCGATTATATTTGCACAAGTTGGAAATGCTAAGCATGTCTTAGCGGACATTTGCCACTTTGACGGTATCTGTCTATCTATCCGCCTATGTCTTAGTGCTCTCATGGTCGTTTCTTTATTTTGGTATGTACCGAAATTGGCATAGTGTGACAAGAGCATATGACGAACATAAATGACTGGTCATGACATGAATATCATGATATGCATCTCACGTAGGACGTGAAACAGCCGCCTACGTCTCGGTGCTCTCACGGTCGTTTCGTTAACTTGGTATGTACCGAAATTCGCTTACTATGACAAAAGTATATGGTAAACATAAATAATAGCTCATGACAAGAATCCCATGACATGCGTGTCATGTAGGTCATGAAAGAGCCGCCTACGTTTTGGCGCCCTCAGGGTAGTTTCGTTAACTTGGTAGGCTCCCCGCACACTGCTTCGGATAATATCGATTTCCACAGGGCGTGGGATCTGCAGGCTTTTCTTTTTTTCTTTACGTACTTATTCTTACGACATTCTGCCCTTTTCAATGCAGTGCGTCGAGCCCATGTCGACATGTTTAGAATAGCTTCAGTTAACCTCAATCAGGGCGCACGGGGCTTGTAGCACAGCTCTCGAATTTACCGAGGCTGCAAAAAGCGGAGCTTGTGACACACATGGTTACTGAAAGCGTTAGGTGATGTAAAAGCTGTGCTTCCTATTCTGTATACATTCATAATGATGCGAACTTTGCAAAACGTTCCAATCGATCGATGGACGTACACAGATACGAATAGAACAACCCATCAAGTGCAAATGAATCATTTGTGAGAGGCATCTTTTAGTGTTGGTTGGAAAAATAAATGTGATTTACTCGAAACTTATAAGGTCTCGTAGGTGTTGCTCGTGGGTTTAGCTCTTGTGTAAGAGATAGCTGAGGAATTTCACAGCTATTTTAATTTCGCAATAATGTTTAAATGTGCACTAATATCACTCATAAGAACGCAACACGTCGAATATGTGTTTCTAGTTCCAGATCATACTAGGATCAGTATTCAAAAATGTATTTCGCTCTAATATATCTGAGCAAGGTCAACGATAAAAACACTATTTCGATAACGCTATACTGTAGACATACAGATGCATTGAAGCTTTCACAAATAGTTATTTGATACTGGGTGCAAAAATCCTGTTTAACTACAGAAGTTTCGGAGGCTGATTTGCCCTCTTTTGAAATGTAGAAAGGCGCTGCAAATACAGACAGAGAGCGGTAGAGAAGAATAGAAGAAGTAAAGAAAAATGGTAGGGAGGTTAACCGTAGACTAGAAAAAGAAATATCCCATTTGCTACGCTACACTGGATGGCAGGGCAGGGAGAGGGGTTGGAAGATCACAAGAAAGTATATAGAGAGCTCATGCATACAATCGCTACTGTTCACCGCCCATGAGAATATTTAGCAGTTATGAGGGCTAAAGTCAGTTGTGCAGGTTTGTTGTCCTTAATTAAGAAATATAATTTATTGGTAGCCCACAGCAGCGACGGCTTGTGAAGTCACTGTTCTAAAAAAATTTCTTCTTGCAATTGTCTACCATCAACACGAGCTAGTGCCATTGCTAGCAATCGTCTCTGTGCACCATATCGAAGACAAACACACAAAACATGCTCGAAAGTCTTCTCACTACAGCAGGCATCACAGGCAGCAGTTTCACATATTTCCAGTACGGAAAAGAAAAGGCACTGCAAGGAGAAAAAAAGGTATTTGGAGAGAAAGTCGCTAGCTCTAATTGTTAAAGTGTGTGATAGCATTCTTATAACTTTGAGAGATACATAATTTAATATAAACGCAATGACGTCAGATCTAACGTACATGCTAGAATATTGGTGAGGCGAAGCTTTTGTGACATCGGTTGGTTATTTATCTTCTATGAAACAGTTAATCTTCTGTACCTCATTTGACAGCATAGCGATTACTGCGCCCAGCCTAGCACGACAGCAGCGAAGTTTACTGTTGTCCTGGATCGGCCCACGTTTGCCATTAAACGGATACCTAAAAAGTGGGGGAAGTCGGCCTATAATGCTGTCGCATTAATATACAGCGTTGTTTAACATAGAAAGCTAGTGTAACGGGAGCAAGGACACCTGCGTATAGCAGTGCGCAATGTAGCAGATGCCTTTCTCAGTATTTCTCAGAATGAGATGAAGGACCATCGCCCTTGGCAAAATTTTTTTCGCCTTCCTTTAAACGAAGGCGGGGATGAATTCCGCACTCGCCGTGAACTGAAAGTTAATGGGATTGGAACTCGAGGCAGCTGACGAAGCAGAAAACTCTATCAGTGACATTGACAGGAAGACAAACGGGCCTGCAAAAAAAAAGGTATTCCCTGTATGGCGTTTCCTTTTTTTTTTTTTCAGAAGACATACTCAAGAAAGGAAGTAGGAAACCACAACACAAACAATCCACGCCGAATAAAGATGACAAAATGCAGACCAGACAAATGATGCATGCAAATACAGCAAACAGATGAAAGTAATGTAGTGTATCTAGCAGCGGACGTCATATTGTACCTTCAAATCACGTATCACTCTTCGTGAAGGCAGAAAGAAATGAAAAAGAAAAGGAACAGCATGGCAGCTTCTATCGAGACTCGAACGGGAGTAAAGAAAACGTGGTATAAAATAAAATAAAAAAATGAATAGTTTATTTTGTTATGGCACCTGGTAAGACACCAAACTGGTGTAATGACGGGAATAAAAAAAAAAACAAGGTTAGCCGATAATGGGAGCACCAGCTCTGGACGAACTTTTCTTGTTCGTCATGTTGTAAGGACTTTCTTTGTTCTGCCTCTCTAGTGTGTGTCTCACTACAGCGCCTGGCTGTCCCTTACCCCATATTCTCAGGTTAATCTCGTTCTTCGCGTGATATGTTTCCTGACGATCGAGCAACCTCTGCTCGGCGTTTGTACCTTCTGGTGTCTGTTAAGTAAAAGCGATCCCAGTTAGGCAGAGGTGGCGTTTCGATTGTGCTTCACTTCCTTTCTCTGGTACAACAAAGAAGAAAGATCTGAGTGTAGCAGACTCGGCTCGTTTGTCTGGTATTGTCTAAGTTTCGTTGTCTCGTTAGGTTAGAGCCTTGCGATGCGTTCACGTGACGCGTGCCCTGACTTCATTTGTCTTAAGGCAAAGGAAACGGAAGTAAATGAGTTCTTCGTAACTAGAGGGCCGGATCCGAAGAGAAAAAAAAAAAGAAAATATGGTTACCAGTCTGAGAAACCAAAATAATCGCGGAATAATTGAAGTTCTGGAAGGAAAGAAGCACAATGTCGAGGCCGATGTTGCCATTTAGTGAACCCATTTTTTGCTTAACGGAGACAAGTATTCCACCCTCTTCCCATAAGGAACATATGTGAGGGAAGGAAGGAATGCTAGAACAAAGGACGAGTTCATGGTTTCGTTATAATTCTTGCAACAAGTACATATCAGGATGCTTTATTATCGGCGTTACTGCGTGTTGCTTATCCAATAATGCTCAGGGACGGTGTTCCGAGAAGTTCTTGCCAGTTCTTTTTATTCTTCTTGGGCTTTCAAGTAGGTTCAGAGCAGATTAAACATAGTTAGTCTTCGCAGGTACTGCGATGCTTCGGGGAGGTGGGTACTTCATGATTGGAGCTGTTACGATTATAATCCTAGCAGAGCGTCTGCTTCAAGCGTTTCTTATAATGATATGGATAATTCATATGTGACCAGTTGATGCATTCTCTACCCCTACCTCTCCCCCAATTTTTTAAAGCTTCTTTCATTCTTATTTACCTCTTCGTTTTCCTAACTCGCAATAGTTGGTACAGGCTGCTTGCAAGTTGCAACGCGCCCGAGATGCCGTCCCTGCTTGCGTAGGGCCACTACAACGTTTACCACACTTTTCCTATTGGCCTCTTGTGGGAAAGAAGCAGCGTACTTGTCTTTTTGGGGAGAAACCCGCTTTTACAAACTCTTTAACGTACATTAAACAGCATATAATGAAAGAACTTACATTACACTTCATATGTGGAGGTAGGAACTTTACCGTGGCGGTGGTCGTAAGAGGATAAATAAAATATTAATCCCTCCTACCCCGCACCACGAGCCTGCGGGTCTGGACTGCGATCAGTCATTGACTACTACTGACTTCCGCTAGCTCTGTCGACAGGTAACGTGCCTCACACTTCACGCCTGAACGTTCGCGAACGTCTGAAAGAAGGTAGAGAGACCTGGCTATTGTGAGCTGCCACGATGATCGAACAGGCCTCTTCCTGTACAAAGGGTGCGCCGCGCTGCATTATAGCCGTGCAATAAGGTCAAATTTTGGTGGACGACAAAGGGTTTGTGGATATGTGTTTGTACGTTCATTATTTATGGTGCGTCTTTCGGCGTGCCTTTCCAGTTCGGGTCACGTGCATTAGCGAAGTGCTCAAAGAGCAGTATCCTTTTATCTTTCAGTCTTCGTTTAAACATGTATCCTTCTTTTGTCTCGCGTATGAATGTAAAGAGCCTTTGGATGTCGATCTGTCCCCACATCTCAAGTATGCACGAGATCATAAAAGAAAATGTGCGCCTTTTTGCAAGGCGTATACCTCTATCCACGAAACTGATACTGTCAACCTTTACTTTTCGTAACAGAAATGTGCCTTTCACTTACCTTTATCTCTGCTGCCCACTTGGGGGTGGAAGAACTGTGGAGTATTCTTTTACAGGTATATTTAAAGAACATTCAATTCCTTGGTGTTGCGTGCCAAAACCACGATCTGATTGTGAGCCGTACGCCATAGTAGGGGACTCCGGATTAATTTTCACCACCGGGGAGGGGTTCTTTAAATTGCACCAAATGCATTGTACGCAGGCCTTTCTGCATATATCGAAATGCGGTCGCCGCGGCCGGAATTCGATCCCGAGACGTCGTGCTTAGCAGCGCCACACCATGCCCACTAAGCCACGGGTGGAGAACAGGTATATTTTTGTCAAGCCTTTAAAGCGCTGAGTGTGCATTTTCCCTGTCTAACCGTAGGCTTGGCTTGGTTACTTTCACAAGCCACCTTGAAAAGCCAGGGAACTATTATAATCACGATTTCATTATTACCGCCCCCCCTCCACCACCTTATTTTTTTCTTTTTGCCGATTTTTTTAGCCCCAACATTCAGACTCTCCCAACCTTCGAGACAAAAGGGTCAGAAAAAGTGTCTATTTCTGGACAGCTACCTCACCTACTACTGCCAGAACAGGTTGGCAGGAAGGAGGGGGAGGGATCATCTGTCTTTTCTTCGGTATATGTCTCGACAATCATGAGATGAGACGCGCAAGCAAGACCAAGTTTTGGTTCTAAAATAGCGTGTACTTAGATTAACGCGAAGTATCAGATAAGTTCGTGTGTTCGAAAACGAAGGTATCCTGAAATAAACTAACCGGACATATACGTTTTTTAGCTCAAAGATAAACTGATTTTAGTACTGTTACGTTTCGCCTACAACGCGCGGTAATGCCGGCGCGGATGCAACGGACGCCGGGGCTTTGTTCAAAACGGCGGACATTTTGGCCTGTTCGACGCCGCCGCAACGCCTACCCGCCAAGCGTGTCCAGGCGTGTTTCAGTGCCACGTGTCTTCGTGTGTGCGTGTGTGTGTGTGTGCCCTCGCTTGTCAAAGCGCGGCAGCCGGGGAGCGGAGTTCCCCGAATGAGGAGCCTGGACGTCTCTCGGCTCAACTGTTCGCGCCGTCGTGGGCTCATGCTCCGCCGTCCCGTGACCTTCATCCCGTGACCTTCCCTCCTTCCCTTTTGGACCGCGACGCCGAGAGTATAAAAGCAGCTGCCCCCGGACGCCAGGGGAGAGGCTCCGATTTGTACTGTTGAGTTACGTGCTCTCCCGTCTCTCCAATTCGGTCGACCTGACCGGCCGCTCTTTTGCTATGTTAGAATAAACAAGTTGTTCTGTTACCAGTCTTCTCATGCTTTGCCGGGACCTTCGAATGCTTCCAGTGCCCCAGGCCGCCAGGCCAACGCTACCCTTGGGGCTTGCGACCCATTGGCAATAACGGGCGTCAGCACCGAGACCCCAACAACTCGGGCCAAAGGTGCGATTCCAACATCTGGTTGCCAGCGGTGGGATCGCGACAACGGAGGCCAGCAGCGAAGAGATGCGGTTGACTGTATGCTGAGCAGCACAACGACCATCCGGGAGCAGCGCAACGAGCCCTGTGTGATGACTGGTTGCCTGCAGCGGAACGACTGCGCTGAAGTCTTGGCTGCGAGGTTTGGTGAGTGCGGGACTTTCTTCTTCTGAGTTTTGCCAGGCTTTTGTTAGTGTTAGAAACAGAGCTGGTAATTGTGGTTGTCGTTGCTACCGGGTTAGTTTGCGGCAAGACAATAGTAGGCAGTAGAGAAAGCAGCATTCAGAGCAGCCATGGATTTGAAGTCGTTGCGCAAACCGAAATTGTTGGAGCTTGCGAGAGAGTTGGGTCTGGATGTCTCAGACAAACTCAGAAAACCAGAACTGCTAAGGGCTATTCTTGAGTTAGAAGCTGAGGATGACGAGCTGTCGGAATGCCTTGAGACCATTGAGGAGAGGGAGGAGCAAAAAGAGAAACAGGAGCGCGAACGTAAAGAACAAAAAGAGAAACAGGAGCGCGAACTTAAAGAACAGAAAGAGAAAGATGAGCGCGAACGTAAAGAACAGAAAGAGAAAGATGAGCGTGAACTTAAAGAACGAAAAGAGAAAGAAAAAGAAGAGCGCGACCGTCAACACGCGTTGGAAATGAAGCGTCTCGAGTTAGAGATGGAACGCGCTCGTAATGGAAGTCAGGCACACGGTGCAGGAGAACGAGTATTGTTCAAAATGACTGACCTGATGCGGCCGTTTAAGCTTGGAGAGGACATTGGTTTGTTCCTGGTTAACTTTGAGCGAACGTGCGAGAAGCAGGGGTTCTCTCGGGAAACGTGGCCACAGCGCTTGCTCACTTTGCTACCCGGCGAGGCGGCCGACGTAGTCGCTCGCTTGGAGAGAGAGGAGGCAGAGGATTTCGACAAAGTGAAATCGAGTCTGCTAAAAAAGTACCGGCTGTCAGCGGAGGCGTTCCGTCGGAAGTTTCGGGAAAACGAGAAAGGCAGAAGTGAGTCATATACAGAGTTTGCGTACAGGCTTATGTCAAACATGCAGGAGTGGCTCAAAGAAGAGAAAGCGTTTGGTGACCACGAGAAAGTTCTGCAGTGTTTCGGGCTAGAACAGTTTTATAGTCGGTTACCTGAGAACGTGCGGTACTGGGTCTTGGATAGGCCAGACGTTAGTACGGTGGCTAGAGCCGCTGAGTTAGCCGAGGAGTTTGTGACGCGTCGGGCTCGCGGAGCTAAGGACGGTCAAAAGGGTGAATTTGGCCCCAAGTTTGAGAGGCCGAAGTTCACACCCATGAGAGCAAAGGGGGATACACGTAGTGCGGATGCGAGTGAAAGCAGTCCGACCGAACGTAAGGAGACGGCGGCAACCGAAGCCGAACGCAGAAAGCGGTTCGAGATGAGGCAAGCGCGCGTTTGTTATACGTGCCAGAAGCCGGGTCACTTTTCGGCGCAGTGTCCAGAAACAAAAACACAAGTCGTGTTTTTGTCTATATGCAGCACTGACGAGAACATGAAGCTTCTCGAGCCTTACATGCGAGACCTCCTCGTGAACGGGAAAGAGTGTCGAGTGCTTCGCGATTCCGCAGCTACAATGGATGTAGTTCACCCCTCTTACGTAGAACCCGATATGTTCACGGGCGAGTGCGCATGGATCAAGCAAGCAGTGGAAGCTCATAGCGTGTGTCTGCCGGTAGCAAAAGTGCTTATTGAAGGACCTTTCGGAGCACTTGAGACGGAGGCCGCAGTGTCATCTATGCTGCCCCCCCAGTACCCGTACCTATTTTCGAACAGGTCCGATCACCTCCTGCGCGAGAAGGGGCTTTTGTTTGGTGAGGCTAGCGTTCAGGCCTTAACCAGATCGAAGGTTCGGGAGCTCGCTGCAAAGGCGGTAGTTGCGGGGCCGACGTTGTTGAACGATGAAAAAGGGTCAGAGGCGCAGCAAGCTGGTAGTCAGAGCACGCCCGAACGGGATAAAATTGAGCCTGTAGCGTTAAAAGCACCAGATACTGGAGAGGAAATTCCCGATGCGGGAAAGTTAGAAGAGCTTCCGGTCGAGCTTCCGGGACTAGGCTCAGTGACGAACATGAAAGACACCGATCAAGTCATTAGTGACTTAATAAGTAAAGCATCGCTGTCGCCTGAGCAGAAAACCGAACTACACCAGCTCTTACAAGAGTTTCAAGGTCTGTTCTCTGAGAGGCCTGGTAGGACTTCTGTCCTTACTCATGACATAGAACTTACCTCCCCAGAGCCAGTACGATCCAAGGCGTACCGGGTGTCACCCCGCCAGAGCGATATTATGGAGGCTGAGGTAAAGAAAATGCTACAGCTCGGTGTTATTGAAGCGGGTGAGAGTGATTATACCTCCCCTTTGATTTTAGTTGAGGT